>NC_137982.1:14587826-15222815 GCF_963924665.1 Micromys minutus | reverse complement strand
CATTTGTTAATAGTATTATTTCGTTTGACAATACCTAATTTCTTGAGTTTTGTATATATATTGTTGAAATAATCTTTCTATCAGGTATAGGGCTTATGTGCCTTTTTATTTTCTCATTCTGTGGGCTGTTTTATCCTTCCAATATGTCCTTTGACTTAGAAAAACTTTAAAGTTTCATATGATCTCATTAATTGTTGACCTTTTAAAATATATTTCTTCTTTTTATTTAGTCTTTTCTTCTTTCACACTCTAGATGTTATTCCCCTCCCAGTCAACCCTCAAAATATTCTACATCTCATGCCTCCTCCCCAAGCCCTATCTCCACAAGGATGTCCTCATCTCTCCCCAAACACCACCAGTTCTCTTAACTCCTTGGGGCATCCAGTCTCTAGAGGGTTAAGTTCATCTTGTCTGACTGAACCCAGACACAGAAGACTGCTACTGTATATTTGTTGAGGGCCTCATATCAGCTGGTATATGCTGCCTAGTTGGTAATCCAGTGTCTAGGAGATCTCAAGGGTCCAGGTTAAATCAGATTACTGGTCCTCCTACAGGGCTGAGCTTCTCCTCAACTACTTCCAACTATTCCACATCAGTTACCCGATTCTGTCCATTGGTTGGGTTCAAATATCTGCATCTGACTGTTTCAGCGATTTGTTGGGTCTTTCAGAGGGCAATCATGATGAGTCCCTTATTATCAGCACTCCACAGCCTCAGTAATGGTGTCTCCTCTTGAGCTGGATCCCGCCTCCTCATCATTCTTTTCTTCAGGCTCCTTTCCATTTCCATCCCTACAGTTCATTCAGACAGGAACAATTATGGGGCAGAGTTTTGACTGTAGAATGGCAACCTTGATGCCCTGTCTTTCTGCTGGATGCGTACTCTACAGATTCTCTCTCCTTACTATAGGGCATTTTATCTAGTGTTTCTTCTTTTGAGTCTTGAGGGTCTCTTACCACCCAGGGCTCTGTTACATTCTACAGGGTCCCCCTCTTCCTTCTACCTCCTGAGGTTGCCTGTATCCATTCTTTCTGCTGACGTTCGAGGCTTCAGTCCTTTTCCCTCACGCTATTCCTGATCATGTTTCCACCTTCCCTCCATGTCTCCTTTCCCACCCAAATTCCTCCCTCCCCCCAACTTGTGAATGAGTTTTCTCCCTCCCAAGTGGGATGACAGCATCCTCACTTGGGTCCTTCAGCTTGTTGACCTCTACAGTTCTGTGGAATGTATCTTGAATGTCCTGCACTCTTTTTGGCTAATATCCACATATTACTGAATGCATACTATGCATGTCATCTTGGGTCTGTGTTACGTCACTCAGAATGATATTTTCTAGTTCCATAAATTTTCCTGCAAAACTCAGGATTTCTTTGCTCTTAATAGCTGAGAAAGTTCCATTGTATAAATGAGCCACATTTTCTATATCCATTCTTCTGTCCTGGAACATCTGGGTTGTTTCCAGCTTTGGGCTATCACAAGCAAGGCTACTATGAACCTAGGGGAACACACGTTTCTGTCAAATGGTGAGGCATCTTTTGGGTGTAATCCCAAGAGTGTTATTGCTGAGTTTTCAGGTAGATATATTTCCAGTTTTCTGAGGAACCTCTAAATTTCTAGGGTGGTTGTACCAGTTTGCAATCTCACCAACAATGGAGGTATGTTCCTCTTTTTCACATCCTTGTCAACATGTGTTATCATCTGAGCTTCTGATATTAGCCATTATGATAGTGTAAGGTCAAATCTCAGGGTCATTTGATTTGTATATTACTAAATACTTTAAAAAATGGTGCTTCTCAGCCATTTTAGATTCCTCTGTTCTGCATTCTTAATGCCAAAGCTGTTGATGTTCTGTTCAGGAAGTTGACTCCTTTGCCAATGTGCTCAAAGCTATTTCCTACTTTAACTTCTATCAGAATTAGAGTATCTGATAAGATACACAACGTTATTTCAATTTTCTTGTATCTGTTATATTTCCTTTGTGACCAACTAGATGGTCAAATATTAAAAGGTTCTATAAGGCACTGAAAGGAAGTCATATTCTTTTGTGTATGGGATAGTGTTCTGTAGATATCTGTTAGGCCATTTTGATTCATAATGACTATCAGTATTATTATTATTCCTATCTTCATTTTCTGTCTGTATGACCAGTACTTGGTGAAAGTGAGATGTTGAAGTACGTAGTTAACCTATGTATTTCAATGTGTGATTTAAACCTTAATAATGTTTCTTTTATGAATGTGGGTGCCCATGCATTTGGTGCCTAGAAATTCAGAATTTAGACATCATATTGGTGATTTTTTTTCTGGTTTATGGTTCCTTTTTGGTATTTTTGTTTATTTGTTTGATTTTTGTTTTGTCTTTTGATGTGTATATCTCATTTTTAACCACTTTTTTTAAAAAAATCAAAGATAAATGTACAAATTTTAAGCATTTTTGCATAGAAGTATATGAATATATTTTTGTCAGTGCTTCTTTTTTTTAAAAGTTTGATAGTGTACATTAAGATCTTACACATTACAATGAGCATAAAGTACATGTAAAACAGGATGTAACCTGGAATTAGTCAAAATTTTACTGGTGTGTAAGGATTAAGCATAATAGTTTTTTTTTTCCTTTTTTTTTTTTTTTTTTTTTTGCTTTTCTAGAACTTCATATAGTCTGTGAGTTGTTTCTGGGGTGTTCAGAGATTTCAGGGATTAGTATTCAATTATCAGTGACTGTATATTATGTCTGTTCTTTTGTGACTGGATTATCTCACTCAATAAGACATTCTCTAGATGCATCCATTTTCTTAAGAATTTCGTAAAGTCATTGTTTTAAGTAGATGAATAGTACTCCATTGTGTAAATGTACCACAATTTTTGTATCCATTCATCTACTGAAGGAAATTGCGGTCTTTATAGTTACTGGCGATTATAAATAGAGCTGCTATGAATATTGTGGTACATGTGTCTTTGTTGTATGTTGGAGCTTCTCTGGGGTATATGCACAAAAGTGGAATAACTGGGTCTTCAGGTAGTATTATGTCCAATTTTCTGAGGAATCGCCAGACTGAATTTCAGAGTATTTGTATCAGTTTACAAATCCACCAACAGTGGAGAAGTGTTCCTCTTTCTCCACATCCTCACCAGCATCTGCTGTCATCTGAATTTTTGATCCGGGCCAATCTAACTGGTGTAAGGTGGAATCTCAGGGTTGTTTTGGTTTGCATTTCCCTCATGGCTAATGATGTTGAGCACTTTCTTAGATGCTTCTCAGCCATTTGATATTCCTCAATTGAGAAATTTTTGTTTAGCTCTGTACCACATTTTTTAATAGAGTTGTTTGGTTTTCTGGTGTCTTGCTTTATAAGTTCTTTGTACGCCTTGGTTATTAGACCTCTATCTGATGTTGAGTTGGTAAAGAACTTTTCCCTTTCTGTTGGTTGCTTTTTGTTTTCTTGACAGTGGCCTTAGCCTTACAGAAACTTTGCAATCTCATTAAGTCCCATTTGACAATCTTTGACCTTAGAGCAGGAGCCACTGGTGTTCTCGTCAGGAAATTTTCTCCTGTGCCTATGTGTTCTAAGGTTTTTTTCTACTTTTTAATCTAATAGTTTCAGTGTATCTGGAGATTTTTTGATCTACTTGCACTTGAGCTTTGTACAAGGAGATAAGAAAGGGTCTATTTTCATTCTTCTGCATGCTGAGTGCCAGTTGGACCTAAATCATTTGTTGATTAGGCTGTCCTTTTCCCACTGAATGTTTACAGCTCCTTTGTCAAAAATCAGGTGACCGTATATATGAGGGCTTAGTTCTGGTTCTTCTATTCTATTCCATTGATCCAAGTGCCTATCTCTGTACCAGTACCATGCAGCTTTTAGCACAATGGCCTTGAAATATAGTTTGAGGTCAAGGATAGTGATTCCTACAGATGTTTTCTTGTTGTTGGGGATGGATTTCACTATTCTAGGCCTTTTTTTATTCCGAATGAAATTGCACATTGCTCTTTCCTACTCTATGAATAAATGGGTTGGTATTTTGATGGGGATTGCATTGAATCTGTAGGTTGCTTTTGGAAGGATGGACATTTTTACAATGTTGATTCTTTTAATCCATGAGCATTGGAGATCTTTCCATTTTCTGATATCTTCCTCGATTTCCTTCCTTAGAGGTTTGAAGTTCTTGTCATACAGGTTCTTCACTTGCTTCGTTAGAGTCACACCAAGGTATTCCATATTTTTTGAGAATATTGTGAAGGGTATCTTTTCTCTAATTTCTTTCTCCACATGTTTGTCCTTTGAGTAGAGAAGGCTACTGATTTGTTTGAGTTAATTCTATATCCAGCCACTTTGCTGAACTTGTTTATCAACTATAGGAGTTCTCTGGTGCACTTTTGGGGGCACTTAAGTACACTATCATGTCATCTGTGAATAGTGATATTTTTACTTCTTCCTTTCCAATTTGTATCCCTTTAATTTTCTTTTGCTGTCTAATTGCTCCAGCCAGAATTTCCAGTACTATGTTGAAAATGTAGGGGGAGATTAGGCAGCCTTGTCAAGTCCCTGATTTTAGTAGGATTGCCTCAAGTTTTCCACCATTACATTTGATGTTGGCTGTTGGTTTGCTGTATATTGCTTTTATTATGTTTAGGTATGGACCTTGGATTCCTGTTCTTTCCAAGACTTTTAACATGAAGGGGTGTTGAATTTTGTCAAATGTTTTTTCAGCATCTAGTGAGATGACAATGTGGTTTTTTTCTATGAGTTTGTAATATGGTGGATTAAATTGATGGATTTTCATATATTAAACCATTGCTGCATCCCAGGGATGAAGCCTACTTGATCATGGTAAATGATCATTTTGATGTGTTCTTGGATTCGGTTTGCAAGGATTTTGTTGAGTATTTTTACATCAATGTTCATAAGTGATATTGTTCTCAAGTTCTCTTTTCTTGTAGGGTCTTTGTGTGCTTTAGGAACAAGGGTTATTGTAGCCTCAAAAAATGAGTTATGTAGAGTTACATCTGATTCTATTTTCTTGAATAGTTTGGACAGTATTGGTGTTAGGTCATCAATAAATGTCTGATAAAATTCTGCACTGAACCCAACTGGACCTGTGCTTTTTTTATTGGGAAGCTTTTGATGACTAATTCTATTTTTTTAGGTGTTATGAGATTATTTAGATAGTTTACCTGGTCCTAGTTTAACTTTAGAATCTGGAATCTGTCTAGAAATACATTCTTTTCCTCCAAATTTTCTAGCTTTGTTTAATATAGGCTTTTATAGAATGATCTAATAATTTCTTGAATTTTTTCAGTTTCACTTATTATGTCTCCACTTTTATTTCTGATTTTGTTAATTTGGATACTCTCTCTTTGCCCTCTATTTAGTCTGACTAATGGTTTATCAATCTTGTTAATTTTCTCAACAAACCAAATCTTAGTTTTGTTGATTCTTTGAATGGTTCTTTTTGTTTCTATTAGGTCTATTTCTGCTCTAAATTTGATTATTTCTTGCCTTCTACTCCTCTTGGGTGTATCTGCTTCCTTTTGTTTTAGAACGTTCAACTGCGCCGTCAAATGCTCTCTCCAGTTTCTTTTTGGAAGCACTCAGAGCTATGAGTTTCCTCTCAGTACTGCTTTCATTGCATTCCATAGGTTTGGGTATGTCCTGTTTTCATTTGCATTGAATTCTAGAAAATCCTTAATTTTCTTTTTATTTTTTATTTAACCCTGCTATCGTTTAAGATAGCATTGTTTCGTTTCCATGTGCATATGGGCTTTATTTTTGTCTTTTTTGTTATTAAAGACCAGCCTTAGACCACAGTGATCTGAAAAGATAAATGGGAGTATTTCAATCTTCTATTATCCATTGATACTTGTTTTGTGACCAATGATGTAAATTTTCGAGAAGGTGCCATGAAGTCCTAAGCAGAAAGTGTATTCTTTTGATTTTGGATAATATGTTCTACAGATATCTATTAATTACAGTAAGTTCATAACCTCTGTTATTTTTACTGTGTCCTTGTTCAGTTTCTGTTTTCATGATCTGTCCATTGGTGAGAATGGGGTATTGAGGTCTCCCACTATTATTGTGTGGGATTCAATGTATTTTTTTGAGCTTTAATAGGGTTTCTTTTATGAATATGGTTGCTTTTGTATTTGGAGCATATATGTTTAGAATTGAGAGATTCTCCTTACAAATTTCCCTTGTAATGAGTAAAAAGTGTCCTTCTTTATCTTTTTTGATAACTTTTGGTTGAAAATTTACTTTATTCGAAATAAGAATGGCCACTCCAGCTTGCTTTTTGTGGCCGTTTGCTTGGAAGACTTTTTCCCAACCTTTTACTCTGAGATGGTGTCTGTCTTTGTCTCTGAAATGTGTTTCCAATATGCAGCAAAATGCAAGGTTTTGTTTATGTATCCAGTCTCATATCCTATATCTTTTTATTGTGGAACTGAGTCCATTTATGTTAACAGATATTAAGGAATAGTGGTTGCTGTTTTCTGATATTTTTCATTTGGTGGTATAAGTGTAACTTTGCGTCTTTCTTCTTTTGGTTTTCTTGCTTAGGAGTTTTCTTGTCTTTAAGGATATAGTTCCCATTGCTGTACTGTGTTTTCCACCTATAATTCATTGTAGTGCTGGGTTTGTGGTCAGATATTGTGGATAGTTAGTTTTGTTTTGGAATATCATAGTATTTCCATCTATGGTGAATGAGAGTTTTGCTGAGTATAGCAGCTTGGGCTGACACTTGTTCTCTCTTAGGGTCTGCATGATGTCTGTCCAGGATCTTCTAGCTTTCATAGACTCTGTTGAGAAGTCGGATGTGATTCTGATTGGTCTGCCTTTATATTTTACATGACCTTTTTCCCTTACTGCTTTTAGTATTCTTTCTTTGCTTTGGGCACTTGGCGTTTTGACTATTATATGTCGGGAGGAATTTCTTTTCTGGTCCAATCTATTTGGAGTTCAGTAGGCTTTTTTTATGCTCATGGTCATCTCATTTTTAAGGGTAGGGAAGTTTTCTTCTATGATTTTGTTGAAGATATTTACTGTGTCTCTTAGTTGATATTCTTTCCCCTCTTTTATTCCTATTATCCCTAGGTTTTGCCTTCTCATTGTGTCTTGGATCTCCTGGATATTTTTGGGTAAGGACCTTTTTGGTTTTTGCATCTTCTCTGACTGTTTTCTCTATGTTTTCAATGTTGTCTTCGCCCCCGAGATTCTATCTTTCATCTCTTGTAGTCTGTTGGAAATGCTGGCCTTGGTGACTCCTGATTTCTTTTTTAGGTTTTCTACCTCTAGGGTTGTCTCTTTTAGTGTTTTCTTTATTGTGTCTATTTCCGTTTTAAATTCCTTCTTCAATTCCTTCATCTCTTTGGTTCTGTGTTCCTCTAGTTCTTTGAGTTCTTTGAGTGTTTTTCTTGTTTCTTCTTTAAAACCTAATTCTTTTTGCTTTTTCTACCATTCTTGTTTAAGGATCTGTATCATCATCTTGAGGTATGATTTCGGGTCTGAGTCTTCTTTCCTGGAGTGTTTGACATTCTGCTGTTTGTTGTGATGGGGAAGCTAAGTTCTAGTTTTCCAGATTTTCTTGGTTTCCCTGGAGTATGTTTTTTTTTTTGCTTTCCTCTTGCCATCTTGTTGTTTGTGTTTGTACATGGTCTTGTTGTCAGTGATTGGTTCTCACCTCTCCCTTGTACCTGAACTGTGTCCCTGGATCTCCACATATTCCTGGTGGCAGATTGCCTGAGAATCTATTCTGTATGCACTGACCACGGGCTGATAACCGATAGCCCAAAGCAGGGTTCCAGCTTCCTTGAACCATGCAGAGGGAGAGTGAGCCCACCTTCCGCAGGCATGGCAGAGATCTCTCTTCTCCCTGGTTACTCTGAAGGACTTCTCATTAGGCCTGTGTCCCTGGATCTCCGCAGTTCCTAGTGGCGGATAATACCTGTTCTGCACCCAAGGGTTGCCATCTGAAAACAGACAGCCCAATGAAGGGTTTCTGGTTCCCTGAACCAAGCAGGGGTCGGGGGCACACTTTGGGTATATCTCATTTGATTAATTTATTCAAAATCTATTCATTAGATATTATATTGGCTGCTTCTACTTGCTTCATAGGTATATTGGCTTAGAAAAACTTTTCAGAACCATTAGCAGAAAATATCACAGATGTTCTTGTAAGGACGAAACGGGACTGGCTTGTGAAACAAAGAGGCTGGGATGGGTTTGTGGAGTTCTTCCACGTACAGGACCTAGAAGGCGGCATCAGAAATGTGCTGCTGGCTTTTGCGGGTGTTGCTGGAGTGGGGGCTGGTCTGGCATATCTAATAAGGTAGCTTGTGAGTGCAATAGGTGACTCTTAAACCTCCAGCCACCAACTACAAGCTTCTGTGAGGACAAATGTGCTTTTGGAGGTGCACTTGATGCTGCCCAGGATTTTAACAGTCCACTTCTACTGTAACATCACAGCAGAAAGAAAGTGGCTACAGGACTGTGGCTAACGAGAATAAATACATGGGGAAAAGTGCTTCCTCTGGAAGAGTCACTGTCTGAATGAAGCAAAGTTCATTCTCAGCAAACCTTGGGAGGCCATGGAGGAGGACTTGTAGAATGAATGAAAAGGGTGAATGGAAAGGTTTGATTTCCTTGTCTGGAGACGGAAGAGTGGCCAGTCATCAGGCTAGTAACAGAGTTCAATAAATATGCAGAACCCATCACTCCTCGTGTTGAGAGAGAAGACCTACAGTGTTGGTGACTTGTGTTAAATGGATTTTTAACCTACAAGTAACCAAACTGACTAGAAGCTGCAATGCTGTACTAGAATGTGAAGGGAGGCGCTCTCTGAGCAGGCCCGGGTGTGTGTCTCGGCAAAGTTCAAGTGTGCAGGACTTCTAGAACTGTCTACTTGGCTTGAATGATTCTTTTTTTTTTTTTTTGTCTTCAAAACAAGACTTATTTTTTTTTAACATGAAAATACATGGAAAATACATTGGTCTCTTATCTGTTACAAATAAGACTCAAATTATTAATCATAACAAGAAGTGTTTCTTGAGATATTTCCATCTACACAAAAGACTAACAGCTTATTATTTTTTTTAAAGATTTTAAACATTTTTTGCTTAAAATTATACATTTTTGTCAGTACAGTTTTTTCAGAAATTAAAATAAATTTTACATAAAACCATGTGAATATGTTTTTTAGTCAGTACTTGATTTTTTTCAAGGGCTTGACAGTATGCATTGAAAACGTACTAGTTGCAATAAGCATAAAGTACATGCAAAACAAAACGCAACATGGAAATAGTCAAAGTCTTCTTGTTTTGTGAATATATGTATAGTTTTTGTTTTCTTTATTTCTTGGACTTCATATAGTCTGTGAGTTGTTTCTGGGGGAGTGCAAGCCTCTGGGGTTAGCATCCCACTATCAGTGACTGCATATTATGTCTGTTCTTTTGTGACTGGGTTATCTCACTCAGGATGATCTTCTCTAGATGCAGCCATTTTCTTAAGAATTTGGTTAAGTCATTGTTTCTGGTGGCTGAGTAGTATTCCATTGTGTATATGTACCACAATTTTTGTATCCATTCGTCTTCTGAAGGACATCTGGGTTCCTTCCAGCTTCTGGCTATTATAAATAGAGCCGCTATGAACATTGTGGTGCATATATCTTTGTTGTGTATTAAAGTGTCTCTGGGGTATATGCCCAGAAGTAGAATAGCTGGGTCTTCAGGTAGTACTATATCCAATTTTCTGAGGTATCGCCAGACAGATTTCCAGAGTGGTTGTATTAGCTTGCAACCCCACCAACAGTGAAGAAGTGTTCCTATTTCTCCGCAGCCTCCCCAGCATCTGCTGTCATCTGAGTTTTGGATCTTGGCCAATCTGACTGGTGTGAGGTGGAATCTTAGGGTTGTTTTGATATGCATTTCCCTGATGGCTAAGGATGTCAAGCACTTCCTCAGATGTTTCTCGGCCATTCGGTGTTCCTCAACTGAAAATGATTTGTTTAGCTCTGTACCCCATTTTTTAATAGGGTTATTTGATTCTCTGGTGTCTAGCTTTTTGAGTTCCTTGTACACCTTGGATATTAGGCCTCTATCTGATGTGGTGTTGGTAAAGATCTTTTCCCATTCTGTTGGTTGCCGTTTTGTTTTCTTGACGATGTCCTTAGCCTTACAGAAACTTTGCAATCTCATTAAGTCCCATTTGTTAATCTTTGACATTAGAGCTTGAGCCATTGGTGTTTTGTTCAGGAAATTTTCTCCTGTGCCTATGTGTTCTAAGGTTTTCCCTACTTTCTCATCTAATAGTTCCAGTGTATCTGGTTTAATGTGGAGATCTTTAATCCACTTACACTTGAGCTTTGTACAAGGAGATAAGAACGGGTCTATTTTCATTCTTTTGCATGTTGAGTGCCAGTTGGACCAGCACCATTTGTTGAATAGGCTGTCCTTTTTCCATTGAATGTTTACTGCTCCTTTGTCAAAAATCAGGTGACCATATACATGAGGGCTCATTTCTGGATCTTCTATTCTATTCCATTGATCCACTTGCCTATTTCTGTACCAGTACCATGAAGTTTTCAGCATAATTGCCTTGTAATATAGCTTGAGGTCAGGGATAGTGATTCCCGCAGATGTTTTTTTGTTGTTGAGGATGGATTTCGCTATTCTAGATCTTTTGTTATTCCATATGAAATTGCACATTGATCTTTCCAATTCCATGAAGAACTGGGTTGGAATTTTGATGGGGATTGCATTGAATCTGTAGATTGCTTTTGCTAGGATGGCCATTTTTAAGATGTTGATCTTTCCAATCCATGAGCATGGGAGATCTTTCCATTTTCTGAGATCCTCCTCAATTTCTTTCTTTAGAGGTTTGAAGTTCTTGTCATACAGGTCCTTTACTTCCTTAGTTAGAGTCACACCAAGGTATTTCATAGTTTTTGTAACTATTGTGAAGGTTACCTTTTCCCTAATTTCTTTCTCCACATGTTTGTCCTTTGAGTATAGGAAGGCTACTGATTTGTTTGAGTTAATTTTGTATCCGGCCACTTTTCTGAACTTGTTTATCAGCTGTAAGAGTTCTCTGGTGGAATTTTTGGGGTCACTCAGGTACACTATCATGTCATCGGCAAAGAGTGATGTTTTTATCTCTTCCTTTCCGATTTGTATCCCCTTGATCTCCTTTTGCTGTCTAATTGCTCCAGCCAGGACTTCCAGTACTATGTTGAATAGGTAGGGAGAGAGTGGGCATCCTTGTCGAGTCCCTGATTTTAGTGGGATTGCTTCAAGTTTCTCGCCACTAAGTTTGATGTTGGCTGTTGGTTTGCTGTATATTGCTTTTATTATGTTTAAATATGGGCCTTGGATTTCTGTTCTTTCCAGGACTTTTAACATGAAGGGGTGTTGGATTTTGTCGAATGCTTTCTCAGCATCTAGTGAGATGACCATGTGATTTTGGTCTTTAAGTTTGTTTATATGGTGGATTACATTGATGGATTTCCTTATGTTAAACCATCCCTGCATCTCAGGGATGAAGCCTACTTGGTCATGATGAATGATGGGTTTGATGTGTTCTTGGATTCGGTTTGCAAGGATTTTGTTGAGTATTTTTGCATCAATGTTCATAAGTGAGATTGGTCTGAAGTTCTTTCCTTGTAGGGTCTTTGTGTGGCTTAGGTACGAGGGTTATTGTAGCCTCAAAAAATGAGTTGGGTAATATTCCATCTGATTCTATCTTTTGGAATAGCTTGGCGAATATTGGTGTTATATCCCCAATAAATGTCTGATAAAATTCTGCACTGAACCCGTCTGGACCTGGGCTTTTTTTGGTTGGGAGGCTTTTGATGACTTCTTCTATTTCTTTAGGTGTTATAGGGTTATTTAGATGGTTTACTTGGTCCTGGTTCAACTTTGGAACCTTGTATCTGTCTAGGAATTTGTCCATTTCCTCCAGATTTTCCAATTTTGTGGAGTATAAGTTTTTGTAGTAGGATCTGATGATTTCTTGAATTTCCTTAGTTTCAGTTGTTATGTCACCACTTTCCTTTCTGATTTTGTTAATTTGGATACTCTCTCTTTGCCCTTTAGTTAGTTTGGCTAGGGGTTTATCAATCTTGTTGATTTTCTCAAAGAACCAACTCTTTGTTTTGTTGATTTTTTCAATGGTTTTTTTTGTTTCTATTTGGTCTATTTCTGCCCTAATTTTGATTATTTCTTGCCGTCTACTCTTTTTGGGTATATCTGCTTCCTTTTGTTCTAGTGCTTTTAGCTGTGCTGTCAGGTTGCTGATGTGAGCTCTCTTCAGTTTCTTCTTGGAAGCACTTAGGGCAATGAGTTTTCCTCTCAATACTGCTTTCATTGCATCCCATAGGTTTGGGTATGTTTTGTTTTCGTTTTCGTTGAAAATCCTTAATTTCTTTCTTTATTTCTTCTTTGACCCTGCTATCCTTTAACAGAGTGTTGTTTAGTTTCCATGTGTATGTGGGCATTTTGTTGTCTTTGTTGTTGTTAAAGACCAGCCGTAGACCATGGTGATCTGAGAGGATGCATGGGAGTATTTCAATCTTCTTATATCGATGAAGGCTCGTTCTGTGTCCAATTATGTGGTCAATTTTTGAGAAGGTGCCATGGGGTGGTGAGAAGAAGGTGTATTCTTTTACTTTAGGATAGTATGTTCTGTATATATCTATTAATTCTAGTTGGTTCAAAGTCTCTGCTAGTTTTGCAGTGTCCTTGTTCAGTTTCTGTTTCCCTGATCTGTCCATTGGTGAGAGTGGGGTGTTAAAGTCTCCCACTATTATTGTGTGGGGTGAAATGTATTTTTTGAGCTTTAGTAGAGTTTCTTTTATGAATGTGGGTGATTTTTTATTTGGAGCATATATGTTAAGGATTGAGAGTTCCTCCTGACAGGATTCCCCAGTAATGTGTAAAAAGTGTCCTTCTTTATCTTTTTTGATAACTTTTGGTTGGAAATTTACTTTATTCGATATTAGAATAGCCACTCCAGCTTGCTTCTTGGAGCTGTTTGCTTGGAAGTTTTTTTCCCACCCTTTTACTCTGAGATAGTGTCTGTCTCTGTCTCTGAGATGAGTTTCCTGTATGCAGCAAAAGGCTGGATTTTCTTTATGTATCCAGTCTGATAGTCTATGTCTCTTTATTGGGGAGTTGAGACCATTTATGTTAATAGATATCAAGGAATAATTGTTTCTGTTTCCTGCCATTTTTGCTTTTTTGGGTTGAGTTGTGTCTGTGTTTTTTTCTTTAGTTTTCTTGTTTAGGAGTTTACTTGTTTTTACTAGGCTGTATTTTCCCTCCTTGTATTGGGTTTCCCACCTATAATTCGTTGTAGTGCTGGGTTTGTGGTCAGATATTGTGTGAATTTTAATTTGTCTTGAAATATCTTTGTCTCTCCATCGATGGTGATTGATAGTTTTGCTGGGTATAGCAGCTTGGGCTGGCACTTGTGCTCTCTTAAGGAGTGCATGGTGTCTGTCCAGGCTCTTCTAGCTTTCATAGTCTCTGTTGAGAAATCGGGTGTGAGTCTGATTGGTCTGCCTTTATATGTTACCTGACCTTTTTCCCTTACTGCTTTTAGTATTCTTTCTTTACTTTGGGCACTTGATGTTTTTACTATTATGTGTCGGGAGGTATTTCTTTTCTGGTCCAACCTATTTGGAGTTCTGAAGGCTTCTCTTATGCTCGTGGTCATCTCATTCTTGAGGGTAGGGAAGTTTTCTTCTATGATTTTGTTGAAGATATTTACTGTGCCTCTTAGTTGATACTCTTCTCCCTCTTCTATTCCTATTATCCTTAGGTTCGGTCTTCTCATTGTGTCTTGTATTTCCTGGACATTTTGGGTTAGGAGCTTTTTGTTTTTTGCATCTTCTCTGGCTGTTTTGTCTATGTTTGCAATGTTGTCTTCTGCCCCCGAGATTCTCTCCTCGATCTCTTGTAATCTGTTGGAAATGCTTGCTTCTGTGACTCCTGATTTCTTTTTTGGGTGTTCTGACTCTAGGGTTATCTCTTTTAGCGCTTTCTTTATTGTGTCAATTTCTGTTTTAATTTCCCTCTTCCATTCCTTTATTTCTTTGGTTCTGTTTTCGTCTCGTTCTTTGAGTTCTTTGAGTGTTTTTCTTGTTTCTTCTTTAAAAGCTTCTGAATCTTTTTGCTTTTCCTCCCTTTCTTGTTTAAGTAACTCTATCAGTGTCTTGAGGCATGTTTTCAGGTCTGTGTCTTCTTTCTCTGGAGTGTTTGGAATTCCTATGTTTGCTACTATCGGAGAGCTGGGTTCTGGTGTTGCTAGATTGTCTTGGTTTCCTTGGGATATACTCTTTCTCTTTCCTCTTGCCATTTTGTTGTCAGTGATATGTTCTTGCCTTTCCCTTGTATCTGGTCTGTGTCCCCGGTACACTTTCCGTGTGCACTCCTCAGAGATCTCTCTACGCCCCAGCAGCCCAGGTTCCAGGTTGCAGCTGGGACAGGCTCTGCTCTGTGTCCTGAAGTCGGCCCCCTGTGGGAACAGATGTTCCTAAGATCTGTTCCTGGTCACAGTAGCTCAGCCTGTACGAGCCGCCTTTCCGGCTGGTGGTTGGGCCAGTCTCTGCTCTGCGTCCTGAAGTCGTCTCCGGGTGGGAACAGAAGTTCCTAAGATCTGTTCCAGGTCACTGGATCGGGGAGGACAGAGCAGGTCAGGGCAGGGGGTGCCCTTTCTGTGTGCACTCCGCAGAGATCCCTCTGCTCCCCCGCAGCCTAGGTCTCCCACTCACCAGTTGCTCAGCCTGTCGGCTTGAATGATTCTTAAGTTTTATTAGCCTAATGATGGCCAAAAAGTACTTAAGATTCACTAATTAGTTACAAAACTGAACAGCCTCAATTTTTAAGAAAACTTATGAAATGTATTTGTCTGTAAAAATTGTATATATTTTTACAGAAAGTCTATTTCTTTGAACATAAGAAGGAATTCTTGGATTTAGTTTTTTCCATACCCTTTTGAAATTTGCAATTTATCTAGTTAGAAATGTATTTCTTACAGCTTTTTAAAACTTTGTCATGATCAGTTGTAGTATATATGCAGGGCTGGTTGTGTGTGTGGACTGGTTGTAGAACAAATCGGATTTATAACTATGCAGGGTTAATTATCCAATCTGTTTTTGTATTTAAGAATCACAGGTAGATGTAAGACATTTGCTCCCCTGTTGACTTACTAAATTGTAAAATGATTTGGGAAGGCAGGATAGAATCAACCATGGTGCTATTCACAGGGCTTACTTGTTTAACACAAGTTTAAGCCTGGTTTCAATAAAACAAATATGTATTTCTTTTCTACTAATGATTGCCAAGCTTTGTTTGGAATTTCTGTATTGGTCTCTGTAGATGTCCCACCTCTAGTGTTGAATTAACCTTTACTTCCTCTCCTTTACATGTTGGCTTGTTATGTTCCCTGTTCACCTATAGATATAGTCGTCTACATACCCTCCCTGTGCTCTTTAATGGCCATGTTAGTTTATCTACTACATTAGAACCCTCACTCCTACCCCCAATACTTCAAACCTAAGTAATCCTATTCAGAGTCAGCACATCTTCTTGTTCGAGGATAGTAAAGCTTCCCTTTGTGAGCCCTGTGACCAACAGTGACCAGGTATGGGCATTCTTGTTTCCATTGTTACTTTATCCTATTTTGGTAGGCGAAGCATCAAAGGTCCCCTTGGGAATTTCAACAGTTGGAGTGAGCTGCAGCATAGCTTTATAGTTTGCTCCAAGTGTGAGTATTTTCACTTGAGTTTAGAGAAACATGGGTTTTGTTAAACCCAGTTATACAAAAGCCACTGGTAAACTGAAGGTGTTTAAGCTAGGGTCATTTGAAAGCTTCAGCCTCAGAATGTGACCTTTAGTCAAGGCTGCAGATAAAAATAGGCGTGAATCAAAGGACTAAGAATGTAATGGGGAAGAAGTGTCCTGCCTGCCCATCTCAGCCATAAGGCCATCTTGCTAGAGCAATTTGAACCTATGTATTTATCCTTGATCATAATTTGCTTATTTATGTTTAACTCTTTGGACTTAAGAGCACTTTATGTAGTTGAATAAACCCTATAGGCTGAGGTGACCAAAAGGTTAGCCTCTCATACTCCAGTCATGGAAGTTGTGTTTACTAGGAGCCTGACTTCCCAGCTCACAAGTGGGGAGGGAAAGCTGAAGTACAGACAGGATCTTAGTAGGTATTTTAGGTCCTGGACCATGAAGACTTGGAGAGTTCAAGTGGTTGGGGAAGGGATTGATTTAGAGGGAGAAGAAGCATGTGGTCTGAGTGCTGACTAGATGAATAGTTGAGGCACATCCTCCAAAGTGAAGAGGGAGGGGCTTGGAAAGATGGCTCTCAGCAAATTGTTTGTCTTACACGTCTCTCAGGGAAAACATGCAATCTTGAAGCATCTTCCATGTACATTCTGTCTGGGTGAACACCTTCATTCTGGTAGAGCACCTAACATTTTTAACAGCTGTTCCCGAAAGGGTTAGGACCAACTGCAAATTAATGTGGGTTGTAAATGTTACCCTAACTTCTGTTTCTTCTAAGAAAAAAAAAATAAACCTTCCCCCCCAAAAAAAAATTTTCAGCCCTTCATTCTAAGGTAATATCTGTCTTTGTTTCTCAGGTGTATTTTTTATATGCAGTGAATAATGGATACTGTTTTCAAATGCATTCTATAGCCTGCAACTTTTCATTAGGAAATTAAGTCAACTGATGTTAGGAGATATCAATGACCAATGATTGTTAATTCCTGTTATTTTGATGTTTTAACAACATCCCTTCTCTTGGTTTTGCTGACATGGAGTTATTTTTTTCCTCTGTTTTCTTGCATATTTTTAACCTTCTTGGGTTTGTGTTTTTCTTCTAGTATATGCTATAAGTCTGTATTTGTTTATAATATTGTTTAAATTTCATTTTGTCATTGAATATCTTGTTTTCTCCATTTATTGAAAAGGGTTTTGCTGGACATAATAATCTGGACTGGTATCTGTGGTCTTATAGAATCTGTAAGATATCTACCAAGTCCCTCTTTTGCTTTTATGTCTTTGGTGAGAAGTCAGGTGTAATTCTAACATCTGCCTTTATACATCAGTTGGAGCTTTTAATATTTATTTGTTCTATACATTTAATGACAGGAAGATTTTCTTTTCTGACCCCACCTATTTGGTGTTTTGTAAGCTTCCTGTATGTTTATATGCATCTATTTTTTTAGGTTAGGAAAATTTTCTTTCATGACATTGTTAAAAATATTTCCTGGGTCTTGAAGATGGAAATCTTCTCCTTCTATTCCTACTATTCTTGTGTTTGCTCTTTTCTGAGTGTCCCATATTTCCTGAATGTTTTCTATCAGGATGTTTTCTTTGATGTATCCACTTCTCTAGTTTTCTCTACATCTGAAATCCTGTCGTCTTCCATCTTTTGTGTTCCATTGATGATGATAATCTCTGTAGTTCTTGTTCTCTCTCTTACCTAGGTTTCCCAACTCCAGGATTACTTCAGTTGGAGTTTTGTGGTTGTTGTTGTTGTTGGTTGGTTGGTGTTTGTTTGTTTTGCTATTTCCATTTTCAGATTTTAAACAGTTTTATTAATTTCCTTTACTTGTTTGTGGTTTCCTGTATTTTGTTTAAAATCTATTTATTTTTGTTTTAAAGACATATATCAACTTCATAGAGTTGGACTTGTGGTAATTTTCTTTTGTTGCAACTGTTAGGATATCCAAGACTGTGGAGAAGAGCTTTTGAGGCCACTTATAGAAAATTGGCAAGTACTTGTCACTGGGCTCAAGGAAAGAACTGACAATAGTGCTGTTAAAAGATCACTCCCAGGTTTGGCACCAGTGTTAGGAAAAGAATGAAAAGAGTGGGAGTAAAGGGATATGGCCCATGGAGTTGCAGAAAGGCCTGGAGGCTAGAGAGATGCATCTGGGGAATCCATATTGGGAATCCGTTCCCCCTGAGGGACCAGCCACAGGACAGTATAGTACAGAATAGAGTTTATTCAAGTCATGGGGGAGTTAAGAGGGTAGTAGAGGCAGAGGGGGGGGAGAGGAATAGAAAAGTAGAGGAGTAGAGGCCAGTATGATGGTTTGCATATGCTTGGCCCAGCTAGTGGCACTAGTAGAAGGTGTTGCCTTGTTGGAGGAAGTGTGTCACTCTGGGGGTGGGCTTGGAGACACACCTCCTAGCTGCCAGAGGATGCTCAGTCTGTTCCTGGCTTCCTTTGAATGAAGATGTATAACTCTCAGCAACTCCTGCACCATGCCTACCTGAATGCTGCCATGCTTCTGCCTTGATACTGGACTGAACCTCTGAACCTTTAAGCCAGCCTAAATTAAATGTTTTTATTTATAAGACTTGCAGTGGTAATAGTGTCTGTTCACAGCAATAAAACCCTAACTAAGACAGCCGGCTATAAACACATGGAGAGAGAGGGGGGCAAGAATTAGGGAGAGGAGGGGTAAAGATGGAAGAGCAAGAATAAGAGAACAAGAAAGAGAGGAGGGGTCAAGCAGCCCCTTTTATAGTGACAAGTCACTGGGGCAGAGCATACCAGGTCAGTTATTGCCAAGTAACTGATGGGTATACCTGGCTGTTGCTAGGTAACTGAGGGGTAGAGTTTATAGAACCCCAACAAATAGTATTTACATTTGGGCTAATACAAAGTTCAAAGTAAACTTAGCTTAAGAATGTGAGGCATTCCTTTTATCTTGGTCATCTTGATATGCCCTTCAAAACGGTGGCTTTGTTTATTGCCTTGTTTGATTACTTTGTCTTTGATTTAAGAACTGACCCTATTCTTTGGATGTACCTAGAATTGTATAAAAGCATACTGAGGTAAACTAATTCTGCTTCCAGTCTTAGCACTTGCTGGAGTTGTGTTATGCTGCTTTCTATTTTTTTATTTTTCATTTCAATCTTCACTAACTCCCTTGAGACTAACTGAGCTAGCTTGGTCACAGGACGTTTCTGTAATTGGATAGCTTGACTTTATCTCTTTCACACAATTGGAGACCCCTGGAAGAGTGATACTGCCACCTGGCCACAGCTGTCAAAACCATTTGGGAAGTATGGCAGGAAATTCCTAGCATTGTGGAGTCCTCAGGCATGTTCACATCTGGCTCCACTTTTTCCTTTCTCACAGTAATTTCAGGCTTGACTCTCCAGATCCTCCTTGTCCCTTAGTGCCCCACATTCCCCCCTATTTGTTGTTGGTATTTCAATCCTAAAATTACCTCCCTTAGGGCCCCACAATTGATCTATCAGCTGTTTATTCCTTTGCTGGCAGGCCTCTATGAATGAAGGGAAATATATGAACTAGGAAATGGAGCTCAGAGGAAAGGGTTTAGTATCCAATTATCAGTGACTGCATATTATGTCTGTTCTTTTCTTACCTCACTCAGGATGATATTCTCTAGATGCATTCATTCTCTTAAGAATTTCATAAAGTCAGTGTTTTTGATAGTTAAATAGTACTCCATTGTGTAAACATACCACAATTTTTGTATCTATTCATCTATTGAATGACATCCGGGTTCTTTCCAGCTTCTGGCTATTATAAATAGGGCTGCTATGGACATTGTGGTACATGAGCCATTGTTGTATGTTGGACATTCTCTGGCGTATATGCCCACAAACAACTCACAGACTATATGAAGTTCAAAAACAAAAAAAAAAAAAAAAAAAAAAAAAAAAAGAAAGAAAGAAAATGAATAACCATTATGCTTAATCTTTACACAGCAAGAAAACTTTGACTAACTTCAGGTTACATCTTATTTTTTATATACATATACTTTATGCTCATGGTAACTAGTAAGATCTCAATGCACACTATCAAACCTTTAAAAAAAACAAGTACTGATAAAAATGTATTTGTATACTTTTATGCAAAAATGCTTAAAATCTGTACATTTATCTTTGTTTTTTAAAATAAAGTTGTTCAATTAAAAAAAAGATCACTACTGCTGGTAGTATCTCTGGGGAAACTGGAAAGTAGCAGATTCATGGGCGGTCTCACTTGATTGTCCCTGTTGCAGGCAGGCCTCTGGGATTGCGGCAGACCTGTGGGTACAACATATTATTTTAGACATTCTTAGCATTTGAGTTGGTGGAAACTAGTGATGTGTTAAGATAATATGTTCAAATAAAGTTTTCAGCATTTTCACAAAATGTTTGTTCTTAACTCAGAGAAAGACCAAAACTTAGCTCAAGATAAGATAATTAGCCTCCGAACTGCATTTTTTCTTGAATGATTTGAACAGAAAAAGTATTAATAAAACTTTAAATAATTTCCTTACTCATTTGATTCTAAGTCTACATGACAAATTGTGCTTTAAACTTTTGTCCTTACTGAGCACTACTGAATGTTTAACTTAAACTACATATTTTGAAATACAAATATTCCACGCTAATTACAATATTATTATATGTTTCTTCAACATCTCATTAAAGTATTTGCAGTTGTTTACTGTAGGTATTCATGAGGCATTTTTTCATGCTGTTCAACTCCCAGGTCTGATTTTTAGACTTGTTTTTATATATTTGTCTTATGTGTGGTCTTATGTCCTAGGTAAAGATTAACAAAATTTGTGGACATCCTTTATACTAAAAGTTAGTAATTGATTTTCTAGGTGTATGCCTAATTTTAACATATGTGCATGTATGGGTATTTATGTGTATATAAAGACAATTTTTGAGGTGCTTATTTTTTCAAGATAAAATAAGATACAACTTAGAAAATAGCAAAGCTTAAAAATGGTCATTCAAAAGCCTATTATTCCTGCTTCAAGACACTCAAAGGCATTTTAAGCTTTACATATGATCCCACTGTGCTGCATTACAGCATAGATGCAATTTCTGTTTAACAGTGTATTGGGGATGAAGAATGTGTGCTTAACAGGTATCTTAGTTAAGGTTTAAATGGTGTGAGGACAATGTTTATAAGAAAAATATTCATTTGAGACTAGCTTACAGTTCTAGAAGTTTAGTTCATTATCATGGAGGGAGAAATAGCAGTATGTACGCAAACATGGTGATGAAGAAGGAGCTGAGAGTTCTACATTTTGTTCTTCAGGCAGCAGAGAGAGACTGACTAGAGCATTAAAGACCTCAAATCCTGCACCCACAATAACACACTTCCATCAACAAGGCCTTAGTTCCTAAAAGTGCCATTCCCTATGGGCTAAAAATTCAAACACATGAGTCTAGCAGGGCCATTTCTATTCAAACTACTACAATAGATTTCCATTACTATTCTTCTTATTATTATCATTAATATTATTTTTGTACAATAAATCTTCTAATCAAACTTTGACCATCTTTAGGAGTTCTGCAGAACCTGTTTCCAAAAGATCACCTTAAATAGGCTCCTTGATTATTGGCAATCCCTAATAGAAGGAGGGTTTGAGGAGGGCCTTCCTTTAAATATCTAACCATTCCTTTGAACTGGTTGTATGAAATTTTGTCTTAATGATACATGTTTTCAGAGTCAGGGGGACTAAAGTATATAGACAATTGAAGACTAGAGGCAGGGTGTTTTTATGTATCCATTTAAAAGTCATCATTTTTTGAGGGAGATAACTCATTTTTATGTAAGGAAGCCTAATTAGCTCTGGTTCCTCCACACATGGAGGAACTAGAATTTAAAATTTAAAATACAAATCAGAATTTTTATTAAGTAAAAGTTGTCATTAGGATTTGCTAGACAAAGTCATTAAAAATAAATTCATCCTTGTAATATGTTGCATATCTTTTGGGTATTATAGTCAGAATATTTAGAAAGAAACCAAATGTCCTTCAACAGAGGAAGAGATACAAAACATATGATATATTTATACAGTGGTGTATTACTCTGTTATTACAATGACTTCATAAAATTTGCAGGCAAATGGATGCATCTAGAGAATATCATCCTGAGTGAGATAACCCAGTCACAAAAGAACAGACATAATATTCAGTCACTGATAATTCCTTCCTGATTGCTTACCTCTATCTCTATCAGATCTGTAGAATATACATTCCTATTATCCTGGGAAATTATTTGCTCCAGGAATGCATAAAATGTAATAGTTGGCCTTAAAGGAAAACAAAAGACTATGCATATCTTGGGTAAACATTAATGAATGACTGAAACTAGGACAACTGTGGACTGTTGGAATGTTACTGGTCCATAAACAAATTGCCTCTATACCTTATCTTTTCAAATAGCCAGTTTAATGCCAACTCTGCTTATGATATTACCTCATGTGTCTTGAACATCCCTATTTGCAGAGTTGATTGACTTGGAGCAAACAACACATACTTCTCTGAATGAATAAACAATCTAAAATACTTCTCAGAAAACATCCTAACCAGAGATGTGATATTTGTGTAGAAAACTCTGAGATACTCCCTGCATTGAGTCATGATTCTGAAGGCATATTTCACACAATACTAAGAGTGTTAATAAGAGAATCTTAATGTTCTAAAATCAATCCTTTGAATATGAGTGCTAAACTTAGCTAACCCTTCCTTGATATTTTAAATATGCTAAGTATTTTCTTTTTCACTCTTCTATGCTCTTTCACACTAAAACTATTAAATTTTTCCTATTTATGAACTATCCAAATAGCTTCTCTTCTATAACATTTTAGAATTTTATTTTTAAACTAATTTTTATTGTTCATAGTATGGATATTGTTTTTTATAACATTTTCCCCACCATTTTCTTTAGCCCTTGGAACTCAGTTGGACATTTTACTGGTTTTAAAACATGGCAGTAGTTGGTGCACCTCTAGATATAATTATTTTACCTGTCATTGGTATTTGGCTAGGTTTTCAATATCAAGTGTGAGTTCCCTCCTACTGAGCAGGCCTAATATCAAATGGGAAATTTTTAAGCTACTGCCACTGACACAATGGTGTAAGTCCCACTATTGCTTCTTTAGGAATATCATAATCATGCTGGTTGCTCGTTGTTTTGACTCATAGACATTACTTCTGGGTAGAACTACTGTAAAACAATTTTCCCCTTAACAGTTTCTACAACATCTACTGGTATTTTAAAAGCTAAGATTTCAGATGAAATCAAGCTCTATTCCTCATACTCCTGTGTCTGAAATGCATATGTCTTCAGTAATACTTCCATGTTCTAGGAGTTAGTTAAGTACAATAGGGATAGTATATATTATTTTGGAAGTAGCTTAGACTCTCCTGATTAACTCAAAAAGAATCCTTGTATGCTTGAAACTGGGTTTTTTGTTAGTGTGGGGCTCCAGGAGGGATCATTATTTCCCCAAGCAAGTATGTAATTTCCCTGAGAGAGCATATGTATGTACTTATCCATACCACATGTAATTTGACATAAATGTAATTTAAAGACAATATAATTCTCTGTGATTTTTTGAGCATCCTTCTGGTAATTTCTTTCTACTTGCTCCCTCTCCCACTACACCTCCTTTTATCTAGTTAGATCCCTATCACTACCCTCATTACTTCCTCCATACGGTCTGTAAGATGACAGTACGTTCTCTTGAGTTCGCTTCTTCCAAAATGATGTCTTTATACATTTTTAGTTTCTGAGGTTACCCCAGGTTAAATATTCATATATGAAGTTTTGGAGCTATGAACCATAAATAAGAGAATAAGCACATGCCCTTTCCTTTTGTCTGTTTGTTTGTTTGTTTTTTGATCTGTTTACATCCCACAGAATAATAATTTTGAGTTTATTTACCTTCATATTTCATTTTGATTTACAGCTGAATAATATAGGTACTTTTCATATAATCCATATAAACCTTTGTATATGTATACTACATTGTCATTATCTATTCATTGTTTAAGGAGCATTCAGGTTGTTTCTATTTCTTAGCTAGGGTGAATATACTAACAATGAATATTGTTAGTAAGTATCTCTGGAATATAATATTACCCTATGACCATATTCTGAAGACTTATATAGCTGCATCATATGGCAGATTTATTTTCTAAATTTTTCTTTTAAATTCTAAACAGTAATTATATTGGGTTTTCATATCAATGAATGAGTCTTATACTTTGTACTCCTTTCATTGCCCCCTTTCTTTTCTGTTAGATCCTCCACTTCTATTCCCCTCATTCATCCATAATTATCTATTTTATTTCTTCTTCCTAGTTTGATATAACCTTCCCTATTATTGTATGACTTTATCCCTAACCCCTGCGGATCTATAGATTGCAGACTTCTTGAAACTTTAACACTTAAGTAAATAAAAGCTATATTTGTATTCTAAGGCCTCCCTCAGGATAATTGTTTTTAGCACTATATGTCTATCTGAGCATTTCATGCCTTCATATTTTTAAATAGCAGAATAATAATAATAAATTTATTTTTTAATACGAGTAATAATTTATTGTGAAATATATCACTTTTTAAAACCTGTTCATTCATTCACAGACATCTGGATTGTATTCAGTTTTTGACTACTATTAATACAGCAGAAATGAACAACGTTAAGTTGAACAATTGTTCCTGTAGTAGGATATAAAGCTCTTTGTGTACATGAACAATAGTTGTATAGCTGGAGCTTTATGTGCATATAGTCCCAGCTTCCTATAATATAACTACAAATTTTAATAGTGGGCTGTAAATATCACAAGGGTATTTATTCTCTGTTAGACATATAGTTGACAATGACTTCTCCCCATATATGGCCCCACCTTTTACTGAATTTAACATTTTCCTTGTTATACAGATTTTTAGTTTTATGATCTTTCACTTGTCAGTACTGGGCCTATTCCTGAGCAAATGAAGTCTTATTTAGAAAACCTATACCTATACTAATAGTACCATGTGATGACACTGACTAAATATTCTAGCTCCTGATTTTAGTGGGATTGCTTCATGTTTCTCACATTTTAGTGTAATGTTGGCTACTGGTATGCTATATATTGTTTTTACTATATTTTGGTATGGGCCTTCGATTACTGCTCTTTCCAAGACTTCTTTTTAACTTTATTTTAAAAAACAAAAATAATGTACAGATTTTTAAGCATTTTAGAATAAAAGTATATGAATAAATTTTTATAAGGTTGTAATTAAGTATTTGTGGGTACATATACATACACATATGTATATATGTAACAATAATATAGGAAAAGACATTATTAATTTGAGAAGATAGGAGAGAAACTGGGAGCGGCTGTAGGAAAGAAAGGGGAATGTGATACAGTTCTATTTTAATTAAAATATATTCTTTTTTTTTTTTTTTCTTGAACTTCACACAGTCTGTGGGTTGTTTCTGGGGTGTTCAGAGCTTTCTGGGGTTAGTATCCCATTATCAGTAACTGCATATTATGTCTGTTCTTTTGTGACTGGTTTACCTCACTCAGGTTGATATTCTCTAGATGCATCCATTTTCTTAAGAATTTCGTTAGGCCATTGTTTCTGATAGCTGAGTAGTCCATTGTGTAAATGTACCAAAAATTTTGTATCCATTCATCTACTGAAGGACATCTGGGTTCTTTCCAGCTTCTGGCTATTATAAATAGAGATGCAATGAACATTGTGGTGCATGTATCTTTGTTGTATGTTGGAGCATCTCTGGGGTAAATGCCCAGAAGTGGAATAACTGGGTCTTCAGGTAGTACTATGTCCATTTTTCTGAGGAACCGCCAGACTGATTTCCAGAGTGGTTGTATCAGTTTACAACCCCACCAACAGTGGAGAAGTGTTCCTCTTTCTCCACATCCTCACCAGCATCTATTGTCATCTGAGTTTGGAATCTTGGCCAATCTGACTGGCGTGAGGTGGAATCTCAGGGATGTTTTGTTTTGCATTTCCCTCATGGCTAAGGATGTTGAGCAATTCCTTAGATGTTTCTCAGCCATTCGATATTCCGCGATTGAGAACTTTTTGTTTAAGTTTGAACCCCATTTATTAATAGGGTTGTTTGATTCTCTGGTATCTCGCTTTTTGAGTTCTTTGTATACCTTGGATATAAGGCCTCTATCTGATGTGGGGTTGGTAAAGATCTTTTCCCACTCTGTTGGCTGCCGTTTTGTTTTCATGATAGTGTCTTTAGCCTTACAAAAACATTGCAATCTCATTAAGTCCCATTTGTAAAACTTTGACCATTAAGCTCCAGCTATTGGTATTCTGTTTAGGAAATTTTCTCCTGTGCCTATGAGTTCTAAGGTTTTCCCTGTTTTCTCTTCTAATAGTTTCAGTGTACCTGGATTAATGTGGAGATCTTTGATCCACTAGCCCTTGAGCTTTGTACAAGGAGATGAGAAAGGGTCTATTTTCATTCTTCTGCATGCTGAGTGCCAGTTGGACCAACACCATTTGTTGAAGAGGCTGTCCTTTTTCCATTGAATGTTTATAGTACCTTTGTCAAAAATCAGGTGACCATATATGTGAGGGCTCATTTCTAGATCTTCTATTCTATTCCATTGATCCATGAGCCTATTTCTGTACCAGTACCATGCAGTTTACAGCACAATTGCCTTGTAATTGTAATGCTTGAGGTCAGGGATAGTGATTCCTGCAGATGTTTTCTTGTTGTTGAGGATGGATTTCGCTATTCTAGGTCTTTTGTTATTCCAAATGAAATTGCACATTACTCTTTCCAACTCAGTGAAAACTGGGTTGGTATTTTGAAGGAGATTGCATTGAATCTTTAGATTACTTTTGGTAAGATGGACATTTTTAAAATGTTGATCCTTCCAATCCATGAGCATGGGAGATCTTTCTTTTTTCTGAGGTATTCCTCGATTTCCTTCTTTAGAGTTTTGAAGTTTTTGTCATAAATGTCCTTCACGTGCTTAGTTAAAGTCACACCAAGGTATTTCATAGTTTTGTGACTATTGTGAAGGGTATATTTACCCTAATTTCTTTCTCCATATGTTTGCCTTTTGAATATAGGAAGGCTACTGATTTGTTTGAGTTAAATTTCTATCCAGCCGCTTTGCTGAACTTGTTTATCAGCTGTAGGAGTTCTCTGGTGGAATTTGTGGGGTCGCTTAAGAACACTATCATGTCGTCTGCAAATGGTGATATTTTTACTTTTTCCTTTCCAATTTGTATCCCTTTAATTTTCTTTTGCTGACTAATTGCTGCGGCCAGGAATTCCAGTACTATGTGGAATAGGTAGAGGGAGAGTGGGCAGCCTTGTCGAGTCCCTGATTTTAGTGGGATTACTTAAAATTTCCCACCATTAAGTTTGATGTTGGCTGTTGGCTTGCTGTATATTGCTTTTATTATTTTTAGGTGTGGTCCTTGGACCTGTTCTTTCGAAGACTTTTAACATGAAGGGGTGTTGAATTTTGTCAAATGCTTTTTCAGCATCTAGTGAGATGACCATGTGTTTTTTTTCTTTGAGTTTGTTTATATGGTGGATTACATTAATGGATTTCCGTATGTTAAACCAAACCCCTTATCCCAGGGATGAAGCCTACTTGGTCATGGTGAATGATTGTTTTGATGTGTTCTTAAATTCAGTTTGCAAGTATTATGCTGAGTATTTTTGGATCAATGATCATAAGTGAGATTGGTCTGAGGTTCTCTTTCCTTGTAGGGTCTCTGTGTGGTTTAGGAATGAGGGTTATTGTAGCCTGAAAAAATTTGTTAAGTAGTGTTCCATCTGATTTTATTTTGTGGAATAGTTTGGAGAGTAGTGGTGTTACGTTGTCAATAAATGTCTGATTAAATTCTGCACTAAACCCATCTGTACCTGGGCTTTTTTTGGTTGGGAGGCTTTTGATGACTGCCTCTATTTCTTTATGTGTTATGGGATTATTTAGATGGTTTACCTGGTCCTAATTTTACTTTAGTGCCTTGTATCTGTCTAGGAATTCATCCATTTCTTCCATATGTTCTACCTTTGTTGAGTATTGGCTTTTGTAGAATGATCAGATGATTTCTTGAATTTCCTCAGTTTCAGTTGTTACGTCTCCACTTTCCTTTCTGATTTTGTTAATTTGGATACTCTCTCTTTGCCCTCTAGTTAGTCTGGCTATGGGTTTATCAATGTTTTTGATTTTCTCAAAGAACCAACTCTTGGTTTTGTTGATTCTTACAATGGTTCTTTTTGTTTCTATTTGGTCTATTTCTGCCCTACGTTTGATTATTTCTTGCTGACTACTCCTCTTGGGTGTATCTGCTTCCTTTTGTTCTAGAGCTTTCAGCTGTGCTGTCAAGTTGCTAATGTACGCTCTCTCCAGTTTCTTTTTGGAAGCACTCAGAGCTATGAGTTTTCCTCTTAGTACTGCTTTCTTTGCATCCCATAGGTTTGG
The DNA here is from genome assembly GCF_963924665.1 of Micromys minutus. NCBI lineage: Eukaryota > Metazoa > Chordata > Mammalia > Rodentia > Muridae > Micromys > Micromys minutus. The sequence goes on along the minus strand of NC_137982.1, from coordinate 15,194,549 downwards.
GTATGCTGTTTTTTCGTTTTCGTTGAATTCTAGAAAATCCTTAATTTCTTTCTTTATTTCTTCTTTGACCCTGCTATCATTTAATAGGGCATTGTTTAGTTTCCATGTGTATGTGGGCTTTTTGTTGTCTTTGTTGTTGTTAAAGACCAGCCTTAGACCATGGTGATCAGAGAGGAAGCATGGGAGTATTTCAATCTTCTTATTTCTATTGAGGCTCATTTTGTGACCAATTATGTGGTTAATTTTTGAGAAGGTGCCATGAGGTGCTGAGAACAAGGTATACTCTATTTTTTAGAATAATATGTTCTGTAGATATCTATTAATTCCAGTTGGTTTATAACCTTTGCTAGTTTTACAGGGTCCTTGTTCAGTTTTTGTTTCCCTGGTCTGTCCATTGGTGAGAGTGGGGTATAGAGGTCTCCCACTATTATTGTGAGGGATTCAATGTATTTTTTGAGCTTTAGTAGGGTTTCTTTTATGAATATGGGTGCTTTTATATTTGAAGCATATATGTTAAGGATTGATAGTTCCTACTGACAAATTTCCACTGTAATGAGTAAAAAGTGTCCTTCCTTATCTTTTTTGATAACTTTTGGTTGAAAATCTACTTTATTCAATATTAGAATAGCCACTCCAACATGTTTCTTGGGGCAATTTGCTTGGAAGGTTTTTTCCCACCCTTTTACTCTTAGATACTGTCTGTCTTTGTCTCTGAGATGAGTTTGTTTTATGAAACAAATTTCTGTGTATTGTTTATGTATCCAGTCTGATAGACTATGTTGTTTTATTGGGGAATTGAGGCCATTTATGTTAATAGCTATCACGGACTAGTGGTTGCTGTTTCCTGCTATTTTTGCTTTTGGTGGTTGAATTGTGCCTGCATGTCTTTCTTCTTTTGGTTTTCTTGCTTAGGAGTTTTCTTATTTTTTTTAGGTTGTAGTTCCCCTCCTTGTAATCAGTTTTCCACCTATAATTTGTTTTAGTGTTCGGTTTGTTGTCAAATATTTTGTAAATTTAGTTTGTCTTGGAATATCTTAGTCTCTCTATCTATGTTGATTGAGAGGTTTGCTGGGTATAGCAGCTTTGGCTGTCACCTGTTTTCTCTTAAGGTCTGCATGATATCTGTCCAGGCTCTTCTAGCTTTCATAGTCTCTGTTGAGAAATTGGGTGTGATTCTGATTGGTCTGCCTTTATATGTTACCTGACCTTTTTCCCTTACTGCTTTTAGTATTCTTTCTTTGCTTTGGGTACTTGGTGTTTTGACTATTATATGTTGGGAGGAATTTCTTTTCTGGTCCAACCTATTTTGAGTTCTGAAGGCTTCTTTTATGCTCCTGGTCATCTCATCCTTAAGGGTAGGGAAGTTTTCTTCTACAATTTTGTTGAAGATATTTACTGTGCCTCTTAGTTGATATTCTTCTCCCTCTTCTATTCCTATTATCCTTAGGTTTGGTCTTCTCATTGTGTCCTGGATCTCCTGGACATTTTGGGTCAGGAGTTTTTTGGTTTCTGCATATTCTCTGACTGTTTTTTCTATGTTTTCTATGTTGTCTTTGGCCCCCGAGATTCTCTCTCCCATCTCTTGTAGTCTATTGGAAATGCTTGCATCTGTGACTCCTGATTTCTTTATTAGGTGTTCTACCTCTAGAGTTATCTCTTTTAGTGTTTTCTTTATTGTGTCAATTTCTGTTTTAAATTCCTTCTTCCATTCCTTCATCTCTTTGAATCTGTTTTCCTCTAGTTTTTTTAGTTTTTTGATTGTTTTTCTAGTTTCTTCTTTAAAAACTTCTAATATTTTGTGCTGTGATGGTAGATGGGTGTTGGGGCTAGGTGACACCCATAGTGGGAATTCTCCTGATAAGAGAAGGGAAGATAGACTGGTAGGAAAGAATGGCTGATAAGGGGTTGTAAAGTCAATAAATAAATAAATTTAATAAAAATATTTCAAAAAAGAATCTGAGAAAGTCAGGAGAAGTACCCCAAGCAGTGTTTCTTTGTGACCTCTGCTTCAGTTCCTGTGTACAGGTTTCTGCTTTCAGTTCTTACTTCTTGTGCTGAATAGTTTTCTGTCAATTTGACAGAAGCTAAGCATCTGAGATGGAACCTCAATTAAGAAAGTGCCTCCATAAGATTTTTAGACAAAGGGAAAGTCTGCAGTGCATCATTGATGGGGGAGAACCCAGCATATTGTGGGTGGTGCCATTAAAGGGTCGTAAGTTCTACAAAAAAGCAGACTGAGCAGGCCATGGCAGCTATATAAGTTTCTGCCTACAAGTTTCTGCCTACAAGTTTCTGCCATGTTTAAGTTCTAGTATTAGCTTCCTTTCATAAAAGACTATATATAAAGTAATAAATCAAATAAAGCCTTTCCTCCAAAACTTATCATGGTGTTTCATCATAGCAATTGTAACCTAAACTAAGACCAGAATAGTTGAATTTTGCAATGACAAACAAGTCATTTTGTTTTGGGGAGGATTGAAGAAAGACTTTGGAACTTTGGGGCAACAAAGCTATTGAGTGTTGAGATATCCATGAGCTGTTATTTGGGTGCTAACACCTAAACCACACAAAAATCCTACAAAGAAAGAACTTCAGACCAATTTCCTTCATGAACGTGAATTCAAAAATACTCAGAAATTCTTGCAAACCAAATTGAAGAACATATCAAAATGATCATTCACCATGATCAAATGTGCTTTACCCCAGGGATTCAGGGATGGTTTAATATATAGAAATCAATCAATGTAATCCATTGTATAAGCAAACTCAAAGAAAAAAAACAACACATAATCACCTCATTGGATTCTGAGAAAACATTTGATAAGATTAAACTCCAAGATTTTAACTTCATGTTAAAAGTATTGAAAAGATCAGGAATTTAAGGCACATACTTAAAAATAGTTAAAGCATTATACATAAATTCAGTAGCCACCATCAAACTAAACAGTGACAAACTTGAAGCAATACCACTAAAGGCAGGGACTAGAGAAGGCTGCCCCCTCTCCCCCTACCAATTCAATATAGTACTAGAAGTACTAGCCAGAGCAATCAGAGTGTAAAAAAAATCAAAGGAATACAAATTGGCAAGAAAAAGTCAAAATATCATTATTTGAAGATGATATGATTGTATACTTAAATTACTCTCAAAATTCCACTAGTGAACTCCTACAGGTGATAAACAACTTCAGTCAAGAAGCTGAATATATAATTAATTCAAATAAATAAGTAGCCTTCATTTACTCAAAAGATAAACAGACTGAGAAAAAAATTAGGGAGTCGAAACTCTTCACAATAGTCACAAAGAAAACAAAATACCTTGATGTGACCCTAACCAAGCAAGTAAAAGATCTGTATGACAAAAACCTCAAGTCTATGAAGAAGGAAATTAAAGAAGATGTCCAAAGATGGAAAGATCTCCCATGCTCAGGGATAGGAAGGTTCAACATAGTAAAAATAGCCATCTTGCTGAAAGCAATCCTCATATTCAATAAAATTGCTATCAAAATTCCAACTAGAGTTTTTATAGAACTAGGAAGAGCAATTTGCAAATTTATTTGAAATAACAAGAAACTCAGGATAGCAAAAACGATTCGCAACAATAAGAGAACTTCTGGAGAAATTACCAGCCCTGACCTCAAGCTGTATTACAGATCAATCATGATGAAAACAGCATGGCACTGGTACAGAGACAGGCAGGTAGATCAATGAAATAGAATTGAAGACCCAGGAATGAACCCACACAACTATGGTCACTTGATGTTTGACAAAGGAGCTAGAAATTTCAGTGGAAAAAAGAGAGCATCTTAAACAAATATTTCCAGTTCAACTGGCAGTAAGCAAGTAGAAGAATAAAAATGGACCCATTCTTATTTCTTGTACATACATAGCTCAAGTCAAGTGGATCAAAGACCTTCACATAAAACCAAGTACACTGAAACTAATAGAAGAGAAAGTGGTAAAGAGTTTAGAACATATAGCTACAGGGGAAATTTTCCTGAACAAAACACCAATGGCTTATGCTTTAAGATTAAGAATCAACAAATGGAACCTCTTGAAATTGTAAAGCTTCAGTAAGACAAAGGCCACACCATCAAGAGGACAAACTGTCAATCCTACATCTGACAGAGGTCTAATATCCAATATATACAGAGAATACAAGAAATTAGGACTTTAGAGAATCAAATAATCCTATTAAAAATGGAGTACAGAGCTAAACAAAGAATTCTTTAATGAGGAATACCAAATGGCTAAGAATCACCTAAAGAACTATTCAACATTCTTAGTCATCAGGGAAATGCATATCAAAACAACCCTGAGATTCTACCTCACACCAGTGAGAATGCCTAAGATCAAAATCCCTGGTGAAAACAGATGCTGGTGAGAATGTGGAGAAAGAGGTACACTCCTTAACTTTTGGTGGGATTGTAAGCAGGTACAACCACTCTGGAAATCACTACCTGGGGACCCAGCTATTCTACTCTTGGGCATATACCCTAAAGATGCTGCAACATATAACAAAATCACAAGTTCCAACCTGGTCATAGCAGTCTTATTTATAATAGCCAGAAGCTGGAACAAGTCTAGATGTCCAACAGTGGAATGGATACAGAAATTGTGGTACAGTTACACAATGGAGTACTACTTAGCTATTAGAAACAATGACTTCATGAATTTTCTAGGCAAATGGATGGAGAGAGAAACTATTATCCTGAGTGAGGTAACCCAATCACAAAAAAACACACATAGTATATACTCACTGATAAGTAGATACTAGTCCCAAAAAGCTCTGAATACCAAAAAACAATTCGCAGACTTTAAGAAGCTCAAAAAGAAGGAAGGCCAGAATGTGGATGCCTCTGTTCTTCTTAGAAGGGAGCACAAATCATTCAGGGGAGTAAATACAGGGAAAAATAGAGAAGCACACATTGACAAAAGTAATACAGACTGCCTCACCTCGGGATCTACCCCATATGCAGCAACCAAACCCAGGCGCTATTTGTGATGCCAAGAAGTGCTTACTGGCAGGAACCTCATATGGATGCTTCCTCATAGGCTCTGCCAGAGTCATATGGATACATTTGAAGATGCTTGCAGCTAACCATCAGACCTAGCATGTGGATCCCCATTAAGGAGCTGGAGAAAGACGTAAGGGGCAGAAAAGATTTGCAACCCCATGGGAAGAACAACATTATCAACCAACCAAACCCTCCAGAACTCCTAGAGAATAAAACACCAACCAAAGACCACATGATGGAGAGACCCATGGCTCCAGTTGCATATGTAGTAGAAGATAACATTGTCTGGCATCACTGGGAGAAGAGGCCTTTGTTCTAGTGAAAGTATGTTCTTCCAGTTTAGGGAAATGCCTGGGAGCTGAGATGGAAAAGGGTGGTTGGAAACAGGAGCACCTTCATTTAAGGAAGTGGAGGGGGGAGGGGAGTGTGGCGAAAGGGGATAACATTTGAAATGTAAATACAGAGTATATCCAATTAAAAAAATGAGTAAAAAATGATTGATTGGTTAGGATCCAGCCCATTGTAGTAGGTAGTACTATCCTGCACTGGTGGTTCTGAGTTCTATAAGAAAGCAGGATAAGCAAGCTATGTTGAACAATCCAGTAAGCAGTTTCCTCCTATGGCCTCTATATCAGTTCCTGCTTCTAAGTTTCTGCTATATTTCAGTTTCAACCCTGTCTTCCTTCACTGATAGACAACAAATGTGGAAGTTTAAAAGAAATAAATGCAACTTTCTTCGGTCATGTAACTTCGTCATTAATGTGTTTTCTAAAGCCATGGATATGTTTTCTAGAGCATGGTATGGTGTGGTGTGAGAAGGTACCTCAGCTGTCCCATACTGAGACATCTGTCTCCTTAAGGTACCAGTCATCATTGTATAGAATAAGGTTTATTTGGGTGCATTGGAAGGGTAGTTGAGAAGTGAGTAGAGGCAGAGCAAGTGTGGAGAGAGGGTTTGGGGAGATCAGCCAGGAACAATTGGAGAGAGAAGGGGAGAGTAAAAGGGAGAGAGGAAGAGGGAGTCAAAGAGAGAAAAGGGGCAGAGGCATAGAGAGAGGACAAAAGGTATCTTCTGTCGTAAGCCAGGCCTAGCTGGCTATTGCTAAATAACTGCCCAAATGTAGAGAAATGCCAACCATCATGACAATAGTAACCTAGCAAAACAAAAACACTTCCCTTCAAGATTGACAACAAAGTATATGGTGACATAAACCCTTTTCTCCTCTAATTGCTTTTGTGATTTTTTGTTTTATTATATCAGTTAAAAAACTATAAGACAAAAGATAATTATTGATTGTTGTTATACAATCTCAGTTCATACACAGACAGAACATACCAAGTCAATGCAATTTCATGTGAGAGAGTTTTATAAGCAAAGGGGACAGGACAAAAATGGGTGACAGAGATGAAGGGTGAAAAGAGAGAGGAGAAGGGGCAAAGGTCAAGAAGGGTCTGCCTTTTATTTAGGCTGTGATGTAACCACTGGCAGGTGAAGGTGGGAGATAAATGGGTGCAGGGAATGTATGGTGATTGCCATGGCAACAGATGTGCATGCCCCTGTCACCTATGGGTAATGTCGCTGTCATCCCTGTGTTCAGGGGAGATCTGCAACCAACTGTAAAGCTGGTTCTTACCCATTTTCTTCACTAGATAGGTCACAGGTACAAAAAAATTTTAAATATCAGAATTAAGAGTTACATATAAAATGATCCATCCATTAGGGCAATAGACAGGTTAAAAATGAAAGAAGGAAAGCTTCAGTTTCAACCCTGTCTTCCTTCACTGATATACAACAAATGTGGAAGTATGAAAAAATAAATGCAACTTTCTTTGGTCATGTAACTTCATCATTAATGTGTTTTATAAAGCCATGGATATGTTTTGTAGAGCATGTTATGGTGCAGTGTGAGAAGGTAAACATGTCTATACATTTTATTAAGCAGCCCCTGAAATTTCTTTAAAATAGACCATATAATGGAATACTAAAAAATTCAAAAACAATCAGAAATAACTCTCTTTATCTACCTAACTGTAATAAATAAAATCTAAAACCATTTGAATTCATTCTAAATAAATATACTGTGGAGACTGAACAAAACAGAACAGGAGAATGAATGGTTTAAGAAAAAGAAATAGAGAAAAAAAGCAATTACTGGAATTAAACAAAAATAAAACCACAACACAATTTTGTGGACAAATTGTAAAACAGCCTTATGAGAAAACATTATAGCAGTGAGAGACTACATTTAAAAATAGCCCCAAATAAATGACTTAAGTTTACAATTAAATAGTTTCAAAATCTAAGAACAAAGGAGATGCAAATAAGTAGATCCCATAAGAAATGCAAATCAAAAAACCCTGATATTCCACCTCACACCAGTCATATTGGCCAAGATCCAAAATTCAGATGACAGCAGATGCTGGAGAGGCTGCGGAGAAAGAGGAACACTTCTCCACTGTTGGTGGGGTTGCAAACTAATACAACCACTCTGGAAATCAGTCTGGCGATACCTCAGAAAATTGGATATAGTACTACCTGAAGACCCAGCTATTCCACTTCTGGGCATATACCCCAGAGACACTTTAATACACAACAAAGATATATGCACCACAATGTTCATAGCGGCTCTATTTATAATAGCCAGAAGCTGGAAAGAACCCAGATGTCCTTCAGAAGATGAATGGATACAAAAATTGTGGTACATTTACACAATGGAATACTACTCAGCCACCAGAAACAATGACTTAACCAAATTCTTAAGAAAATGGCTGCATCTAGAGAATATCATCCTGAGTGAGATAACCCAGTCACAAAAGAACAGACATAATATGCAGTCACTGATATTGGGATGCTAACCCCAGAGGCTTGCACTGCCCCAGAAACAACTCCCAGACTGTATGAAGTCCAAGAAATAAATAAAATGAAAAAATATATATATTTACAAAACAAGAAGACTTTGACTATTTCCATGTTGCATTTGTTTTGCATGTACTTTACGCTCATGGTAACTATTAGGTTTTCAATGCATACTGTCAAGCCCTTGAAAAAATCAAGTACTAACTAAAAAATATATTTACATAGTTTTATGTAAAAATTATTTTAATATCTGAAAAAACAGTACTGATAAAAATGTATAATTTTAAGCAAAAAATGTTTAAAATCTGTACATTTATCTTTGTTTTGTAAAATAAAGTCATTTAAAAAAAAGTAGATCCCATAAACTAATGAAATCTGGACAGAAATTAATAAAGCAGAAACAAAAACAGCAATAAAAAGAATTTGAGAGCTTGTTCTCTGAGAAATAAATAAGATTCCTAGAACCATGATCTCCATAATCATGAGCAAGAAAGAAAGTGGTGGCCCAAGTTCCAGAATCAGAAATAAACAATGGACTGTTACAGCAAACATCAAAGAAATTCAAAGTAATGCATGAAAATCCTTTAAAATCCTGTATTCTATTAGTTTAGAAAAACCTAAATAAATGAACTTCCAAATTTATAGCCAGTGTAGTTAAAGGAAGACAAGATCAAAACCTAAATATAATTATAGTAAGTAAGTTAATCAATGTAGTAATAAAAATTCTTCAAACAAATAGTAGTTTATGTCCCATGGAATCGAAGAAGAATTTCATCAGATATTCAAGGAAACTCCACAGTCAATTTATTTTAACTTACTCCAAAAATAAGGAAACAAAATTTCTTCTAAAGTCCTAATCTGTATTATTTTATTATAAAACATCATTAAAGACACAGCAGCAGAAACAGCATCCACAGAAACAGCAGCAACAGCAGTATCCAAACAAAGCTACAGACCAATACATTTATTAAACATATTTATAACTGCTGCCTCTGTCAGAAGACAAGGTAGGCTTCATGTACATCTTTGATGCTCTCAGACTTCCCCAGCAGATCCAATTGCTAAGGATGGTTTCCTAACAGTGAAACAGAATTCTAACTTCAGCCTCCCTGCCCTTTGTCTCTCTAAAAACCACTTGTGGATCCCATAGGCCATCATACCCTGACCTCCCAGAAATTAACATTTAACCTATAGTTCAATCCAAGATGCCTAGATGCCAGATTAAAAGCACAGCAACAGGCAAAATATTATGTGTCCACAATACTATATCACAGCAGGCTCTGAATATTCAAACATAGCTGAAGTACAAGGAAAGAACCTTACAACCACTTACACAAAGACAATAAAGATCCTTAAAAAGAGACTGAATAAATCCTTGAAATAAAGTCAGGAAAATATAAACAAATAATTGGAATAATAAATAAAGTCCATAAAGAAAGCAAGAAAAAGAGAAACAATTTAAAAGAATAAATAAATCTCTTAAAGTAGGCCAAAAAAAGAGCCAAACAGTTGAAGAAAATAAATAAAACAGTTCATAGCCTAAAAATAGATTCAAAGTAATTCAGGAAATAAAAAATTTAGCAATTCAAATAGAACTATAGGGGCAAGTTCACCAATAAAATCCAAGACATGGAAAAGAGCATCTCAGGCACTAGAGATATAATAGAAGAAATGAATACATTGGTCAAAGGTAATGTTAAGTCTAAATACATTCTGACACAAAACACTCAAGTCTGAGATATTATGAAAAGACAAAACCTTCAAATATTAGGCATAGAGATAGAGAAGAATATCAGTTCAAAGGCAATAAAATATCCTCATGGTTATATATATATATATATATATATATATATATATATATATATATATATATATATATATATAAAACCATATATATATATATATATAAAACCATATATATATATATATATATACATAAATATATATGTATATATATATATATACATAACCAAATGGATGAGACTAAAAAGGAAAGTCTCCTTCCCACAGAATACTCAACATATTAAACATACATAATAAAGAAAAAATATTAAAGTCTTTAAAGTAAAAAAAAAAACAAGTAACATATAGAAATAAGATATTAGAATTATACTTGACTTCTTATGGATACTCTAAAAACTAAAAGAGCCTGGACACATGTTCTTCAAACTATAAAACACCCCAGATGCCCACTTAGACTACTACACTTATCTAAATTTTTAATCATTGTAGATGGAGAAAATAAAATAGTTCATGATAAAGTAAAATTTAAGCCTTTATCAATATACAACTTCAGTCTTGCAATAGTTACTAGAAAGAAAACTCCAACCTAAGGAAGTTAACTACAATTTTGAATACACAGGAAAAAATTCAGACCAGCAAAAATAAAGGGAGGGATATATCATTTTCACCCACACCCATACCTACCACCCCCCATAAACACCCCTGTCACAAGCAGTGCCAACAGCAGAAGTAACAGCAACAGTAGTAGCAACTACAACAAAAACAACAAAGGAAACAACAATAAAATAATAGAAATTAACAATCATTACTCATTGTTACCTCTCAATGTTCTTAGTTATCCAATAAAAAGACATAGACTAACAGAACGAATGCACAAAACAGGAGTAATACTTCTTCATCCGAGAAATGCATGTCAACATTAAAAATACACATTCTTATGGGAAAAATAATGGAACAGATATTCTAAGAAAATGAACCTAACAAGCTTGCTGTGTAAAAATCTAATATCTAACAAAATAAACTTCAAACCAAAACTAAACCAAAGAGATGGTACCAGAGGCCATGCTGATGTGGTTGTCCTATGCAGCTATCTGAGGCCTTGTTCATGTCTGTGGTCCATGCTCCAACTGAGAGCCATGTTGAAGTCTGTGGTTTGCTGTAGCAGGGATCCTGTTGATGCCATAATTACCCTTATAGTCAAACCACAAAAAAATTTCAACAAGGAAAGAGAATTACAGACCAATTTTCCTATGAACAATACAAAAAATACCTGATAAAATACTAGCACACTGAATTAAATAATATATCAAAAAGATCATCTGCCATGGTCAAGTATGTTTTAACCCAGAGATGCAAGGATGGCTAAATATATCAAAACCAGTCATTATAATCTACCACATAAATAAACTGAAAGATATAAAAATAAAAACAAATAAATAAATGGAAATAATAACCTCAATCATCTCATTAAGTGTCAAAATAAAAAAGGCTTGGCAAATCTAGACCCTCTTCATGGTAATAATCCTGGAGAGATTATGGAAGAAAGGGATATATACAAACATAAAAAGGCAATTTACAGCAATGTTATAGTCAATGTTAAATTAAATGTAAACAAACTCAAAGCAATTTCACTAAAATCAGAAATAAGGCCAGGTTGTTCACTCTCTCCATGTCTATTCAATACAGAACCTGTAACTGTAGCTAGAGCAGTGAGACTACTAAAAGATTAAGAGGAAACAAACTAGAAATGAAGAGGTCAAGGATTTGTTATTCGAACAGATGGTAATAAATACCACTAAAAATTCTACAGTTGGACAACACTTTAAGCAAAGTAGCTGGATATAATATGTACTAAAATAATAATCATTAGCCCTCCTATTTGTAAACAATAAACAAAATGAAAAAGAAATCAAGGAAACATACTTTATGATAGTCTCAAATAAAATAAAATAGGGTAATTTGAACCAAGCAAGTAGAAAGCTTTTGTGATAGAAACTTTAAATTATTGAAGAAATCAGAAGATGGAAAGAACTCTCATACCCTTGGAGCAATTGGACTAATACAGTAAAAATGGCCATCTTACCAAAATCAATTCACAAATTAAATTCAATCCCTATCAAAATTCTAACACTAGAGCTCAGAAACTAAATCAACAAACTAAATAAGCCAATTAAGTCTGAGGTATAGCTCTAAACAGAGAATTTCAATAAAGGAACCTCAAATTTCTAAAAACACTTAAAGAAATGTTAGCCATTAGGGAAATTCAAATCAAAATGACTCTGAGATTCCATCTTACACCTTTCAGAATGATGAAATAAGACAAGTGACAGCTCAGACACGTGAGGTTTTAAAGTGTACACTCCCCCATTGGTGGAAATACAAGCTTGTACAATGACAATGGAGATCAATAAGGCACTTCCTCAGAGAATTGGGACCCTATCTAGCTCAAGACCAAATTATATTACTCTTAAGCATATTTCCAAAGAATACTACTCCATTCTACCACAAGGACACTTGATGATTTATGTTCATTGCAGCTTTATTCATAATAACCCAAAACTGCAATTAACCTTGATGTCCCACTACTGAAGAATGGATTAAGAAGATATGCCACATTATACACTCCATTATTACTGAATTAAAAATGATATCTTCAACTTTGCAGGAAAATGGTTAGAACTAGACAAGATTATTCAGCGTGTGATAACCCAGAACTAGAAAGACAAACATGGCATGTAATCACTAGACATTACTCAGTAATACCAAGCTACAATACATAGACACAGAGAGGTTAGACAAAGAGGGGTATAAGAACCCCCCTGGCAGAGTGAAATAGAATAGGTTTTACGTATGGTCTGGATGTGTGAAGAGAGGTTTGGTTGGTGTGAGAGATATTGGGAAGAAGAGAAAGTAGGGAAAGACAGTTGGAAACAGACAGCTGCACCACTTATAGGGTAGTGCAGAAATCTGGTGCACTGGAAACTTGCTGCAATATATGATGGTTAACCGAGTGAAAGCTTCTTGTAATGAGGGAAACAGAGTGTGAATTGGCCATCACTGATAGGCAAAGCTCCAACTGGGTCACATTAAGTTTGGTTGTTTGCTGATAGGGGTTCCCTTGTAATTCCCCCCAAAACCCAAGGTGATGTTAGGGTAAAGGGTAGCTCTTTTCAAATTGACAGTAGGACCCTATTGCTGAGAACAACATTCACATAACTCATTAAACCATTGATTGTAAGGAGGTCAAATTGTTGGATTATGAAGTCTTTATTTCTGTAGTCTAGTATTCTAGATTCTTTGTTACAGGAAGTGTTCCAGCAGGCTACCAAAAACAAAATAGACAGCAACCTAGCTAGTAAAACTTTGACCTATAATCACAGCTTGTGGGAGTGGCCAGCCAATATTGAGTCCCATTCCCAAAAAGGAAACCCATGTCTGAAACTGCATGGATAACCATGAACTGAAAACTGGATAGTACAGAGACCTAGGGTAGAACAACATTGAACTGGTTAAAAACAAACAAACAAAACAAAACAAACAAATAAAAGAACTCAAACTAAACTAAAATACCAATAGAAGATGAATCCTAATGATATTCTGCTATACACATAGGTCATCCTTGTCTAGTTGTCATCAGAGAGGCCTCTTACAGCAACATGTGGGAGAAAATACAGAGACCTTCAGCCTGATATTATTTGGAGAGAAAGGCCGCATTGGATATCTATATTTGGCCCCTCCATTAGAGCTAGGGTAAGCCATTAGAAGGTAAGGTGGAAAAATTGTAGGACTCAGAGGGCATGAAACACACCAGAATACAGCCCACTCATACAAACAAGCAGGGAGCATATGGAATCCCCAAGACTATAGCAGCAAACATGAAACGTATGTGGGCAGTATAGATCTGCACCAGTTACTTTGTGTATATTTTATTTCTTGTAACTTGGTATTGTGCAAAAGCAGGTATCTTTGGCTTATTTGCCTACTCTTAGGACTCTTTACTTCCTGTTGACTTTCCTTATTCACTCTTGGTGTAAGGACTTTGCCTTGTTTTATTTTGTTTGTGTCATGTTTTATTGTTGTTTCTTGGAGGCCTGCTTCTTTCTGAAGGGAGGTTGAGGGGTATAAAGTGGGGAACAGAGTATGTACAAGGGGGACCTGCTAAGAGTGAAGGGAGGAGAAACTGTGGTCAGGATGTATTATATGATAGAACAATGCATTTTTTATTTAAAAGAAAAGTTGCAAAATTCAATAAAATCCTTGTGAAGAGAGTCCTATATCACAGATTTTATCCATGATAATCAACTTGGATTTTTCCACAGAGATGCAGAAATGATTAAACATTGTACTGGCTAGTTTTGTATCAGCTTGAAACAAGCTGGAGTTATCAAAGAGAAAGGAGCCTAGTCGAGGAAGAATTTGTGGGGGAAGTGAGAACTGAGTCTGTCATCAGGACTCTGGATCTGCCCCGGAAAGGTGATGCTCATAGATCAGCTGCACAGGCACTTTTACACCTGGACCAAAGGTAAGCATAATACATAGGCCCAGGGAGGTCATACCAGGAGTTCTCAGAGTGCAGAGAGCACGGTGCTCTCTGGAAAAGGGTCATATTTCTCCTAGAGAAAGAACCAGGTCTCTGCCAGTAGAACTCAGGACCAGGGGGCAGAGGGCTGAGCTTCCAGAACAACTCTACAAGAGCTCCCACATCTGAGCCCATGAAGACAAAAATGTTCCAATGTATCCACAAGCCTGAAGTAAAAATCAATGTAGCTTTCAATATCACTTTCATTAAAACATTTAATGAACGTGTTTTAAGGGTTGTACAACATTTCAAAGTACAAAACTTGAAAAATGTACAAGTGACATGACAGATAAAGAACAAATTTCATAGGACAGCAAGTAACATTCATATTTAAGGTTCTCATTTTTTTTGTGGGCCTAAGAATGAAACCCAAGTCCTCACACATTCCAGGGTAATTTTCTATCCATTAAGTATGCTTAACACAATATTTACAATTCTTTTAACACAGCAAAGGCCAATGTGCTATGCTGTTTCACTCAAACCTATCACTCAATCCAGGTGAAAAATGTGCCTTTGTTGAAATATTTTTTTAAGTCACATACAGTTTCTGCATTGTAGTAAGTGGGGTACTTCTTTACAGAATTAGAATTTGTTCAAAATTTAATCCCAAACAAATAAGCACTTCATTAACATTGTGGATTAACAGGCATCTTACTTTTAATTTTGACATCTTATCATCTCCTTTTTATTTATATTTGTCACTTTAGTATTTTTCTAGTTCGATTTATGCCTAAAATTTCTCTAATGTGTAATCTATTCTCTGCACATGTTGTTTAATTCTGTATCTCATTATCCCTGACCTTAAACCTCTTGTTCACAGATTGATTTTCTGATTTGATACCATAGTCTTAATCTCTATTCAAAAGAGCCAGACAATTCTTTTTCAGCTTAGTTTTCAATAAGTTTCATTGTCTAAAATTCTAAAAAAAGAGTACAATAAAGACAAAGGAACAAACTCTATTCACTAAAGCTATACAAAGTTTACAAATATTATTATTATTTATTTTCCTTTTAGAATTTTTATAATTCTGTTATTTCATTATTTTGAGTTAAAAACAGTCAAACATTAATTTCTATATGCTACAAAATAAAATATTTTTTAAAATTTTGCAATATATAGAATGTAAAGAGGCCTAAGAATTCAAAATATTGCAATACTAGGGTATACATGAGAACTTACTTGGAAAATTAGAAATTTCTAATGATTTAATTAACATGTAATAAAATTGGTTAACATGCCATGAATTTTCAGTCAAGTCAATATGCATTATGGAAAACATTTGTCATGCAAGTTAAAGAAAGGTAGATAATTGTGGAGGAACTTAAATCTAGAAACATGATTGCTCTGGCAAGAGATCACATTCAAATATATGCTCCTTTAATTCTGGCAGAAATATACACCTTTAATCCCTTTGACTAGAATATAGACTTCTCTCTAATAAAAATAAAATCTTTAATCCCAAGCAATGATGTCTAATTGAGGGGCAGACAAAGTGATGAATCAGAAAAATATTTTTCAGAATGAGTCAGAGATAAAACTCACCCAACTCTCAGAAGAACAGACAGGAAAAAGAGGTTACTTAAAGAGTAGTGATTGAGAGACAGGCAATTGAGATTAGTTCAGTTCAGCTGAATTTAGCTAGGAGCAGAGCAATGGAGTTCAGAGCAATTCAGTTCATGGAGTTCAGAAGTCTTTCTAAGAAAAGCAATTCAGTCAGAAGATGAGAGAAGCCAATTTAAATAAATCAGCTTGAAGAGTTAGAGCCAGAACAGCTGGATTAAACTAGCTAGCCAATGTTCAAAAAAGGTAGAAAGAATGAGTTAATCTTGAAACTGAAACATTCTAGGACTAGGTTAGCAGATGGAGGATGGCAGCTGAAGCCTCCAATGTCTGGCCCTCTAGAAGATTAGATTGTATGGGGGCTGGAAGCTTCCAAGCTTAGTCTCAGGGAGAGTTAGAAATGTTCTGGGTCAGCTCAAGCCATGCATTCATCATGAAAATTTCTTTAAATGAAATTATAATAACTTATAGGAAATGAGTAAGGATAAGAGTCATTTTTATGCATTCATGAATAAAAATATTTTTATTTTATTATCTAAACTTTTTGAGTCCTGGAGATTAGAAGCAGTACCTCATGTATAGTAAATATTTGTTTTGCCATCAAACTATACCTTCACAGACTCTTAACAATTTTAAACTTTAATATAAAAAATTATGTTTTAAAAGTAATAATGGAAGTGTGTATATATATATATATATATATATATATATATATATATATACATATATGCATATATACATATATCAACTCTTCATTGTTTAATCATTTCACTCAAAGTTAAAAAAACTTGCTGTCTATCAACAAAACTTTAAAATATCAATACAATAATATTTGGGGATATAGTTTCCATACAAACTCATAGATACAATATCACAATCTCTAAATTTCAATTTTAAAATTTAAGTATATGTGTTATTTTCCTATATTCTATACATTTTTCTCATAGAGAAGGATTGTGTTAATATAATAACAGATATCAGTCTATTGTATATATGTGGTTCATGTACTACATACATTTTCTATAATTTGACATCTGTATTTATTATTAAAATTTAAAATATATTTCAATATAAAGAACAAAATTTTATTTAATTTTCTCTTATAACTTTTGTTACTCTGTTATTTTATGTTGGCATATTTTGAGTTGTCATAAAATTGTATGGTCTAAGATAAAATGATAAACTATAGTCATGGGGCAAATATTATTCCAAGCAAGCCAAACACAACCAATTTAATTAAGTGACATATTATAGACAGCTTTTTATTATATAGAATATTAAGTGACATTCAAGAATGTTTAACTTTTTAACTATAATACTATTTCAGGAACCAGAAAATTGTTTTCTATAAAGGGAAAGGTAATGTAGATATTTTTATCTTTAAGTGGCTTATATTCTGTGGCTAAAACTTTGCCTTTATAATTTACTAAACTTTAAAAGCCTTTAGAAAGAGTAGTAGAGACAAATTCAAATAGAACCAGAACATTAATCAGAACACTAAATAATCTCCTGCATTCAGTCATTTGAGTAATTCTCGAGATTTTTATCCAGGGAAGGCTTTTGCTCTTAACTTAAACAGGAAGCCACAAAAGTCACATTTTATTTATTTATTTTTCTCTGCCATTAGATCTCTAATTGTGGGACTTAAGCCATGGCTTCTTTTGTTCAGTTATATTCCAGTAGTAGAAGGCCAGGTATATTTGAAATATGGACACATAGCAGGATCTTCATGAAAGTTACTGAATTCAACGCACATCATCAGTGGTTCAACTTTTAGGTGAGAAGATAAAGCAACTCCGGCAAGCACTGTGTAACAACTTTACTCAATTGGCCAAAACACTTTAAAGTACTAAATTTTTCTCGTCTTGAAATTCACTTTTGAGATGACGGAGCAGATTAAATTTGGACTGCATCAATATATCTGTACGAGTAGCCAAAGCTTTATGACTATAAACATACATTTTGTAAAGCAAGTCAGAAAAAGGGTGGGAAATCATATACGTATTAATATAAAATCCCCATTAAATAAAATTAAACATTGTGGGAACAGAATTTGTTTTTATTTCTGTTTACAAGTGATTTAAATATGCTGGTGTACCTTTGATTGTTTAAAATTATCCTTATGTGGGTTCACCCTTGCTTCAAAATTTGTCCTTAATTTTTTTTCATAATCACCATCAAAATTGCCTAAATTAATATCCCAAAAAGAATACAGTTTACATTTTCACCAAGTGAAGATATCACTTGTTAATATTTGAACATTATTCTCTTTGTGAATCTATTATATATTGTCTAAAATATTTAGACACAACATATTTTAGTGGCTCTATCAATTTTGTTTATGAGAAACAACTAGTCAACTCCAGAAGAAATTAGTAATCCCTGCCCCAAACCTTCTAAGTGTGCTTAATGGAGGAAAGGTAAAAATCAGTAAAATGACTGCAGTTCTTGGGAGCAAAAAGTAGACTGAGCATGTCAAGTGAAGTTCAGTTCTTTAAAGGCGCAGTTAAAGCTCTGCAGTTCAGATACCTAACAAGTTTTAAATGCCCACTGATTGTGCGGGAAGTCATTTCGAGTTCGTTTGAAAGGCAAAGCATCTAAAGGTTTGGTGGCCTTTCCAACCCATAGGAACTTTGATTGGGACCCGACAGCGAAGGAGAATGCAGAGAGCGCAGAGTCACCAGCACAGCTTCTATAGCAACCTGGGGTCCTTTGGAAGTGACACTCTCCCAACCTCAGTCTGGGAAAGGTGAGAGTAGTTACTACTCAAGGCAGGGGTCTGAGATAAACGACCTCCTGAGTTCTGCTCTGCCTCATGGGTCTTTGATTTTGAACTGCGGAAGTGCAAGCCAACTTTAACTAGGTCATCTGAAGAGCTCACATCCTGGCATGCGGTTGGTCTTCACAGATAATATGGCGCAAAAGAAAGCCAAGAGAAGTAAGTCAAAGACCCAGAAAGAAATCTTTCTACATGCATTCTTATTTTTCACCAGGTTTTGTGCTGCTTTTCCGCCTCTAGGAAGTTGTGGGGAATAGCAATGATTATTATTAAGAGGAGACTAATGTTCACAAAACAAGAGGTGTGGTTGCATGTGATTCTCCTGTCTATAATTGGTAATGATCAGCATATTCCTGTTGATCTTACCATGTAAGTCAATATTATATTTTATATCATTAGACTTTTAAATGCAAAGACTTAACATTGGAAATATAGTTACTGACTATATCAGTCAGTAACTGATTTTTGTTTTGTTTTCTTCCGAACCTCTAACCTCTCTATCAATCAGGAAGAAGAGTCAGGCCCTGTGTAGGGACCTGACACCTGTATGACCTATGTTACTTGAGCATGACATTTCTTCGAAATCATACATAATCTTACAAAATCTTAAAAGGAGAAACATGTTTTTATAATCAATAATTTCAATGAGTTTGTCAATTCTAGAAATAGAGCTCTCTCTGTCAGTTTTCCATCCCACTTACATTCTTTCACTTAATAATGGCATTTGTCTTTTAGTTTGACTCCTAATGAGTGATTTTTGCTAACATTTGTTTTTATCAAAGCAAAACACTGGGGCACATTATTTTGATAAATGTTTCACATCAGAGATAACCATACTTCTTAGGAGCTACTATGACCAATCTCTTCATCTCTGTTTTATTGACACACTCTTTTCCTCATTTCCAGGACCTAGTCTTGAGCACTCACAGATGGACTTCTTCATATTTGCCCTCATGGTTTAGGCTGCATATAAGAGGATTTGAGAAAAGCTTCTTACAAAACTGTTGTAAAGCTCAGGGTGCACTAAATCACATTCACATAAATCAGGAAGCATGCTAATAACTCATTGAACTATGGAGAAACTTATTGTAAAATCTTTAGAAGCATAAAACATATCAGATTTAGTTATTGACTATATCAGTATTCATTTTAGTAATTGGTTAAGCTTTGTGGCTTTATCATATTTCTCATTATACAATATACTAAGATATAGCAAAATTGGTTTGAAATCTATATTAACAATTTCTAAGAAGCTAATTTATTCGCTGAGTGAAAGTTTGGAGAGGTATGTCAGATTGCCCTCTGATACTTACAGAATTTTTTCTTAGAATCTTCTTTTCCATTACTTTACTACAATGAAAAATAACAAATTGAAAAAAGTTGGTAATCCAAAAATATATAGCCCACAAATCTATTCAGAACACTGAAATAAGGAACACAAATCAACAGCTTTTGAGACTGGTGAGTCTTGTTTAAATGATTAGATATTTTAAATGAATTTTTATTTTATTTTAACCAAACTCACTGCTGTTGGCAAACTTCAAATATAAGTTGAATAACTCATATGAAAGCTATATTGTTCTGTAAAAGAGGTGACTTCTCAATTAAGTAAATCTTCAGACTATTTCATGGTTGTAGATCTTTTGGTATATAGACATGGTTCTGAATTACTATTGGTACAATAACAAATATACTCATAGAAAAAACACTTCCTCCTAGAATCAAAAGTTTAAAGATTTCAGGACAGAGCATATAGGTATGGAAATTGACAAAAGTCAAGATCATTTCATTGTTGCATAATTAGAAGTAAAGTAGTTGTTCCACAGTTTGAATATTCAAAGTGAAACATTATTTTTATTTAAACATCAGGTTTAACAAATGTTGGAAAACCAGACACAGAGGATTTGTAATAAGCTACTGCCACAATTAAGTTGTTAGAATTAACCTTTGAAATCTTTTTCACAGTAAGAACTCACATCAACCCACATCAAGTATTTTTAGTGGGGAGTAAATTCAAACACAAATTCTTAGAACACTTAATAGAAAATTTTAAATAGATGAGTAATTAAACATTTTTAAATGTATTTTTGCTTAAAGGCCTCATCAAGTTTAGTTCAGTAAGTAAAATAACGAATAATTCACACTTTGCTCAGTGGACATGAGTGAGGTTGATATTAATGATGAATACTGTCACACAAACATCAGTCAAACTGCCTATGGATGTTTTATTGACACGTCAATATTCTGAGCCTCTCAATATGAGTAGCTCTGTATTTACCATACACAATAGGAAGAAACAGCATTCATCATCTTGGCTAGTCAGAGGTATTAGCGGCTATTTGTTGAACTGGAACAAATTTAAAACAAGTATCACAGTCAAGACCAATAAATTTTTTCTGTTATAATATATAGGAAATATTTTAAGAAAAGATTTATACATAGTTCACCAGTTAGCCTCCACAGGAATTTTGAGAATCAGAAGTCATTTCTTTAAAGTCAAAATCAAAATTAAGACAGATTAGTCAAAAATCCAACTCAAAAAGAGTTGTGACACCTAAGATCATAGGTGAGAACACCACTGTTGTTCCAATAGCTGGACCAAGAGGCACCCACCAGGAGCCCACAGGGCATAGGCACCAAAGAACAGCTGGTCGCAGGATCCTTCCAGTTTCCATCTGTTCCTGGAGATTACCTTGTGCAACAGTTTCCCATAATCAAATCCCACTGAAGAAGGCTGGTATCCCAGTAGTACTATTATATGTAAGATCACAAGCAAACAGGAGGGACAAGCTGAGATGAATGTAACACACTAGTCCCATGTGGCACACTGGTGCAAGAGATGATGAGGAATGGCGCATGGAATGGTTCTTCATTTTAATATTTACCACAACACATAAATAACTCACTTAAAGAAATACAAGAGAACATAGGTAAACTTATGGAAACCCTTAAAGAAGAAACACATAAATCCATAAAAGAAATATCTAAAAACACAACCATATAGGTAAAAGAGTTGAACAAAACCATCTATGATATAAAAATGGAAATACAAACAACTGTTCTAGCCAGTTGTGGGTTGCATTTTGGTTCTGGGCCAGGAAACTAGATATTTTTTTCCAGTGAAGCACTATGTGTCTTAGTTTTCAAAAAATGTTGGCCATGCATTAAATTTTGAAAATGGCACATTAAACTTTGTCTGTGGACTACCATTAGAGCTCTCTGTAATAAATGGTATGGGCCCTCAAAAAGAAGAAGAAGAAGAAGAAGAAGAAGAAGAAGAAGAAGAAGAAGAAGAAGAAGAAGAAGAAGAAGAAGAAGGAGAAGAAGGAGAAGAAGGAGAAGAAGAAGAAAGTAATGAGACAATAAGACAATACTGGCAATAGGAAACCTAGGAAAGAGATCAGAATCATAGATGCAATCATCAAAAAATACAAGAGATAGAAGAGAGAATCTCAGAGGCAGAAGATACCATAGAAAACATTGGAATAATAGTTAAAGAAAATGCAAAAACATTAACCAAAACATCCAGGAAATCCAGGACAAAATGAGGAGATCAAACCTAAAGATAATAGATATAGAACAGAGTGAAGATTCCTAAATCAAAGTGCTAGTGACTATCTTCCACAAAATTATAGAAAAAATTATGAAAGAAAATTTTCCTAACCTAAAGAAAGAGGTGCCCATAAACATAGAATAAACCTGCAAAATCCCAAGTAGATTGGACCAGAAAGGAAATTCTTCTCATCACATAAAAATCAAAAGACCAAATGCACAAAACATAGAATATTAAAAGCAGGGAAGGGAAGAAGTTCATAAAGCAGACCTATAAGAAGTAAACCAGACTTTTCAACAAAGACTCTAAAAATAATATCCTGGGCAGATATACATAGGCAATAAGAGAACACAAATGCCAGCTGTGGCTACTATACCAAGCAAAGATCTTAACTTAGACAGAGAAACCAAGATATATCATGAAAAAACAAAATTTACACAACATTTTTTGTTTGTTTTTTGGTTTTTTTGTTTGTTTTGTTTTGTTTTGTCCATCCCTACAAAGGATAAAAGATGGAAAACTTCAACACAAGGAGAAAAGCTCCACACTAGAAAAAGCATGAAGGGCATCTTCTTTCAACAAATCTAATTCCACCTCTAACAACAAAAATAATATGAAGCAACAGTCATTAGTCCTTAATATCTCTTAACATCAATGGACTCATTTCCCCAATAAAAAGACATAGACTAACAGACAAGATACATAAACAGGACCCAGCATTTTGCTGCATACAAGAAACTCACCTCAATGAAATACAAATACTGCCTCAGACTAAAAGGCTGAAAAAAACTTTTTTAAGCAAATGGTCCCAGGAAACAAGCTGGAATGGACATTCTAATATTGAATTAAAAAGATTTTCAACCCAAAGTTATCAAAAAAAAAAAAAAAAAAAAGAAGGACAGTTTTTACTCATCACAGGAAAAATTTATCAAGATGAACTCACAATCCTGAAGATCTATGCTCCAAATGCAAGGGAACCCATATTCATAAAGGAAACTTTACTAATCCTCAAAGAATACATTGCACTTCACACGGTTATAGTGGGAGATTTCAACACCCCACTCTCATCAATGGAAAAATCATGGAAACAGAAACTAAACAGAGATACAGAGAAACTAACAAAACTTATGAACCAAATGGATTTAAAAGGTATCTATTAAACATTTCGTTCTACAACAAAAGAATATACCTTCTCAGCACTTCATGGTACATTCTCCAAAACTGACCATATAATTGTTCACAAAATGGGCCTCAACAGAGACAAGAAGATTTAGATAATCCTATGCATCTTATCAGATCAGCATGGACTAAGGCTGGTCTTCAATAACAGCAAAAACAACAGGAAGGCCACATGGACATGAAAGCTGAACAACTCTCTATTCAGTGACAAATTGGTCAAGAAAGAAACAAAAAAATTAAAGACTATTTTAGAATTTAATGAAAATGAATGCACAACATACCTAAACTTTTGGGACATGAATGAAAGAAGTACTAAGAGAAAAACTCACAGCTCTGGGTGGCTCCAAAAAGAAACTAGAGATAGTATACAAGAGAAGCACAACAAAACATCTGAAAGCTCAAAAACAAAGTGAAGCAAATACACCCAAGAACAGTAGACAGCAGGAAATAATCAAACTCAGAGCAGAAACAACCAAGTAGCAACAATGAGAACTGTACAAAGAATCAACAAAAACAGGATGTGGGTTTTTTGTTTGTTTGTTTGTTTGAGAAAATCAGCAGACATAGCTAAAACCTTAGTAAAACAAACCAGAGGGAACGGTGATAGTATCCAAATTAACAAAATCAAAAATGAAAATGGAGACATAAAAACAGAAACTGGGTAAATCCACAAAAAATATCAGATCTGAAGACAAAAGCCTATAGTCAACAAAACTGGAAAATCTATAAGAAATGTATAAAAAATGGACAAGTTTCTAGACAGATTAGGTACCAACATTAAATCAGGGTCAGAAAAACCATCTAAACAGTCCCATAACCCCTATAGAAATAGAAGCAGTCATTAAAATTCTCCCAACCAAATAAAATAAAATAAAGGACCAGATGATTTTAGTGCAGAATTCATTCAGACCTTCATAGAAGATCTAATACCAATACTCTTCAAACTATACCACAAAATAGAAACAAAGAAACACTACCCAATTCATTCTATGAATCTAAAATTATGTGTATGAGTAAATGACACAAAGACATAATGTAAACAGAGAACTTTATATGAGTTTCCCTTATGAATATCACTGAAAAAATATTCAACAAAAATCGCACAAACCAAGTACAAGAACACATCAAAACAATCATGTACCATAATCAAGTATGCTTCATCTAAGGGATGCAGAGGTGGTTCATTGGACTGAAAGCCACCAACTTAATCCACTATATAAACAAACTCAAAGGAAAAAAAAAACACATGATTGTCTCATTAGATGCTGAGAAAGCATTTGACAAAATTTAACACCACTTCATGTTAAAAGTCTTGCAAAAATCAGGAATTCAAGGCCCATACATAAACATAATAAAAGCAATATACAGCAGACCGGTAGCCAATATCAAAATAAATTAAGATAAACTTGAAGCAATCCTATTTAAAGCAGGAACTAGACAAGGCCGCCCCTCTCTCCCTATCTATTAAACATAGTACTAGAAATCCTAACCAGAAGAATTAGACAATAAAAGGAAATTAGATGGATACAAATTGGAAAGGTATAAGTCAAAATATCACTATTAGATGATATGAAAGTATAGTTAAATGACCCCAAAAATTTCACTAGAGAACTCCTATATCTAATAAACTTCAGCCAATTGGCAGGATATAATATTAACATAAACAAGTCAGTATCCTTCCTCTATTTGAAGGATACACAGACTGAGAAAGAAATTAGGGAAATGAGACCCTTCACAATAGTCACAAACAACATAAAGTACATGGGAGTGACTCTTACCAAATAGCAGAATGATCTGTGTGCCAAGAACTTCAATTCTCTGTAGAAAGAAATTGTAGAAGACAGAAAGATCTCTCATTATCGTGTATTGGTAGAATTGATATAGTAAAAACGAGTATCTTGCAGAAAGCAATCTACAGATTCAATGCAATCACCATTAAAATTCCAGTTCAATTCTTTATAAATTTAGCAAAAGCAGTTTGCAAATACATTTGGTATAACAAAAAACACAGATTAGCAAAATCTATTCTCAAAAATAAAAGAAATTCTATTAGAATCACCATCCCTTACATTAAGCTATATTATAGAACAATCATGATTAAAAATTTTATGGTATTGGTACAAAGACATGCAAGTTGATCATTAGAATACAATTGAAAGTCCAGAAATGAAACCACACACCTATGTTCACATGATATTCATAAAAATGCTAAAACCATCCAGTGAAAAAAGACAGCATTTTCAAAAATGCTGATAAAGGATCAAGTGGTGGGCAACATGTAGAAGAATGCTTATTGATTTATTCTTATCTTCTTGTACAAAGCTCTGGTGTAATTGGATCACTGTCCTCCATTCACGTAAAACCAGATACACTGAATCTAATAGAAGAAAAAGGGGGAAGAGCCTCAAATACATGGGCACAGGGGAAAATTTCCTAAATAGAACACCAATAATGGCTTATACTCAAAGATCAACCATCAACAAATGAGACCACATAAAATTGAAAAAATCTTCTGTAAGAAAAAAAAATCAATCTGACAAAATGCAACCCACAGATTGAGAGATCTTTATCAGTCCTAAATCTGATGGAGAGCGAATATTTAATATGTGCAAAGACCTCAAGAAGTTAGACTCTGCAAAACTAAATAACCCCATTTAAATTGGGGTACAAAGCTAAATAAAAATTTTTTCTTTTTTAAAACTAGATACTCTTTGTATTTACATCTGAAATCTTGATAAGATATTTTCAACTGAGAAATATCAAGTGGCTGAGAACCTAAAGAAATGTGCAAAGTCCTAAGTGATCAGAGAAATGCAAATCAAAATGACCCTGAGGTTCCATCTTATATCCATCAGAACGGTGAAAGTCAAAAACTCAGGTGACAACAGATGCTAGAGGGAATATAGAGAAAGAGGAATGCTTCTCCATTATTGTTGGGATTGTAAACTGGTACAATCACTCTGAAAATCAATCTGACAGTTACTCAGAAAGTTGGAAATGTTTATATCCTAGGACCCAGCTATACCACTTACTGGGCACATACCCAAAAACTGATCTAACATATAACAAGGACACATGCTCCACTATGTTCTTACTGGGCACATTTATATTGCTCAGAAGATAGAATCAATCCAGATGTCCTTCAACAGAAGAACAGATATAGAAAATGTGGTGCATTTACACAATGGAGTTGTACTCCTCTATTAAAAACAATGAATTTATGAAACTTGTAGGCAAATGTATGGGACCAGAAAATATCACCTTGAGTGAGGCAATTCAGTCACAAAAGAACATACATAGTATGTACTCACTGATAAGTAGATATTAGGCAAAAAGCTCAGAATACCTATGGTGCAACTCACATAAGCTCAAGAAGAAAACAGACCAAAGTGTGGAAGCTTTTTTCTTTTGGAAGGGGGAACAAAATACTCACAGGAGGTAGAGGGTGAGAGGTACTGGGAAGGAATAGATGAGGAGGAGGGGAAGGAAAACAGTTTCAGGTATGAGAAGAGACAGCGATAATATACAGAGGGTCAGGAAATTGGACAGAAGTGTGTAGCAATGGGCATGGGGAACTAGGGGTAGACACCACCAAAATGTCCCAGATGCCAGAAAAGCAAGAATACCAGGACCCAATGGGGATTCATTAGCTGAAATGCTCAACAAAGTGGAGGGAAAACTGGAGAGACAATATCCAGAAGTTAGGCGAGGTCCCCTGCTGAGGAATGTGGTCACCCACTTATATACAAATTTTTAACCCAGAATTGTTCCTGTCTAAAGAAAATACTGGGACAAAGTGTGGAGCAAAGAATGAAAGAAAGGCCATCCAGAGACTGCCCCGTGTGGTGATCCTTCCCAAATATAGACACCAAAGCCAGACACTATTGCAGATGGCAAAAGTGCTAGTTGGAGGAGCCTGATATAGCTATCTCCTGAGAGGCTCTACCAGAGCATGACAAATACAAATGTGAATGAATTCATCCAACCCTTTAACTGAGCACTGGGATCCCAATGAAGGAGTTAGGGAAAGGATTGGAGGTATTTGAAAGACCATACAAAGAACAGTATCACCAACCAGAAGCCCCCAGAGATCCCAGGGACTAAACCACCATCTAAAGAGTACACATGGAGGGATCAATAGCTCCCGCTGCATATGCATCAGAGAATGGCCTTATCTGGCATCACTGAAAGGAGAGGCCCTTGGTCCTGTGAAGGCTCGGTACCCCAGTGTAGGGAAATGCCAGGGCAGTGAGGTGGGAATGCGTGGATGGGTCGGGAGCACCCTCATAGAAGCAGTGGGAAATGAAATGGGATAGGGGTTTGGGGGGAAGGGAAAAAGGATAACATTTGTAATGTAAATAAATAATATATCCAGTAATAATTATATAATATTAACTAAGTATATCCTAAAGAAAAAGGAAAAAAGACAAATGAGTTAAGAGCAGTGAAGGAGCATATGATGCAGGAGCAGATACAAACAATCCAAGAATCCAGGAGACTTAGTAGCAGTATGTTGGTCTCAATCCATAAATCTAAAAAAAAAAAAATCTAGCTTTGTGCTATGTCCGTAACTGAGATTCCCAGTGTATTAGCAGATCTGGCTTCTTTTCAGGCCTGGCAGCAAGAAGATCATTACTAGCAGCATGTAAATAATGCTAGAATTCACTATTCTTAAATAAATTCTAAATACCTTGGTATTACATTCATTAATTAAATCATGTACTGAGAGAACATGGTCTCAGTCAGTGAAACAGTAGAAATCAATTACATCAAATTGTAGCTCCCCTGGTCTCCAGAAACAAAACAGGTCATGCATTCTGCTTCAGCCTTAGGAAAACAACACTTAATGGTATCTGCTTAGTTGAGATTATTGGTGAGTAATGCTTTTGCCACTTCCTACAGTTTTTTAATTCATAGAAAACTAAAATAGTAAAATCAATAACTAGAACTCATTTTAATCACCTTGCCCAGATAGCCTGTTCTTCAACAAAAGGGTGTATCATTGATTCTCTCCATAAAATACTGATCATATACAAACTGTCAATAGTCATTGCAAAAAATTATACACTATAGGGATACATTTTTAAATTAAACAATTAAACCTAACTGGAGGAAAACCAAAGTTCTCTTGCTTCTTTTATTTAAAATATGCATTGGAATGTAATTGGTAATTATTATTAGATCAATTAATTTTACACCAATTCCCTTATTTTTGAATACTGGGATTGGGTGAGATAAACAATGTAAGCTGTAACTAGTAGTGTGTAAATAGGCATCAAAAGATTCTTCGTTCTATTTGCTCCATTTCAGTTTCTCCAATGTCATTGTCAGGTCCAAGAAATTCAGGAAAAATGGCTATCAGAGGTGCTTATAAGCGTACCGAACATTCTGTCCTGATTAATCACTCAATAAATACTTATCTCTCTGTTCTTCTCACCATGCCCCTTAACCTAAACCTCTTCAGCCCCGGGAGTTACCTCCCCAGCTCCTCTTCCCTGTATAACTGCAACTTTGATCATAAGTACTATTGACTCTGTCTTTTGATCTTCATGTCACCATTGTTATTCTTTTCCTGTCTTGATCCCCAATCCTCACTTCTGGTACAATCTTGTGTAGTCCAGTATTTTCTCTCTCTAGAGTCTTCTCGATGCTTCTGGCTGTACTCAACTTCATATCTACAATAAAAACCTTCCCCTCAACCATACCTGGAGTTATCACATCCTAATTTAATTAAGCCAGAATTACATTAATTCTTTTACTTAACATATGCTAACATTGTAATTTTGCTATAAATAAAGTACCCTAAAATACCTACCTGGAACCATCAGTTCCCACAACTATCAACACCTGAATTTTTTTCCTATTTGGCAACACACAAATAAACCATGACACTCTCCTAAAAACATTCAGGAAATACAAGCCAAGGAACAGACCACCCACCCACCAAAGGCAAGATCAGATATTAGCAACTAGAATTACAATTTTCAAAATTCTAATGTTTATATGCAAGTATGCAAATGCAATCAATAACAGCAAGAATACATTTCTACTAGAACCCAGCAACCTTAGCACAGCACACACTCAATAATGAACCATAGCTGAACCATAAGAAAGAGACCTTAAAACAACCTTATAATTATAATAGAACTTCTTGAAGATGAAACAAAAAAAATCACTTAAAGAAATCTATGAAAACACAAACCATCAGTGAAAGAAAATAAGTTAAACTGTTCAAGACCTGAAAGTGGAAATAGAATCAAAAAAGTGAAAACAAACTGATGGATATCTTAAAATGAAAAATTTAGGAACTTGATCAGGAACTACAAAGGCAAGTTTCAATAAAAAATACAAGAGCTGGAAGAGTAAATCTCAGGCACTGAAGAAACAGTAGAAGAAATAGATCCATGAGTCAAAGAAAAACAATAAATCTAAAATATTCCTGGCATAATCCATAAAAATCCAGGAAATCTGGAACACTATGAAAAGAACAAATATAAGAATAATAGGCGGCAACCAACAGAATGGGAAAAGATCTTTACCAACACCACATCAGATAGAGGCCTAATATCCAAGGTGTACAAGGAACTCAAAAAGCTAGACACCAGAGAATCAAATAACCCTATTAAAAAATGGGGTACAGAGCTAAACAAAACGTTTTCAGTTGAGGAACACCGAATGGCCGAGAAACACCTGAGGAAGTGCTCGACATCCTTAGCCATCAGGGAAATGCAAATTAAAACAACCCTGAGATACCACCTCACACCAGTCAGATTGGCCAAGATCCAAAACTCAGATGACAGCAGATGCTGGCGAGGCTGTGGAATAAGAGGAACACTTCTCCACTGTTGGTGGGGTTGCAAGCTAATACAACCACTCTGGAAGTCTGTCTAGCGATACCTCAGAAAATTGGATATAGTACTACCTGAAGACCCAGCTACTCCACTTCTGGGCATATACCCCAGAGACACTTCAATACACAACAAAGATATATGCACCACAATGTTCATAGCGGCTCTATTTATAATAGCCAAAAGCTGGAAGGAACCCAGATGTCCTTCAGAAGATGAATGGATACAAAAATTGTGGTACATTTACACAATGGAATACTACTCAGCCACCAGAAACAATGACTTAACCAAATTCTTAAGAAAATGGCTGCATCTAGAGAAGATCATCCTGAGTGAGATAACCCAGTCACAAAAGAACAGACATAATATGCAGTCACTGATAGTGGGATGCTAACCCCAGAGGCTTGCACTCCCCCAGAAACAACTCACAGACTGTATGAAGTCCAAGAAATAAAGAAAACAAAAAAATATATACATATATTTACAAAACAAGAAGACTTTGACTATTTCCATGTTGCGTTTTGTTTTGCATGTACTTTACGCTTATTTCAACTAGTACGTTTTCAATGCATACTGTCAAGCCCTTGAAAAAAATCAAGTTCTGACGAAAAAAATATATTCACATGGTTTTATGTAACAATTATTTCAATGTCTGAAAAAACATTACTGACAAAAATGTATAATTTTAAGCAAAAAAAATGTTTAAAATCTGTACATTTATCTTTGCTTTGTAAAATAAAGTCGTTAAAAAAAAAGAATAATAGGAATACACAAAAGAGAATACTAGCTCAAAGACATGAGCAATATTTTCAACAAAATCATAGAAGAAAATTTTCCTAACCTAAAGGATGTTCCTATCAAAATACAAGAATCATACAGAACACCAAATAGACTGGATGAGAAAAGAAAGTGCCCTTGGCATATAATAATCAAAATACTAAATGTTCAGAACAAAGAAAGAATACTAAATACTATGAGTGGGACTGAACCCAAAAATACATAAAAAGATTATCCAACTTATGAAAGTAGGTTTCGTTCCAGAAATTCAGGAATGGTTCAACATGCAAATATTTGTAAATATGATACACCATACAAACAGACTGAAATATATACATAGTCATCTCTTTAGATCCAGAAAAGACCTTAATAAACTCTAAGGCACCTTCATGATAAAAGTCAATAAACTATTAATAACATGAGGGACATACCTCATACAATTAAAACAGTTTACAGGAATCCCATAGACAATATAAACTTAAATGAGGAGAAACTCAAAGCAATCTCAGTAAAATCATGAATAAGACAAGTTGACCACTCTCTATTAAGACGTGTTCCTAAAGTCTTAGCTAAAGCAACAAAACAATGGAATGAGATCAATGGGATAGAAATTGAAATCAAATTATCTTTATTTGTAGATAATATGATAGTATAAATAAGTGGCCCTATAATTTCCATCTGAAAGCACCAACAGCTGATAAACACTTTCAGAAAAGTAGCAGGGTACAAAATTAAGCTCACAAAAATTAGTAGCCCTCCTATATACAAATGACAAATCATCTGAAGAAAAAAAATAAAGAAAAGCACTTTTCATAATAGCCTCAATATAAAATATATTTGGCATTATATAAAATTTATTTTTACTTTACAATCCGGATTTTATTCCGCTCCCAGTCTACTCTCCGACTGTTCCACATCCCATACGTCTTACCTACCACCACTCTACACGCAGATGTTCCACCCCACCCACCTCACCAGACCCCTAAACTCCCTGGGGCCTTCACTCTCTTGAGGGTTAGGTGCATCTGCTATGACTGAACCCAGACCTCTACTGTGTATGCATTGGGGGGCCTCATATTGGCTTGTGTATGCTGCCTGGTTGGTGATCCAGTCAGTGTCTGAGAGATCTTGAGAGTCCATGTTAATTGAGACTGCTGGTCCTCCTACAGTGTCACCCTCCTCCTCAGCTTCTTCCAGCTTTTCCCTATTTAACCACAGGGGTCACAAGGGTACATTGGTTGGGCGCAAATATCTATGTCTGACTCTTTCAGCTGCTTGTTAGATCTTCCAGAGGGCAGTCATAATAGGTCCATTTTTGTGAGTGCTCCATCGCTTCAGGAATAGTGTCAGGCATTGGGCTTCCCTTGAGCTAGATCCCATTTTGGGCCTGTCACTAGATCTTTTCCTCAGGCTGTTCTCCACTTCTATCCCTGCAGTGCTTTCAGACAGGAATAATTATGGGTCAGAGTTTTGACTGTGGAATAGCAACCCCATCCCTCATTTGATGCCCCATCTTTCTACTGGAGGTGGGCTCTACAAGTTCCCTCTCTCCACTGGAATGCATTTCATCAAGAGTCTCTCCTTTTGAGTTCTAAGGGTCTCTTACTTCCCATGTCTCTGGTACATTCTGGAGGGTTCTCACAACATTTTGTCTCTGGAGGTCACATATTTCCATTCTTTCTGCTGGCTCTCAGGGCTTTAGTCTTTTTCGCCCACCTAAAAACAGATCATGTTCCCCTTCCATGCCTATCCCTTTTCTTTCCAAAGTCCTTCCCTCTCCCCTTGTGGTTGCTTTCTTCTTCCTTCCCAGTGGGACTGAGGCATCCTCACTAAGGCACTTTTTGAGTTCTGTGGACTGTATCATGGGTATTCTGTACTTTGGGGGGGAGGACTAATATCCACATATTAGTGAGTATATACCATGCATGTCTTTTTGAGATACCTCACTAAGGATAATATTTTCTAGTTTCATCCATTTGCCTGCAAAATGCAGGATGGCCCTTTTCTTAATAGCTGAGTAGTATTCCATTGTGTGAATAAGCCAAATTTTCTATATCCATTCTTCTGCTGTGGGACATCTGGGTTGTTTCGAGCTTCTGACTATCACAAATCAGGCTATTATAAACAGAGCGGAACATGTGCCATTGCGGTTTGGTCAGGCATCTTTGGTTATATTCCCAAGGGTGGTATTTCTGGGTCTTCAGGCAGATAGATATATATCCAATTTTCTAAGGAACCTCCAAACTGATTTCCAAAGTGGTTGTACCAGTTTGCAATCCCACCAGCAATAGAGGAGTTTTCCTCTTTTACCACATCCTCACCTACATGTGTTGTTACCTAAGATTTTGATCTTAGCCATTCTGATTGGTGTAAAATGGAATCTTAGGTCGTTTTGATTTGTGTTTCAAAGATCACTAAGGACTTTGAACGTTCTTCTTAACAGGGACATTCTAACTTGTTGTTTTAAATCCCAAATACTGATGTCATTTATATTCTATACAATGCTTACAATCTCAGCTAGAGCAATAGAGAAGAAAGAGAAATAGAGGAGATACAGATATAAAAGACAAAAGACAAAAACTCTCCAGTTGAATAGTTTATTTTTAAAGTCTGTTTAAGAAGCTCACATGTCCCTACTTCTTTCAGAGAATAGAAACTTTCTCAAGGGGTGCTGCTCTTCCCCAGGCCAGGCGGTTTGATCAGCCCTCACTCCAACTTCTTCCACTATGAGCCAGGGAAGTCCTGGGCCCTGAACCCTCATGAACCGAACTCCCAGTCCTCAGCATCCCCATGAGTTACACCTCTCCAGCCTCAAAGTTTCTGTCTCCTGTGGCTACTGCTGGCCACAACCCAAGTGCTTCCAGTGTTTTTTGGTGAATATTTCTTTAGGTGCTTCTCAGCCATTCAAGATTCCTCTGTTGTGAATTCTCAGTTTAGTTTCATACCCTATATTTTTATTGGGTTGTTTGTTTTTGTTTGTTTTGGGGTTTTTTTTGTGGTGGTTAGCTTCTTAATTTTTTTTATATATTTTTGATATTAACCCTGTAGGGTTAATGTAGATTTTTTTTCCAATCTGTAGGTTGCCGATTTTTCTTATTGACTATGTCCCTTGACATACCAGAAGCTTTCCAGTTTAAAGAGATCCTATTTATCAATTTTTGATCTTACAGTGTGAGCCATTGAAGTTCTGTTTAGAAAATTCACCCCTGTACCAATGAGTTCAAAGCTATCTCCCACGTTCTCTTCTATTAAATTGAGTGTGTCTGGTTTTATGTTGAGGTTCTTGATCCATTTGAACTTGAACTTTGTGTAAGGTGATAATTTCTTTTTCATTCTGTAGGCTGCTCCTTTTTCCTAATGTTTAGAGTCTTTGTTTGTAGAAGATTCTCAGTTTCGTGAAGTCTCATTTACTAATTGTTAATCTTTTTGACTTCGCTATTAGTGTTCTGTTCAGGAAGACTTCTCCTATGCCAATGACTTGAAGGTAATTTTGTACTTTTTGTTCTTTTGCTCTCAGGTTCATTGTATCAGATTTTATGTTGAGGTCTTTGATTATATGGAGGTAAATTTTGTACAGATAAGTATGGATCAATTTCCATTGTGTTACATGCAGTCAACCAGTTTGACCAGCACTAATTTTTAAGACTCTGTCTTTGTCAAAAGATGAGGTATCCATAAGTGTTCAGATTTATGTCTAGATCATCATTCTATTCCATTAATCAACAAATCTGGTTATTTTTCATACTGTTTTTATTACTGTGGCTTTATAATACAACTTGAAATAAGGAATGGTAATAACTTCAGCAGCTTATTATTAATATTATCATTGTTATTCAGAACAGTTTTAGCTATGATAGTGTTTTTTTATGTTTTCATGTAAAACTGTTAATTCTCCTTTCTGGATCTGTAAAAATTGTGTTTGAATTTTGATGGGGATTACACTGAATTTACAGATCACTCTTTGTGGGCTGGCCATTTATAATATGTTAATTCTACCAATTTGTGAGCATGGTAGATTTCCTTATTTCTGTTACTTCTGAAATTTGTTTCTTCAGTGATTTGACATTTTTCCATACAAATCTTTCACTTCTTGGTAAGCAATACCCAAATATATGATGCTTTCTGCAGACTGACATCAAGGTTCCCTTACAGAAGACAACACTTCTCCAACTCACTGAACATGAAGATGTCAAGATGGGACCTACATAGAGCCTTCACTCCTATATTCCAATACCTTTACAACAGGAAGTTATTCTGTATGGTATCAAAAGAGAAACATAAACATGAAACTGCATACAAACCCTTTATGTACAATGGTCCATTACATAGTGCTATGCTAGGACATGTGCACAAACTTGTGGGAATAATCAAGCAATGATTGCTATGACGAAAGAGTTACTTTGTAAGATGGAACTCATATCTGACACTGTATAGGTGACCAAGAAGTAGACACTAAATTTGTTCAAATTTGTCTCAATAGAGATGGGAGCAGAGAGAGAAAGAAGAGAAAATCTAGTTATGAAATAACTCTTTGTATATTCTGTTACATG
Source organism: Micromys minutus (assembly GCF_963924665.1). NCBI lineage: Eukaryota > Metazoa > Chordata > Mammalia > Rodentia > Muridae > Micromys > Micromys minutus. The sequence continues at coordinate 15,159,108 of NC_137982.1, read as the reverse complement.
TGCAGACCATTACACTGATTAACCATCATCAGAGAACTTTCCTAGAGATGCACAGTTAGATCTTTTCCTTAGTGAAAGACCTTGGAACATTCATTCCTAAATAGATCTCTCCATCAAGTCTGATCTCTCCATCACCTCTGCCTCTTACATCCTTTCTGTTTCCTCATTTCAGGATCCAGGAATTCTCTCAGATGAGGAAACAGAAAGAATGTAAGAGGCAGAGGTGATGGAGGATACCAACAAAGCAAAGCCTTCTATATCAACAAAAACAAAATTCATAAAAACAAACAAATACTGAAGCAACTTGCACAGAGCTCGCTCAGCTGTATGCCAGGTTCACTTACATCATGGTTTCCAGTTTAGAGTGTTTTATATTTCTTGAGCAAGCAAATGAGTGGGTCTCTGATTCTTATGCTTTCTCTTGAACATCTTTTTCTTCTGTTTGTCTGTCTTGTCTGACTTTATTGTAATAATTTTTGTTTATAATTATATATTTTATTTTGTTTTATTTAATAAATAAATGAAGAAAGGAATGTAAATCTAGCCACTAGAGTAAAGGTTAACAGTACAACTATAATTTATACCTGCCAGGAGAGGAAAATCAGTTTTTCCCAGTGGAATGAACATGGGTAAATCAATCTTACAAAACAGATCTCATGTTCAGAAACTATTGACCAATAAATAATGGAATCAAGATTTTTGTGTGGGCTTTCATTTGGTTATAGTTTTGTGTTTTCTTTTGGTTTTGGATGATTTTGTATTCTGTGTTCTGGTTTCTGTGCATTGTATTGTTTTGTTTTTTGAGAAAGAACTCAAAGTTGGGTGGATAGGGAGAAAAAGAGAATCTGGAAAATCTTGGAGGTGTGGAAAAATATGATTGGTAAAAATATACTTAAAACTTTAAATTATCTTAAATAATAAAAATATATTTTAAAAAAGAACTGGATGCTGACATTGAATTAATATTTGTATTAATTAATATACTGATGATTACACATAAACCCAAAAAGAAGACACTGTGTTAGTCCCTGTATTGATATATTGATGTTATGCATGTATCCAAAGAAAAAGCAGTGCATTAGTGCCTGTGTTGATATATTGATGCTACTAATGAACCCAAGGAGTAGACACTGTATTAGTGCCTGTGTTGATATATTGATGTTACACAGGTACCCAAATTCAAAGCATGTGAACAGAAAGCATTAAGGACCATTTAATAAGCAATTCAGCTTTGACACATTGAACTTCATAGAAAGCTAACCATATTTTGAATTTTTGAGATTCCTATTGAAAAGTTTGCAAAATTAGCTAAAATATTTCTGCTTTTAAGTTTTATAGTTCCATTTAAAGTGATACATTTTTACATAACTTATAACATGATAGTCTTGGAAACGGTCATTCGTCATATTTCAAATTAAATAAACTGGATACCATTCAAAATGCCTCTGTGGCAGAGAATCTTGCCTGAGTTCTAACCCCTGACAATTCAGTGGAAAGAGAGAACTAACTCCAGAAAATTGTTCTCTGATACCCACATTCATACCCTCACTGACACACCTATATTATACAAAAACACACACATGGTAATAGGAATGAAATAGTAACATATTTTCAAAAGAAACCAAATACTTTCATATAGATTCTATCAGCATTCTCTTTACATTATTTCAAAAAATTATAGTATTTAAAGCAAGAACTAGCTGCAAGTTTTTGGTTCTATCATTACTGATTGTATTAAAATATTTTTCATTGACAGGTCCTTGCAATGAAATAAAGCTTAACTTTATCACCCCTTAAATTAGCACAGTGAGATCTTTGTATGTCTTTGTTTTTTTCAGAAAGCTAACAGGAAAATGAGACATAATCAGGGTTGACCACAAGTTAAACACATAGGCCCTAAGATTTGCTAATAGAATTTAAAATCTCACTTGTATAGTTTCTCAGATAATTGTTAAGACAATAATAATATTATTATATTGGGTTAATCAAGAATTAAATCACCTAATATGGGAGAAATTAGGCAAATGATTATTGCCATGAAGTGTTTCAAAGCTGATCTTTTACTAATAATAGTGATCTTGCAGTTTGGTAAACTTTGACTCCTGAATATTCAAACCTTTCTCTACTGAAAGTGGAAATCACTGGTAGTCTATTTATTTGTCAAGGAAAATAAAGTTAACAATGTGTACAGAGATCTCATCACATTGCTTGATGTGTATAACTAATAATTTTATAACTAATAATAAACACTAGCCTTGTTATTATTCTAAGCTTATGATCATTACTATTGCTTTACTTTGAATTTTTAAGGTCCTGGTTTTTTTTGTTTTTGTTTTTGTTTTTTTTTTGTTTTTGTTTTGTTTCTTGCTGCTTGTTTCTTATATGGAAATTTTTTCAAATTAATAACAAGTTCAAGTGCATAAAAATAACAAGGATGGCTTCTGCCATGTGACATACTACCTTAGGCATCTGTGCATTCCTACACGGTACTTACAGACCTGCATTCCCTAGCCTCCTAGTCTATGCATAATCTTCTGCAAGTTGTTATTATTTGGCTCATGTTCAAAACAAACATTATTATTCATTCATTCAAATGCCTTTCTTTATTACTTGCAGAAAAAAATGTTTCTGAATTTAGGTGTGTCATTTTATTATTAAATACTCACCTCATCTATTTGCACTTGAATTTTTATCTCATTCCTTTCTAAGTCATCAATTGTCATCTACATATTTTGTCACTGATAGGCCAGATACTGATTTATTCTGACTAATGCTCAGTTTTGAATCATTAATTTTCATTTTTTATACTATTTATAGGAGAAATTCAATGTTTTCTTCATAGACTGGTAACATCTGTCTATGACTTTTATTGCTGCAGTGAAACAACATGACCAAAATCTAGCTGAGGAGAAAAGGATTTATTTGGTTAATGTTTCCACAGTGTTGTTCATCATCAAAGAAAGCCAAGACAGAAACTGACATAGGACTCGCATCTGGAGCCAAGAAATGGTGCAAAGTCTATGGAGGGGTACTGTTTACTAGCTTGCTCTTCATGGTTTGCTAAGCCTGCTTTCTTATAGAACCCTAGACACCAGCCCAAGGATGTCATCACCCAAAATAAGCTGGGTACTCCCTTATTAATTACTAACAAAATGCCATATGGCTTGATTATAGCCTGATATTGTGGAGTCATTTTTAGTTGAATTTCCTGTTTCTTAGAAGACTACATTTTGTGTTAAGTTGACACAAAACTATGCAGCACAACATTATATATATATACACTATAGGTGAGTTTTCTCAAATACCTCTACTGTCTTTCCTTGTCTGTGGGATTAGCTAGCTATTCCTCTTCTCAAAGTTTAGATATCTTTCTTTGAACCACCAATTTTATAATTAATACTTATATCTACTATAAGCTTGATTAGTTTTTTAATTTAAATTTCTATGAATCACCTTTTCATGTCTAAAATCCAGGTAGACATGTAAACTCAATCCAAATATATCTCTGCACTTTAGTGCCAAATTGAACTTGAACTATATTTTTTTTATCATTTTATCAAAAGAAAACATTTGAAGTTTGAACAACTTAAAGTACACATTCATTACATTGTTTTGGTATTTTGGCATTTTAATATTAATATTCATTGTTGTTCCCTTAATAAATAACATATACACAGAACCAAGCATCAGTTGAAGCTTTGTAATAAAAACTTGTATTTCTAGGCATTTCTTTAAAGTCACCAGATTCAATACTAATATTTCTCCTTGTAAACTAACTTCTGTGATTTTGAGGTACATACCAGGTTCTCATCCATATGGATCAAGTAATACTTGAATAATTCTCCTACATTCCTCTTTATTTGCTTTTGTTTTGCATTTGGTTCATTGGTTGACTGGTTGGTCAGTTGGTTAATCTTGTTTTCACCCAGTGTTTCTACTGGCTTCTCTTTCTTCATGACTCCATTGGCTCACCAAACAGACATTCTAGACTATGCCTTTGATCTCCTACCTTTTATTTTAGATTAAATCATTTTTATGTGTATGAATGTTTTGCTTGAATGTATTTATATGAACTGCAGAATGAAGAAGAGAACCTCAGATCACCTGGAGTTACCATTGTAGATGGTTATGAGCTGCCATTTAGGTGCTGGCAATCAATCACAAATCATCTGCAAAATGACCAAATGTTCTTAGTAATTGTCTCACCAATGTCTTTCTCCAATTTTATTTATTTATTTTTAATTGGACATTTACTTCACTTATATTTCAAATGTTATCCCCTATTTCCGTTTCCCCTCTGGAATCTCCTTATTCCATCCCCTTGCTCACTGCCTCTATGAGAGTGTTTCTTACCAGCTACCAGCCCTAGAGTTCCCCTACACTGGGACACTGAGCCTTCACAGGGCCAAGGGCCTCTTCTCTCCTTGGTTTCATCCTCTGCTACATATGTGGCTGGAGCCATGGGTCCCTCCATGAGTACTCTGGTTGATGGTTTAGTCTCTGGAAGCTCTGGTTGTTCTGGTTGGTTGATATTATTGTTCTTCCTATGGGGTTGAAAACTCCTTCAGCTCCTTCAGTCCTTTTTCAAACTCCTCCATTGGGGACCCTATTCTCAGTCCAATAGTTGGTTGAGAGGATCTGACTCTGTATTTCTCTGGCTGTGACAGAGCCTCTCAAGAAACAGCTAGCTATATCAGGTTCCTGTCAGCATGCACTTCTTGGCATCCACAATATTGTCTGGGTTTTATGAATGCATATGGGATGGATCTGGAGGCAATAGAAATATTTTCTTCCATGATTAAAAATGTTCATATACTTATCATCTTTCCAGTCAGTCTTCTGTAAAATCAATTCAACCCCCTAAAATTCCTTCCAATTATCTATGATTAACAATGAGGTTCATTTACTATATGTTATATAGAAAAATATATTGTCTCATCTTCAGCCTGAAATCTGGTGTGACTCTATGGTGGCAATGAAGAAAAATGGTGCATTTTGGAAGTGTAGGTCTAGATATTTGTTTTATTGTTGTATTGCTGTGAAAAAAACACCATGATACAGCAACCCTTATAAAGCAAAGAATGTAATTGGTGCTTGCCTACAGTTTCAGAAGTTTAGTCCATTACCATCATGGCAGGAAGCATGGTGGAACACAGACAGATAGGGTTCTGGAAAGGTAGCTGAGGGTTCTACATCTGTACCTGCAGGCAGCAGAGAGATAGCCCCTAGAAACCTAAAAGCCCACCTCCAGTTACATATTTCCACCAATAAGACCACACTCCTGAATCTTTTCATGTAATGTCACTCCCTGGTAATCAAATGTTCAAATTTATGAACACATGAGTTTTCTTCAGACCACCACAGTAGTTTACTGGTTTTTGTTTTTTAGTTTCTTTGCTTTTTTTTAAAAGACAGAATCTCCTCTGTTTTCAAATCTAGTTTTACATTCTTAATTCTTAAACTACAGCCTCACAGAGGAGTGTTATGAATGTAATACTTTGACTTCATTTACTATTAAATGACACCAGAATTGAGGTATTATGCCAAAGTCCAGAGAGCAACAAAATTATGCTAGCTCTATTACCTTTCAGATCTTTTTTGCAGAATGTAACAGAAAGATACTTGCTCCAGAACCATCACTCACTGCCTTGTAGCTGTGCTCCAATGAGAACACAGGAGTATGTGTGAAATATACAATGTTCAAGAAGTAAAAGAAATAAATCCATACTCAGAAGACAAGCTTACTTAAATAGCACAACCATGATTCCATTAAGATGATACTACTGTATATTCCTAGTTAGAGAATCACAGTATAATCAAACTATCTTATTGTACATTTTCTAATAACCCTTATATTTTAGCCAGGGAGAGAGTTAATACTCATCTTTATCTTTAAATCTAAAGATATCTGAAACAATGTTCCTTCCGAACAAAAAAGATGTGTTCTTTCATGATGTTTGATCAGGATCCACTGTGCCTTGGATCGCTACATACATACTCAGCCAATCTCATTACATACTGGACTTTTATTGGTAAATTATATCATCAATTTTCTAACAAATTGTAATTTCCTTCTAAGTTACCTAATAGTATTATGTAGTATGTATGTATGTGTTTGTGTGTGTATATATTTTGTACATTTCTATCTTATATATTTCTGCCTATAACCAGGTATGTGGTTGTTATGCACCTCTCACTTCTCTCTCTCTCTCTCTCTCTCTCTCTCTCTCTCTCTCTCTCTCTCTCTATTTCTCTGTATGTCTATGTGTTTGTGTGCATATAATTGTGGGTGCATATGTTTTCCAATGAACTACAATATACATATATTTATATATTTACCACAACATAGTTATACAACATCTTTTTAGTACATTATAAAAATCTATAAATTATCATATAAATTTTATCAAAATATATTTTTCTTAAGAACTTTACAGAGAAAAAATAAGCTTTCTTTTATATTCATTACTAAGAAAGTCTATATACAGTGCATATCTTTCATCCTCCATGGAAAGATGACAGTTTTGCCTCTTAGTCTGCTCACTCAGCTGTGATCTAAAAACATACCATCCTGTCAAGTGGATTGAAAGCCATCCTTTCTTGTCCTGATTTTACCTTGCCTTTTTTTCTACATGAAGGATCTCTAACTTGTTACTAGCAGCTCCCCAACATGAAAGTTCAATCCCTGGCAGAAAAATAGCTGCTTGGGGATACTGATGGTGATTCTTGTTCATTCCCTAAGGAGAGTTGCCATACACAGTCATGGGTTTGGTGCACAAGTAGCAAGGAAAACAGTGGACACTGATACTCCCCAATCTCCAACCTCCAAGTCATTGAGGACAGTGTGTTCTTGTAATTCTTAAAAATTAAGTTTCCTCAAACAGCTATGGTTTGCATCTGAAAAGTCTTCCATGGGATAACGTTTTGAGTATCCCATTTTTTATTGTGCTACTGAAGGCTATGGAGACTGTAGCTGGTAGAGGATTGTTGGTAGAAGTAAATCCACAGGATCAGGCCTCGGAAGATTATAACCACTGTTCACTGTTTGTATTTTTAAATGCAGATACTATTTTATTTTGTTGTTGTTATTTTTGAGATTGTCATTAAATTACACCTTCCATTTCCGTCCATGACATCATCCCCCTCTCTTCCAAATTAATGCTGTACTTTTTATTATTTTATTAGATTAATATATTTATATAAAATTAACTAATAAATATTTCTAAGTAGAACCTATTCAGTCCCTATGATGCTACCTGCATGCCTGTTTTTAGGGCTGAACTTTTGGCACTGGACAGCCAAAGACAAATTCTTACCTGGAGATTGCCATCCCTTCCATTCTCAGATTTTCTCAGGGGTCTATTTTTTTCCTATATGATCAAGGATTATGGACCTTTCCCCCTCCAGTTTGAAATGTCCATTCCTGTAATCCACATTTACTTCATATTTGGGTAGTTTGTTGGTGAGTCTTTGTGGATGTAGCTTATGACAGTACTAGGAGACAATTTAAGCACAGACTTTGATTCATGGCTTTTACTGTCTTTTACTCCACTCTTCCTGAGCCTTAGGTATAAGAATGCTTTGGAGATTTATCCATTGGGATTGCTCTCCACAACTCTCAATTTTGATTGGTTGTGGCTTTCTGTAATAGTCTTTGTCTGTTGCAATAAAAATTTCTTGTTGACAGGTGAAGACTACACATCCTTGTGAATATAAAGACAAATGTATTGTTTTTAGTAATTATGCTGGTTTCATAATTTATTGGCTGTAGTTTCTTTTCTAATTGCTAGCTTTGTTTATGTTTCAGTCCAACTAGAGTCCTGCACCCATAAGTGTTGAAGAATGCCTTTTTCTCATTGTTTATTGCTTAAATGTAGCTGGCTCAGAGAAGTCTTCTTTAAAGTCTGGCCTCTATCTTTCTGCAGTGACTGGCTTCCTTCACAGTAGTAGTTGTTGACTAGAATTCATTTTCTGTTTTTGTAACAGGATATGTGATCCATGAAATCAGATGCTGCCAATCTTTGTACTCTGTTTTTGAGCTGAGTTCACATGTATTCACAGAAAGTCTGTGGAATAACACTGTATATCTATATGTTACATATAAGTTCAAAAATATATGAAAGAAAATGATAAATCTCTACAATATTATTATGTAGTAGACCCCAGTTACACTACTCAAATAAATCCCTGCAACAGTAGTGGTGGGGTGTTCCTTTCTACCTGCTCAGTGTTGTGGGTTCCTGAATGAATTATATACATACACAGCCTTATATTCTGATATTCCTTAAATAACTTAAAAGCTGGACCACTTCCTAACCTTCATATGTCTAATCCATTCTCCTATAACCCTAAATTAATACTCGCTAAATCTATAGTCCATCTATGGCCTTCAGACCCAGACCTACATCCCTACTGGCTACATTCTGTCACCTACATGATGGCCTTCTCTCTGTCTTCTGCATCTCTCAGGCCTGTCTCTCTTCTTTCCCCAGCATTATGGCTATCTCTCTTTCAGTTCTTTCCTTGGTCCTTTGCCTGAGGAATCTTAAAAGTCTGTTTCTCTAACCACCACCTTCAGGTAACTTTATTTACCAATCAAAACCAGCATGGGGAAGGGTCCTGTAGTCTCTTACATGCAGATGTGCAGATTCTATGCAATTTGAGGGAGCAAATTAACACAATGTAAGCAGAATTAGACCAAACACAGAACAATATTATAAAGACAAACAGAATGTGACTATCATTGAAATGTATTATTGGAGCCAAATATTGTACTTCAAGATAGTCTCTATTTCACGTGTTATTGCTTATTTGTACTGGGTACTTTAAAAACAAAAGGCTATTTGAAAGATAGATAGATAGATAGATAGATAGATAGATAGATAGATAGATAGATAGATAGAGATATATGGAATTAACACCTATTTTTTCAACTATTTTCCCAATAACATTTGCTCAACTCTGCAAAGATCATGATCTACCAAATACTGTCCTGTGTTATCCTTTTAGATAAACAGAATCTTATATTTCATTTTGCACTGATTCACAAAATTCACCTTTTCTGTCCTGTACATTCCAATTCTACCTGACTGAGGTTTGAAAATTGGGAGAACAAGCTCCCATAATAAAAGGCTATACTGGTTGAATAGAACATTCCCAAATGCTAAACTTTTGAAGCTGTGAGTGAATCTGACCTCATTTGGAGGAAAATATCACCCATGGTGTAGCAAAGGCCTTCAAGATGAGGTGATATGGTAGAACCTAAACATGTGAGCATATTAGACAGACAAGGCATAGAAGATGGCCAGTGGTTAAGTCCAAAGGGTACATAAGTCAAAGATGCTAAGAACCATGAGAAGCTGTATTCTAAAGAAGCACTGATCTGATAATTTGGGACTTCTGCTCCACAACAGAATAATTTTGGCTTTTTTATGACTTTTTAAGAGTTCGCTTTTATGGAAGCCCTCAGGAACTAATACAAAGCTTTAATAGTAAATATTTTGAGTTTTATTTATCACAAAGTCTCTATGGCAACTGTTACTTTTTGTGTATTTTAGAGAAAAATCAATGAGAACATATATAAAATTATTTCATTCATTATTTAATATATGATATATTAATAATATCTGCTATCATTAGATATTTAAATATTCTATGTCACAATATGGTATTTTTCTTGGGATAGATTTGGAACTCAAAACAATACAAAATCTCAGCTGGGTTCATGGGTCATGCAAAAATAGAGTGTGGGCCAGGTTTAGTCTGTAGGTTCTAGAGTCGTGTCTCCTAAAAAATAACAAGAAACTGAACATCAGAACGTACAACATTGATCTTGCAGATTATATTCACATTGTTTATCCTTTGACTCGTCAATTTAATTTGTCAATAGACATGCCTCATATGTTAAAACACAAGTTCATCCTTTTGAAAATTCCATATGTGGATACTGTTAAAAGTCCTGCTATTTCCTGGTAATAGATATCTAAATGAATAGTCATTGACCTGTGAGTCAAAGCCATAGTTCTTGTTCACCTTATCTCATATTGCTACTACCATATTAATGCCTAGAAATTTTTTTCTAAATTCTATGCCAACATTAAAACCAATAGATCCTTCCCTATACTCTCCGAAGTGCCCCCACTCTCAAGTTGATGGCTTCCTTTTGTTTGGCTGTGTGTACATATATATAAATATGTGTAAATACGATCTTCAAAGTCTGTTTTTTTTGTTCTTTGTGTATATATAATTTCATGGCAGATCACTGGACAAGCAATAAAGTAGTTTATTCCTGGCAGATAATAATTCCTCTTCTACCAGCAACTGATCATTGCCTTTAGTTCTTTGTCTAGGAGCAGGACTCTAAAATATTTTCCTCATTTTACATTAACATATTTTATAGTCTTATTCACATAGCTATCTTAGAAGGATTATTTCAGATTATACAGTAGTCTTCCTGATATTCTTGCAATGTTTCTTCCTCCTTCTTCTGACATGTTTTCTGTATCATAAATAAACAGCTTCCCACAGTCTCTTTGTCACTGCATTGTAATTTGTTTTTTTGGGGGGGAGGGTAGTGAGAGTGAGCAAGAGCAAGTGGTGTGTGTGTGTGTGTGTGTGTTTGTGTGTGTGTGTGTGTGTTTGTGCGAGCGCATGCTTTGATAGAGTACTGTCTACATTTATTTGTTGGTAAGACTTTTCTCAGAAAACTTCCTGGATTTCTGGCTCTAAAAAGAATAAGATTTAGAATGTGGTAAAAAATTATGTTGGTTGAGCAAGTGGTGGTACCAGATTTCATTTACGGTCCCTTACTTTATTTGCTCTTGGAACCTGGCTAGCTTCTCAATACAATTTTTGACTTATGTCTTGCTTAGTGGGCCTGGAGTTCAATTACACAGCTGTTGTTTGCCATTGACATGTAAGTGATTTCTTTTACCTTTGTGCATATCTGGTCATGCTGATACTTGTTGGGGTTCATAAGTATTGCAGCTAACGAGAACTGTTTAATTACCTCCCTCCCTTGAAAATTGCACATTATTTTCTGAAACCATAGAAAATCGACTGCAGAGAAGAGAATTTCAAGTCTGATCAAGCTTGAAATGTCTGAATAATGTGCTCTAACTGGATGGAGTTTGTAACAATGTGGGTTCACGCTCAGACCCCGAGAAGTAACTAAAGGCAGCATAGTAATATGTCTACCACATGGCCCAGCTACAGTAGACCTAGTAGACTTATTTTGCACTCCTTGGCTTATGCTTTAATGACCTAGCATGCTAATCCACTGATACTTGTTCAGCCATGTTCATAGCATCTCTATTTCTAGTAACCAGAAAATAAAAACAACTTACATGCACTTCAACAAAGTAATGGTTAATAGAAATGTTGTAGATATGCACAGTAAAGTACTACTCTGCTCTAAAGAAAAATTAAATTATGAAATTTGCTAATTATTGATGAATATAAAATATATTGTACTAAGTAAGGTAACCTTGATCCAGAAGGTCAAAATTCACATATTTTTCATCATCTATATTTTACAGATCCAAATATTTCATTGTGAATATAACCAGAAAACCCAGAAAAAGATTAAAGGGAGCATAGGTATGGGGGATAGGAAACACTTGGGAAGTGAATAGTGGGATACCAGTGACATAAAGTGGCAAAGTAGAGGATCTAACAAATGAGGACAGAGGGAGGTCAATACAGAAAAAGAAAAAGAGACAACCAAAACCAATGATGTTTGATAAAATCTCAGTGAATTACATCACTTTTATATAAATTATACAAAATACATGTATATCTCTCTCACACACACAAAAGAAAGTTATGCCACAATTGGAAGGGTTGATTATGGTGGTACATTTGTCTTCCTAATCAATATACATTATTGAAGAATATGTGTGTGTGTTTGTGTGTGTGTGTGTGTGTGTGTGTGTGTATACACATGCTTATGTGTGTGTGTGTATGTATGCATCCAAAAGACATGAACTCAAAGCTTTGGATTATCACTTTAGGAGAGATTATTTTATTTACATGACTGTGGGTGTTGTTTGTTAAATTTGATCGACTTTTATTTCAAGGATGTATAGGAATTTATGTAAAATAATGTTATTTATCAAAATCCCAATACTTAATATTTTTCTCCATTTCTACATTATACTCATTCAGATTTGGTAACACTGATGCAGTTTCTTCTCCTGTGTTATTCAGATTGCTTGTCGAGAAAAGCAAGATGCCAACAATCTTTCACAAATTTCACTTGTATAACAATCTTTCAAGAATGGAAGTGCTTGTGTGCATATTCATTTAAATTCATTAATAAGAAAGTAAAATTAACATATAACCAGGAAAAGAGAAAACATAAGTAATGAATATCAGTACTGTGATCACTAAAATATTATCAAAATTTTAAAGTCACAAATTTAATAAAGAATGGTACAGTTTAATTAAAACAAAACAAAACAAAAACAAACTGAGTGCAAACAAAGAGAAAAGTAAAATATAAACATTAGCATATTTATTAGAACAATGGACTCACTAGTTTATAGGGTAAACAGAAGTTCTATATTACAGTTTCTGCGGATTCAATAAAATATTTTAGAAAAGAATTACACCAGTTTTCTACTTTCTTTCTAAAATGTAGCAACTGAAAAGATGCTTCCTCAAATATTCTGTGAGAAAATTATTTTCCTAATACTAAAAGATGATATATACCATTGTGTGCATCTATGTATAGACCAACATCTCTCATGATTATAAATGTAATAATCCTCAACAAAATATTAATACATGAACTCTAAAAATGTGTTAAAAGAATTAAATCATGATTATATCATATTGGTTTCAGATATGAAATTTTGGCTAAATTAGACATTGGATGCTGCTAAAGTATCATATTGAGAAGCTAAATTGTAACATTGCAGGATTGTATCATTAGTATAGAAAAGAATTAGCCATGTCCTGTAGAAATTTGTGGTGAACTCTCATTAAGTGGGGGGTTGATGTCTTTTCTCAATGTGAAAAAGATCACTTATCAAAAATTCTACAAGTAATATCTCCTTTAAAGGCAAAAAAAAAAACAAAAACAAATAGATTTCCTAGTATGTGTGTATATATATATATATATATATATATATATATATACATATATATATATATATATATATATTTACATATATATATGTATATATGTATTTACACACAAATTACACACACATATATACATACATCTATATACACATACATATACATATATGTGTGTGTGTAATTTGAAAATATTACAGTTTATGGAGCATCATATGTATAGGAAACCTTCCAAAAATAGCAACAAAAATCACTTCTAGAAGTAACACAATTATTAAAGGTTTTTGTAATACTCAGTTAATGTTCAAAGTCAAATTTCTCTTATGTATTCCAGAAAAATAATTAGCATCCAAATTTGAAGCACTTTTAAATTCACATTAGTTGTTTGTCTAAAATGAGAAAAGGCCAATGACTGAAAAACCTTTAGGCATAAACCCATTAAATCATAACCAAGAGCTATACAAGAAAAATCACAAGTATCTCATTAAAAATAAAAGAAAATAAATAAGACCTATCATCACTGAATGAAGACCTACTATTTCCAAGATGCCAGTTCTTACAAGCTTTAGTTATAGAATCTTTCTGTAGCAATTTCTTTCCATAATAAAACCTTTCATCTTGGCTAACACTTTGTTAAGACACAGAATGTTCTTCAGGAAGAAGCCTGTTAAGATTTCTATTGTTCTAACAAAATACCCTGACCAAAAGAAACCTTGAGAGAAAATGGTTTATCTCTTCTTAAAACTCTGTTTATACCCATCACTGAGGAAAATTGAGCCAGGAACTGAAACAAAAGCCATGTAGGCTTGCTCCTCATGCCTTGTTAGCTTGCTATCTTATAAAATTCATAATCACTTACTGAGATTTGGCACAGCCACATTGGTCTGGGACCTCCAATATCAAGCATTAATCAGAAAAATAACACACGCAATGATCATAGGCCAAATTAAAGGGGATGCTTTCTCAATGTATATTTTCTCTTCTCAAATGACACAAACCTGTCAGAATACTAACCAGCACAGCAAGTGAAATATTCTACCCTGCAGGGAAGCTCATTAGTCTATGGAAATAAACATCTCAAAGGCTTCAGGACTTCCTGGCTAGAGACAAGATACATTATCCTTTATCTCCAAGCATATATCATCAATAAAGACTGGTGAGAAACACTCTTAGATGCCACAGAAGTGACTCAGACCACATGAGCTACCAGAAATATGTAGTTTCCAACATGGTTAGCTGCCTGTAGATCCACTAACTAAAATAATCAAGTTAGTTTTAGTTGAAGCAATAGGTTACCATAACAAAATTGACAGCTTCGAGTTAATCTTATAGAAATAATACAGTTGATATTGTCAACTATGCAAAGTAGAAAGTTATTATAATTATTTACAATCTAAGGTCATTTTAACTAAATAATTAGTTGTGTTTAATGAGACACCAGAACCATTTAAGAAAAGTCTTTGTTTTGCAGGGACCCTTAATACTAATTAGGTGGGACTGAAGAAAGATATGTGAGTAAGAGATCAGCATCACTGTGGCAAAAACTTCTGGGAAGTGTTTATTCTAAGTCAGAACACAAAATTTATAGTTCAGAGTCAGACAAAGCTATGCCCTATGTTGCCAGATGAACATAATAATGTGTACTCACTTAACAGTGGCAGTAATTTTGAAGGCCTAAAACCAGTTGCAGAGGAGGGCCCACCCAGAATTTAGATGTGTACACAGTACCTAGGATGACCACTAGAGGCAGCAGCAGCTGCGCAGTGGAGGTGGTCTGCACCTAAAGAGGCTCTGTTTTCTGTGGATAGCAAAGCCAGAGAGATAAGGCTACTCTAGTGCTTTGGAACCGAAAAGGTAAGTCCCAGTAGCCAAACACTGAATTGGACGTTCATTTTGTCTTAGTTATGGTTTCATTGCTGTGAAGAGACAGCATGACTATTGCAACTCTTATAAAGAAAAATATTTATTTGGGGACTGGCTCACAGCTTCAGAAGTTTAGTCATTTCCCATCATGGTGGGAAGTATGGCAGCTTTCAGACACACAAGGCACTGGAGAAGGAACTGAGAATTCTACATCTTGAACATCAGGCAACAGAAAAGGTCTGTTTCCCATACATATTGTATGATCACAAAGTCTGCCTCCACAATGACACACAGTGACAACAAGGCCACACCTATTCTAACAAGGCCACATTCCTAATACTGTAACTCTCTATGGCCAAGCTTTCAAATACATAAGTCTATGAGGGCCATATTTATTCAAACCAACCCAATTTTGATTTGATTTAAATGAAACTGTGCCCTAGTTCTTCACTTTCAGAATAAGAATATAACTTGTATTTTTAGCTTTTTTGTGGAGCTTATAGTTGAAAGACTTTGAATAATTTAGAGACTATCTATTTTATAGAAAGACCTTGCATATTCTAGAGAGACTGAACTTTGACATAGACTGAGTACTTTAAAATGTGTGAATTTTTACATTGTTTGAGCTCCTAAAGACTGTGGAATTTAAAACGTTCATCACAGCAGTAGCAATCCTTAGTGAGACAGATTCCCAGTCATATGTAAGAATCCTAGTACACTAGTGTGCACTCATAGTGATAGCAACCAGAAAGCAAAGACAAGAAAATTGTTGGGTCTTGATAGACAAACAGACCACCAAGTCAATAAGCTCCAGGTTGTGTCCATATGTACATGTATGTGTATGTCCCTATATACACACCTGCACAAACACACAAACAAATACATACATATATACACATATCTATGTGCCTAGTCATACAATATAGTGCTGGAAAATGCATTCCAATTACAAATAAGCAAAAACTGCTTATACTGATATCAAATATACACAAAACAGATTTAACATCCTGTTATTAGGTTGCTTCAAATTAATTGAAACAATGACATAACCCTTTGGTTCTTCCACCAGCTCCCATAGGCACTTGCTGGGAACCCTTCACCAGGGTATAGGTAATCATTACTCTTCTTACTTTCCTTGAATTTTAATCACCCAGTCGGTTTCTTTTAATTAAAATATACTTTTATTTTTTATTTACAGAATATTTCTTTCCTTTTTAGTATTTTTTCTTTTTTATGTGCAATATTTTCTTTTTTTATTTTTTATTAGATATTCTGTGTTTACATTTGAAATGTTATTCCCTTCACCCACCCTTCTCTCCTCACCCCTCCCCCTCTACTTGTCTTCAGGAGGGTGCACTAGCTCCCAATCGTACTCTCAGCCTCAGTGCCTTGGTATTCCCCTACATTGGAAAACATGCCCTCCCTGGACCAAAGGTCTCTTCTCATATTGATGCCAGACACTGCTATCTTCAGCTACATATGCAACTGGAGCCATGGGCTTCTCAATGCATGCTCAATGGTCAGTGATCTAGTCCATAAGATCCGTGGAGGATTTGGATGGTCAACAATGTTGTTCTTCCCATGAGGCCATAACCCCCTTCAGCTTTTTCATTCTCCTCCCACCCATTGTTAGCTGAAAGCTTGCTCAGCTGCATGATACTGGTAGAGCCCCTGAGGTGACATCCCTATCTGGTTCCTTCCGAGAAGCACCTTTCAGCATCAGCAATAGAGTTTGGGCCCAGTGGCTGCACGTGGGGTGGATACCCAGGTGAGGCAGCCCCTGAATGATCCCCTCTTCAATCACAGCTCTTCCACTTGATCCTGTGACTCCTCCCATGAGTGTTTTGATATCCCTTCTAAAAAGGACCAAGGCTTCCACATTTTGGCCATCCTTCTTTTTGAGCTTCCTAAAGTCTATGAATTGTTTCTTGGGTATTCAGAGCTTTCTGTGGCTAGCATCCAATTACCAGTGACTGCATACCATGTGAGTTCTTTTGTGACTGGGTTACTTCACTCAGGATGATATTTTTCTAGTTCCATCCATTTACCTAAGAATTTCACGAAGTCATTGTTTTAATACCTGAGTAGTACACCATTGTGTAAATATACCACACTTTCTGTATCCATTCCTCTGATGAATGAAATCTGGGTTCTTTCTACCTTCTGGCTATATTATAAATAAGGCTACTATGAACATAGTGGAGCATGTGTCCTTGTTATATGTTGGAGCATTTTTTGGGAATATGCCCATGAGTGGAATAACTGGGTCCTCAGGTAGTACTATATCCAGTGTTCTGAGGAACCTCCAGACTGATTTCCAGAGCGGTTGTACCAGCTTGCAATGCCACCAACAATGGAGGAGTGTTCCTTTTTCTCCACAACCCCAGTGTCCTAATCCTAGCTTTGTGGCAGTTTATCTTTTGTAACCTCCCTTTCCTCTACACTTTCATATTCAATGGATTTCACAGATTTTTTCCTAAGCCCCCAGCACCTCATCTGTCTCAGCAATGAACTCCACTGGGGCTGGCTTCCCTGAAACTTGCTGGTCATGGCAGCTATACAATGAATTAGATTATTTTCACGCTCCATATACTCTTCCAATTCCAATCACCCAAGCTTTGTAGCAAACCACATCCTGTGGCATCTCTTTCCACTCTAACCATTTGCAGAGGGCTAGATCCAGGTGGCACATCTAGGTTTTTTCCTCAGGTAAACTCTCTTGACACCTTCCAATTCTTTTTTTTTTAATACAAACTTTTATTTACTGATCTGGGATTTCTGGGTGAGATAGCTCAGTGGGTAGAAGTATTTGTTATCAAGTCTGACAATCTGAGTTTTTATCCCTGGGACCCACATGACAGAAGAGAAAAACTGACTCCTGAAAGTTGTCCTCTGACCTCTACAGGCCCCTCCTTTCAAAACCAAACAAAATAAACACATAGTCAAATAAACAAACAAACAAATGTAATAAAAATATCTGTTTCTACTATGTTAACCTCAAAAGTCAATAAATATTGAGGGAAGAATTGTATAAAACAAGAAAATTAGATTCAAGAGACTTGGGCATATTAAAAAGCCTTGAGCAAATGTTTCTGAGCTTATCTTGCATTTTTATTGCTCTTAAAAAAAACAAAACAATAACAACAAAAACACCACAATACAAGCATGAAGGGATGAAAGGAGTTACTTAATCTTAAACTTTCAGGGAACAGTCCATTGTGAAGAGAGGTCAGAACATGCCCAGACACAAGAACTAAAACAGTACTACTTACTGCCCACAGTGAGCCCGACTCTCCCATCTCTATCACCAGTTTAAGAAACACACAGGACAGCTGGGCCTACAGCTAATCTGATGGGCATTTTCTCAGCTGGATTCTTCTTCCCCATAACTCTAGCTCTGTCAAGTTGTTCACACTTCCATCTACCCCCCAAACCTGCCCAGAACAAAGTTTCTCTATAAACCAGAAAGATTAGCAGTGAGTAACTCCCATAAATACAATCAATTCCCAATTTTCTATTTTTCTGAAATATTTATTTTGTATATGAGTGCACTGTCCTCAGACACACAAGAAAAGGACATCAGATCACATCACAGATGGTTGTAAGCCACCATGTGGTTGCTGAACTCAGGATCTCTGAAAGAGCAACCAGTGCTCTTAACCACTGAGCAATCTCTTCAGCACTTCCTGCCCAGTTTTCACATAACAGAAAGACAAAATGCATGACTAGTTCTGAATGCTGTGCTTTATACAGAATAGTCAGCAGTGATTACACTATTGCAAACTTATAGATAAAAAAAGTTAGCAGACTATTCTAAGTAGTGGCCATCAGAATAAAAATTCACAGTAACCAATGGTTTGTTCAACTATTGGAATACAGTATTAAACAGAACTTACTCGGGTCAGTCTAGCCATTCATTCACTAATGACAATAGTAAAAAATACACACTGCTTAGCATATGTCAAGACATTGTCCTCAATATTTTCAGAGAGTAACTGGCTTCATTCTAGCACTATATGTGAAACATTTCATTTCATAACCATCTCCATGTTACAGAAAAGAAACTACAAGCATCCATCCATTAAGTTGCTCTGCTAATTCATTAAAACAAGACAAAAAGCAACACCTATTCTATCCTATCCCCATCCCCTAGTGTCAGCTCCCAAAACAAAGAAACATGTTTTACTCTGGACCCCTAGTGGCCCCTCCTGGAAATCATTATCAGGGAAATACAAATACCACGGTCTCCTGGCAATAAGCGAAGGAAACAGAAAAAAAAATCTGAATGCTCACTCAATAAACGCAAGATCATATATCAGCACCTAGAATTACAATCACCACAAATACAAATACCTAGATACCAGCAAGAAAACAACAGCCAGAAAAAAAGTATCTCCACTAGGCCAAATAACCCTCCTCTAATAGAACACTGAGACAGATAATATAGCTGAAGCATAAGACAGGGACTTCAAAATAAGACTCTCTAAATTTAAGCGAGGAGCTTAAAGAGGATATAAATATATCATTTAATGAAATCTATGTAAATACAAACAGTAGAATGAAATGGAGAAAGTGTACAATACATAAAAGTAGAAGTAGATCCAATAAAGAAAACCTAAACAAAGAGAAAACTGGAAATGAAAGATTTAGGAACTAGAACTAGAAACTCAGAAACAGGTATCAGCAACAGAATAAACAGAATACAAGAAATGGAAAAGACAATCTTAGGTGTTGAAGACATAATAGAAAAAAATAGATATCTTGGTCAAAGAAGATATTAAATCTAAAAAATGGCAAAACGAACAAACAAAAATCTAAGAAATCTGATGAATTTGAACCTCTGCTTGAGAGAGGATCCTGAGAATGTGGTGAATGGGAGCAGCAAAAGAATGACCCAGAATCATCCATGGACACAAGGTGACAGCTCTCTCAGACCAAAGCCAAGTCTTTTATTTGCATGAGCTACTTTCCTGAAATTTGCATATCAGTTTAATCATTTACCCCAGGTTGCCTTTGGAGCATTTCTTGGATCAATATTTTATGACCTTAGCCCCTTGACCTTTAGAAATAGAAACTAAAGAGCACAGTTGAGGCAAATGAACCAGACAGAAGTAATTTTTTAATTTCCTGTGCATTATACTGAGCACAGTGCTTTTGATTGCTAAGTTTACATATAAAGGATATTTTTATGTGAGAAAGTTAGCTTTAAGTATTAGTTGTTATTTACTTATTTTGCAATTTATCTCGTTCTTTTTTATGTAGATACTAGCAGCATTGAAGCTCTATTTCATAATTATTAGCTACCTCAATATATTATTTTAATCTTTAAATTTTTTATTTTTTATCTTAGCAACTCCAAAGTGTATTATTTTAGAAAATATTAAGTGATCCCCTCAGTAGGATTATCATTAACCCATCATTCTTTTTCTTGATACCATATGTTTTATTTTTCATCTCCAACCTATATTTGTATCACCCATATAAATTCCTCATTTAGGGAGTGTGGATCAAATTTAGTTATTGATGGCTCTGTAGAAGAACCTACCACTTTGCCACTAGTATTACATAATCATGTATTTATACCTTGTTTTTTCACTATTCCTTTCTCTTTCATGATCCAAGATTTTTCCTGAATTGGCAAAGTCATGTCTTCTTTAGTATCTTTCTGCCTAAGCTGATTCATTAGTATAGCTGCCTCTGTTTCTTGGTTGTTGTTTCGTTTGTTTGTTTGTTGGATTGTCTGTTTTTTAGGTCTGTGAAGGTCCACACAATTCATATCGCATCCCCATATTATGAATACTTGAGAAATTGTGTAAAAACAGTCCTTACACTGATTTGTATTTCTTGAACTCATATTTTCAGAGTTATTTTTTTCATATCCTTGAGGGCTGTTCTGGAGGTTACAGCATCAACATTTTGCTAAAGATCAGCAGACATATTCTCACTTCCTGAATATTTGATTAGTAAGGAGTCATTAGCATTGCCAGAGAGAATATTCTTCAAAGAAAGGATATGAAGTAAAATATGTACGTTATTTAGTAAACAAACTTAATGTCCATAGTAACCATCAGACCAGAAAATCAAAAGAGTTGAGAAAAGAACAAAAACAAACACAAAAACACCTCCACAACAAAACAATAGGCATCAAGACACATTTATCACTGATTATCCTCAACATTTCTATTCCTTAGTTAGGAGACCAATGCTCACAGATTGGATTTAAAAACAAAACTCATGCTTCTTCTGCATCCAAGAAGGATACTTTAACATCAAAGATAGACTTAACCTCATAGTATAAGGACATAAAGAGATATTCCAAGAAAATAGACCCAAAATACAAGCTAGTATAGCCATTTTAATATCTAGTAAAATCAACTTTGAACCAAAAATAATCATAATACAAAAAATCTTAAAACTTATGGAAATTGAATAAATCAGTACTGGATAAAAATTGGGTCAGGTTAGAAATAAACAAAATAAATAAATAAACAAACTTTCTAAAACTGGATAAAAAAGAAAACACAAAATACAGAACTTATAGGGCACAATAAAAGTGATTCTAAGAGGCCCATTCAAAGTACTAAATGCCTACCTAAAAAGGATTGGAGAGATCTCACATTAGTAATATAATTGCATACCTAAAAAAGAAAAAAATATATTGAGGGAAAGAAAGTGGGAAGGAAGGAAGGGATAGGGGAGGGAAGAAGCCCTGAGAGCCAGCAGAAAGAATGAGAACAGGCAACCTATGGCAGTAGGATATTGGGGAAACCCTTCAAAATGTAACAGAGACCTTGGAGGTGAGAGACTCTGAACTCAAAGCGGGGACCTTAGATGAAATTCCCTAAGAGAGGGAACTTATAGTGCCCACCTCCAGCAGAAAGACAGAGCATCAAGTGAGTAATGGGGTTGCCATTCTGCAGTAAAACTCTGACCCATATATATTTTCTCTCTCTCTGAAAGAACTGCAGGGATGGAAATAGAGAACAGCCTGAGGAAAAGAAGGCCCAGCAGTAAGCCCAAAGTGAGATACAGTTCAATGGGAGGCCCCAAGACCTGACACCATTACTGAGACTATGCAGCACTCACAAAAAGGGACCTATAATGGCTGCCCTCTAAAAGACACAAAAAGCAGCTGAAAGAGTCAGATGCAGACATTTGCAACCAACCAAGGGACCACCAAAGAGGCAGCATAAACTAGCTGATGTGAGGCCCCCTACACATATACAGCAGAGGACTTCCAGAAGAGACTGAGTTCACTCAGAAAAGATGCACCTTACCCTCAAGAGACTGGAGGCCCCATGGAGTTTAGAGGTCTGGTGGGATGGGTGTGAGGGCTGTAGACATCCTTATGGAGACATGTGTTCGGCAAAGAGGTATGGGATGTAGAACAGACAGAGGATGGACTGGGAGAAGAATAAAATCTGGAGTGTAAAAATAAATAAATAAAACAAAGATTAGATAAAAAGAAGGAATAAGAAAAAGTTTAGAAGCTGTAGGAGTTCCCTGGTAAATATTTTTGATCAAGCATGTATACTATTATATTTTTGCAAATAAAATTTTTTTAAATTCTTGATTTCAAAAAAGGAGTATGGGAGGAAGAAAATAATAAAATTCAGGGATAAAATGTATAAAACAGAAACAAAAGCCAAAACAAAAAAATCCAAAGAATCACAAAAAAAATTAAAGAAATGAAGATTTGGGACTTAAAGAAAATCATGATTTACAAACCCATAGCTAAATGAACTAAAATACACACAGACATACACAGAGAGTTAACTATCAAATTAACAAAATTAGAAATAAAAGAACAAACATAATTACAGACACTAAAAAAAGTCCAAAGAACTGTAACAACACATTTTTATACAACCTCTACTCCAGCAAAGGCAAAATCTAAAAAAAAAAATAAATAAATTATTTTTGCAATAGATACCTCTTTCTAAACTTAAATTTAGAATGGATAAACAATTTCAAAACACGTCTATCAACCAGTGAAATAGAAGCAGTCATTAAAATCTCTAACACCCCCCCAAAAAAAGCCTGGGACTGGATTGTTTTAGCACAGAATTCTACAGGACATTCAAACAAGGATTAATGGTAATATTCCTCAAATTATTCTACAAAAGAGACCAGAGAAAACATGGATCAAGTTTTTGTAAAGGGTAACAGTTATCCTAACACCTAAAGCACATAAAGATTATTTAAAGAGGCAAATTAAAGATCATAATAAATTCAAATTTTCTCATAAAATACTTGGATACAAAATCCAAGAACACATCAAGAGAATCCACCAAGGTTGCAGGAGTGGTTCAACACACTAAATTTAATAATTATCTACCATATAAGCAATCTGAAAGGAAAAACTACAGTCAGCTCATTAGGTACAGCAGATGCCTTCGACAAAATCCAAAACCCCTTGATGATAAAAGTACTGGAAAGATGAGTGAAAGAAGATATGCACCTCCCAGTAATAAAAGCAATTTACAGCAGCCAATATCAACCTAAAAGGAGACAGACTCAAATATCAGGAGCAAGACAAGGTTGTTCACTCTCTCCATGTCTATTCAATATAATACTAGAAGTCTTAGAGTAATAAGACAACTGAAAAAGATCAAGGAGAATGTAAGCAGAAGGTAATAAATCAAATTATATATTTGTGGATAAAATGATAGTACACATAAGTAACTCTAAAAGTTCCACTAAGAAATTTCTGCATCTGAGAAACATTTGAAATAAATCATTGGGATACAAAGTCAACTCACAAAAATCAATAGCCTCCATCTATATAAATTAGAAAGAGACAGAGAAATATATCAGGGAAATAACCTCATTTGCAATAGCCTTAAAGTGAATGAAAGACTTGTATAATAAAAACTTTGAGTCCTAGAAGAAAAAAATTGAAGATATAAGAGAACTGAAAGTAGGATTAATATAGTTAAATGACTATATTAATAACAATAACCTTGCAGATTTAGTGCTATCTCATCAAAATTCTAATACAGTTCTTCACAGAACTTGAAAGGAATTTTTGAGACTCACATTGAAACACAGTAAAAAAAAAAAAAAAAAAAAAAAAGGCTAGCAAAACATTCCTGAACAATAAAGAACTACTGTATGTATCATTCTCCCCTATTTTATGTTGTACTAATATAAATACCATAGTATTAGCACAAAACAGATGTGTTGCTCAACAGAATCAATCTGATGACCCAGACATAATTCTACATACTTATAGAACCTGATTTTACATGAAGAAGCCAGAAATACATTTTAAAATTATGTATAGAAAAGAATAAACAGCATCTTCATAAATGGTAATTTTCAAATTAAAAGGCTGCTTCTATCAGAATGAGAACATATCTCTACTTATGACTGTGCACAAAACTTGACACCAACTGAATCAAAGACCTCAACATAACACCAGACACAATTAATCTTAAATAAGAGAAAGTCAGAATTGGTTTTGAACTCATTGGCATAGGAAAATACACTTTGAATGTAACACTGATAGTTCAGGCACTAAGATCAACAATTAATAAGGGACTTCATGAAACTCTAAAGCAAATAACACACTCATTCAAACAACATGGAAGGCTACCCAACAGGAAAAAATTTGTACCAACTATATATCCCATATAGCACTTATGTCTAAAATATATAAGGAACTAAAAAAGCTGACCATCAATCGAACAAATAACCCAATTAAAATTGTGTGTGTATATATATTGACATATAAATTTTCAAAGGGGGAAATAGAAATGACTGAGAAACAATGAAATATTCAACATCCTTGATCAGTAGGGAAGTGCAAATCAAGACAATTTTGAAATTTCATCTTATATCCTTCAGAATGACCAAGATCAATAAAAGAAATATTGTGTGCTGTAGGGGATGAGGAGTGAGAGGAACACTCATCTATTGCTACTGGGAGTGCAAACTTATATACCACTATGAAAATCAATGGCAGTCCCTTAGAAAACTTGGACCACATCTACCCGACGACCCATCTATATCATTTTTGGCATTATCAGGGAAGCTTCTTCCTGAAGTAGATGAGAGCAAATACAAGTACCCACCCCTGTGCAAGGGAATGAGAGATGTTGGAACACTCTAAATTGAAAGTCTCCATCAATTCTCTTCTCTAAGGGTTTAGCCAACTATATAAAATGCAAGGCAGAAAAAGTTTCAGAGTCAGAAGGCACAGAGGACATCAAAGAAATAAGACCATCAAAACACAGATGGACCAATGCACATATGAAGCCACAGAGACTGTGCAAAGGTCTACACAAGATGAGGTCCCAGTGCCCAGAATCTCCATCCCTACCAAGAAGCTATCTCCAACTTCTAACTACTAGCAAATGAAAACTTAGTTCTCTCCTATTAAGAAAAAATACTTCTCTCTTTGTTAAGATCAAGTTTTATTCTCATAAGCACATGTCCAACAAAAAATAAACTCACTGGCATTATTGGGTGTTCTTTGTTTCAGAACATGTTTAATCTTATATATCCTTTACATACATATTATAGCTTCTGGTTTTGTTTTCATGGGATTCCTATATGTAAAAAAAAAAAATGTGTGTGTTTGTTTTTCAGTTGAGGGATGTTTAGGTTGTATCCACTTTCTGGCTATTATAAAGCTTCTCTGAACATAGTTTGACAAGTGTCCTTATGAGATACTGGAGCATTCCCTGATGACTAAGGACTTTGAACATTTCTTTCAGATGACTCAGACTGATTCAGACACACACAGCCAAACAGTATATGGAGCTTAGCAACTCTTATGGAAGAATAGGAGAAATATTTTGCACTCCACAAGGGATAGGAACTCCCTAGGAAGACCACTAACAGAGTCAATTAATCTGGACTCTTGGGACTCGCAGAGTCTGAACTATCTATCAAAGAACTTACAAGTGCTGGAACTAGGCCTCCTAGCACAAGTGTACCAGACATGCACCTTAGTCTTCATGTGGGTCCTAAATACCAGGAAGAGGGACTATACTTAAAGATGTTGCCTGGCTTGTGCATCCTGCTCCACTAACTGAGCTACCTAGTCTGGCCTTAGTGAGAGAGGAAGCAGCACCTAGCCTCAAGTACAAGGGTATGGTGGGATACCCAGGGGTGCCCCTACCCACTTTGAGGAGAAAAGAAAAAGGGAGAAAGATTGTGGGTGTGGCCAGGAGGTGGGCAGTAAATGGAATGTAAAATAAATACATAAAAAAACTAAACTTTAAAAACTGTGTATGTCTCTACATCTATATGTGATTTTAATGGTTTTTCTTTTTCTATTTCTTCTGGGTTTTTTTCTTTTTGTTCTATTCAGTTTGGTTTTGTTTCAACTTACTATTATTGTTTAGATGCTTGTTTGTTTTCTAAGGAGAGACAGAATATGGACTTGAATGAGAAGGGAGGTGGGAAAATTTCATACAAATTGGTGTCAAAAAAACCATAATCAGAATATATTTCATGAAAAAATCTATTATGAATAAAAGAAAAATTATTAAAAAGCAATAAAAATAACAATGGATGCATTCATATAATGCTCACTGATACAGAGGCACTCTGAGAATGTAAAGTAGTAGAAATAAGGAGAGGAACTAGAAATCTTGCTTTTAGAAATGTAAAATAGAACAACCACTATGATTGTTAGTCAGTTTCATAGAAAGTTAAACACCAGATTTCCAAGAAATCTAAATATTATATTCTTAGGTATTTATTTAATGCATTATAAATTTTTTCACACTAAAATATACAAATAATCTTCTATTGACTATTGTTACAAACTGGAAAGACCCAAGATAACTTTCAAACTTAGAGTGAATGAACTTGCCATACTGATCCACACCTGTTGTACTAGCACTTAGATGACTGAAGCAAAGGGGAAAAAAAACAAAAGAAATCAGAAAAAGAAAAATACTAGAGGTCAAGTGCAAAATTCTGCTCAAAATAAATAGAAGAACAAATCCGTCTTTCCACCATCAAATAGCAATTGCAAGACAAAGGCAAATGAGCAAACAAACTACATCTATATGCTGTTGTATTATTAGTTAGAAAAGTCAATGACTATTGAATCCATAAGGAGACAAGACATGGAAGAATGTCACATTGCTCAGTGAAAGAAGTTGCTCAAAATTCATATACCATATGGTTCTCATTTTATTATACGTTGAGAGAAAATTGGGAAAGAAGTTCATTGGTGGCTCAGGGGATTTGGTGTAGTTCATCAGAGGATAAATAGAATAGAAAAGATTTCTAGTGTGACAGTCTGTTTGAAACTTTGATGGTGGGTAGGTTTATAACATTGTATATTTCTAAAAGTGTGTTACACAAAGAAGAGAACAGGTTCATTATGAGCATTAGTGATGTAACAATATTCATTGATCTATTAAGACACTGCACATGTATTACTGATAGCAATGATATTGATACCAGATGAAATAGTGAGAAATGACACTCAATATTCTGTGTAGAGCACCACTCTAAAATAGCCTATTGACTTAAAAATTACAAAATGGAACAATAAGAGATATTAGGTTCCCACTAGTCTCCCCCCACCACCGCATAATTCATATGTTCTATCATCTGATAAGGGAATAAGTCATTTCTTCCCAGGTCAGAAAGGTTCTTTTCCAGCTGTATGGTTCCGCTTTGCTGTCTGAACAAACATTATCAGTTCTGAAGGATAGCATTCCTTTACCCTCTACCCAATCATGTAATTTCAAGGTTCAAAAGACCCAGCTTATGAATCTCCCATACATACCCTAAACCCCTAACCTGTAGAGCAAGAAAGGCTATGATCTGAGTCTGGACTCTTACAATGAAGACTCTGTGTATTTACATCAGTGTCATGATCTCAGGCAGTCCGCTGGGGTTCCCGAAAACTGGGTATAACATTATGGGAATTGTCCTCTGGGATTAGTCAGAAGATCCCCAGAATCCATGTCCTGAAGAGTTTAGTGCTGGCAAGTTAGAGGTTAGTGTTAGAATTTCTGTACTGTCTGTGTCTGTTCTGTTCTTGCTTTTTGTTTTGGAAAAGCCTGGGGTGTCTGAGTAAATGGCAAAGGATTGCTAAGAGCTGATGATTTAGAAAATCACCACAGTGGGAGATGAGGAAAATGTCCCTGATCCTGAGGGTTTATCAATTACCTGTAGGATGAGGAATTTGTGCTTGAGGAAGAGGAGTCTCATCCAAGGCTGCTTTCCTCCCTGTGTCACCTCCACTTCAAGTCCTAGTGTTTTGGATTCATTTATGTCTCCAGTCATGATGTGGCTACTAGGCACATGTAGGCTTATCTACCATGTTCCTGTTAATGCTTCATTTCATTCTGTATCAGACTTTGATGGACAATATGTGACAGACTGATTATTACTCTCTCAATATTGCTTTAGCTCACGTTAAGGAAGTTAGGACTAGAGCTCGCAATCTCTTGGTGGATGTGAGGAAGGAGAAGAGGACCAAATACTACAGCTCAGAATGGCCAGGTTTTGAAGCTGGCTAGCTGCCAGATGAAACTTTATCTCAACACTGTGTTAGTAATAGAAGACAGAATGTTCCAAAAAAACACAGGAGCACCATATCACATTCTCTGTACAGTAGTTTTGAAGAATTTGGTCACCAATCCATTACCTTGGGTTGAATCTTTCCTCTTGATTCTTGTTAATGCTTCTTCATCACCAGGAACAGTGTCAGCCCAGGTGGCAGGAGAATGGAAATGAGAAATCCTCAGACATCCACGACTTTTTACCCCCATTTTACAGGACAGCAAGCCTGAGGAGATTCTCTTGCCACCACCTTACACCCAAGCTTCAGAATCACCCATACACTTCCACAGGAGCCAGCTTCAGCCCCACCTTAACTTCCATGGGTGCCCACCCCGAGTACCACTTGCACTTTTCCCAGGAAAGCCCTGAGGGAGCCTGGGAGAAGCATCAAGGAGACCATCAGCCCCAGTAGCGTCAATTTCAGGAATGGAGGGGGAGAGGCACAGGCAACTTGAAGCAAGCATGCAATGCCTCCCAAGGCAGTAGATTCCATAAGCAGATTCCACTGTTTTACCCCTAAGTGTGAAAGGGTCAGTCGACCAACAAGGGAATCAACCCCACTGTTATTGACCCTTCACTACTGCTGATCTTTATAATTGGAGGGGAGAGAATGCAGATTCTCTGACAACCCTCGAGAACTCATTGGTCTCTTAGACATCATCCTTTTCACAAATCAGCCCATTTTGGATGGTTGTCAGCAGCTCTTACAGATTCTCTTTTCTACCAAGGAAAAGGAATGTATCATTTTGGAGGCCTGAAAGAACGTTCTAGGAGCCAATGGCACTCCAACCCAGAACCCTGCCTATATAGATGATGCATTTCTCCTCAGGAGACAAACTTGGGACTATGATATGGCTGAAGGTAGGGAGCATCCCCAAGTCTATTGTCAAACTCTAATGGAAGGTCTCCAGGTAACCACTCAATGACCCAAAAGTTTGGCTAAGGTTTATGATGTCAGATGAAGGCCCATCGGAGTTTCTCGAGCATATTATGGATGCTTTCCAATGTTATACACACTTAGACTCTGAGGAGGCAGAGAATTTTAACACAGCAGTACTGGCATAAACCAGTCTGCACCAGATATTAGAAGAAAGTTACAGAACTTAGAACGATTAGGGGAGAAGTAATTGAGAAGTTTAGTGAAGTTTGCAAAGAAGTTGCACCATAATAAGAAAACTAAAGATGATAATAATTAAGACAGGGAAAATATTGATATCTGGCCAAACTCCTATGACTAATAGAATTCCGGATCAGAAAGAGAAGAAGCACCAGCTATGAAGTATTGCTAAAGGGAAAGAGCCTAAAGGAGGTCTTCGACCAATCTTAGGTAAGCACCAATGTGCCTATTGTAAGGAAGAAAGACATTGGGCTAAAGAATGTCCAAAGATAAAACCAAAGGATAATACCATGGTTACCAAGGAAGAAGAAGATGGAGGGAGTCAGGCTTCTAATCCCCTCCTCAAGCCCAGGGTAACACTTAGAGTGCAGAGGAAGCCTCAGAATTCCTGGTGGATACTGGAGCTCAACATTCAGTCATCTTAATGGCTGAAAGGCTGCTGTCTTCCAAGAAGTCCTGGGTCCAAAGGGACATGGGTGCCAAACAATATTAATGGACTACCTGAAGAACAGTGACAATAAGAATGGGAAAGGAAACATATTTGTTCGTAGTCATTCCCGAGTACCTCTGCCCCTTACTGGAGAGGGATCTTCCAGCTAAAATAAGGGTACAATTTCATTTTAAGCCTGGGAAAATTGGGTTAATGGATCAGAATAGTGATCCAGGTGCTGACTTGACTTGGCCTCCAAGACTGAGTAGAAACCATGGGTCACCAGCTACCCCTGAATAGATTTGGATGTTTGGTTGACAAAGTCTCCCCAGGAATGGGCAGAAACTAGAAGCTTGAAATTGGCAAAACATTGACCACTGTGTTTGTAGAGCTTAACCTGGGGGCAGAAGCAGTACAAGTCTGCCAATATCCCATGTCTCAAGTTGCATTAAATCCATCACCCCTGATCACCATATCTGAAAACTGCTGGTCCTGGGAATTCTCAGGCCATGTCAATCAAATTAGAACACAATAATAAAAATTATAGCCTGTGAAGAAGCCAAATTCCAATGACTATCACCCTGTCCAGGACCTATGGAAGTTAACAGCAGAGTCATTGACATACACCCCACAGTGACTGATCCATTTACCTTATTGACATTGCTGCCAGCAGATCGGAAATTGTATTCTGTTCTTGACCTAAAAGATGCCTTCTTCAGCTTACCCTTGGTTCCAAAAAGGCAGGAATATTTTGAAATAAGTATTAATGGACAACTCACCTGGACCCACCTGCATCAAGACTTAAAGAATTCACTCACTATTTTTGATGATGTTTTACATGAGTACTTGGGTCTAATGAGTACTGGGCTAATAACTCAGACATAGCTCTTTGTCAATACATAGACACATAGATGGCCTATTAATTGTAGCAGAAATTAAAGAGAGTTGCCAGACAGTGACTCAGAATCTCCTACAGGCTCTGGGGAACATGGTATATTGGGCATCTGCCAAGAGGTACAGCCCTGTATAAGTGAAGTCACCTATCTCAGTTATATTCTGAAAGAAAAGAGACTGTCATTAACATCCCTACCATCTAGAGCCCAAGATGGGTGAGAGAGTTTTTTGGAGTTTGCAGGCTTTTGCAGACTATGGATTCCAGACTTTGCTGAAATAGCCAAACCTTTATATGAAGCCACTAAGGAAGCCAAAGACTTTATTTGGACTCAAAAACTCCAAAGGGCCTTTGAGAGAGTAAATCAGGCCGTGTTTTCAGCCCCTAGTTTGAGGTTACCAGACATTACTAAGCCATTCCATCTGTGTGTTGATGAACATAAAGGACTAGCCAAAGGGGCCCTGACTCAAACTTTAGGGCCATGAAGGATGGCCACCGTGCCTGCATACCATTGCTGCTATGGCATCACTGGTTAAGGATGCAGAAAAATTAACCTTGGGGCAGAATTTAGCTGTAAATAGCCCCCATACAATTGAAAGGGTACTCAAACATCTGCTTGATCAGTAGCTCAGTAATGCCTGCATGACGATTATTAGACTTTACTAATTAACCCTGGCTGAGTAAACCTTCCAGCCACCTGTCTCTCTGAATCCTGAGACCCTTCTCCCTGACTCTGATTTGGACCATCCACTTCACCAATGCAGCAAAATCTTGGCCAACCAACCCAACTTGAAAGACTCTCCTCTGCCAGGTACAGAGTGAACTTGGTTTACAGATAAAACCAGTTTCATCCTCAAGGGTCAGAGGAAGGCAGGAACAGCAGTAACCTTGGAAACAGAGGTAATCAGGGCTCAGTCTCTTCTCCCAGATACTTCAGCTCAAAGGACTGAACTAATAACACTAGCCCATGCCCTCCCTCATCTTGGGGAAAGGACTGGCTGTAAACATTTGCATGGACAGCAGATATATAATTACAACTGCTCGTGTACATGGAGCTATTTACCAAGAGAGAGGGCTCCTAGCTGCAGAAGGAAAAACAATCAAACATAAAGATGAAATCCTACAGCTACTCAAAGCCCTCTGGTTGCCAAAGAGGTTTGCAATCAAACATTGTCCAGGCCATCAAAAAGGAACAATGCCAGTAGCTAGAGGTAACAGCTTAGTTGATAACACTGCTAAAAAGGTACCACTGTTTAAAACAGCTACCTCTGTGTTGGCTAAAGTCCTGCCTGAGCCACCAAATCCCAACCTGCCCAAATGCCCACTCTATATAAAAGAGGAGAACAAATGGGCTAAGAATAAGCTCATGAGCTGATGTTTAGAGAACTGGAGACAAATGGCTAAAGGTAAGTTAATATTACCCACCTCCTTGGCAAAAGCATCCTCAGAAAAATCTATAGAGTCACTCACATGAGAATGAAGTAGATGGCTGACACAGTGATACAATCAAAGGTGACATTCAGGGACATGCAGAATACTATTGGGAATATAATGTCAAGCTGCAGAGCTTGCCAACTAACCAACTCCCAAAATACTACCAAGGATCCAGGCTCTTGATTGCAAGATAAGAGACTGGGGGCCTACTGGAAAGTTAATTTTAAAGAAATCAAACCAGGAAAATATGGTTGCCAGTACTTTGAGGACTCCTTCTCCAGATTGGCAGAAGCATTTCCAATGAACACTGAGACTGCAATGGTAGTGGCTAAAATGTTGCTGGAGGATATCTTACCCAGGCATAGATTCCTACTTATGATAGTATCAAACAATAAAACAGCATTTGTGCCCAAGGTAAGCCAGAGTGTAGCAAGATTCATTGGGGAAGACTGAAAATTTTATAGTGAATATTGGCTCCAAAGTTCAGGACAAGTAGAAATGAAGAACAGAACATTAAAAGAGACTTTAATTATATTGACCATGGAGACTGGGGGAGACTGGGTAATGCTTCTTCCCTTCACTCTATATCAACTGACTAGATTTTCCTATTAACAATATATATATATATATATATATATATATATATATATATATATATATATATATATATATATATATATATTCTCAAAAGCATGGCTAGAGGCTAAAATGTTTAAAATAATCAATCCGTGTGATATTCACAGTGGTTTTGCCTGAGGTAATTCATGCCTTGTCAAGCTTACAAGACTATTCATGAATGGATACAGTAGATTGTAGATGAAAAATACAAATTGCAAAATATATTTGTACCTTCTAGTTATATATTTATCTGTATATATATATATATATAGGCATTAACTTTTTATATTTTATTATAAAATAAGGTTCAAATTTTTAATGCTCCTTTAGTTCAGATTTTTAGGGCTTTTTGAAGACCTACAACAGTACAGACATGCATGCTGCAGTAAGGGGCTGAAAAACATTTAAAGAAAATTGTGTGGAATTTAATAATCTCAGTTTTCACTAAACATATTTTTCTGGACATGGGATGATACTCTGTGGTGAAGAGCACTTCCTGTTCTTGCAGAGGACTTTGGTGTGAACCCAGCACCCAGGACATGAAGCTTCACAACAGCCACTTAATTGCTATTCCATGGAATGCAACTCTCTCTTCTAGACTCTGGAGACACCAGGCACTCATATGGATCACATGCATTCATTCAGGTAAAACCTCCACATACCTAAAATCCAAATAAAAGATTCTTTTAAAATGCAAGAACTAAGGGCATTTAAGAGCACTGTCTACTCTTATAGAAAGAGGTCAGCGTTCAGTTCCTAAAAACCATAGGGACTCCCAGCTTTAGGGGATCAGATACCCACCTCTGGTCTCAGCAAACATCAAACACAAATGTAATACAGACATGTATGTTAATAAAACACCTACACACATAAAATAAGTAATAAATAAAAAAATTTCAAGAATTAGATACATATGATTAGAAAAAATTAAAATAACCAGAGGACAAGAGGCAAGCACAAGAAACTAAGGCTACATGGCATCATCAGAACCCAATACTCTTACCACAATGTATCCTGGATACACCAACACAATGGAAAAGAAAGATCTGTATTTAAAATTCATATCTCAGGAGGATAATAGGAGACTTTAAAAGGGAAATGAATAATTTTCCTAAAAAGAAAACAGGACAACACAAGTAAACAGGTAGAAGCCCTTAAAGAGTAACACAAAAATACTTTAAAGAATTAGAGGAAAACACAACCAAACAGGTGAAGGAATTGAGCAAAATCCATTCAGGATCTAAAAATGGAAATAGAAAAAGTAAAACATGTAATAAAAGGAGACAATCCTGGAGATAGAAAAACTAGAAAATAGATGAGAAGACATAGATGCAAGCATTACCAACAGAATATAAGAGATAAAAGAGAATCTCAGGGGTAGAAGATACCATAAAATAACATTGACATAATAGACAAAGAAAATGAAAGATGCAAAAACCTCTTAACATAAAATATCAAGGAAATCCAGCACACAATGAGAAGAACAACCTACAGATAATAGTATAGGTACAAAGAGAGGAAAAATTCCCAGCTTTAAGGGACAGGAAATGTATCCAACAAAATTATAAAAGAAAACTTTTCCAGTCTAAAGAAAAAGTTGATCACAAACATACAAGAAGCCTACAAAACTTGAAATAGACAGAATCAGAAAATAAATTCTTCCTGTCACATAATAGTTTAAGCGCCAAATTCATAAACAAATAAAGAATATTCAAATCAAAAACTCAGGTAATAGAAAATAGTACAAAGGATGTGGAGAAAGGGGAACTTTTTTTATTGGTGGTGAGATTGCAAACTGGTACAACCACTCTGGAAATTAATCTGGCCATGTTAACTTTAAACTTTATTTTCTTTTTATATTCAGTAAATTTATTTTTATATCTTGCCAATTTTTTCACTATACAAAAAATTATTCACACTCAGAATTCCTCCCACAGATATTGCCTTCCCAGTGCAACTTTGTAAAGCATCAACAAAGTGATTTAATCTAAACTTTACCTATCTCAATAAACTTGCTTTATTCTGTGACATGGTTCTTATTATGTGTTCTTCTAAATACATATCTCTCTTATTATTCTCTGGTGCCTCAAATATTTATTTCCTTCTGTGCTGTTTATGCATATATTACTAGCCTCTTGAGTGATGTTAGGGTCAAAATATTCACAGTAAAAGTAAAAATTTTACCTATTTGTTCAAGTCTATAGATTTTTTTTAGAAATTAACTTACTTTGAAGCTGACAATTTCATTCTACAATAGGTACTAAATTATTTGTTTCACAGAGAGGTACGTAAATGGAGGAAGAGAAGAAAGGTAGAGAAAGATGAGGAAGAACAAAAAGGCAGAAAACAACAGCAAGAAGAACAAGAACAGGAAGAACAAAAACAAGAACAACAACAAGAAGAACAAAAAGAACAAGAGGAAGAACAGCAAGAATAATAATAAGGAGTAGACAAAGAAAGAGAGTAGATTATTGAAATGAAGCCTCAAAACTTTACCCACTATAACATTTGTAACAAATTGGGCCTCGATGAAATAAATATACACTTAGTTATCTGGCAATATTAAGGAGAAGTCTAGGTTACTCATTGTACAATAAATTACCTGCCCAGTACATTGTGATTTTTGAGTTCTTAGAAACATGAGGACATATCTGCAGGCAACTTTATCGAGCCATGTGGTGCTTATTTATATTGTCAACTGTAATCGATATTAGTCAATGTATTATCAGATAGCCAAATATCAAGATAACATGTAAATATATCAGGGGGAAAGCATTAGATTGTAAATGCTTTATTCATCCATGTACTAAAAGATTATTCATGGAATGATTACCAAACTATGGGCAATATACAAATATTATCTTAACTCTGTTTTGATCTATGACTCCACACTAAGTCACATAGGGTTGATAAATCAAACTATTATCTGTCTGAGTTCTTGTCTCTAAATTCCCTTGAAAAGGCTTCCTTATTTCATATCTTGCCTGTAGCATGCATTTAAATCTAATGAAACAATTGTATTGTCTCTGAATAAGACATTTTAAGATCATATTAACAAGCATAATGCTTTTCTATTAACAGTGAAAGTTTGCTACAATACTGTGTGACACAATTACTCCTAGTGGGATGCCCCTATGCAGTTTTCACGTAGCAGGGAATTCAGTCAGCTATCAAAGAGGCAGTCTAGCATCATTTTTATTCTGCAAAATGTCAGATTATGCAAAAGGGTTATAAATCACCATTCTATGCTTCAGAAAAATGAACTTCTGCAGAGCTCTGTAATGGAGGGAACTCTATGTTACACTCAGCAAATTTAAGGTTTATTTCAGTCATTATTTTCTGTCATTTCACAAGTGCTATTTTTATTATAAGCATCTAAGATACTTGAGTTTCATGTTGTGGCATATGTTTGTCACAACTTGGTGATTTACTCTTTCTGTCATGAACTTGGTTTTCTCTGTGCCCAGCATTTGGCAGTATGCAAGAAATAGTAAGTCTTTTATTTCAACATACTTATTTCTTGATCATTTCAATGTAATAAATGTCTTCCTTTGGTTACTAAATATGAGGGTTTTTTTAACTGACATATGTAGTTCTTTATTTAAAATTATTCTTTGTGACACATATCATTCCTTATTGTACTGACTATTTTCTAGGTAGCACAAGTTATGTTATTGAATAGAGCATCAACCATTGTATCAAGAAATTTGTGACTGTATTCTAGATGAGAATTATATGCATTCTTAAAATATGGAAGAAGATTTAGGGAGCCCAAAGTTTTCCACCTTCCAATGAAGGAGCAGAAAGGGTTTGCAACCACATCTGAAGAACATTATCAACCAACCAAACCCTCCAGAACTCCCATGGACTAAAAAAAAAAAAAAAAAAAAAAAAACACCAATCATTGAGCACACATGGAGAGCCCCATTGCTCCAGCTGCATATATAACAAAGGATAGTATTGTCTGGCATCAATGAGAGAAGAAGCCTTTAGTTCAGTGAAGGTGCATTTTCCCAGTGTAGGGGAATTCCAAGACACTGAGGTGGAAGGGTGTTTGGATGAGGAAGTACCTTCATGGAAGCAAGTGAAAGGAGAGGGAGGTTGGAAGCTGGGGTAAAGGGGATAACATTTAAAATGTAAATACAGAGAATATCCAATAAAATAATTTTAAAGAAAATTTCCACCTTTCACATGGAAAACTGTCAGAAGAAATGTCTATATCTGTCACTGCTCCAAGACTGTACTTCTTCTTTGCATGGTCCTTCTCTTTTACATTGGTTTATTTGCTATCCAGCAAAATTATGCAATTTCAGCTTCTTTTCATGTATAAAAATTTTGTTAGATTAAAGTTAAATAAAAATAACTTTTTATTAGCAAATAAAAGGTCTTTTTCATTAATGAATAAACTGTCGTCAGAATAATAATAAATAATAGCCACAGTAGCCAGAAGGAAATAGTCTGTCTACCTCTTCACTGAACTCTCTTCTTCCAAGAACAATCCAGATGAAGCTCACACTTGTCAAAGAAAAATTCAAGTTATAAGCCTTGCTTTGTGAGAACAAACTCCCATTATAAAGAAATGTCGCTCAAAGAAACCCATGTTTCTATATTTTACTGGATTCTTCCTTTTGTCAAATGACTACTTCATCAAGTTTACATTCAAAGCAGGGGGCTTCATGTGATCCTGTCATCTGATTGTATGTATGGTTCAGATGAAAGCTGCACTTCAGAATGAATACCCACAAGTTACGTACTGCTATTTCTTTTCCCAGAAAAAGGAGAAAGCTAAACTTAGTATCACATACTGTAGGCTACAAAAATAAATTGTTAGCATACTAGAATCATAGACTAGAAAAAAGAATATGTCTAAGGCTTATTCAAGTTGCTAAACTGTAGAGTTTTGTGATTTGATGCCAATTATTAGAATACTGTGTACATCTTTTATAGTCAAGAATGATGAAAGACACACAAATAAACAATGTACAAAAGATTGCATCTATACACGTCACAGCACCCTATAAAACCCAGATTTTAATGAATACAAATAAGTTATGATTCTCTACATATGTTATCCAATAATTTTAATAGTACAATTTGATGATTGGTGAATGATGTATATTCATATTACTATCTAAATGCACTGTATTTTATGATTGTCAACTCTGGTCCTGCTCTTAATATTCTATCCTGATGTGTTCACCAACTGCCTTCTTTTTCTCAGTCAAGCACTCAGATGGCATGTGCTTTTCTTCACTCAGTTGAGATGTATTCATAATATTGTGTCAGGTTTTAAATAATAACTAGAATCTTAGCATTCAGCCACATAGAACTCTTTATATTAGCCTTTCATTCAGATTTTTAAATAGATATTTATTGATGAATTCAGTCCAGTTGTTAGCTATTCAAAATAAAGTGACAAGAAGTTAAATTATTAAGATATTGTCATTTTTAAACTTTCTATGTAAATTTTTGGTTCTTACTGGAAACCACCTCCTCACACTTGGTGTATACAGAGCTTCCAATTTAACTTATGCTAATGGATGTGTGGTTGTTAAAATATTTTTATTGAAATCCAAAGCATACATAGAAGTTATAAAAATGTTCTAAACTTAGGTAACTAAGGAGAGTCTCTCCTTTAAACACAGCAACAGATATTGGAATTGATTACACCTGCATGGATGAAGGAGAAAACTATTGAATCCTCAGTAAGGGAGTCCCAGGCAGGGGCACTAAAGCCTATCTTATACATTTTGACTTTTTGCTTTTAACATAGATCTGAGCTGATTTTCTCTATTTCACACATCTTAATACTTTTTAGTCTATAAAATACATTATAACTACTTTGATGTCTTTTTTGCAAATACAAGTCACCTTAAATGAAAGAATTTTATTTTATTTTGTTATAATTATCTTTTACTGTAACATTCTTTTTGCATATTTTATAATACCGAATAGGTATCAATAATTATAATTTTGATCAAGGATAATTCATATATTCCCAGAAACACTTTTGAGTGATTTACTAATATTCAGTTGACTTGCTTAAAGGTAGCTTCATTTTTTTTATGTTTTAGTTTTCAACTTTGCTAGGTTTAGTAAATATACTATTCAAATATACTGATCAAAAAACATGTTGGAGTGGAAAGGGTTT
Organism: Micromys minutus; assembly: GCF_963924665.1. Classification (NCBI taxonomy): domain Eukaryota; kingdom Metazoa; phylum Chordata; class Mammalia; order Rodentia; family Muridae; genus Micromys; species Micromys minutus. The sequence continues at coordinate 15,119,984 of NC_137982.1, read as the reverse complement.
ATTAAGCTTACACTTCTACATCACTGTTTATCACCAAAGGAAGTCAGGACTGGAACTCAAGCAGGTCAGGAAGCAGGAGCTCATGCAGAGGCCATGAAGAGATGTTGCTTACTCGCTTGCTTCTCCTGGCTTGCTCAGCCTACTTTTTTATAGAACCCAGGTCTATCAGCCCAAGAATGGTACCACCCACATTGGGCTGGGTCCTCTCCCCCTGATCACTAGTTGAGAAAATGCCTTACAGCTGTATCTCATGGAGGCATTTCCTTAACTGAGGCTCCTTTCTGTGTGATAACTCCAGCATGTGTCAAGTTGACACCAAACCAGCCAGTACAGTCGTCTAAGTAATGCCATGTGGGTGGTTAACTAGTCCTTAGTTTCACGTAACCACTCTTCCTCTGTGTCCAGGGAATCTACTTACCAGACTCAATTCCTACATCTCCTCAGTAATTTCAATAAAATTATTTTATTCTTAAAATAGTTAATTATTCAACAATTAAATTATATATATACAATTAAAATTATAAAAACTACCAGATAAGATTTATGTTCACAATGTCTAATGCATAAGTATTTGGCAATCTGGGAAAAAGTATTCTACTATCTATCTTATTGGAGAATTTAGAGTTCTATAGCTAAATCAATTTCTATCAGAATTTGCATTACCAACTTAAAAGGCAATTATGTTAAAAACCACATGATACTGGTACAGAGATAGGCAGGTTGATAAGCAGAACAGAATAGAAGATCCAGAAATGAACCTTCACACATATGGTCACTTGATTTTTAACAAAGGAGATGAAAACATTCAATGGAAAAAGGACAGCCTCTTCAACAAATGGTGTTGGCTCAACTGGCACTCAGCATGCAGAAGAATGAAAATAGACCCTTTCTTATCCCTTTGGACAAAGCTCAAGTGCAAGTGGATCAAAGATCTCCACATTAAACCAGGTACACTGAAACTATAAAAAGAGAAAGTGGGGAAAACCTTAGAACACATAGGCACAGGGGAAATTTTTCTGAACAGAACACCAATGGCTTGTGCTCTAAGACCAAGGATTGAGAAATGGGACTTAATGAGATTGCAGTTTCTGGATACTGTCAAGAGAACAAAATGGCAGCCAACAGATTGGGAAAAGATCTTTACCAGCCCCACATCTAACAGACATCTAATATCCAATATATATAATGAACTCAAGAAGTCAGACTCCAGAGAATCAAACACTCTTATTAAAAATTAGGGTGAAGAGCTAAACAAAAAATTCTCAACTGAGGAATATTGAATGGCTGAGAAGGATCTGAGGAAGTGCTTATCCATCAGGGAAATGCAAATCAAAACAACCCTGAGATTCCACCTCACACCAGTCAGAATGGCTAAGATAAAAACTCAGATGGCAGCAGATGCTGGCAAGGATGCAGAGAAAGAGAAACACTCCTCCACTGTTGGTGGGGTTGTAAGCTAGTACAGCCACTCTGGAAATCAGCCTGGCCATTCCTCAGAAAATTGGACATAGTACTACCAGAAGACCCAGCTATCCCACTTCTGAGCATAAGCCTCAGAGATGCTTTAACATACAATAAGGGCACATGCACCACAATGTTCATAGTAGTCCTATTTATAATAGCCAGAAACTGGAAAAAACCCAGATGTACTTCAGTAGATGCATGGATACAAAAATTGTGGTACATTTACACAATGGAGTACTACTCAGCTATTAGAATAACTTTATGAAATTTTTAAGAAAATGAATGCATCTAGAGAATATTATTTTGAGTGAAGTAACCCAGTTACATAAGAGCAGACCTAAATATGCAGTCACTGATAATTGGATGCTAGCCCCAGAAAGCTCTGAATACCTCAGAAACAACTCACAGGCCATATAAAGCTCAAGAATAACAAAGGCCACATAGTGAAAGCCTCAGTCCTTCTTAGGAAAAATAATAAGTGTATAGCACCCTCTCAGAGTATGGTACACCTAGACCATCAATAATTAATAATTAAACAGCTAGTAATATAGCCTTGTGGTAATTTTTGGTATTCAAAGTTCATTATGTTTAATCTATACACACCAAGAAAACTCTGACTGTTTCCATGTTACATTCTGTTCTACATGTACTTTATGCTTATGGTAACTAGTGGGATTTCAATGCATGCTATCAAACCTCTAAAAGAATTGCCAAAATGCTCTTAAACAAAAAAAGAACACTTACTTTTTTCAATCCTAAAGAACGTAAGCTCAATTGTAAGACTATAACCATCTAGTTTTCAGTTCTATCAGAGGCATGGTAAGGAATAAATACTATGTGAGTATGCAAAAAAATGTAGGCAAGCAGCTTTGAAATTACAGAAATTACAGAGCAGCTGGCTGCCTGTACAAGCACACATCTTCAGTCTCTTGGCAGAATGTCTAACAAACTTTTCTGTGTAATGAGTATGATGAAGAACTGCTTAAGTTGTCTTGACAAAGCTTAACAATGACTCTCCTTGCATCATGATTGTCTATTTTGGAAAGCATTCTCTTGGTAGTTGAAGCAAGGGCACCCCCACCCCTTCGTGGCTAGCTTGCAACATTTGATGCAAAACTCCATATGGAGATTTTTTTTTTTTGAAGTACAATGAGGGTGCTGTCTGTCTCATTGTCAAAATAAATATTTAGTTAATACAACACACAACATCCTTAAATGCCATTATCTGTGAATCTCTAAGAGTTTAAATGGCCATTTATCTACCTATAATGTATTTTAATTGCAAAAGGAAATGCTTCTTTCTTGTTATTTACTATCTACTCGACTTTGAAAAACACATTATCTCAATTTAACTAGATTAGGATCTAACATGACCATAAGTTTGATTATCTGACTGTCAACTTGCATTTCTTAATTATCCCAAACAGTTTTCAATAATAGCTTTCAAAAGAACTAGAACTTAACAATGTATAGATACAATGACTTAAACAAGAATTCAAACATGTGTATGAATGTTTGTGCATATAGTGTATGCAAAATATAATCCTAGTCTGTATTAATATACAACAGTACATATCAGTGCAACCAAATATAATCTTAATTTTGTATAAATATATAAAAATCTATGTCAACATAAGACTTAGCTAGTAGCAGCTCCATAGTTTAAGCATAGATTTACTAATCTAGCCTTTATCCCTATTACTCCTATACACCCCCTTTTCTTTCATCTTGTCTCCTTTCCCACTAGCATTAGATCAAAGAGAAAAGGAGATAGAGGGGAAAAAATCAAAAAAGTAATCTCTGTATCTAAAATTGCCGTATTTTCTTCTTCCCTGATCAAGGCTATAACATCTTGAAACCACCACTGCTTAAATGAAGGCAAACATTAATAATCCATTGAATAACAAAAAACCATCTACCCTACCTCTTAGGAATGGAAGCACGACTCTCTTAAAATTGTTTTCTACTGGTTTAGGGTACAATTTTCTTTTGGGGAGCTCCTAAAAATTGGAATATTCGCCACTCTTAAGAAGCTACTATGGTATTTTTGTCTAGTCTCCACATTCTGAGAAAGTGCATGGCTTAACTGAAATCCTGACTGGAGAAGTCTTTGATGCTGGACAAATTAAGGTTATCTGGGGTCAACAGCTTATTTTGAAGCTGTCCTGGAAGCAAGCTTTGATGAAACCGCTAGTAAAGTAGTCTAAGTTTGAATCAAGCACTGGAGTATGTCAATATATATTTGATTTCTATAATAATATATGTGCAGTGTGCATAATTCAACAGAAGGATGATTTTATCTCTCTGCATTCAAGCAGGTAAGGCATCTGTGGTTCCTTATAAGTTAGTTTGAAATGTATAACCAAACAGTAATATAAATCTCTATCTGTTTCATTTAAAAGAATAGCACGATAAGTATTGAGGAATCTGTAGCCAACAACATTTGTTGGCTATGCATAGTATAGCCAAAGTTATGGCTGGAGAAATTATGTCCATGTTAAAGCCAGTTTCAGAGCTGTTCTCAGAAAGGGATTAATGGTACAAGTTACGTGTTTTGTTTGTCTTCATGATGTTTTTCTTTCTATTTGCAGCCAAGATCTTTAGAGGTTCAATTTTGATTTTCATCAATGTGGATGAAATCAACAACCCTTTCTTTTTTTGTTGAAATAAAGGCAAAATGTTCTTCCATTGTGACATATTTTCTGCTCTCCATTCCAATGCTATCACATATATAGACTGATCTAATTTATCAGTCTTTTCCAAACTCCAGTTTGGTTCAGCAGCTCTTATCTGTCTTAGTGATATTCAAAAAAGTCCAATGACAAGAAAGCCGCGTTCAATCTCTGGGAGATCTCATATTCCCATTCAGTTCTAGAAGCCTTTTCTTTAATGTTTTGTTTGACATTTCCACAATTGCTTCACCTATAGGATGTATTCTATATCTGTAATAGACATATGCATAATGTCTAAAATTATTGTATTCTAATATATATATGTACATATACCATCAACTTTGATCTGCCGAGTCATTTTAAAGATAGCCATTATCTCTAACATATCTGTAGTCAAAAAAAAAAAACATTTCTTTCATTTCTTTTCACAATTCAAGGCAAAAGCCCATTGAAATTATAAAAATATGTCAAATGTATGTATTAATAAACATAAATATCTTAATTTTCTAGAGTCTACAAAACAAACATATAATATATTGTATGATTATACATTGTTCACTCTGTTTAATAAAGATGAATTTATTAAACAGAATTTGCATTTTTAACTCAGCATGTAGACATTATTGTGTAATAGATTTTGACAACATAAATACAATATCTAGACTGATCATGTTGGTTTATAGCTGAAGCCTGTTTACTTGGCATCTCAAAGGACTGACATTCCATAATCGCCATAAGCCTTTGTAGATCTTTTCTCATTTGAATTACCATTTTTTCTGTTATTGTAGGTTCCAGATTGGATTTTTCTGAAGGTTTTTATTTTAAATTAAAATATACTTTAGATTCTGTTTTATGGCTTTACCCTAGCAATCTATTTTTTGGGCTGCTTCTTTTCTAATTCTGCTTCATTCTGTTGTCACTTTAAAGAAGATACATAAAACTGCAATCTCTATTAAAAATAATTATTTGTATTCTGATACTTGAAAAAGAAACATTTGGGTCTCAGATGTACTGTGTTGCTCTTGTTTTTAACATAGAATGTTTTCATCCCTTTAAGTCTCTAACTCTTGACTTTTGTATGATATCTCCCTATAACTCTCTATATTCACGTTCTTCTTTCAGTAGCATTTAGCATGATTTCAGATATTTACCTGTGTCTGGGCTGGGACTTCTGTGTGCTGTCACTGGATTTTCGTTTTTAAATTATTATTTTATTCGATATTCTCTGTAAAAAATGTTATCTCCTTCCTCCCCCTGTTCCCATCCCCCCTACACCTTCACTAGTTTCCATAAAGGTGCTCCCTCTCCAAATAATTCTCTCTACCTGGGAGCCATGAAATTCCTCTAAAATGGGAAAACACAATGTTACTGGACCAAAGGCCTCTTCTCTCATGATGCTAGACAAAGCTACTGATTTGTTTGAGCTAATTTTATATCTAGTGATGGCTGAAATTTTTATCAGCCACAGCAGTTCTCTGGTGGAATTTTTGGGGCCACATTAGTATGCTAGCCTATCATCCACAGTGATATCATCCATAGTGATATTTTGAATTCTCCCTTTCAGACTGTATTCCTTTGACTTCCTTTTGCTGTCTAATTGCTCTGGCCAGGACTTCCAGTACTATATTGAGTAGGTAGGAGGAGAGCAGGCAGCCTTGTCTAGTCCCTGATTTTAGTAGGATTGCTTCAGGCTTCTTTGTAATGCTTTTACTATGTTTAGGTATGGGCTTTGAATTCCTGACTTTTTCAAGACCTTTAACATGAAAGGGTGTTGAATTTTGTCAAATAGTTTCTCAGCATCTAGTGAGATGACTATTTGGTTTTTCCTTTGAGTTTCTTTATATAGTGGTTTTGTTGATGGATTTCCATATATTGAACCATACCTGCTTTTCAGAGATGCAGCCTACTTGATCATGGTGAATGATCATTTTGATGTGTTCTTGGATTCGGTTTGTAAGATTTTATTGAGTATTTTTGAATTGAGGTTCATGAGGGAAATTGGACTAAAGTTCTCTTTCTTTGTAGGGTCTTTGTGTGGTTTAGGTATGAGCATAATTGTGGCTTCAAAGAATGAGTTGGTTAGTGGTCTTTCTGGTTCTATTTTGTGGAATAGTTTGGAGAGTGTTGGTATTAAGTCTTCGATGAAAGTTTTATAGAATTCTTCACTGAACACATCTTGCCCTCTGCTTTTTTTTTTTTTTTTTTTTTTTTTTTTTTTTTTTTTTTTTTTTTTTGGTTTTGAGTCTTTTGATGACTACTTTTAATCCTTTACTTGTTATAGGACTGTTTAGATAGTTCATCTCATCCTGATTTAACTTTGGTACCTGGTATCTGTCTAGAAAGTTTTACATTTCTTCTAGATTTTCCAATATTGCTGTGTAAAGGCTTTTGTAGTAGGATCTGATGATTTCTTGAATTTCCTCAGTTTTTGTTGTTATATCTCCACTTTCATTTCTGATTTGGTTGATTTGTGTACTCTCTCTGTACCCTCTAGTTAGTCTAGCTAAGGGTTTATCAAATTTGTTGATTTTCTCAAAGAACCAATTTCTGGTTTTGTTGATTCTTTGTATATTTTTTGTTGTTATTTTTGTTTGTTTCTACTTTATTAATTTCAGCTCTGGGTTTAATTATTTCCTGCCATTTACTCCTCTTGAGTATTTCTGATTCTTTTTCTTCTAGAGCTTTCAACTATGCTGTCAAGTTGCTAGTGTATGCTCTCTTCAGTTTCTTTTTGGAGGCACTCAGAGCTATGAGTTTTTCTCTTAGTACTGCTTTCATTGCATCCCATAAGTTTGGGAATGTTGTGCCTTCATTTTCATTAAATTCTAAAACATCCTTATTTTCTTTTAATATTTCTACCTTGACAATGTTTTCACTGAGTATCGCATTGTTCAGCTCCATTTGTAGATGTGTTTTTTTGTTGGTTTTATTGTTAGTAAAGAACAGCCTTTGTCCATGGTGATCTGATAGTATGCATGGGAGTATTTTGATCTTCTTGTATCTGTTGAGGCTTGTTTTGTGACCGACTATATGGTCAGTTTTGGAAAAGGTACCTTTAGGTACTGAGAAGAAGGTATATTCTTTTGTTTTAGGATGAAGTGTTCTGTAGATGTCTGTTAATTCCAGTTGGTTCATAACCTCTGTTAGTTTCACCATGTCTCTGTTCAGTTTCTTTTTCATGATCTGCCCATTGATGAGAGTGGGGAGGTTTAAGTCTCACACTATTATTGTGTGTGGTACAATATATGCTTTGAGCTTTAGTAAAGTTTCTTTTATGAATGTGGATGCCCTTGCATTTGGAGCATAGATATCCAGGATTGAGAGTTCATCCTAATAGATGTTTTTCTGTGATAGGTAACATGTGTCCTTTCTTATCTTTTTAATAACTTTTGGATGAAATTGTTTTATTAGATATTTGAATGGCTGTTCTAAGTGGTTTTTTTGGGATCATTTGCTTCAAAATTTTTTCCTAGAATTTTACTCTGAGGTAGTGTCTGTCTTTGTTTCTGAGTTTCCTGTATGAAGCAAAATGCTGGATTATGTTCATGTATCCAGTCTGATAGTCTATGTTTTTTTTATTGGGGATTTAAATCCATTTATGTTAAGAGATATTAAGAAATAGTGATTGTTGTTTCCTGTTATTTTCTTGGTAGACATAGGATTGTGCTTGCTTTTTCTTCTTTTGATTTTCTTGCGAAAAAGATTATTATATTGCTTTTCCTAGGGTGTCCTTTCCTTCCTTGTGTTTGAGTTTTCCATCTATTATCCTTTGTGGGGCTAGATTAATGGACAAATATTGTATAAATTTGGTTTAGACCTGTAATATCTTGTTTTCTCCATCTATGGTAATTGAGAATTTTTCTGGATATAGTAACCTGGGCTGGCATTTGTGTTCTCTTAGAGTCTGTATGAAGTTTGTCTAGGATCTTCTAAATTTCATAGTTTCTGTTGAAAATTTGGCGTAATTCTGATAGGTCTGCCTTCAAATGTTTCTTGTCTTTTTCACTTACTGCTTTTATTATTCTTTCTTTTTTTGAACATTTAGTGCTGTGACTATTATGTTTCAGGAGGAGTTACTTTTCTGATCCAATCTATTTGGACTTTTGTAGGCTTCTTGTATGTTCATGTTCATCTCATTCTTAAGGGTAGGAAATTTTCTTCTATGATTTTGTTGGAGATATTTACTGGGCCTTTTAGTTGGGTGTCTTCTCTCTCTTCTTCATCTCTTATCCTTAGTTTTGGCCTTCTCATTGAGTCCTGGATATCCTGGATGTTTTGCGTTAGGAGGTTTTTATTTTTACTTTTTCTTTAACTGTTGTGTCAATGTTTTCTATGTTATCTACTGCCCCTAAGATCCTCTCTTTCTTCTCTTGTAGTCTGTTAATGATGCTTGCATCTATGACTCCTGATTTCTTTCCTAGGTTTTCTATTTCCAGAGTTGTGTGCTTTTGTGATTTCTTTACTGTTTTTATTTTCTTTTTCAATTTCTTCTCCTGTTTACTTGTGTTTTCCTGTAGCTCTTTAAGTGATTATTGTGTTTCCTCTTTGAGCTTTTCTACTTGTTTACCTGTATTCTCCTGTAATTTTTTAAAGTAGTTATTCATGTGCTTCTTCAGGACCTCCATCATCTTTATAAAGTATGCTTTTAAGTCTTTATCTTGTTTTTCTGGTGTGTTGGGAAATTCACTACTTGCTGTGGTGAGAGAACTGGGTTTTGGTGTTGCCAGGTTGTCTTAGTTTCTATTGCTTAGGTTCTTGCATTTGCCTCTCACTATCTTGTTATCTGTGATGTTTGGTGGTCTTATTGTCTCTGGAGATTTTGTCTCCTGTATATTTGAGGGCCTGAGGGGACAGTGCGGGAGATTGCTCCTGGGTGTCCGGCTCTTTGCAGGCAGACAGTGAGTTCTGATGGGGAGAATCAACACTCTCTCTCTCTGGGCTAGAACAGACCTATTTTCAATCATCACCATGCTTCCTGGGCCCTGAGAGATTTTGGCAGTCTTTCCCCAGGTAGTCAGTGGGTAGGAGGGTAGTGGGGGAACTCACCCATGTTCTCACCAGTGGACTTTGTTGGGATATAGCACTTGTGGGGTCTTCTGAGTGCTCAGCAGTCATCGGGCAGGCCCTGAGTCATATCTGGAATTTCTCAGCTTAAACTTTATGCTTCATCTTAGCACCCAAAAATTGTAGTTGACTGAACCCTCTTAGGGCCAATGCCTCTGTCCTCTTTCCACTCTGATCTCAAAGCAGGCTACCTAGTTTAGTTTTGGCTAGAGACACTATTTGCTCTCTTGTTGTGGTTTATGGTAGGGACCCCACTCTGCTTCTCCAGGGAAGGTAGCTCCACACAGTTTCTGAGGCTCTCTGCCTGGTCCACTTGGGTTCAGGCTGGGAGGCATGGGAACAAATCCTAGTGGGGTGCTACCAGGCCTGTGAACTCTGGCAGGCTAATGCTCAGCAGGGTGCTAAGATTAAAGCCCTACCTGCAGGCCTCAAACCCCAGCCAGGGTGTCAGGAGCAGTGAAGGGCCAGCAATAAGGCTCTGGAATAAAGCATTCATGGAGGACTAAGGATCAGGACCACAAAAGAGTCAGAATCAAGAAAAAGAGGTTTTAAAGTGTGTCTTTATTTTGTCATGCTTCTCTCCTTTGTTCTGTCTTTTTTAAACAGCCCAGGATCCAACTACCAGATTCCCATTTGTTTGCCTCTAAGATTGGCCACAGTGGTTTTTCTAATGCTACGTGTGTGTATGTGTGTGTGTGTGTGTGTGTGTGTGTGTGTGTGTGTGTATGTAAGGGGCCTCAGCCAACGTCCTGCAAAGATGGCGCCAGTTTCCGGGGCCTCGAGTCAGCTAAAACTGACAAACAACCTAAAAGCGCATGCATGAAGAGCAAGGCGAGCCAAAGTCACAGCCCATCTCGGGGCATAATCATCAGACCACCAGCGAGCAGCCAATCAGGTAGAGACACTCTTCCACCGCCTCCCTCAAGGGTATAAAACTGGGTGCTTTTCTGCCCTTCGGGGTCTTCCTCCATTAAAGTTTTGTTGCAGAAGGATTCTTGTGTACCATGTCTGTTCTTGCTGGTGAGACAGTGGCGCAGGACATCTCTCTCTCTCTCTCTCTCTCTCTCTCTCTCTCTCTCTGTGTGTGTGTGTGTGTGTGTGTGTGTGTGTGTGTGTGTGTGTGTAGGAAAGGGATTTAGGGAGTGGTTGATCTGTGATCTGGCTAGAGTCTACTTCACTCTCTTCTGTGGATGTGGGGTTTGGGGCCTGCATAGAGCCTTGTACATCTGCCCCATTGTGGTGCATCCAGGCAAAGTGGATTTCTAATCGGGAGTTCAGAAAGCACCTGCCCGTTGACAGTTATTCGAATAACTGTCTTCGGGGCTTCAACTGATATCAACCTCTTACATTTCCAACTTTTACTCTTCAAACCCACACTCTCTGACTTCCTGAATGTACTGTTCTGCCACCTGTTTTGGCTCCAGAAATTACAAGATTCTCCAATGGAGACCCTCCCAGACTTTTTTTTGTTTTGTTTTGTTTAGTTTTGTTTAGTTTTTGGGTTTGTTTGTTTATTTTTTTTGCATTTTTGTTAGATATTCTCTTTACCTATATTTCAAATGTTATCTCCCTCACATCTCCCCTTCTCCTTGCCTTGCTTCCATGAAGATGCTTCCACTCTTAACCACCCATTCCCACCTCAGTGCCTTGGCATTCCCCTACACTGGGAAAAGGAGCCTTCACTGGACCAAAGGAATCTCCTCCCATTGATGTCAAACAATGTTTTCCTCTGCTACATATCTACCTGGAGCCATGGGTCTCTCAGTGTGTACTCATTGGTTGGTGTTTTAGTTCCTGGAAGCTCTGAGGGGCTTGATTGATTGGTTCATATTGTTGTTGTCCCCATTGGGTTGCAAATCCTTTCAGATCCATGAGTCCTTTCTCTACCTCCTCCATTGGGGTATCTATGCTCATTCCAATGGCTACCTGCAAGCACTCTCATCCATATCTGTCTGGCTCTGGTAGAGCCGCTGAGAAGGCATCCATATCTGGCATCTGCCAGTAAGCCCTTCTTGGCATCAGCAGTGCTTGGATTCTGGAGTTGCATATGGGGTGGATCTCCTGGTGAGGCAGTCTCTGAATGTTCTTTTCTTCAATCCTTGCTCCTGTATTTCCTCCTGTGTTGTTCCTGTATTTCCTCCTGTGAGTGTTTTGTTACTCCTTCTAAGAAGAACTGATGCATCCACATTCTAGCCTTCAGGCTCTTTGTGCTTCATGAGATCTGTGAATTATTTCTTGGGTATTCAGAGATTTGGAGGGCTAGTATCTTATTATCAGTGAGTGCATAGAATGTGTGTTCTTTTGTGAATGGGTCACTGCACTCAGGGTTATAGCTTCTAGTTCCATCCCTTTGCCTAAAAATTTTATGAAGTTATTGTTTTAATAGCTGAGTAGTACTCGATTGTGTAAATGTACCACATTTTATGAATCTATTCCATTGTTGAAGGACATCTGAGTTCTTTCCAGCTTCTGGTTATTTATAAATAAGGCTGCTATGAATATAGTGGAGTATGTGTCCTTGTGATGTGCTGAATAACCTTTTGGGTATATATGCCTAGAAGTGGTATAGTTGGGTCTTCAGGTAGTACTATATCCAATTTTCTGAGAAACTTCCTGAATGACTTGCAGAGTGGTTGTGCCAGTTTGCAATTCCACCATCAATGGAGTAGTATTCCTCTTTTTTCACATCCTTGCCAGCATCTACTATCATCTGAGTTTTTGATCTTAACCACTCTCAGTGGTGTGAGATGAAATATCAGGGTTGTTTTGATTTGCATTTCCCTTATGACTAGGAGTGTTGAACATTTCTTTAGGTGCTTCTCAGCCATTTGGTATTCCTCAATTGAGAATTTTTTGTTTAACTCTGTACCTCATTTGGAGTTCTCTGTATATATTTGATATAAGCCTCTATTGGATGTAGGATTGGTAAAGACATTTTCCAATCTGGTGGTTATCATTTTCTCCTATTGACAGTGTCCTTTGCCTTACAGAAGCTTTGAGATTTTATGAGATCCCATTTGTGAATTCTTGATCTTAGAGTATAAGCCAGATTCAATGCAATTCCCATCAATATTCGAACTCAGTTCTTAATAGAATTAGAAAGAGCAAATTGAACATTTATTTGAAATAACAAAAGACTCAAAATAGGAAAAACTATTCTCAATAATAAAAAAATAAACAAAAACAAACAAACAAACAAAAAACTTCTGGGCCTTCTGGGGGAATCACCATCCCTGACCTCAAGCTGTATTACAGATCAATCTTGATTAAAAAAAGCAAATACATGGTATTAGAACATAGACCAGCAAGCAAATCAATGGAATAAAATTGAGGACCCAGAAATTAACGCACACACCTATGGTCACTTGACCTTTGACAAAAGAGCTAAAAACGTTCAATGGAAAAAAGCCTCTTTAACAAATGATACTGTTTCAACTGGCAGTCAGCATGTAGAAGACTACAAATGCATCCATTCTTCTCCCTTTGTACATAGGTCAATTCAAGTGGATCAAAGCCCACCACATAAAACCAGTAAAACTAACATAAGGGAAATTGGGGAAGAGCTTAGAACACATAGGTACGGGGGAAATTTATTTAAACAGAACACCTCCAGGCCATTGTTAAAGGCTTCTTCTTCACTGACCCAAATTGGTTTGCGGTATTCCCCCAAGCCATCTAGCACTATGTTAAAGATATTTAGCCTCCAGCACAACTAGGAAATGACATCTGGCTCTGAGAAGTGTTTTCCTGTGAGGTCATTCTGTAAGGCTCTGATTCAGACTCTGCCCATTGCTCACAGGCCTCCACTCTCCCCAGAGACCAGCTTTGCTTCCAAGCAGCATTTCTCTTAAAGGAGCTCCATCTGTGAATGCACTCAGCTTTGGCTGCCTGTATCTGTCTAGCAACCTGCTTTGTTTCTGGAAAGTCCTTATTCATGCCTTCCACCAGGAACTTTTTAGACTTTAACCCTGCTTCTGAGTTTGGATTCTCTACCTAACGGTGGCCATCATTTGTTACTAAGGTCATGCCCTCACATGTGTAAATTTCCCTGAAATAATGGCTCTGAAATTTTTATATATAAATAAATGCTTAGGGCAACTCAATCTACAAGCAAGCAACACATTCAGCAATAGCCTCCATTCTAATTGTTTGAGGACCCAGATAAAGACAAAGCTACATGTCTACTACATTTGTGTGTGGGCCCAGGTTTAGCCCATGCTCATTCTTTGATTAATGGTTCAGTCTCTGGTAGCTCGCAAGTATACAAGTTAGTTGACTCTCTTGGTCTTCCTGTTAAGTACCTATCCTCTTCAGGTTTCTCTATCCTTCTCCTGACTATTAATGTTTGACTGGGAGACGCTACATCTATTTCTATAAGCTGTTGGTCAGAGCCTTTGTGACAGAGACCTGGGATTGGGTAGGTGTCAGGGGTGGAGACCCCAGAATATTTTTGGGAGTAACTCTATCTGAAACTTCCTGCTGTGGAAGATATAGATCCTGAAGTGGCCACTTTCTGTAGCCAAATAGGAATCCCAGTAGAGGGAAAAAGACAGCAACCCATTCACAAAACCCTTGACTTAAAATGTATCCTGCATACATGATGTGAAGTGACAAAGAGCAAAGAAGAAAGAAATGGCCAACCAATAACTGGAACTATTTGAGACTCATCCCATGGGCAAGAATCAATCTCTGACACTATTAATGGTATTTTGCTATGGTTGCAGACAGGAATATAGTATTATGTTTGTTGACTTGTGTGTATTAAAATATTCTGTTTTTCTGGAAAACTGGAAAGTTTGTCTTGTTAGAATGGATGAGTAAATACAAGATGGAAGAATAGAGGGCAGCTATTGTCAAATATATACAGAAATTTATCATTCCAACTTCCAGTATGGTACAAAACATCCTTATCACATAAATTTAATAAAACACATTTTTGCTACCACAAAAGTACACAGAGTAAAAAGCTCTCTTTTTGTAATGAGGCGTTAGTTATACCATGATTTTATATAGAGACAGGTTTTAAAACTGCTTCTTAGTTATTATTTGTCTTATCAATTATACTGTGTGGGATCTTCTCTCTCATTCTCTATGCTTTCAAAACAACTACCTAGCTCAAATATTTTCTCTCTCTACAAATTTTGTTATATAACTGGCTTTTCCACACTTCTCTCAAGAAACTGCATCTTATAGGCTTCTAAATATGTAGCACCAACTTTAACCCACAACTCTCTCTATTACCAACTCACTACAAATCATGGTAGATTCATTGCTTCCATTAATCTAGTCAATAAATGCCTATTAATGTGATAATAGGCAGCAACAGTTTTTACAATAATTATGTTCTGCAGCTGATTTTTATTTTGGGATAGCAACAGTGAGGAGGCCATAAACCTTCAAATTATGCAAAACATATTCATATAACACTAGATATGGAACTCCTTGCTGAGTTTGAATTTATATCAGTTAAATAAGGATAATGCCCAACAGTTTATAGAGCTATTATAAGAATACATTGAATTAATGTGTGCATTTTGACACACAGTGTCTTCAGAATAAATATTAATGAGTATATATTCTTTTAATACTCACAAGCAATTGCAACAAGGACTCAAATAGAAAGTTAAAAAAGACAAGGTCAAGTGCAGTGCTGGGCCTGGTGTGAAGCAGCTGCCACCATCCCAAAATTAACCTACAAAATTTCCTTTGAGTATGGGCAGAGAAACTGGCCTTCATTATCAGCTGTATGAGGAAATTATGGCTTGTCTTCAGGGACTGCTGAGAAACTTCTCGAGTGGCATCTAGGGTCTTGAATTATGATCTTTCTAAGTGCTAATCTACCTAGCAGATAAATTTTGGGAGAAATCAAAAGGTGAAATAAGTTGAATGTGTTACATTGCATTTCATGAGATCATGTGAGTCCAGTGTGACACTCCTTCCCATGTGACTTTTCATACACATCTGTTTTCTAATGCCACCCATCTATTTGGAAAATTTTTCATCATCAGGTTCTACAATGTCAGGCATTTTAAACATATACCTGGTTTTAATTTGAGCAAACTGATCTATCTCCCAGATGATTGTTCCTTTTGTTTTCTAATTTTTATTTTCTTTTTCTGGAAATATTAGACATTTTTGTGTCTTCTTAAGATAAAGGGAAAATTTTAAATTAAAATATCATCTTTTAAAAGTTAAATATGAATAATTTGAAGTACTGTCCTGGTAAATCACTATGGACATTGACAGGATAGCTCATCCCTAGTATTCACTTTTTGTGTGTTATCCCAAACTCAGCTTAGAAAATTTTTAATATTCCCATATTTGTACCTTATTGCACCGGGAAATATGACTTTGCCAGGTCAGTCATTATTGTAGACCACAGGATTCACAATTTGATAACAGTAATGATTCCTTTTCTCCTCCAGTACTTTGAAAGTTATCCAAAAGGATGAAGCTTCCAGGTAAGGTTGGTTCTCCAGGTGTATTCTGTGGCACAAGTGTATGGCTTCTTAATTAACAGAGTGTTCTGCAAGGTACCAGAACTCTGCCTAATGTTTGACTGTGAGTCTCTGCATCTGTTTCCATCAGTTGCTCCATGAAGCCTCTCAGGGGATGGTTATGTCAGGCTCCCATCTACTAGTCCAGAAGAATATTATTAATAATGCTGGGGATTGCCTCTCTCTCTCATGAAATGGGTCTAAAGTTAGACCCATTGGTTGGCCATTTCCCTAATTTCTGCTCCCTCTTTATTCCTGCACATTTTATAAACCGGAAAATTCTGGGGCTGATAGTTTTGTGAGTAGACTAGTGTCTCCATCCCTCCATTGGAATTCTTGCCTGGTTACATGAGGAGGAGACAAAGAGGAGAGAGGCTACAAGAAAACATAGAATCAAATGTCTTTGACTCATAAAAGCTCCCAGAGACTGAACCACCAACCAAAGAGCACGTATAAAATGCACCTAGGCACTCTGTACATATGCAACAATTGTACAGCTTGGTTTTCATATAGGACCCCTAACAACTGGAGCAGGGGTTATCTATTACTATGTTGCCTGCCTTTGGAGCCTTTTCTTCTAACTGGCCTGCCTTGCCTAGTATCAATAGAAGATGCTACTATGAGCCTAATCCTACTGCTAATTGATATGCTAATGTTGGTTGATATCCATATGAGGGCTCCCTTTCAATGAGAAGAAAGGAGTGGGGACAGAGTGAGGGGTGAAAAGGAGAGATTGGGGGGAGAGGGGGGTGGAGATGCTATGATTGGAATGTGCAGTAAATAAATTAATTGATGGAAAATGTAGTCTTACTGACAATGTCTAGAGGATATGAAGAACATCAATAGCCTGTAATGTTTGAGGACATGAGATGTCAACAACTCCAGAAAAGTTAAACTATTCACGGCAATAGACTTATTTCTCATGGCCAAAATGGACATTTTTAAAGTGCAACTATACTTTTGACAGTGAGACCACTTTTTACTCCAACACCAGCATTCTATTTTTTTTTTTCTCTAGGATGTCTTAAAAGTCTCTTGAGCCATATTTATTTTTATAGGCTCTGCCCAGAAAAATAAATATTATACTTTCTTCTTAGTATATTTGCATTTACTTTTCTAATCTAATAGATGTGGCCCCTTAATAGAAATAGCATAATTTTCCTTGGGTATAGCTTTATCACTAGTGGAGAACATTTTTGTTACTGGAAAGTGGTATGTTTACTGTTAGATTATAAAATTAAGCTTCAGACTCACTTCAGTGTAGTTACCCTGCCTGGAAACATCTGACCACTGGTGCAATAGTGATGAAAGACCTCCGAAGAGAGACCCTCACTCAAATCTCAGGAGAGGCGTGCACCCAGTGAGGCACCGAGACCAGACTTGCTGCAATCGCACGAGGAAGTTTATTGAAAGTGAAACAGAGTGAGATCTCAGGCCAGCATGCTGGGGTCGAGACTCATACACCACGCAGGGGTAGAGGAGTTTGACCTCGGCCTGAACTTGTAACGGGCTTATAAAGGCAAAAATCACAAAGGAGGGGGAGGACAGGGGGAATGAGGAAATTCAAAAGGGGAACAATCATACATTTTTTTATCAGTACACCCCCAGGCACACCTAGGGTGTTGGAACATTCCACAGAGGTCATCCGGACCTTCTGTGGTATTTTGGGAACTCAAATCTCAAGAAAGTGGGATTTCCTGGGTGGGATTTTCTGGGAGCGATTTCCTGCAGAGGAAATCCCTAGGGCAAGGAATCAATGTCCTTTGACAACCTTTTACTCTTCATTCCCCCGTTTTTCTTTTTGTAAAAAGCTCTAATCTTAGAGCAATCTCTCAGCTTCTTGTAATATCTGGTATTGTTGTCTTAGGACCATTACCTGTACAGCACTCACCCCTTCTTTTATAGCATTATAGCTTCGTAGCTGAGCTATTTCTTCATAGTAAGGGGTATTGGAAGCAAAACACAGCCAGCAGGACTGAGTAGCGGCAGGGTTAGTGTGGTTTAAAACAACAAATGCACTATCGAGCAGATTGAACAGGCAGTCCTCAGTTCTCATAGGGAGATAGGAGGGTGTGGTCAAAAGGGGATACAAGTCCTCCTTTGGTGACAGAGTGAGACGAGGAGGTCTCTCAGGCCTGGGTACAGGGTTATCAAGCACCGAATTGGGGCCTACGGGTCATGTGGGCGGACTCTCTATCTTTATCTTAATAACAAAAATGAATCTAGGGTCCCCTCTGCCAGTATAGACTCTCCATCCCCAACGGTTTCTTCTTACCCACTGACGATCTTGTTTTCCCTATGGGGTGAAGCTGATATTTAGAGGGTTACAATAACTGTCTTTGCATGGTCCCTGAGGGCTACCTGAGCTTTCAGAGGCACACCCAGTCCTATAAGCTGGGTATTTGAATGGATCTCTTTCTCCATTTTCTGGCTCCCCTGGCCTACGACCCTTTTTAACTATAATTAGATACCAAGCGGAGGAAGGGTTCCAGTAGGCTTCTCCCGTGGTCTCACATTCCCATTTACTACAAAGATAGTCTGAGGCCCCTCTCTTCATTTCCCTGGTGTGTCCCTGTCCGGGGCAGACATAGAAGTCTGCTGCCTAAAGGTTGACTTGGAAAAACTGTCCTGAACACCCCAATGTGCTCCCTATGGCAGGAGGGACACACTGTTCTTCTGGGGGTGGCTTTTCTAAATTGGTATAACTGGAAAGATCCCAGGCCATAGAGCCGGTTGCTAACTTACAGACATCGGGTGCAAGAACAGGCCACCAAGTCCAAGGGGGGTGCACTGCGGTTGTTGACCACACACCACCGTCGCCCTCTTCATTAAGCACTTCCTAGGTTAATTTTTGAGGGGCATGGGGGTTATTACCCAAGGCTGGGGCTACGACGAAGGTGCAGCTTAAGAGAATTGTCACCGGCTGCCACTGTCCCCAAGCAGCAATCCCGTTGACCTTGACTGCCGAGGGGGTAGTCAACAGCACCAGGTAGGGTCCCTTCCACTGCGGCTCAAGCATGCCAGCGCGATGTTGTCTGACCAGGACTGAGTCTCCGACCTGGAACCCATGGGGTACCGCGGTGGTTCCTGGAGTGTAGGCTTCTTTGATTCGACTCCAGATCTGTGTTTTAATAACTTCTAAGGCCTTTAAGTGGGCAAATAGAGCAGAGGAGGAGGGGGAGTTAGTGCCAGGATCCAATATCCCGCACGACTCCGTTAAGGGGGGTGGTCCCCCATGTAGGATTTCATAAGGGGTAAGGCCGAAATGCCCCGGCGAGTTTCGGACTCTAAGAAGCGCAAAGGGGAGGAGGGTCACCCAGTCTTTACCGCCGGTCTCAATAGCTAATTTAGTAAGGGTCTCTTTTAGAGTTCTATTCGTTTTTTCTACCTGTCCTGAGCTCTGGGGTCTGTAAGCACAATGTAATTTCTAATTAGTCCCCAATAAACAAGCTAATATCTAACTTACCTGGGCAACACAGATGGCCCATTGTCTGATCCAATTACCTTAGGGGTGCCAAACCTAGGGAAGATCTCTTCTGGAATCTTCTTAGCTATGACCGCTGCTGCCATTTCTCTCTTTGTGGGGAGGCTTTTACCCGCCCAGAAAAGGTATCTATAAAGACTAATAGATACCTATATCTATATCTTCTTGGCTCAGTTCTGTAAAATCCACTTCTCAGTAAACCTCAGGTCTATCTTCTCTCCTCCCAGCCTTCTACATACATTTGCTTTCTAACATGGCACACAGTTATCTAGTCAAATCTGGCACAAAAGAATTTGACCTCAAAACAGTCTTTATAAGTTTGTCTACCTCTAGATGAGTCCATTGATGCATTTTCTTCAAGTCCAGTGCTGTACACCAGGTCCTGGATAGGGCAATGAGCTCAACAGGTTATAGGGGTTAAGTACTGTGAGGTGGAGTTCTGCCACCAATTTGTTTACCTCTCAGAGATCTTGAACTGTCCAGCAGTTGTTGGTTCCATGTTTCCACACCAGTAGGAGAGGCACACTTTAGGATGATGGACACATACGAAGTTGTTGGAGTAACCGAATGATGAGTGTCTTGATCCCATCTCATGCCTCCTTTGATATGGGGTACTAATGCACCAATAGCCTGGACTTTCAGCTCCATATGGGCAGGGGCTGGTTCTTAGCCTCCCTCATTCCTGCAGTCTCCGCCCAGGCCTGTGGATATGCCTGCAGCCACCAGTCCGTCTGATCTGAGGCAGGCTGTTTAGAGTTGGTACTCGTCCTCCAACTGGATGGTTAGAACCTGCACAGGCTCCCCTTCTGGACCTCTAACCTGTGGTCCATCAGAGTGAAAGTGAATCTGTGCCCCATCTTAGTCAGGAGGTCTCTCCCCAGCAGGGTGCAGGGACAGTCTGGCATTACAATGAATAAGTGGGATACCCGGCCCACTCCGAGATCCACAGATCTTCGGGTAGTCCATATTTAAAACTTTGGAGCCACATGTCCGGGGCTTCTGTTGCTGGTGTCCCCTTTTTTCCTTGTTGGGGCAATTCTTGTCTCAGTGGCCTTCTTCTTTATAGTAAGCACATTGACCTTTGTCAAGAGGCTCCCTCCTAGTGCCAGACTTGATTCCTAACTCCCTGGCCCTTCACTACTGTGGCCAAAATCTTACAAATTCCTTTTTTGTCTACTACCCTTCGGTCCTCTCTTTCCTCTGCCTTCTGCTTCTCTCTTTCTCACTTCTCTTCCTCAGTCTCCTCTTTATGAAACACTTTCTTTGATTCCTTCACCAAATCCTGCAAGGTATAGTTTTGGAACCCCTCTAGCCATTGTAACTTTCTCTTAATATCTGATGCTGACTGCTGTATAAAGGCCATAGCCACCTCTGCCTGCTGACCCTCAGAGGTTGGGTCAAGGTATAACCCCTGTCAAGAAACACAGACAGTTCAACAGGTCCCTGAAGAACCTCTCTTACCTTAGCCAAATTCGTGGGTCACCTTGCAGCTCCCTTGAGACCTGCCACTAGAGCCTGGTGGTGGACCATGAGACGCTCCTTACCTTCCTTCTGCAGAGTTGTGATCTTAGTCAGGGCGGATCAAGGGAAAAGCTGCATCTATAAGATTAGGGAGATTGGTGGGGGTCCCATCTGGTCCTGGAACATTTTTTCTAGCTTACAGGAGGATCCTCTCCCTCTCTTCCGTAGTAAAGAGGACCTGCAAAAGCTGCTGGCAGTTGTCCCAAGTGGGCTGATGAGAAAACATCAGGGACTCAAGGAGTCCCGTCAGGCCCGAGGGGTTCTCTGAAAAAGAGGGGTAATTATTTTTCCAGTTATACATATTGGCTGATGAAAACGGCCAATACTGTAGAGGGACTAGTTCTCCCAGAGCTGGGGCGGGTCCATAAGCCCGTAATGGTAGGGCAATAGCAGAGCCAAGCCCCGCGCCATTTCCCCCTGGGCTTCAAACCCGGGGGGCTTCGGGTCCAGCCGCTGGTCCTGTTTCAGAGGCCATCTGGGAGTCAGTGGGAGTCGGCGCCTGTGGGGGACTTGCATGAGAAGCCAGTTGAGGGTATGGGGGTGGAGGGTTGTCGAGGAGAAGAAAACCATCATCAATTTCAGGATAGATCTGCGTGGGGGCCGATGGAGCAGGTGCCAGCTTGTCTGGAGGAGGTACTTTTGGTTTTGCGGCCACGGCCACCATTGCCGTTTCTGTCCCCGCTGTCCAGGGTCTCACCCAGGATGTCGGGTTTTGGACCTGGTTCTCCCACACGATGATGTATGGAACCTGATTGGGGTGTCCCCCTGAAGCCTGAAAAACAATTCGCTTAACAGCGGAGATGAGAGATAGATTAAAAGTTCCCTCCGAAGGCCATCCTACACCAAAACTCAGCCATTTGAAGGAGCAGAAAGTCTGCCACAGTCCTTTCCTAACTTCAACAAAAAGATTATGGGC
The DNA here is from genome assembly GCF_963924665.1 of Micromys minutus. Lineage (NCBI taxonomy): Eukaryota > Metazoa > Chordata > Mammalia > Rodentia > Muridae > Micromys > Micromys minutus. The sequence continues at coordinate 15,098,366 of NC_137982.1, read as the reverse complement.
CCTTGTCTTAACGTCCGTCCAATGGTTCAAAGTCAGTGTTAGTGGGGTTGTCACAGTCTGGCCCATTTCTAGTTCTGACACACACACAGAAAACACTCACAGATACTACAAAACAGAGAGACAAAGTCAGTCGCTGACCTCGAGTCGACCCGAAATCTTGAAAAGAGCCAGATGGCCCAGAATTGGCCCTCTGACACAGATCGTCAAGGAGAAAAACTGATCTCCTGACTTTTCCCGTGGGGGTCCACCAGGCGTCCCTGGTCCTCCCCCTGTCCTACTGGGACGTCTCCAAGGGCGAGCAAATGGCAGACACCCGGACACGTCTATCCCCGTCCACTCCGCTCCTCCCTTGGAAGAGCAGACTCGGTTAGAGCATTTGCGAATACAGAACTGCGATCGCACCAGACCTCTGAACAATCCACAAACACAGAATCACAATCTGGACAATCCACAAACACAGAATCACAATCTGGACAATCCACAAACACAGAATCATGATCTACAAACACAGTCACAACAGGACAACAAGGAAAGAAAGGAAAGAAAATCCTTACCTCCAAGTAGGTCTAGGGCCCCTGGGTGGTCGCGCAAATCCCGGAAGAGCCCCCAAATGAAAGACCTCCGAAGGGAGACCCTCACTCAAATCTCAGGAGAGGCGCGCACCCAGTGAGGCACTGAGACAAGACTTGCTGCAATCGCACGAGGAAGTTTATTGAAAGTGAAACAGAGTGAGATCTCAGGCCAGCATGCTGGGGTCGAGACTCATACACCACGCAGGGGTAGAGGAGTTCGACCCCGGCCTGAACTTGTAACGGGCTTATAAAGGCAAAAATCACAAAGGAGGGGGAGGACAGGGGGAATGAGGAAATTCAAAAGGGGAACAATCATACATTTTTTTATCAGTACACCCCCAGGCACACCTAGAGCGTTGGAACATTCCACAGAGGTCATCCGGACCTTCTGTGGTATTTTGGGAACTCAAATCTCAAGAAAGTGGGATTTCCTGGGTGGGATTTCCTGGGAGCGATTTCCTGCAGAGGAAATCCCTAGGGCAAGGAATCAGTGTCCTTTGACAACCTTTTACTCTTCAGTGACATGAGTATTTTGAATAATCACTTCTTTTTAATTGTATCTATGATCCAGTACATGAAATGCTACCCATATCTGTAACTTTTATAGGGACTTAAACCCTGTGACTATATAGGTCCTAGTCCATAGGATACAACTAAATTCTATTTTTCTGCTAAATAGACATACTATGACAGAACTAATAGTGACTTGTTGTTATTTTTTCTAGATCGGAGTGTATATTAACCTCCATCAGAGAAACTTCTACTTGCAGTAGATTGAAATTAACACAAAATCCAACTGCTCAATGTGCACAAACTAAAAGACTATAGAATACTCAATCCTTACAAGTAATTAATATCATATCCCTGCCTTAAAGGCCCAGGGATCTTCAGGAAAGAGGGATCAAAAGATTATATGAGCTGGAGGTGGTCTATAACATGTAGTAAATTGTAGACATGTAGACAGAACAAGGAAGATGGACATATAAAACTCACTGTGATCATGACAGCATGTACAAACTCTGAGCAAGTTCTATTCAAACAAAATCTCATCAGAAAAGGGGGACGTAGGAACAAAATTCCACCAGAAAACTAGGAACTATTACATGTGATGATTGCTGGGAGAATGAATGCTCGTTTTCTTTAATTTGTGACCTGTGGTAGAATGACAATACACCAGCACAGAGCTCACTTTCAGTACTCACTTGGCAGCAAATTATGGACTCAATAGAGAAAGAAAAATAAAGCAGTATTACAGTATTACCATGTTGAAAGAGGAGGTGAATATAGTACAGAAGGTGTCAATTGTCACAGTTGCAGTTAGGAATATATTCAGACTATATCATATAATGTTCTCAAAAAATTTAATTAAAAGAAAATAATTTGCAAATAACATGGTTATATTTTAAGTTCAGCTCTCCAACTAAAGGTTACCTTTATTTCAATTTTTAATCAAATCTATTTAACAAAGAATCTACATATAGATTTTTTCTTTCCAAGTCCCTTTTAATTATAACAATAATAATATTAGCAATTCATATATCCTCTTTATAGTTAAGATGCTTTTAAAGATTTTCTACTTTTCCCACAATTTTATGCAGTATTTTAAAAATAATTTATTTATTAGCACGTGTAAGTTTTAGAATATTGTCACAACTCACTGGAGATAAGATGGTACCTTTGTGTTATAGATTACTTTCTTTCACCTTTACATGGGTTCCTGGAATGAAACTCACTTTCCAGACATGTTTATTTAGCACTTTTCTCTTTCGAGTCCTCTCATTTGTTCTGATTTACATGATCTTATAAAGCATATATTTTTTTAATTTATTTTATCATTATTGATATGCATATTTGTTCCTGTATATGAATTCATACATATGTGCAGGTTCCCAGAGAAGACATAAAATGGCTGTGGATCCTTGGAGCTAGGGTGGCTAGTAGATATGAGCTGCCCTACATAGGGTAAAGAATGGAAATCCAGACATAGATTAACTATTGTTGTATAGACATTGGCCACTATATAGGATTCTTGGTTAATCCTTTTTTTATAAAGCATGTAGCCTTCCATACTTTGTTACAGTCATAAAAATGAACCAATATTATTTTAAAAAGTGTTTTGTTACATCTATTTGGCACTTTGTTACAGCTTCTATTATTAACTGTAATCTTGTATCTTGTAATCATGTAAACTGTAACTTGCAGATCCTCTGTACACTACACTATATTTTTGCAGGAACTTCCTTGTGTCCTCATAAGAATATTATAGATTATATATATATATATATATATATATATATATATATATATATATATATATATATATACTGAAAATCACTTGAACTAAGCAATATTGATAAGTTGTTTGAGGATATTTAAAGAACAACTTTTCTGATTGATAAATCTCCTTGACTTTGTGGTGTTGAGTTTTCTGAGTTCTGACTGATACCTATTGGGATATCCACTCCTGTAGTTACTCCCAGCAAGTTGTATTACTACGAAAGTTCTCTTATGTTCAAGTAATTTTGTCTCTTATGTCGAGTAAAATTGAGTAATTTTACTCAATTTCTATTTATTAACAAACCAAATCTCAAGCAGCCATGAGGGTGTTTTTCTATTGTTTCACTATTCTAAAGTGTGTAAAAAGTATGACAGAGATGGGATTTTTGTGTATCTGTAAGTGTACCACATATTCTTCATCTATTTGTGATGGCTAGTTTTATGACACCATTGACACAAGCTAAAGGCATCTAAACACAAAAAAAGCTGAAGCTAACTAAAGTTATAAACAAAATGGACCTATTAGCCATTTACAGACCATGTCCCTTGAACACAAAAGAATATACTGTCTTCTCAGCACCTCAAAGAATTTACTCCGAAATTGAACACATACTTGGCCACACAGCAAGTTCCAATAGATACAAGAAAATCAAAGTAACACCCTGTATCCTATCTGACTACCAGGGACTGTAACTGCTTATCAACAGCAACTGAAAAAACAGAAAACTTACAAATTCATGAAAGCTGAACTTATCGCTAAAAAAAATAGGTCAAGGCAATAATTGAGAAAAATTAATTTCTTGGAAAAATTTACACAATGTACCCAAACTACAGAACACAATGAAAGCTATTCTAAGAGGAAGTTCATAGCAGGACATGCCTACATTAACAAGAAGAACAAAATTGGGCAGAATTTAACAGGTTTTTACTTTATGGCCTTCAGTTATAAATTTCATGTCTTTACTTATGTCTTAGGGTTTCTGTTGTTAAGATCAAACAACATGACCAAAGTGCAAGCTGGGAAGGAAAGAGTTTATTTGGCTTACACTTCCATATTGCTGTTTATCATTGAAGGAAATCAGAGTAGAAACTCAATCAGGGCAGAAATTGGCTTACTTTCCCTGGCTTGCTCAGCCTTCTTCCTTAGTGAACCCAAGACTACCAATCCAGAGATAGAATCAACAGTGAGTTGGTTTTTCGCCTAAGAAACACAAATTAATAAATTGCCTTACAACCAGATCTTATAGAGTCATTTTTCAGTATCCTTTCAAATAACTCTAGTTGAAGTTTCATTTTAGCACCTTCTGTTGCACAAGATTTGCAGATAGATTATGCTTAAATTGAGTTTGATCATGTAATATCTTTCTTTCTGTTTATTAAGATCAAAAGTTTTGCTGGGTATAATAGCCTGGGCTGCTGTCTGAGATTTCATAGAATATTTAGAACACCTGTACAGGCCCTTCTGGATTTTAGAGCCTCCACTGTGACCTCAGGTGTTATTATAACAATTCTGCCTTTATACACCGTTTTACCTTGCTCTCTTGCTAATTTTAAGATTCATGCTTTGTTCTGTACATTTAGTGATTTGATAATTATTTATAGAAAATTTCTTTTCTTATCCTATTTAGTATTTGGAATGATTTGTATATCTGGCAGGTATATCCTTCTTAGCTTGGAGAAGCTTTCTTCTATGATTTTAGTGAAAACATTTTCTTTGCCTTTGACTTGGGTTTCTTATCCTTCATTATTATCTACAGATTTGGTTTTGTCATTGTGTTTCAAAATTTCTAGATTTTTATTGGACTCATTTGTTTTTAGAATTAATGTTGTATGTTATTTATGTATTCATTTCTTTTGTTTTCAATGCCTGAAGTTCAATTTTCCATTTCTTATATTCTGAGATTCCTGTATGAGTTCCCAAATCTTTGATCTAATTTTATTTCTTATTTTGAGTTTTCTTTATTGAATCTATTTCCACTTGCAAGCTTGAACTTTTTGTTTATTTTATGGAACTATTAGTTTGTTTTTTATTGATTCATTTAAAGGGCTTATTTATTTTAAAATCCTCAATCATATTCATTTTAAGATCTTTGTCTTGTGCTTCAGTTACATTGTATTTCTTAGAAACTATTATAGTAGGGTTGTTGGCCTCTAAGTGGAGACATATAGTCCTGTCTATTGTTGATTGTATTTTTCTGCTAATGTCTAGGCATCTGGTTTTGGAATTAGTGTGATTTTAGGTAATGGTATCTATTCTTGCATTTATTGGGTGGCTGTTCAGTTTCAGTTGGCATCTCTAGTTCTTAGAGTATTTAATAGTTGTAATTTGCATAGTAGGGACTTTTCTGAGATTCTGCCAGGTATGGTTTCTGGGGTGGGTGAGGTTCAATGTAAAAGGTGTTTCAGGTATTGGAAGATGACAGTTATGAATAAGGTTGGACTAGAACAAAGGCATATAAAGGGGGATCTATAGAAAAGAAAAAATCAGGGTGTTCTGCGAGGAACCAACTAATCCCTTGAGAGTAAAGAGGAGTCACAACAGGCAGTCTACTACAGAGCTGTAGATTCAACTGGACAAAATTTGGAGGGAGGAGGGAGTAAAATGATCTGAAGCTCACCTACCTGCTTCCCTGGCCCACTTCCTTCTCTGGGAGAATTGTATGTTGGGTTTCAAGGGATTTCTGCTGAGTTAGAGGCAAGAACAAGGGGAAAATGTTGAAAGAAAAGAACTGAATTATCTGCTGCTGATGGTGGCATGGATGAAGGAGAGGCTGTAGAATGTGGTGCTCTACAAATATTGAAACATAACTGGAGATCAAATGTAGAGGAGTACTTGAGGAATATGAGAAGATCTACAGTTAGCCTACCTGCTTTTCTGTCTAGTATAGCCTTAATAGAAATGTGTAATGATAAAACATGAAGGTCAGTATATATATTTCCTTTATGTTTTTTGACTACATATTGAAATTCTAAGAATATGTAAACATTTAATGATATTCCTTAAAATGAAAAATATATAGAGCTTATCTTCTTTTAAATTTTTTAAATTTTATGTATTTATTTTTTTACATTCCAGATTTTAACACCCTCCCAGTCCTCCTTCTGACTATTCCCCAACCCATACTTCCTCCCCACCTCCTGGATCCCCAAGGAGTCCCAACTAACCTACCCCCTACTCCACTAGAACTTTAAACTCTCTGGGACCTCCAATATCTTGGGGCTTAGGTACACTTTCTATGACTGAACACATGCCCAAGAGTTCTCTGCTGTATATGTTTTAGGGATAGTATCAGTTGGTGTATACTCTCTAGTTGATGGTCAAGACCTTTGTTGGTTGAGCCTTTTAATATTTCCCCTACCCAATTTGGCATGTTCAATAGTGTCATCCTCATTCAGCTTATGTTTTGGTGGTCATTTTCATGACACTTTTTGGCTATACTTTCTGATGTTGCTAAGAGATACAGTCTCACAGCAAATAGCTTTAATGCCATTCTAATAATTTTACTCCCTTCCACAATGTTCATTTATATATAATGACTTGTCAGCCAATAGTTAGAAACAGAATCACACTTTCTCCAAAACCATTCCAAATCCTTTAAATCTCTGTTAAGATTATTTAGCTTGTTATGAAATGCATCACACAGCAATATGATTTGGAGAAGGCACGTTTTGTTCCCATTATTTTAAGTTCTTAGTGATATAGTGACATTCACAACAAGTCAAGTCTTTTAAACATAGCTTTAACACAGTTCTTCATATAAAATTAATTCAGTTGTTTGGTGCAATTATAAATCATCCATGATGTTGTAGTCAGTCAGAGCCTTGGGCTATTCATTCCTCAAGAGAGCAAGGGGATGCAAAGTCACCATTCATTATTAATGAGCTAATCCATATCTGTGGTAGATACTAGAACTTTCTTTTACATGCACCTTAAGTTTTTAAATTAAGTAGATTTAAAGATTAATATAAGTACAATGGTGTAGTGACATTCACAACCAGCCATGTCTTTTTAACATAGCTTTACCATAGTTCTGACATTTTAGAAAATGTCATGATACAGATTTGGAAGGTCAATTGGTTATATAACTTTTAACATTGTACATTTACATAATATGATTAGTTTCCACTGTTGTCTTTGACTTTTGCACTGTAATTGTCTATTGAGAGTAGTATGCTATAGTTAAAATGAATGCTAATAAGTAGATAAATAAGCACTAGCTGTAGAGATTTGAATTTTAGCCTCAAACTTTTCATGAACTACTAGTTTATGATCAATTTGGTTTATATTTTCTATTTATCTCTCTACTAAATTTCCTGTGAAATAATATCGTTTGTTTAAAAAGCCCAAACTCATTGATCCATTACCGCTAGAAGTTTGACACCATTCAAAAGATTAATAGGTTTAAGTCCTTTTGTAATTTAAATGACAGACACTCTTTTGCCATAAGGAACACTATATGTCTCTGGATATAGGTGATGTTCTTGTTTTTATTTGACTCATAATAAAAGAACATCACAGATTTATACTAAACTTTCAGCTGACAGTAAATGAATACTATAAGACCAGCAAGAGGCTTACTTCTGCAAGCTTCAGAATTCTGCAGAGGAGTTTTACATTCCAATACAGACAAGTTCACCTTCCTTGACATTCCAGGTCATAAACATATGTATTTAATTTTTCTCAATCTATAGACAATTAGTCTTAAGTGAAAGAAACAGAGAAAATCCATTATGCAGCTACAGCCATTAAGAGTCATCTTTTTTAAAGGTCAGTTGGGATGGGGGTACAAATTACTTCAACTGGCAGTCTCCTTGTAATTAATGTCAAGACAAATTTTTATTCATATTATGGCTTAGCATCTCAAGGGCTGAAATTCTAAGCTGATGCAATTATCCTTAGCACAATATTTATAGAGATTCAATTATCTGCATACTTGCATACACAAATAGTTGAAGCCTTTTTTTTTTTTTTTTACAAATTCTAATCATTTCAGTAGTTTGGGGAATTTTATGATTTTACACATTTACATTTTCTAAAAAGCCTTTCTAATTCATGGACTTAAGAAAAAATAAAATTATTGAAAAAGAAAATTAGAAGAAAAAATTAAAATAATTTTACTTAACTGATAATTTGCTATATGAAAATAATGATTTTAAAATAAGTGTAATAGCAGGTACAATCTGTTTGTACACTTGTGCTGCCTTCTGAAGCACTGCAGGACACTCAGCCATAGGTAGTTAAAGGAACACACATCATGATGAGTGGCTAAATTGTCCTTTTTTCTTTCCTTTTTTGAGTTTAAATTTTTGCTCCACATTGAGAGGCTCCAGTTGCATACGCAGTGAAGAATATCAGTGTCTGGCATCAGTGTGAGAAGAGGCCTTTGGCTCAGGGAGGGCATGTTTTCCCAGTGTAGGAGAATGCCAACGCAGTGAGGTGGAGTGAGTAATTGGGAGTTAGTGCAGCTTTGTAAAAACAGGTAAAAAGAAAGGGAAGATAGAAGAGGATGGGCAGAGGGAATAACATTTCAAATGTAAATACAAAATGTATCTAATAAAAAATTTTAAAAATTAAAAAAAAATTTGTGCTCATATAGTCTTGATTTGTTTTGATGGCTATTCCTTTTGTGTCACTCTAAAATGCACTTGTATTTAATCAGTGTTTACTTTTTTTAATTTTTTTGAGAGCTGTCATTCAATCCCAAGTTTTGACAAACTAATAAAGGAACATTTATATAGAACTCTCTCTAGCCTGGCTTCAGAGCTCACAATCCATTATGCTACTGGCACATCTATCATTTAAGACAGATTTATTTAGGTACCTCTCAATTAAAATATATTTTGTTCTTAACTCTTATCTTTTCATATTTGAAGCATTGCAGGATAATCTATTTAGCTATTCCTCTTATTAACACAAAATACTTGTAGGATGTCCTACAGATATATGAACTGAGACACAATATCATACTACCTTCATGGTTTTCTTTTCTAGTTCTTTACTCTCTGTTGTTCTGAAAGTAGCAAGACATAGTGAATTTCTCTGTAAAACTACTATTTCTAAAATATTTTCCTATCTTCTTTCCGCATTCACATCCCCACTCTCAAATTACTTTCTTAGATTTCTGTTTAATTGCTAGTTAAATCTAGACCTCAAAAATGACTAAGGAATTACAAAGTAATTTTAGAAAAACTATGGCTCTTCAGAATAGTTATACAAAAATCTGTTCTTTAGGTTGTATACCCACTACAATTCATTTTAAATTAATTATTATACTTAATTAGATTCCCCCTCCCAGTGCCCCACACACACATACATAATTCCTCACGCCACTTCCCATATCCCTAGTCTCTGACAGCATGCTCCTCCTCCCCTCCTTGCCTCCCTGACTACCTCCCTACCCTGAAGCCTGAAGTCTCTCAAGGATTAGACTCTTTTCTCAGTGAGGCCAGACCACTGGTGGTTCATTCTCCTGGATCTGCTATGGGTCCAGGTTAGTTGACACTGCTGGGTTTCCTATGTTGTTACTCTTTCCTTTAGCTCCTTTAATTTTCCCCATAATTCTTTCATAGGAGTCCTCAACTGCAGTCCAATGGTTGGGTGTAAGTATCTGTGTCTGTATCAGTCAGCTACTGGTAGGGCCTTTCGGGGGACAGCCATGCTAGGTTCTTGTCTATAAACACATCATAGCATCATTAGAGGTGTCAGGCCTTGGTGCTGCTCCCACCAAAAAATGGATCTCAAGTTGGGCTGGTCACTTGACAGTCTTTTTGTCAGTCTCTTCTCCATTTTGTCCCTGAAGTTCTTATACAAAAGAACAACTCTGAATCATAAATTTTGACTGTAGGTTGGAAACCCTGTCTCTCTACTTGTGGCCCTGTCTATCTAATGGAGGTGGACTCTGAGTTCCCTGTCCCCACTACTGGGTATTTTGGCTGAGGTAACAACAACTGGGTCCTAAAAATCTCTCAACTCGAAGGTTTCTGGGACTTTCTAGAGAGTAGCCCTGCCTCCCACTCCCAAACACTGGATCTTTCCTTTCATTCTCCTGGTCCTATTGGTTTCTCCTGATCTGCAACCCCGTACCTGTTTCTGCTCCCCTTTTACCTCATCCCACTCGCCTACTCAGGTCTTGCCTTCTCTTTGACTCCTGTGAATATTTTGTTTTCCCTGCCAAGGGGTATTTAAGTATCCTTACTTGGGTCTTCTTGCTTGTTACACTTTAGAGTCTGTGGGCTGTATCCTAGATAATCTGTACTTTTTGTCTGCTATTCACTTATACATGAGTACATTCCATGTAAATCCTTTTGGGTCTGGGTTATCTCACTCAGGATGATATTTTATAGTTCCATTTGCCTGCAAAATTCAGGATGTCCTCATTTTTAATAGTTGAATAGTACTCTATTGTGTAAATGAACCAGATTTTCTGTATCCATTTTTTAGTTGAAGGAACATCTGTGTTGTTTACATACTGGCTATGACAACTAATACTACTATAAACATAGTAGAACACATGTCTCTATGATATAGTAGAGCGTTTAATAGGTATATTCCCAGGAGTGGTATAGCTGTTTCTTCAGATAGAGCTATTTCCTATTTTCTGAGGAACCACGAGATTGATTTCCAGAGTGATTGAACCAGTTTGCAATCCCACAATCAATGGAGCAGTTCTCCACATCCTTACTAGTATGTGTTATAACTTGATATCTGATATTATTTATACTGATTAGTGTAGGGTGGAATATCAGAGTTGTGTTGATTTGCATTTTCTTAGTAACTAAGGATGTTGAACATCTCATTAAGTACTTCTTGTTCATTCAAGATTCCTCTGCTAAGAATTCTCTGTTTATTATGTGCCCCATTTTTAAATTGGCTTATTTGATTTATTAGAGGTTAAATTATTGAGTTCATTATATATTTTAGATATTAGCCCTCTATCAGATGAAGGGTTGGTGAAATTCTTCACAATCTGTAGTGAGCTGATTTGTCCTATTGAGGGTGTTCTTTTCCTTAAAAACGCTTTTTAGTTTCATGGGGTCCCATTTATCAATTGTTGATCTTAGAGCCTGAGTCAGTGGTGTTCTGTTCAGAAAATTTTTCTGTATGTCAAGCAGTTTGAAACTCTTTCCCACTTTATCAGCCTTATCACTGTTGCTTTGTAGTATAACTTGATGTCAGGGAAGGTGATTCCCCTACAAGATCTTTATTGATAAGAATTATTTTGTTTATCCTGGATTTTTTCATATGAAATTAAGAATTTCTCTTTTAATGTCTGTGAAGAATTGTGTTTAAATTTTGATGAGGATTGCATTGAATCTGTAGGTTGATTTTGGTAAGATAACCATTTTCACTATGTAAATCCTACCAAACCATGAACATACAAGATCTTTCTATCTTCTGAGATCCTTGATTTCTTTCTTCAGGTATTTGAAGTTTTGCCATACATATCTTTGTCTTGCTTGGTAAACATTACACTAAGATATTTTATATTATTGTGGCTCTTGGGAAGTGTTTTGTTTCTGAAATTTCATTCTTAGCCTGTTTATCATGTATATAAAAAAGGACAGTAATTTGTTTCAATTAATTTTATATTCAGCAACTTTGCTGAAGCTGATTATCAGCTATCAGAGTAATCTGATGGAATTTTAGGAGAGGCTTAAGTATACTAGCATATCATCTTTAAATAGTGATACTTTGAATTCTTCATTTCCAATTTGTATGCCCTTGATAACATTTTGTTGTCTGATTGCTCTAGCTAATATTCAAATGTTATAATGAATAGATTGAGAGTATATGGACAGCCTTGTCTTCTACTGAATTTAGTGAGGTTGCTTCTAGTTTCTCTCCATTTAATTAGAATTTGGCTGTTTCCTATATATTGCTTTTATTAAGTTTAGGTATGTGGCATGAATAAGGTAAGTTCCTCTAAGACTTAATGTGAAGCAGTGTTGTCTTTTGATGAAGGCTTTTACAGAACCTAATGAGATGATCATATGTCTTTCCTTCTTGAGTTTATATAATGTATTATTTTGATGGATTATCATATATTGAATCATTCTTGCATCCCTAGAATAAAGCCTACTTGATTGTGGTGAATGATGGTTTTGATGTATTCTTTAATTCAGTTTGTGAGAATTATATTGAGTATTTTTGCATTGATATTCTTAAATAAAATTGGCCTGGCAGGGCCTCCACCATCAAGACTCACTGTCTGCCAGCAGATTGCTAAGCACTCAGAAGAGCCTCAGGAGGCACTCCATCCTGAACACACAGGTGAGTCCCCCCCTTGATGGCCACTGATTATCCAGAGAAAGACCACATGGAACTATCTGGTCACATGCAGCACAAAGCTGACTGTGAACAAACTGCTCTGGCACTCATCTGTGCTCAGAGCCATAGCTGGTCTACCATCATGCAAACTCATACCTACCCACAGAGAGCTGAGCACCCAGGAGCAATCTCCCTCCTGAGCCCATAAGCCCACAGAACACACAAGCTCCAGTCAGAGACAACAAGATCACCTAGCATCATAGATAATAAGATGGCAAGAGGCAAGTGCAAGAACCTAAGCAAAAGAAACTAAGATAATCTGGCAATATCACATCCCAGTTCTCATATCACAACAAGTAGTGGATATCCCAACACACTAGGTAGACTAGATTTAGAGTTAAAATTATCCTTTATAGTGATGATGGAGGGCCTGGAGAAGTTCGTGTATAACTTTTAGAAGTACAACAGAACCAGGAAAACACAATAAACAAGTGGAAAACCTTAAAGAGGAAACACAATAATCACTTTAAAATCCACAGGAAAACACATCCAAACAGGTGATGGAATAGAAAACAGAAATAAAAAAATTTAAAAAAAATCACAAAAAGGGGAGATCCTAGAGATAGAAAACCTAGGAAAGAGATTAGGAGTCATAGATGCAAGCATCTCTAACAGAATACAAGAAATGGAAGAAAGAATCTCAGGGGCAGAAGTTAACATAGGAAATATTGACACCTCAGTCAGAGAAAAAGACAAAATTCAAAAAGCTCCTAACCCAAAAATTCCAGAATACCCAGGAAACAGTGAAAAGACCAAGCTAAGGATAATGGGTATAAATTAGAGCTAAGACTGCAAACTAAAAGCCCACTATATATCTTCAACAAAATTACAGGAAAATAAACTTCTCTAACATTAAGAATGAGATGACCATGAACATACAAGAAGCCTACAGAAGTCCAAAGTGATTTGAACAGGAAAAAAATTTCTCCTGAAACATAATAGTCAAAACACCAAATGTTCAAAACAAAGAAAGAATATTAAAAGCAGTAAGAGAAAAAGAACAAGTAATATATAAAGACAGACCAATCAGAATTACACCAAAATTCTCAACAGAGACTATGAAAGGTAGAAGATCCTAGAAAGATGTCATACAGACCCAAAGAGTATACAAATGCCAGCTCAGGTTACTATATCTAGCAAAATGATAAATAACCACAAATGGAGAAACCAAGATATTTCAAGACAAAACCAAATTTATGCAATATCTGTCCACAAATCCAGCCCAACAAAGGATAATAGATAAAACATCCAACACAAGGAGGGAAACTACAACCAAGGAAAAGCACAAAAATAATCTTGCAACAAACCCAATATAAGAAAAGCACACAAACATAATTGTACCAATAACAACAAAAACTACAGGAACTAACAATCACTATATCTTAATGTGTCTTTAAATCAATGAATTAATTCTCCCAATAAAAACATAGACCATCTGACTGGATATGTATACAGGATTCAGCATTTTGCTGCATACAGGAAACTCATCTCAGCAACAAAAACAGGCAATATTTCAGAGAAAAAGGATGTGAAAAAAATTCAAGCAAATGGTCCCAAGAAACATGCTGAAGTAGCCATACTAATATCGAATAAAAACAGATTTTCAACCAAAAGATATCAAAAAACATAAGGAAGGAGACTTTTTATTCATCACAGAAAAAAATGCATCAAAGTGAACTCTCAATCTTGAATATCTGTTCTTCAAATACAAAGGAACACACATTCATAAAAAAAAAAAAAACCCTAATAGAGCTCAAAGCATATTTTGCATGACACACAGTAGTAGTGGGAGGCTTCAACACCCTACTCTCATCAAGGGAGAGATCATGAAAGCAGAAAGTGAACAGAGACAAAGTGAAAATAACAGAAGTCATGATCCAAATGTATTTAACAGACATTTATAGAACATTTCATCCAAAATCAAAACAATATACCTTCCGCTCCGCACCTCAAGGCACCTTATCCAAAATTATATACTCTGTCACAAAATAGGCTTCAGCAGATACAAGAATATGAAAATACTCCCATGAATCCTATCAGATCGCAATGGAATAAGGCTGGTCTTCAATAACAACAAAAATCTCACATACACATGAAAGTTGAACAATGTTTTACTCAATGATAACATGGTCAAGAAAGAAAGAAAGAAACTAGGGATGTTTTAGATCTAAACCAAAATGAAGGTCCAACATACCCAAACTTATGGGATGCAGTGAAAGCAGTACTAAGATGAAAACTCACAGTACTGAATGCCTCCATGAAGAAACTGGAGAGAGCATACACTAACAACCTGACAGAACACCTGAAAACTCTAGAACAAAGAGAAGCAGATAGAGCTAAGGGGAGTAGACAGCAAGAAATAATCAAGATTAGAGCTGAAATCAAAATAATAGAAAAAAAAAAACTATAGAAAGAATCAACAAACCAGAAGTTGGTTCTTTGAGAAAATCAACAAGATTGATAAGCCTTTACCTAGACTAACTAGAGGGCACAGAGAGAGTATCCAAAATAACAAAATCAGAAATGAATTAGGAAATTCAAAAAATCATCAGATCTCACTACAAAAGCCTATATTCATCAAAACCTGAAAGTCTAGATGAAATGGAGAATTTTCTATACAGATACTAGGTATCAAAGTTAAATCAGGGTCAGATAGATCATCTAAATAGCCCCATAACCCGTAAAGAAATAGAAGCAGTCATCAAAAGCCTCCCAAACAAAATAAGCCCAGGACTAGATGGGATTAGTGCAGAATTAGATGAGAACTTCATCGAAAATCTAATACCAATACTTTCCACAAATTAGAAACAGAGATAACACTACCAAACTCATTCTTTGAAGACACAATTATGTTCATAGCTATGTCACCCAAAGAGCTTAAAAAATAAAAGAACTTTAGAACACCTTCCTTCATGAACATCCATGCAAAAATACTCAATAAAATTTTTGCAAACCAAATACAAAAACACATCAAAACAATCATTCACCATGGTCAAGTAGGCTTCATCTCAGAAATGCATGGATGGTTCAATACATGGAAATCCATCAATGTAATCCACTATATAAATAAACTCAAAGAGAAAAGCCACATGATTAATATTTTATTAGATGCTGAGAAGCATTTGACAAAATTCAACACCACTCCATCTTCTATCTTGGGTTTTCTGTTGTTGTTTTTGTTGTTGTTGTTGTTGTTGTTGTTGTTGTTGTTGTTGTTTGAGTCCAGCCATATTTCATATTGACTTGATAGAATGTATGAAGTTATTTCAATCTTCTTGTCTGATGAGGCATGCTTTGTGTCCAATTATATAGTCCACTTTTATAGAACAGTCAAATAAGTTCCATTTTTCTAAGGGGAAAAATGTTCTATAGCTATCTGTTAATCCTATTTGGTTCATAATAACTGTTAGTTTTATTGTGTCTTTGTTAATGACCTGTCTATTGGTGATAGTGGGATCCTAAAGTACTAAAGTCCTAAACCTTTATGTGTGAGGTTTGGTGTATATTCTGAGATTTAGCATAGTTTCTTTTATTAATATGAGTACTCTTCTATTTGGGGAATAGAAGTTCAGAATTGAGAATTCCTCTTGGAAGATTTTTTCTTTGATGAATATTAATTTTTTAATATCTTTTGTTTGAAAGTCGATTTTATTGATTATTAGAATGGCAATTCCAGCTGGCTTCATTTTTTTAATTGAAAAACTTTATTTTAAAAAGCAAAGATAAATGTACAGATTCTAAAAGCATTTTTGCATAACAGTATAAGAATACATTTTTGTCAGTAATTGATTTTTTAAAGGATTGAAAGTATGCCTTAAAATCTTACTAACTACAATGAGCATAAAGTACATGTAAAACAAGATGTAACCTGTAATTGTCAAAGTTTCTTGGTGTGTAAAGATTAAGCATACTGATTTTTCTTTTTTTCTTTTTTTTTTTTTTTGCCTTTGTTTTTCTTGAACTTCATGTAGTCTGTAGGTTGTCTCTGGGGTGTTCAGAACTTTCTGGGTTAGTATTCAATTATCAGTGACTGCATATTATATCTATTATTTTGTGAGTGGGTTACCACGCTCAGGAGGATATTCTCTAGATGCATCCATTTTCTTAAGAATTTTATAAAGTCATTGTTTCTGATACCTAAGTAGTATTCCATTGTGTAAATATACAATAATTTTTGTATCCATTAATCTTCAGAAGGGCATCTGGGTTCTTTCCAGCTTCTGGCTATTATAAATAGAGCTGCTATGAACATTGTGGTGCATGTATCTGTGTAGTATGTGGTGTGTCACTGGAGTATATGCCCAGAAGTGGAATAAATAGGTCTTCAGGTAGTAAAATGTTCAATTTTCTGAGGAATTGCCAGACTGATTTCCAGAGTGGTTGTACCAGTTTACAACCCCATCATCAGTGAAGAAGTGTTCCTCTTTCTGCGCATCCTCGCCAGCATCTGCTGTCATCTGAATTTTTTATTTTAGCGATTCTGAATGGTGTGAGGTAGAATCTAAGTGTTGTTTTGATTTGAAGTTTGTGGATGACTAAGGATTACAAGCCCTTCCTTAGATGCTTCTCGGCCATTCAATATTTCTCAGTTGAGAACTTTTTGATTAACTCTGTACCCCATTTTTAATAAGGTTCTTTGATTCTCTAGTGTCTAACTTCTTCAGTTTTTTGTATTCCTTGGATATTAAACCTCTATCAGATATGGGGTGGGTGAAGATCTTTTCTCAATCTGTTGGCTGCCGTTTTGTTTTCTTGACAGTATCCTTAGCCTTACAGAAACTTAGCAATCTCATTAAGTTCCATTTGTCAATATTTGACCTTAGAACATGAGCCATTGGTGTTCTGTTCAGGAAATTTTCTCCTGGGCCTATGTGTTCTAAGGTTTTCCCTAATTTCTCTTCTAATAATTTCAGTGTACCTGGTTTAATGTGAAGATCTTTGATCCCCTTGCACTTGAGCTTTGTACAAGGAGATAAGATAGGATCTATTTTAATTCTGAATATTGAGTGCCAGTTAAACCAACACCATTTTTTGAGTAGGCTGTCAATTTTCCATTGAATATTTTTAGCTCCTTTGTCAAAAATCAAGTGACAATATATGTGACAGCTCATTTCTGGATCTTCTATTCTATTCCATTGATCCACGTGCCTATCTCTGTACCAGTACCATGCAGTTTTTAGCACGATTGCCTTGTAATATAGCTTGAGGTCAGGGATAGTGATTCCCACAGACATTTTCTTGTTGTTGAGGATGGATTTCATTGTTCTAGGTCTTAAGTTATTCCAGATAAAATTGCACGTTGCTGTTTCCAACTCTATGAAGAATTTGGGGGGGGGATATTTCGATGGGGATTGCATTGAATCTGTAGATTGCTTTTGGTAAAATGTCCAATTTTACAATATTTATCCTTCCAATTCATGAGCATGGGAGATCTTTACATTTTCTGAGATCTTCCATGATTTCCTTCTTTAGAGATTTGAATTTCTTGTCATACAGGTCCTTCACTTTCTTAGTTAGAGTCACAACAAGGTATTTCATATTGTTTGTGACAATTGTAAAGGGGATCTTTTCCCTAAATTCTGTCTTGGCTTGTTTGTCGTTAGAGTAGAGGAAGGCTACTGATTTGTTGGAGTTAATTTTATATCCAGCCACTTTGCTGAACTTGTTTATCAGCTGTAGGAATTCTCTGGTGGAATGTGTGGGGTCGCTTAAGTACGCTATCATGTCATCTGCAAAGAGTGATGTTTTTACTTCTTCCTTTCCAATTTGTATCCATATGATTTCCTTTTGCTGTCTAATTGCTCCAGCCAGGACTTCCAGTACTATGTTGAATAGGTAGGGGTAAAGGTGGTAGCCTTGTCTACTCCCTGATTTTAGTGTAATTGCTGTTAAGCTTGATGTTAGCTTTTGGTTTGCTGTATATTGCTTTTATTATGTTTAGGTATGGGCCTTAGATTCCTGTTCTTTCCAAGACTTTTAACATGAAGGGGTGTTGAATTTTGTCAAATGCATTCTCAGCATCTTACTACATGGCCATGTGGTTTTTTCCTTTGAGTTTGTTTATATGGTGGATTAAGTTGATAGATTTCTGTATATTAAACCATCTCTGCATCCCAGGGATGGCAAATCCTACTTGATCATGGTGAATGATCATTTTGATGTGTTCTTGGATTCTGTTTGAATGTATTTTGTTGAGTATTTTTGCATCAATGTTCATAAGTGAGATTGGTCTGAACTTCTTTTTCCTTTTATTGTCTTTTTGTGGTATAGGAACTAGGGTTATTGTGGCCTCAAGAAAAGAGTTAGGTAGTGATCCATCTGACTTTATTTTGTGGAATAGTTTGGAGAGTATTGTTAATTTTCTAAAAGAACCAGCTCTTGTTTTTGTTGATTCTTTGAATGGTTCTTTTTTTCTCTTTGGTCAATTTCTGTTCTGAGTTTGATAATTTCATGCCCTCTACTCCTCTGAGTGTATCTGCTTCCTTTTGTTCTAGAGCTTCAAACTGTGCAGTCAAGTTGCTAGTGTATGTTCTCTCCAGTTTCTTTTTGGAAGCATTCATAGCTATGAGATTTTCTTTCAGTACTGCTTTCATTGCATCCTATAGGCTTGGGTATGTTGTGTTTTCACTTTCATTAAATTCTAGAAATTTTTCAATTTCTTTCTTATTTAATCACTGATCATGCTATAGTTTAATAGAGCATTGTTAAGTTTCCATGTGTATATGGGCTATTTGTTGTCTTTGTTGTTATTAAAGACCAGCCTTAGGCCATGTTGAACTGATAGGATTCATGGGAGTATTTCAATATTCTTATATCTATTGAGGCTTGTTCTATGACAAATTATATGGTCAATTTTGGAAAAGATCCTGTGAGGTGCTAAAAAGAAGGTGTACTCTTTTGTTTTAGGATGAAGTGTTTTGTAGATGTCTATTAATTCCAATTGCTTCATAACCTTTGCTAGTTTCACTGCATCCTTGTCCAGTTTCTGTTTCCATGATCTGTCCATTGGTGAGAGTGGGGTGTTAAGGTCTCCCACTATTATTGTGTGAGGTGCAATGTGTTTTTCAAGCTTTAGTATGGTTTCTTTTATGAGTATGGGTGCTATTTAGTTGGGAGCATATATGTTAAGGATTGAGAGTTCCTCCTGACAAATTTTCCCTGTAATGAGTAAAAAGTGTCCTTCCTTATCTTTTTTGATAACTTTTGGTTGAAAACCTACTTTATTTGTTATTAGAATGGCCATTGTAGCTTGCTTTTTGGGGCTGTTTGCTTGGAAGGTTTATTCCCAACCTTTTACTCTGAGATAGTGTCTGTCTTTGTCTCTGTGCTGAGTTTTCTTTATGCAGAAAAATACTGGATTTTTTTATGTGTCCAATCAGATACCCTATATCTTTTTATTGGGGAATTGAGTCAATTTATGTTAACAGATATTAAGGTTTAGTGGTTGCTCTTTCCTGCTATTTTTGATTTTAGAGGTAGAATTGTATCTGTGTGTCTCTTTTATTTTGGTTTTCTAGCTTAGGCATTTTCTTGTTTTTACTAGGATGTTGTTTCCCTTCTTGTATTGTGCTTTCCACCTATAATTTGTTTTAGTGCTGGGTTTGTGGTCAGATATGGTGTAAATTTAGTTTTGACCTGAAATATCTTGGTCTCTCCATGTATGGTGATTGAAAGTTTTGCAGGGTATAGCAGCTTGGGCTGAAGCTTGTGTTCTCTTGGGGTCTCCATGATGTCTGTCCAGGATCATCTCGCTTTCATAGTCTCTGTTGAGAAGTCGGATGTGATTCTGATTGGTCTGCCTTTATATGCTACATTACCTTTTTCCCTTACTGCTTTTAGTATTTTTTCGTAGCTTTGGGCACTTGGCTTTTTGACTATTATGTGTCAGGAGGAATTTCTTTTCTGGTCCACTCTATTTGGAGTTCTATAGGCTTCCTTTATGCTCATGATCATCTCATTCTTAAGGGTAGGGAAGTTTTCTTCTATGATTTTGTTGAAGATATTTACTGTGCCTCTTAGTTGATATTCTTTGCCCTCTTCAATTCCTATTATCCTTATGTTTGGTTTCTCATTGTGTCCGGGATCTCCTGGATATTTTCAGTTGGCGCTTTTTGGTTTTTGCATCTTCTCTGACTGTTTTGTCTATGTTTTTCATGCTGTCTTTGGCCCCTGAGATTCTCTCTTCCATCTCTTGCAGTCTGTTAGAGATGCTTGCATATGTGAATACTGATTTCTTTTTTAGGTTTCCTACCTCCAGGGTTGACTTTTTTAGTGATTTCTTTATTGTTTCCATTTCCATTTTGAATTCCTTCTTCATTTCCTTCATCTCTTTGGTTCTGTTTTCCTCTAGTTCTTTGATTTCTTTGAGTGTTTTTCTTGTTTCTTCATTAAAAGCTTCTATATGTTATGCTTTTCTTTCCATTCCTGTTTAAAGATCTCCTTCATCATCTTGAGGTATGATTTCAGGTCTGAGTCTTCTTTTTCTGGATTGTTTGGCATTCTGCTGTTTGCTGTGATGGGAGCACTCCATTCTGATGTTGTCTGTTTGTCTTGTGTTCCATTGGATAAGTTCTTTTTCTTTCCTCTTTCCATTCTTTTGTCTGTGAATATATGTGATCTTGTTGTCAGCGATTGGGTCCCGTCTCTCCCGTGTACCTGGGCCTGTGTCCATGTATCTCTGCTGTTCCAGGTAGCAGATGGCCTGAGTGTTTAGTCCACACGTACAGGCCCTCTGGGTGGAAACCATGTTGGTAAGGCAGAGTTCCTGATCTCCTGAACCAATTGGGGGGATGATTTCTGTGCCCTCAGCCCAGACCTCTCTGCCCCCGTCCCTTGCAGCTTAGTCTCCCTAGGCCTGTATCCCTGGGTCTCAGCTGTTCCTGGTGGCAGATGGCCTGAGCTTTTCTCCAGCTGGTTTTTTATGAGCATTTGCTTGAAAATTTTTCTCAGCCTTTTACTCTAGAGTAGTGTCTATCTGTTTCAATTAGTTGTATTTCTTGTGTGCAGCAAGATGACTGATGATTGTTAGTTCCTTTTATTTTTCCTGCTAGGGGTCATATTATGTGTGTGAGATTCCTAACTTTTGCATTATTCTTAATGTTGTCTTTCACCTACGATCTGCCTTTGTATGGTTTCACAATAAGAAAAACTCTTGGTCCTTGATAAATTGGCCTATCATTACTGCTATGTATACTTAATAGTTTTCATAGAAACATTGAATGACAGGTTTATAACCCTTCATGTTATGCTTATCATGTCTAAGCTCTTATGCATGACTCCAACTATCAGAATTACTATGTAACTTACAATAATGTATTTCAGAGTTGAATTTCTTTAAAATTAAAACATTTTCCCTGGAGAAAAAAAAAATGGGTGCCTCCTGAAATTCAAGAAGTAAACAAACTTCATAAAGCTGAAGGATTTTCATGTTCCTTCCTCCAGGTTATGGAGCAGCAAACCACTGTTGAGGGAAAAAAAAACTTTAATATGCTGGCATTCCTGCATGTCCTTCAGTGGGTTTTGTAACTTTTAACTTTGCATGTTATGAAGATATTCCTTTTTATCCTCACTCTGAATGTCAAAAGAAATGTATATGTATATTTGACAGGGAGCAAAACATTGTAGTGGATATGACTTATTTCTTCAGTGAACTTTCTTCAGTAACTCTCAAGGTCAACTCTCTTGGTTTTAATGAGTAATTTATACCTCATGGGCATGCATGAAAACTAATGCAAGTAGATTTTCTACCTTTACAAGCTCTGGTATTCCCAACAGGGGTATAATAATTGGCCTTTTAACATAATGCTTCTCTTGTGATTTTTGAAAAATTCTTTTATATTAAATATATTTAAGAAACTTAAATACAATTTACATTTTACAAAAATGTCTGAACCCACAAGGTAGTGTCCACAGAACTGAGATAAAAGAACCAGAGGCTTTATAAAAATACTGCTTCTAGATTATAGCTGTTTTCTGCTTCAAAATTATAGTAATTTCTTGCATTCATTTTGAGCTTTAAATATTTTCTTATTTCATATCTTGAAGGTATGATCTTTCTTTCCAATATGTTCTTTTTCTGTTTGTTAACCAGTCGGTAACTGTTCATTGTGCTATTTTTTGTAACTGTGTCTGTTTGCACACTTCTTTATGAATAGCTCCCTGTGAAAGTTTTGTCAGTAACTTCTTATAAATAGCATAACCTGAATTTTGTAGTTTTTTTCATCAATTTATTTATTTATTCACTTTACATCATTAACACAGCCCCCACTCTTCCTTGTCTCACCTTTACAAGTCCCTCCTTACCTACTCTCTCCTCAGAGAAGGAGAAGCCCCCTTTGGATACCACCCCACAATGAAACATTAATTCCCATCAGGGCTAAATGAATTCTTTCCACTGAGGTCTGACAGTACATCTAGGGAAAGGTTATTCAGGGGCAGGCAACATAGTCAGAGACATCACTTGTTCATATTGTTATTAAACCCACATGAAATACATGTACTAGAAATGTGTAGGGGGTCCAGGTCAAACTGCTGCATGCTCTTTGGTTGGGAATTCAGTCTCTGTAAGCTCCCATGGGTCCAGGTCTTCTTTTGGTTTTCTTTGTCCTTCTGGCTCACTCAGTCTTATCCCTCACTCTTTCACACACCTCCCAGATGTTAGGTTGTGGGTTTCTGTATATGTTTCCATCCACTGTAAGATAAAGATTCTCAGGATAAAGTTATGCTAGGCTCCTGTCTGCAAGTGTAGCAGAACATTACTAATAGTATCAGGGGTTAAGTCTCTCCTATGGGATGGGTTGCAAGTTAGGCCAGTCTTTAGCTATTTTCTCAATCTCTGCTCCATGTTTATCTATGTAAATCTTTTATCCTAGACACATTCTGGGTTGAAGAGTTTGTTTGTTAACTAATGTCTCTCATCCTCCACTGGAAGTCTTGCTGACTATAAGAGGTGCCCACTTCAGTCTTTATATCCCCAGCTACTAGAAGTCTCAGCTATGTTTACCCCCATAAACACCTGGAAGACTGCCCAGTCCCAAGTCTGCTAGTCTCAGAGATGGCCCCTACTGATTTTCATTCCTATTCTCAGCCCTCTTCTGATTCCTTTATTCTAAAACTTTATTCCCATCCCAGTTCCTCTCCTCATTTTCTCTCCTTTACACATATTAGTACAGGAGACAAATTCCTGAACAGAACATCAATAACTCAGGTACTAAGATCATTAATTGATATGTGTGACCTCATAAAATGAAAAGATTGTGCAAGGTCAAGGACACAATCAATAGGACAAATGGCAGCCTATAGAATGAGAAAAAATCTTTACCAACCCAATACTCAACAGAGGACTAATATCCAAAATATATAAATAACTCAAAAAAGTATATACCAACAACTTAAATAACCCAACTGAAACTGGGGAACAAAACTAAACAGAATTCTCAACATGGGAATCTCTAATGGCCAGGAAGAATTTAAAAAATGTTCAGCATCATTAGTCATAAGGGAACTGTTAATCAGAATGATTCCAACTTTCCATCTTATACCCATTAGAATGTCTAAGATCAAAAACTCAAGTGACAGTACGTGCAGGCAAGGTTATGTACCAATGGTTGCAACTTTCCAGAGTTGGTGAAAGTGCAAACTTGTACAACCAATTTGGAAATCAATTGGACAATTTCTTATAAAATTGGGAATAATTCTACCCCAAGTCCCAGCTATAGCACTCATGTATATACTCAAAAGACTCTCCACTATACAGTAAGGATACCTGCTCAACTATGTTCAGAACTGTTTTATTCACAATAACCAGAACTTGGAAACAACCTAGCTATCCCTCAATGAATAATGGATAATGAAAGACTGGTACATCAACACAATGGGAATCTATTCATATATTTATATATGTGGCATTATGAATTTAACAGGCAAAGAGATGGAACTAAAAAATATCCTAAGTGAGGTAACCCACAATGAGAAAGACATAAATAGTATGTACTCACTCATATGTGGGGTTTAACCATAAAATACAAGATAGCTATGCTACAATCCATAGACCCAAAGAAACTAGGTTGTTCGGAGGCCCCAAGGGAGGATGCATAAATCTTGCTCAGAAGGGAAAAAGTAGACATTGGTGGTGGGTGAAAGGATGGACTGCTGTAGTTTTAAAAGTACCAATAGTGAAATTGCGGATCTTTTTATACAGTAGTATCCAATTGTGTGTCTTTGCAAAACTAGCACCAAGAAAAACACACCACAAATGAAATCTTTTCTATTCTATTTATTATGTTAAAAGACAATAGTTATTTTAAATATTTATTTGTTTTCATTTTATGTATGTAATTATTTTTCCTGAAACTGTATAAATGTACCTTGTACTGCTAAAGCCTGCATCTGTGTCCAAAGCCCGTAAAGGATCACTGCCATCAGGACTCAAAGCCTGCCTGCAGAGAGCTGAGCACCCAGAGATGCCCCAGGAGCACTTTCTCTCTCCTGAGCCCACAGGTAACTCCCCACTTCCTTTCCATGAACTATCTGGGGAGAGTTCTAGGAACTCTCAGGGTGCAGATAATACAGTGCTACCTGGGAGAGGATTGGCCTCAACTCTATGTGAAACCAGAGCCAGAGCCAGTTCAATGTCATCAGGACTCACAGACTACCCACAGAGAGCTCAACAACCAGAAACAATCTCCCTCCTGAGACCATGGGTCGACAGATTACAGCTGAGACAAGCTCTAGTCAGAGACAACAAGATAAACTAGCATCACAGACAAAAAGATGGCAAGAGGCAAGCCAAAGTACCTACGCAACAGAAATCAACAAAACCTGGCAACATCAGAACCCAGTTCTCCCACATCAGCAAAGAGTGTATATCCCAACACACCAGAAAAAAACAAAATTTGAACTTAAAATTATAACTCATGTTGATCATTTTGGAAAAGCACGTGAATAACACCCTTAAAGAAATACAGGACAACACAGGTAAACAAGTAGGAGCCCTTAAAGAGGAAGCAAACAAACAAGCAAAAACCACATAAAGAGCTAGTGTAAAACACAACAAAAAAAGATAGAGGAATTTAAAAGAAAAATAGAAACAATAAAGAATACTAAAGGACACAACCCTGGAGATAGAAAACCTAGGAAAGAGATCAGGACTCATAGATGCAAGCATCACCAATGGAATACAAGAGCT
This sequence comes from Micromys minutus, assembly GCF_963924665.1. Taxonomy (NCBI): domain Eukaryota; kingdom Metazoa; phylum Chordata; class Mammalia; order Rodentia; family Muridae; genus Micromys; species Micromys minutus. Next base: position 15,073,003 of record NC_137982.1, on the reverse strand, counting down.
GGAAAACAGAATCTCACAAGTAGAAGATAACATAAAAAACATTGACACAACTGTCAGAAAAAATAAAAAAATCAAAAAGCTCCTAACCCAAAATATCAAGCAAATCCAGGACACAATAAGAAGACCAAACCTAAGGATAATGGGTGTATAAAAGAGCAAAGACTCGCAACTAAAAGGCCCAGTAAATATATTCAACAAAATTATAGAAGAAAACTTCCATAATCTAAAGAAAGCGATGATCATGAATACACAGGAAGCCTACAGAACTCCAAATAGATTGAACCAGAAAAAGAATTTCTTGTGACACATAATAATCAAAACACCAAATGTTCAAAGGAAAAAAAATACTAAAAGCAGTAAGGGACAAAGGACAAAGTATGTATAAAGGCAAACTTGTCAGAATTATATCAGACTTCTCAACAAAGACCATGAAAGCTAGAAATTCCTGGAAAAAATACATACTGACCCAAAAAGAGCAAAAATGCCAGCCCAGGTTACTATATCTAGCAAAACTCTCATTAACCATAGATGGAGAAACCAAGATATTCCAAGACAAAACCAAATTTACACAGTATCTGTCCACAAATTTAGCCCTACAAAGGATAATAGATGGAAAACACCATTACAAGGAGAAAAACTTCATCTTGGTAAAGCAAGAAAAAATAATCTCCTTACAAAAAGCTCTAAAAAAGAAAAGCACACTAACATAATTCTATGTCTAACAACAAAAATAATAGGAAAAAACAATCACTATGCCTTAATATCTCATAACATCATTGGACTCACTAAACTCAGAGCTAATATCAACCAAATAGAAACAAAAAGAACTATACAAAGAAGCAACATATCCAAGAGCTAGTTCTTTGAGAAAATCAACATGATTGATAAACCTTAGCCATACTAGCTAGAGGACACAACTGAAGCCATAGGTCTCTGAATGTGTGTTCAATGGTTGGTTTTTTAGTCCATGGGAGTTTTGGAGGGTTTGGTTGGTTGATAATGTTCTTCCCATGAGGCTGAAACACTTTCCAGCTCCTTCAGTTCTTTTTATAGCACCTTCACCGGGGTCCCTGTGCTCAGTATGATGGTTAGCTGCAAACATTACTTTTTCAATATAGTACTTGAAGTTCTAGCAAGAACAATCAGACTTAAAAGGAAGCCAAAGGGATACAAATTGGAAAGGAAAAAGTCAAAATATCACTATTTGCAGATGATCAGATAATATATATAAGTGACCTCCAGAATTCCACCAGAGAAATCCTATAGCCAATACACAATTTTAGCAAAGTGGCTGGATATAAAATTAATTTAAACAAGCAACTATTTCTACACAAAGGGTAAAAAAAGGCTGAGAAAGAAATCAGTGAATTCACAACCTTTGCAATAATCATAAATAATATAAAATACCTTGGTGTGATCCAAACCAAGCAAGTGAAAGGTCTATAAGACAAGAATTTCATGTATCTGAAGAATGAAATTGAAGAAGATCTCAGAAGATGAAAAGATCTCCCATGCTCATGGACAGGAAGGATCAACATAGTAAAAATGGCCATCAGGTCAAAAGCAATCTACAGATTTAATGCAATTCCCATCAAAATACCAACTCAAATCTTCATAGAGTTAGAAAGAACAATTTGCAAATTCATTTGAACAAAAAAAAAAAAAATCCCAGGACAGTAGAAAAACTATCCTCAACAATAAAAGAAATTCCAGGGGAATCACCATCCTTGACCTCAATCTGTATTATAGATCAATCATGATAAAAACTCCTTGTATTGGTACAGAGACAGTCAGGTGGAACAATGGAATAGAATTGAAGACCCAGAAATAAACCCACACAGCTATGGTCACTTGATGCTTGACAAAGCAGCTAAAAATTCAATAGAAATAAGATAGCATTTTCAACAGATGTTGCTGGTCCAAGTAGAGTCAGTATGCACAAGAATGCATATGAATCCATTCTTATCTCCTTTTATAAGGCTCAAGTCCAAGTGGATCAAATACCTTCACAAAAAGCCAGATACACTGAAAGTAATAGAACAGAAATTGGGGAAGATCTTAGAACACATAGGCACAGGGGAAATTTTCCTAAACAGAACACCAATGACTTATGCTCTAAGATGAAGAATCAACAAATGAAATCTCATATAATTGCAAAGCTTCTATAAGGCAAAAGACCCTGTCAATTTTACAAAATAGCAAACAACAGATTTGGAAATGTTATTTGCCAACCTGACATCTGATAGAGGACTAATATCCAATATATACAAAGAATTCAAGTAGAGTCCAGCAAATCAAATAATCCTATTAAAAATGGGAAGCATAGCTAAACAAAAAATTCTCATCTATGGAATATCGAATGGTTGAGAAGCACCTAAAGAAATGTTCAACATTTTTGGTCATCAACGAAATGCAAATCAAAACAACCCTGAGATTCCACCTCACACCATTTAGAATGGCTAAGATCAAAAACTCAGATGACAGCAGATGCTGTCAAGGATGTGAAGAAAGAGAAACACTACTCCATTGTTGGTGGGGTTACAAGATGGTACAACCACTCTGAAAATCTGTCTGGTGGATCTTCAGACTATTGGACACAGGACTACCTGAAGACCCAGCTATATCACTCCTGGTCATATACCTCAAACCCACTCCAACCTATAACAAGGACACATGTTCCACCATGTTCATAGCAGCCTTATTTATAATATCCAGAAGTTGTAAAGATCCCAAATGTCCTTCAAGAGAGAAATTGATACAGAAATTGTGCTACATTAACACAGTGAAGTACTACTCAGCTATTAAGAACAATGACTTCATAAAAATCTTAGGCAAATGGATGGAACTAGAGACTCTCATTCTGAGTGAGATAACCCAATCACAAAAGAACATAAATGGTATGCATTCACTGATAAGCACACACTAGATACAAAAGCTCATAATTCCCATGAAACAAATCATAGACCTTATGAAGCTCAAAAAGAAAGAAGACCAGAATGTGGATGCCTCAGTCCTTATTAGAAGGGAGAAGAACAAAACACTTATGGGAGTAAATGCAGGAAAAAATAAATGAGTGGGGATTGAAGAAAAGATTATCCAGAGACAGCCCTCCTCTCATCTATCTGATATGTAGCCACCAAATCCAAGCCTATTGCTGATAACAAGAAGTGCTTACTGACAGGAGCCTGAGGTGGATGCCTGCTCAGAGGCTCTGCCATAGCCATGCTGATACAGATAAGTATGCTTGAAGCTAACAATTGGACTAAACATGAAGATGCCAATGAAGGTGTTAGAGAAAGAACTGAAGGAGCTGAAAGGGTTTAAACCCCATAAGAAGAACGACATTATCAACCAACCATACCTTTCACAGCTCCCAGGGACTTAAACAGCAACCAATGAGTATGCATGGAGAGACCCATGGCTTTAGTTGCATATGTTGCAGAGAATAGCTTTGTCTGGCATCAATGGGAGGAGAGGTCTTTAGTCCAGTGAAGGCTCATTTTCCCAGTGTATAGAAATGGCAAGATGCTGAGGTGAGAGTGGGTGGTTGGGAGAGGAAGCACATTCTTGGATGCAATGGGTGGGAGACAAAGGGTGTATTTTATTGTGGGGAATGAGAAAAACATTTGAAATGTAAATACAGAGAATATCCAACAAAAAAAGGGGAAAAATGTACCTTGCATGTATGCTGGATGCTTCTGGAGGCCAGAAGAGGGTACTTGATCCCTGGAACTTGTATTACAGAAAGCTGAGTAATTTTGAGTCACCATGTGGATGGTGAGAATAGATTCTATATTCTGAAAAAGCAACAAGTGATCTTAACTACAGAACCATCTCTCCATCTCCATAAAACAATATAATTTAAGATTTATCAATAACTTTTGAAAATGATACACTTAAAAAATTTTGTTTAGCATTCCATCAACAAATTGACTTTTAGGACAATGTCAACACAGGTAGTTTGTGGCTATAGTTAAAAATTATAAAAATATACATTTTCATTCCTATACATTATGATACATACACATATATGTGTTCATATACATGGAAAATAAAATCATGACCTATCATAAATATAATATCCTAATATGTTTACTTATGTGTGTATATAAACTCAATGTTATTATTGTTATCCAGTTACAGAAGTACTAGTAAAGACAGAGAGGCTGTAGTCAAAATAAAACTATTTCTTCAAATTGCATAGGTATAATTTTTATTCAAACAAGCCCTTTTAGGACTTTAAAATATTTTTCTTTTGTATTTATAAAATTACTTCAATATAAAATGTAATTTGCTTAAAGTTCCTATTAAAGTAATCATTAAAGAATATTCCCATATCTTTCATGCTTATGTGACTATTGATAAAAATAATCAACACTTTTTTCTACTCATATTACTATAATTTTGAAAGCATTACATCTAGTACACTTAAATTTGAGCATCCTAGCCCATTTTTTCAGTAGGTAGTAGGCTAAGACTCAAGGGAAGAAAGTTGCTGTTTCTTTAAACTATCCAGTGCCCTCTATTGTCTATTCTCTTTTTAAAGATGTTGAAAGTGCTTCAATATCCCCAGTTCTTGGTTAAATGGGTATCCTCTATCTAGAATAGAAGACACTATGGAACCCATTGAAGTGAACAGCTACTTAATATTCATCAAATAGAAACCTCATGAAGACTGAGGGTATTTGCAAATAGTTTCTTCCAAAGCAGTGATGGTAGAACACTTTAGAACATAAGCTCATCTAACCAATGTGGAAAAACTCATACTGTGGAACAAATAGAATGTCAAAATAAATACAGTTTTAATTTTAAGTTCTTAATATTTAAGCATCATGAATATCCAACAAAGAAAATACATTATAGCTTAAGACAAAAAGGTTGGCCAATTCTTACCAATATCTCCACTAACTTCTTCCATAGACATGACTATCCCAACATGAAAGTCTAGAATATTGGATATTTGTGCTCTAATGACCAAGTAGCTTTTCTGAAAGCTCAAAGTAATATCTATCTTTAAGCAAGTATGTCACATAAGCAGAGAAAATGTTCATTAAAAGTAAAGATAAGGCCAGAGAAAAGCTGAGGTTTCAGCTTTGGCTTTTAATTTCAAGTGTTCATTCCTACTTCTGTCTTTATCCTTTACCTCATAAATAACCCTTTTGTGAACAGGAGTATAAACCCTGATATGGAAATTACACAAAGTCACTGAGACCTTAAATCTTTATAGGAATAATGATATTTGGTGACATTAGCTTTAGACTTATCTGTGTAAGCTGTAGAAAATATCTGTGAAAACTCCCCACCTTTTGGGAAACTTTTTTTTTTAATTATTTAGAAATTTTTTCTCCTGGTATTCCTACTCTCTTACCCCACTATGACACAAGTTTTTGCATTTTTCACTCAGGATTTCTCTTTCCAAATGAAATATGGCACTTTCCACCTGAAGTACTGATAGTTTTGTATCATTATGGAAATGACTTTGGGGTAGCAACTATTAATCTTGATCAGTTTTTAATATTTTTAATGTTCTAAATTTCTTTTTAGATGGAGATTCTCTGTCAAATCTCACCTGCAGTGAAAATACTAAAAAAAAAAAAAATGTATCAATGATAACAAACTATAGCAACCCATATTCATTCTTTGGCTTTGACCTTGACTGTCTGATATGAGAGAATTTGCTTTTTGTTGCAAAAGTTAAATTTTTGTCCCCAAAGAGGGAAATCTAACTAGACTTAATTAATTAAGAAGTTATATGTAATATATAGACACATTCAACTGAAAGAAATAGACACACTAAAGGAATATATTGAAGAAGAATATGGATCAGAAATGTTAGAAAAGCTGTTCTTTTTCTATTGAATGTTTTTACCTCCTTTGTCAAAGATCAAGTGACCATAGGTGTTGGGTTCATTTCTGAATCTTCAATTCTGTTCCATTGATCTAACCACCTATCTCTGTACCAATGCCATGATTATCTGTAATATAGCTTGAGGTCAAGAATGGTGATTTTCAGAAGTTCTTTTATTATTGGTAATAGTTCTTGCTATCTAAGGTTTTTTGTTATTCCAAATGAACTTGCAAATTGCTTTCTAATTCTAGAAAGAATTGAGTTGAAATTTTCATGCAAATTGCATTGAATCTGTAGATTGATTTTGGCAAGATGGCCATTTTTACTATGTTGATTCTTACATTCCATGAGCATGGTAGATCTTTTCATCTTCTGAAATTTTCCTCAATTTCCTTCTTCAGAGATTTGAAGTTCTTGTCATTCAGACCTTTCCTGTACTTAGTTAGAATTACCGCAAGTCTTGCATATGGTTTGTGACTATTGTGAAGGGTGTTTTTTTTTTTTTCCTAACTTCTCTCTCAGCATGTTTGTCCTTCTAGTAGAGAAGGGATACTGATTTTCTTCAGTTAAATTTATAAACAGCCACATTGCTGAAGTTTTATATCAGCTGTATCAGTTCTCTGTTGGAATTTTGGGGTCAGGTAAGTATACTATCATATCATCTGCAAATAGTGATATTTTTAATTCTTTCTTTCCAACTTCCTTTTACTGTCTAATTGCTCTGGCCAGTACTTCCAGTACTATGTTGAATAGATAGGGGGAGAGTGGGCAGCCTTGTATAGTCCCTGATTTTAATGGGATTGTTTTAAGTTTCTCACTATTTAGTTTGAAGTTAGCTACTAGTTTGCTGTATATTGCTTTTACCACATTTAGGTATTGGCATTGAATTCCTGGTCTTTCCAAAACTATTAAGATAAAGAGGTGTTGAATGTTTGTCAAATGCTTTCTCAGCATCTAGTGAGATAATCATATGTTTTTTTTTTCCTTTGAGTTTGTTTATATGGTAGATTATGTTGATGAATTTTTATATATTAAACCATTCCTGCATCTCTGAGATGAAGCCTACTTGATCATGGTGAATGATAATTTTAATGTATTATTGGATTCGGTTTGCAAAAATTTTGTTGAAAATTTTTGCATCAATGTTCATGAGGGAAATTGGTCTGAAGTTTTGTCTTTGTAGGGACTTTGTGTGGTTTAGGTATGAGTGTAATTGTGGCTTTAAAGAATGAGTTAGGTAGTATTACTTTTGTTTCTATTTTGTGGAATAGTTTTGAGAGTATTGGTATTAGGTCTTCTATCAGGTCTGATAGAATTCTGTACTGAACCCATCTGTTCCTAAGCTTTTTTCGTTTGGGAGACTTTGGATGACTGCTTCTATTGCTTAAGAAGTTATGAGACTGTTTAGATACTTTATCTGATCCTGATTTAACTTTGGTACATGGCATCAGTCTAGAAATTTGCCCATTTCCTCCAGATTTTCCAGTTTTATTGAATATAGGCTTTTGTAGTGGAATCTGATGATTTCTTGAATTTCCTCAGCATCTGTTATTATGTTTCTCCTTTCATTTTTGATTTTGTTAATTTGGATTCTCTCTGTGTGCCCTCCAATTAGTATGGCTAATGGTTTATCAATATTGTTGATTTTCTCACAGAATCAGCTCCTGGTTTGTTAATTTTTTGTATAGTTCTTTTTGTTTCTACTTGGTTGATTTCTGCTCTGTGTTTATTTCTTTCAGTCTACTCTTATTGTGTGTATCTATTCTAGAGCTTTTAGGTGTGCTGTCAAACTGTTAGTGTATGCTTTCTCCAGTTTCTTTTTGGAGGCACTCAAAGTTGTGAATTTTCCTTTTATTACTGCTTTCATTGCATCCCATAAGTTTGGGTATGTTGTACCTTCATTTTTGTTAAATTCTAAAAAATACTCTTAATTTCTTTCTTTATTTCCTCTTTGACCATGTTATCATTAAGTAGAACACTGTTTAACTTCCATGTGTATGTGGGATTTTTTTTGCTTGTTTGTTTTTGTTGTTATTAAAGACCAGCCTTAGTTCATGGTGATTTAATAGGATGTATGGTAGTATTTTGACCTACGTGTATCTGTTTAGGCCTGTTTATATGGTCAATTTTGGGGAATTTTCTGTGAGATGCTGAGAAGAAGGTATATTCTTTTGTTTTAGGATGAAATGCCTTCTTAGAAGGGAGAACAAAACACTCATGAAAGTAAATACAAAGTCAAATAGAGGAGCAGGGATTGAAGAAAAGATCGTTCAAAGGCTGCCTTACCTTGGAATACACCCCATATTCAGCCACCAAACCCAAGCACTATTGTTGCAAAGAATTACTTATTGGCAGGAATCAGATATGGATGCCTCCTCAGGGGCTCTGCCTTAGTCATACAGATACAGCTGAGCATGCTTGTAGCTAAACATCAAACTGAACATGTGGGTCCCAATGAAGGTGCTAGAGTAAGAACTGAAGGAGCTGAAAGTCTTTGAAACCTCATGGGAATAATATCATCAATCAACCAAATCATCCAAAACTCCCATTGACTAAAACACCAACCACTGACACACATGGAAAGACCCATAGCTCCAGTTCTATATGTAGCAGAAGACAGCAGTTCCTGGCATCAATGTGAGAAGAGGCCTTTGGTCCAGTGAGGATGCGTTTTTCCCAATGTAGCAGAATGCCAAGGTACAGAGGTGGAAAGGGTGATTGGGAGAGGTTGCATCATCATGGAGACAAGTGGAGGGGAAGTGTGATGAGAGTGGGGAAGGCAAAGGAATAACATTTGAAATGTAAATACAGAGAGTATCCAATAAAAAATTAAACAAGTAAATACATAAATAAAACAAATTTTAAAAAGAAATGTTAGAATGGAGTTCTGACTACAACAGTTGATTGGCTGATTTGACTTCAGTGATGTGGAGAGGTTAGAATGTTGCAAGTAGCCAATGATTGCTTCTTCATATGTGACCTAATAGCTTGTGGCAGGTAAACCCGTTGGAGTAATTTTCACCAACCAAAATTCTAAGAATGCTCTTTTATAGTATCTGAAGGCTTAGCTTAGATACTGCAATTTTCCTTGATCTACCTACTGAATGTATCTGATATATATTTTCAAAATTTTGATTGTGTTCTGTTTGTTCTGCTGTTATACACCAACATAAACCTAATATCACATTAGAACATTTTATTTGTGAAACTCGCATTGATGGTCTCAAGAAATAGTTACACATATTTGGCTCCAGAATAAACTCATAAACTTAAGGACTATTGTGTTTGTGGACAACCATGTGCTATTATAACAATATGCTTATTCTTCATGTTTCCTTCCACATGACACCTAAAGACATAGACATCTCCATAGACACAATAGTGTCTGGTATATTAATGATATGATTGAGTGAAATGATCCACTAAATACTTTATGATGGGAATAATCGAGGAAAGATCACATTAAAATTAGAGGGTTAAAATATTTAGACCCGATCCTCAACCTTATAAAGCACAAAGGGCCTGGAGGTTAAATTACTTACATGTGTCCTGGGATTTAATCAATTAATTTTTATGTGATAAAATTACCAAAGGAAAGGTTTGGGTGACAGCAGACACACAGATGTTCTCGGAGAGTGATACATTTTGACTGAACACTGCAAGTATGTTTTAGATCATTCTCTTCATCTGTATCTTTTACAAAGTGCTTCATCAAAAACAATAAAAATAAACTAAAAACAGTGCTTCCTGAGTTGTGCACAATTAATATAACTTAAGGAATAGGTTGGTGAATTTAATGCATTATAAGTCAGAAAATGGGTAAATAATGTGGCTTTAGTGATTGTCTTCTGAGGAAGTGGAACCACCTTAGACAGCAAATTGAGGATGTACAGCTAGTGTCTATCACAGAAGTATTTAATCAATTGGTTGTTGGTAGGGAGAAAATTTCACATATATTAATAATCATATAAGTACTAATTTTTGTGCTACAAGAAGAAAGAAAATTGTGAATAGATTTTTTTACAGAATAGAAATATGAATGTATGCATTGTGGAACACATTAATTAACTGTTACTGAATTATGCTAGGCTAAAAATGTCTACAAAATATGGGTTTGTAATAGTAACTTCCTAAAGGTTGATTTCAGCTTATTTTCCTACTCCTCTGCTTCTAGGAATCATTTTGAAAAAATGGTCCCAAAGGAAGAAATAAATTGATTACATTGTGACCAGAATCAGAATCTCTATTGCATAAGTCTCTGAGCTCTTCTGCCATCCTCCACACCAATGTCACCCAAAGCATAGTATGGTCCACAATATATGTTCCCTACCACATCCATATATACTCTGCCACTGCCATGTTTACACCACAACACAAGATGCTTTAGGTCATACACACTTAGATTATACCAGATGAAAAAATGGAAAACGGGGAATTAAAGTATTCTAGATCATTGTGGACTCCCAAGACAAATAAGGGACAGTAGAGCATTGCCCATACCTTAGACATCTATCAGAGTATGACAGAAGTGGAGCCACTTCCTATGCAATCTCAGATTCAGAGAGATAAAGCAAGTTAGCCTTCTGTTTCCCTGCCAGGGAACTCACTTCTAGTCATCATGAAAATGACAGTCTGGTAATCTAGTTGATACGCTTGGAAGGCCACTGCCCCTGTCCCAGCACTTTGCTATGGAGTGCATTTTGGTGCCACTAGACAGTTGGTGGCAGGAATTTTTTACATCACTGTGTACAATCAGAAGCTAATCAAGGCAGAAATGTGACTTTGGTCTTATACTCAGGAAACTGGCCAGGATTAAGGACATTTGCATTTGTAGCTCAGGGAAGAACACTTAGAATTGAAGCTCAGGTCAGAACATTTACATTTGTAGCTCAAGGCAGGCTCAGCAGATGTAGGAGCAGCAGTCTCTTTGTCTCTTGGGACCCCTTCTTGTCCCTGATCTCCCCAACCTGGCCTCCAGAAAGATGTTTACAGAATTTTTGATTATTAACTTGCTTGTTCCCTGACTCAGAACTGATGTTATCTTTCTGCATGTAATTAAAGTGCTTTAAAAGAGAACTGAATAAAGAAGGCTTCACTTCAGCCTTAGGACCAGCCTAGGTTATGTTACAATTTTGACTGTCTCTTTTTACTTTCAATCCTTGCTCAGGCTCTGGGGGACCTTCTGTTTGACCTAGCAGGTCTCAGACACTTCCCACTTGTCCATTTTCCTCTCATCCCGCAGACTCAAGTTATATAAGTTAGCCTCACAATTTCAGTAAACATGGTACCTTCCAAAAGAATCTCCCGGGTTGTTCATATCCTCTGCACTCACCACTGTTCCAGACCTGCTATCCAGCTCCTCTGCACACTGAGAAAACCAGTGAACAACCACCAATTCAAAGGGCACACAGAACACAAATATCTGAATTAAGTTTTATAAAGGATAATGTAAGCATTACCCCCACTGCTTTTTTACTTACAACTTTGTTTTAAGAAGAGAGATACATGTACATATTTTTAAAATTATTTTGACATAACACTATATGAATACACTTTTGTCAGTACTTAGTTCTTTTAGAGGTTTGATAGTATGCATTGAAATCATACTAGTTACCATAAGCATAAAGTAAACGTAGAACAGAATGCAACATGGAAACAGTCAGAGGTTTCTTGGTGTGCATAGATTAAACATAATGATTTGTGAATACCAAAAATTGCCACAAGGCTATATTCTTAGCTCTTGGATTATTCATGATTTAAGATCCAGGTGTACCACACTCTGAGAAGGTGCTATACACTTATTTTTTTTCCTAAGAAGGACTGAGTCTTTCACTTTTTGGCCTTTGTTTTTCTTGAGCTTCATATGGCCTGTGAGTTGTTTCTGGGACATTCAGAGTTTTCTGAGGCTAGTATTCAATTTTCAGTGACTGCATATTATGTCTGTTCTTTTGTGACTGGGTTAGCTCACTCAGTATGATATTCTCTAGATGCATCCATTTTCCTACATTTCCCCCCATTCTTAATGAAGAAAATCTAGCTCAAAACTAACATGTCATTTGACTTCTCAAACTTTACATATTTTTCTGAAATATATAAAACTCAATAACAATCTCACTTATTCCTCTGTGGAGTATCTGAATGTGAGATATCCATTCCAATGAAACTGGCAGATATGGCTTCATTCTCTGAGGTCTCTCTTAACAATCATATTAGTGTAAGGGAGGTGTTTTAATGGCATCTAATTTTATTGGTGAGATTCTAGGTGCTTGTAATGTATGTTAAAAGGCACTGTGGTGTGTACTGCAATAGCCTTGAACTTAGACAACTGACTCAAGTAAAAGGCAGAGTCTAATGGATAAATTCGTCACTGTCAAGTATCTTTAGAAAGCATGGTGTTGTGAGTGCTGGAGCAATAAATGAACTAGGTTTCTAGTAGCCTTTGTCAGCAGCTAATATTATATAAGCAGTGTCTGGGAGATCTTTTTTTTTTAATTGTAGCAATATATCAAAGCCTCTTTTTTAAATCTTAGGAAATCTAACCCCTAGGAAGATGATGCTGGAACTCTGAAAGGAGAAACAAAAATCCACTAAAATAAGAGCATACACTGACACATAATCTCCCAAGTCAGAACTCATTACATAGCTCTTACATGGCAGCTTTCTTCAGTGCTGTAACTAGGAGACAGGGAAGATAAAGAACTGGAGTGTGGTGCCAACCTCCTGAACTGTTCACAACTACAAGAAGGCATTTGAGCCAGAAACCTGAAACTTTCAGTGACACAAATATATCACCTAAGCTCATGATTATTTTTGAAAGATAATTAAAGGGACCTGTCATTAGAAATCAAATGGCCTCTGCTTGATTTGTAGTTAGTCAATTTTTCTACATTTTTAAATTAGCTCATTATTGATACACAAAACATTCTATTTTAAGTGAGCCATTAACCTGAAAAGTCATCTCTGTTTTAAGCAGGGTATGTATGGTGATCTCTTGCAGGCTTTGGAACAGGAAGAGGAAAGCAATCAGAGTACGGTAAGAGTGAAACTGAGCTCAGCCAAATATTATAGTAACCTGTTGATGTTTGATGGTTTGCTATGTATTACAACTTTAAATACTGTACCACAAGGCTTGGTATCCACCAGGAGCAAGAGAATCTGCACCTAGACATAATCAATGCTATGTAACGACCTCCCACATCAAGTTATCCCTGATTTGGTGAGTAAAGATTCCTACAGCCTATAGCTCAGCAGAATAGGTGGAATTTGTGTACTTGACTTGGGGTCTCAGGGGAGACCACCACAAGGAGGAATTTTAAAAAATAGAAGGAGGAGAGATTTCATGGGTATGAAGTAAGAATTTCTGCTTTTGTTGGATTTGTGCCATGTATTAGTTTTCTGGACTCTGTCTTATGAGAGGACGCTTTGCTGAGAACAGGCATGTGTTATTTTTCTAGAAATGGTCTGGTGAAAGGCCATGTGGTGTTTTGCTAGAGCAGATGCTTAAGAGGACATGTAATATTTGGGAAGAGATAAATGTAGCCAAAGAGATAGTGGATGATGTTCTGACATTGGTTTACTTTGCTGGTCTTCATTAAGCAATGCTCATGATGGTCTAGCGTCTTGCTTTCTTCCCTGATCTTCACTTGTGACTTTGTACAGAGAACTGCACCAAAAAAAACTTCATTAAAGATCCAGTTGTTGTATATCCCTTTAAAAGGTTAGAATTCTGAAAACAAAACAGACTTTATGTACCTCTGGCCAGGTAATTTATCATGCTCATCTAAGATAGTCAAGTGGTTAATTGCTCAGGGCACACATTGCTGCCCTTGAGTGGCTTACACTGACTTAGCAGGGTCTACAGTCTGGGAATAAAAGCTCACATTGTCAGAGGTTACATAGCATATTTGACAAAGAATATATAAGAGCAAGCTAATGACCATGAGATCCTTTTTCCACTGTCAGTTGAGATGCAAGTGGACCAGCACTTTGTCTTCATTACTGTTGTATTTGTCATCTCTGGAATACTGCCTGGATGAGTGGTTACTTAAAACACATTGAGGGTGTGAGTAATGATAATAATGCAGAGAAATCACATTACAATACCTTGCAAAATTAGGATCAATCATTAAACAAGAAGCCATGAAAATATTACAAGAAGCATCTACATTATTATATTAAATATTCACAATCATTGGACAAGAGAAGGGTTATTATCTTTACTTTCCACTAATAAAAATTGAGCCTCTAAGATCTAACTTATTGGCATAAGATGGGGAAGAAAATCTTGTATATTGTTAGTATTTTGCTTAGCATAGATAGATAGATAGATAGATAGATAGATAGATAGATAGATAGATACAAGGAGATGATAAGTGGTGATGTAAATAAAATAAACAGTGAACAAAGGAGAAAACAGTTACTATTACTGCTATGAAGACATGGTTCTTTTTCTTACTGACAGACAAGTTAACTTTCAGAAAGGGTGTGCCAACAACATCACAGTTAAGCCTGAACAGATGTGTCTATTTAATTCCCTAATAAATATTCTGAGATGTAACACTTTAGATACTTCATGAAACACATTTGAAAGTGTAAGATCATGTTTTATTTAATAATCTCAGAATAGCTTTATTATATGTATGTCTAGGTGTATGTGAAGACATTAAGCAAGGTTTTGGCAATTTCTTACATTACTTGCTTGTGAAATACTTCTAAAATAATTAAATGAATAGCAATTATTTTGATTCATAAGAAATAATATAAAATACTAGCATAACAAATAATGAGAAAATATATAAATAAATACTTGGAGTCTGTTCAAATTAACATGACCAGAAAGTCATGCAGGTTTTGTCTGCTTCTTCTAACTCATATACCTACCCAAAATGAAGTGCGCCTCCTTTTTTATATTATATGAATAATATCTGAGTCCAATAATTTGAGCTTCTTGATTCCTGTTAGGTACAAAACTACTTGTCCCCACAAGTGAAAACCTAGGGACACCAAATTACTGCTGCTGAAATTCCATGCTGAAGCTTATGACCCCTCTGTTGTGACAAAATCAGTTGTCATTACCTGAGACATTATCTGCTTTGTGTAGAGTTAACTAAGAATGTTTTATGTTCAAAGTAGGAGATCTGGGCAGCCAGGGAGCAGAGAGATCTCTGTAGAGTGCACACGGTAAGTGCACCCCCAGGCCTGCCTGATCCAGGGACCAGGAACACAACTTTGGAACTTCTGTTTCCACCCAGCGGCGACTTCAGGGTGCAGAACAGGGTGCAGCCCATCAGGCACTCGGATCAGCAGCTCCTAAAGCTTTAAAGACTGGTGAGTAGGAGATCTGGTCAGCCAGGGAGCAGAGGAATCTCTGCAGAGTGCACACGGTAAGCACACCCCAGGCCTGCCTGATCCAGGGACCAGAAACACAACTTTGGAACTTCTGTTTCTACCCAGCAGCAACTTCAGGGCAAAGAACAGGGCCCAGCCCACCTGCACCCCCCCCCCAGCAGCAGCTCCTAAAGGTTTAAAGACTGTGACCAGGAACACAATGTTGGAACTTCTTTTTCCACCCGGTGTTGACTTCAGGGCGCAGAACTGGGCTCGGACGATCTGCCACTCTGATCAGCAGCTCCTAAAGCTTTAAAGACTGGTGAGTAGGAGATCTGGGCAGCAAGGGAGCAGAGAAATCTCTGAGGAGTGCGTACAGTTAAGCGCACCCCCAGGCCTGCCTGATCCAGGGACCAGGAACACAACTTTGGAGCTTCTGTTTCCACCCTGCGGAGACCTCAGGGCGCAGAACAGGGCTTGGCCAAGCTGACACCTGAACAAGTGGAGATCCAAAGACACAGACCAGATACAAGGGAAAGGCAAGAACATATCACTGACAACAAGATGGTGAGAGGAAAACAAAAGAGTATGTCCCAAGGAAACAAAGACAACCTGGCAATACCAGAACCCAGCTCTCCCATAACAGCAAACATTGGAATGCCAAACACTCCAGAAAAAGAAGACACAGACCTGAAGTCATACCTCAAGATGCTGATAGAGATACTTAAACAAGAACAGGAGAAAAACCAAAAAGCTTCAAGCTTTTAAAGAGGAAACAAGAAAAACACTCAAAGAACTCAAAGAACTAGAGAAAAACAGAACCAAAGAGATTAGGGAATTTAAAACAGAAATTGACACAATAAAGAAAGCACTAAAAAAGAAAAACCTAGAGGTAGAACACCTGAAAAAGAAATCAGGAGTCACAGAAGCAAACATTTCAAATAGACTAAAAGAGATGGAAGAAAGAATCTCGGGGGCAGAAGACAACATTGTAAACATAGACAAAACAGCCAGAGAAGATGCAAAAAACAAAAAGCTCCTAACCAAAATGTCCAGAAAATCCAGGACACAATGAGAAGACCAAACCTAAGGATAATAGGAATAGAAGAGGGAGAAGAGTATCAACTAAGAGGCACAGTAAATATCTTCAACAAAATCATAGAAGAAAACTTCCCTACCCGCAAGAATGAGATGACAACGAGCATAAAAGAAGCCTTCAGAACTCCAAATAGGTTGGACCAGAAAAGAAATACCTCCCGACACATAATAGTCAAAACACCAAGTGTGCAAAGCAAAGAACGTATACTAAAAGCAGTAAGGGAAAAAGGACAGGTAACATATAAAGGCAGGCCAATAGACTCACACCCGATTTCTCAACGGAGACTATGAAAGCTAGAAGAGCCTGGAAAGACATCATGCTAACCCTTAGAGAGCACAAGTGCCAGCCCAAGTTGCTATACCCAGCAAAACTATAAATCACCATCGATGGAGAGACGAAGATATTTCAAGACAAATCAAAATTTACACACTATCTGACCACAAACCCAGCACTAAAACGAATTTTAGGTGAAAAACCCTATACAATGAGGGAAAATACAGCCTAGTCAAAACAAGAAAACTCCTAAATACGAAAACTAAAAGAAGAAAAAGACACAGACACAACTCAACCCACAAAAGCAATAATAGCAGGAAACAGAAACAACTATTCCTTGATATCTATTAACATAAATGGACTCAACTCCCCAATAAAGAGACATAGGCTATCAGAATGGATACATAAGCAAAATCCAGACTTTTGCTGCATACAGGAAACTCATCTCAGAGACAGAGACAGACACTATCTCAGAGTAAAAGAGTGGGAAAAAAACTTCCAAGCAAACAGCCCCAAGAAGCAAGCTGGAGTGGCTATTATAATATCGAATAAAGTAAATTTCCAACCAAAAGTTATCAAAAATGATAAAGAAGGACACTTTTTACTCATTACCAGGGAAATCTGTCAGGAGAAACTCTAAATTCTTAACATATAGGCTCCAAATAAAAAAGCACCCACATTCATAAAAGAAACCCTACTAAAGCTCAAAAAATACATTTCACCCCACACAATAATAGTGGGAGACTTTAATACCCCACTCTCACCAATGGACAGATAATGGAAACAGAAACTGAACAAGGACACTACAAAACTAGCAGAGACTTTGAACCAACTAGAATTAATAGATATATACAGAACATATCATCCTAAACTAAAAGAATTCACCTTCTTCTCAGCACCCCATGGCACCTTCTCAAAAATTGACCACATAATTGGACACAGAACGAGCCTCAATCGATATAAGAAGATTGAAATACTCCCATGTATCCTCTCAGATCACCATGGTCTACAGCTGGTCTTTAACAACAACAAAGACAACAAAAAGCCTAAGTATACATTTGAACTAAACAATCCCCTATTAAACGATGGCAGGGCCAAACAAGATATAAAGAAAGAAATTAAGAACTTTCTAGAATTCAATGAAAACAAAAACACAACATACCCAATCCTATGGGATGCAATGAAAGCAGTACTGAGAGGAAAACTCATAGCCCTAAGTGCTTCCAAAAAGAAACTTGAGAGAGCTTACATCAGCAACCTGACAGCACAGCTTAAAGACCTAGAACAATAGGAAGCAATATACCCAGGAAGAGTAGACAGAAAGAAATAATCAAAATTAGGGCAGAAATAGACAAAATAGAAACAAAAAGAGCCATTGAAAAAATCAACAAAACCAAGAGTTGGTTCTTTGAGAAATTCAACAAGATTGATAAACCCCTAGCCAGGCTTACTAGAGGGCAAAGAGAGAGTATACAAATTAACAAAATCAGAAAGGAAAGTGGAGACATAACAACTGAAACTGAGGAAATTCAAGAAATCATCAGATCCTACTACAAAAATTTATACTCCACAAAATTGGAAAATCTGGAGGAAATGAACGAATTCCTAGACAGATACAAGATCCCAAAGTTGAACCAGGACCAAGTAAACCATTTAAATAACCCTAAAACACCTAAAGAAATAGGAGAAGTCATCAAAAGCTTCCCAACCAAAAAAAGCCCAGGTCCAGATGGGTTCAGTGCAGAATTTTATCAGACATTTATTGCGGATATAACACCAATACTCTCCAAACTATTCCAAAAGATAGAATTAGATGGAATACTACCCAACTCATTTTTTGAGGCTACAATAACCCTCATACCTAAACCACACAAAGACCCTACAAGGAAAGAGAACTTCAGACCAATCTCACTTATGAACATTGATGCAAAAATACTCAACAAAATCCTTGCAAACCAAATCCAAAAACACAACAAAACGATCATTCATTTTGACCAAGTAGGCTTCATCCCTGGGATGCAGGGATGGTTTAATATAAGGAAATCCATCAAAGTAATCCACCATATAAACAAAGTCAAAGAACAAAATCACAAGGTCATCTCACTACATGCTGAGAAAGCATTTGACAAAATTCAACACCCCTTCATGTTAATAGTCCTCGAAAGAACAGGAATCCAAGGTCCATACTTAAACATAATAAAAGCAATATACAACAAACCAACAGCCAACATCAAGCTTAACGGTGAGAAACTTGAAGCAATCCCACTAAAATCAGGGACTCGACAAGGTTGCCCACTCTCCCTCTACCTATTCAACATAGTAAGGAAGTCCTGGCTGAAGCAATTAGATAGCAAAAGGATGTCAAATGAATACAAATTGGAAAGGAAGAGATAAAAATATCACTCTTTGCCGATGACATGATAGTGTATTGAAGTGACCCAATAAACTCCACCAGAGAACACCTACAGCTGATAAACAAGTTCAGCAAAGTGGCTGGATACAAAATCAACTCAAACAAGTCAGTAGCCTTCCTATACTCAAAGGACAAACATGTGGAGAAAGAAATTAGGGAAAAGGTACCCTTCACAATCGTCACAAAAACTATGAAATACCTTGGTGTGACTCTAACTAAGAAAGTGAAGGACCTGTACGACAAGAACTTCAAACCTCTAAAGAAGGAAATTGTGGATGATCTCAGAAAATGGAAAGGTCTCCCATGCTCATGGATGTGAAAGATCAACATTTTAAAAATGGCCATTCTACCAAAAGCAATCTACAGATTCAACGTAATCCCCATCAAAATTCCAACACAGTTCTTCATGGAATTAGAAAGATCAATGTGCAATTTCATATAGAACAACAAAAGACCTAGAATAGCAAAATCCATCCTCAACAACAAGAAAATATCTGCGGGAATCATTATCATTGACCTCAAGCTATAGAACAAGGTAATTGTTCTGAAAACTGCATGGTACTCGTACAGAAATAAGCATGTGGATCAATGGAATAGAATAGAAGATTCAGAAATCAGCCCTCACATATATGGACACCTGATTTTAAACAAAGGAGCCGTAAACATTCTATGAAAAAAGGACAGCCTATTCAACAAATGGTGCTGGTCCAACTGGAACTCAACATGCAAAAGAATGAAAATAGACCCTTTCTTATCTCCTTGTACAAAAATCAAGTGTAAGTGGATCAAAGATCTCCACATTAAACCAGTTACACTGAGACTATTAGATGAAAAAGTAGGGAAAACTTTAGAACATATAGGCACAGGAGAAAATTTTCTGAACAAAACACCAATGGCTCAAGCTCTAAGGTCAAAGATTAACAAATGGGACTTAATGAGATTGCAAAGTTTCTGTAAGGCTAAGGATATTGTCAAGAGAACAAAACGGCAGCCAACAGAATGGAAGATGATTTTTACCAACTCCACATTAGATAGAGGCCTAATATATAAGGTATACAAGGAATTCAAAAAGCTAGACATCAGAGAATCAAATAACCCTATTAAAAATGGGGTACAGAGCTAAACAAAACGTTCTCAGTTGAGGAATATGGAATGGCTGAGAAATATCTGAGGAAGTGCTCCACATCCTTAGCCATCAGGGAAATGCAAATCAAAACAACCCTGAGATTCCTCCTCACACCAGTCTGATTGGCCAAGATCCAAAACTCAGATGACAACAGATGCTGGTGAGGTTGCGGAGAAAGAGGAACCCTTCTCCACTGTTGGTGGGGTTGCAAACTAATACAACCACTCTGGAAATCAGTCTGGCAAAACCTTAGAAAATTGGACATAATACTACCTGAAGACCCAGCTATTCCACTTATGGGCATATACCCCAGATACACCTTAGTACACAACAAAGTTTTATGCACCACAATGTTCATAGCAGCTCTATTTATAATAACCAGAAGCTGGAAAGAACCCAGATGTCCTTCAGAAGATGAATGGATACAAAAATTGTGGTACATTTACACAATGGAATACTACTCAGCCACCAGAAAGAATGACTTGACCAAATTCTTAAGAAAATGGCTGCATCTAGAATATATCATTCTGAGTGAGATAACCCAGTCACAAAAGAACAGACATAATATGCAGTCACTGATAATGGGATGCTAACCTCAGAGGCTCGCACTGCCCCAGAAATAACTCACAGACTGTATGAAGTCCAAGAAATAAAGAAAACAAAACAAAAATTCTTTATACAACAAGAAAACTTTGACTATGTCCATGTTACATTTTGTTTTACATGTACTTTATGCTCATTGTAACTATTAAGTTTTCAATGCATACTATCAAACCTTTAAAAATATCAAGTACTGACTAAAAAATATATTCATACAGTTTTATTTAAAAATTATTTTAAAATCTGAAAAAAAGTACTGACAAAAATGTAGTATATAATTTTATGCAAAAATGCTTAAAATCTGTACATTTATCTTTTTTTTAATAAAGTTGTTTTAAAAAAAAGAAAAAAAATGTTTTATGTTCATTTTATATTAAAGGATCTGAAAAGGAATTCTGACCTATATGATAAGTTTTTTTTAACAGCATTATCACAATTTTTATAACATTATCAAAAGCCCTTTGAGAAACTAACATGTAAGTCACTTACAAAATATTAAGAATTCTTTCAGACAATGTCCGATGGGCAATCTAATCTAAAAGCAAAATTATAATCTTTATAATTTTCAAATCTGTCTCACCAGTCCTTGTATTGATACCTTTGAACTCTATGGAATTTTCCTTTTTAGTCTTCTTCAATTTAAGCTGTCAAGTCTAAAGTCATTACACCACTGTCTCATTGCTTCTTCCTTGCATTTCAGTATTGAGAAAAAGTTCAATGATTATTGGTGATGGAAATAATTCCTTTTCTTGAGCACAAGAAGGTGAAAGACATGTCTTCTCACCCGTCTTTTCATATGAAAATCAAAATTTTTGATATTCTATCGAGTCAAATATAGGTCATTGACTTGTGTTTAATTCTTCTGTGGAAAAAAATGTTTTTACCATATCACAAAGTTTCTTTTATTTTATCTAAGTATTAGTCCTCCAGAGAAATCTTACACAAATGTAATAATGAAATCAATTAGAGAACAAACATGCCAAGAAATTAAAAGGAATCCTCACAAAAGCACAGCTTGAGTCATTTCATGGTATTTTCTTCCTGAAATAACTTTTTGTTATTTATTACACATACACACCTAGCTTTTGGTAGGTATAAAGATGAATAGCCCTGTGATGAAAACACATTCATTAGTCACACATGTAACCATGAAAACAGATTCTGAAGTTTGAAAGGAAATTTGGGGTTAAAATAGTGGAGTTTATGATGCTACAGGAGGATAAATAGAAAGTCTTGCAACTATGTATAAAACAGCTTATCTTACTGATAAGAGAAAACTGGGGTTCTGCAAAAAAAGTTCCTTGTCAACATGTTGGCTGCCCAGCACCCATAAATTCTCAGAGAAATGGAGAGTATAGAATCACTGAAAGAGAAAGAAGCATAATACTAGAGTATAACATGAAAAAACATGCCCAAGGCTGGAGACACCATGGCAGAAATGGCTTTCACATAAACAAGGATAATCACAGTCGTAAAAAGAAACTCAGCTTGTGGGAAGAACAAAGCATGAGAAAGATGTACAAAATAAATCAGAAAGTGGTCATATTTTAATAATTTAACAATTGTAATTCATATCTAAGAAATGAGCAAGTATGACAAATAGAGAATAGATGGACTAGCAAGGGTACTATCTTGATCATGAAAGACATACGTTATCTAACATAAACTTGGGACGTAAATGCTAAGATGAGAAACTGTGTTTTCTAACAGATGCTTTTTTGTTTATATCTGTGTATAAGCTACTGTCTCCAGGCTTTCAGGCTTTATCTTTCACCATGTCTTCTCTTTCAACACCAAACAGCTTTCTTTAAAAAGTAACATTTACACACATCTAACTTTCTCTAAGCTCCAGTCAAGATAACTGTAGCAAAGTCTGTGCCATATAGACTAGAAATTTTCTCTTTTTCTATGACCTCACATTCCTAAATTCTATTAATTATAAGGATGAGATTCAGAGTTTTGAAAGCTTTATTTATTAATATGGTTTTACAAAGGCCTCATAGTTATATAAACACAGTTTTACATTTGCAAATGTAATTAATTTACATTGTTATATCCTTTTCTTATTAAAAATTCTTCTCACACATGACAATATCACTGACAAGTGGATATTAGGATAAAAGCTCAGAATACCTGTGATACATCTTACAGACCATATGAAGGTCAAGAAAAAGGAAGGCCAAAGTATGGGTGCCTCAGTCCTGCTTGAAAGGGGGAACAAAATAATCACAAAAGGGACTTGGGAGAAGGAGAAGAGGGGGATAAGAAAATTACGGAGAGGATTAGATGTGGAAGGAGACAGGCAAGATGTACAGAGGGTTAGAAAATTGAACAGAGTTGGGTAGCAATGGGGGATGGGGAATGGGAGAGTGGCCAGGAGAAAGTTCCAGATGCCAGAAAATCACGAGGTTCCCAGGACACAACAGGGATGACATTAGCTAAAATACTTAACAAAGGGGAGAGAGAACCTGTAGAAACCACATCAAGAGGTGAGACACAGTCTCTGGTTGAGGAATGGGGCTACCCACCCTTCAAAAATTTCAACCCAGAATTGATCCTGTCGAAAGGAAATGAAGGGATAAGGAGTCAAAGACTGAGGGAGGAGCTGTCCAGGGACTGCCCCACCTGGGGATCCATCCCATATGCAGCCAACTAAGGTCAGATACTTGCTGATGTCAGGAAGTGCTTGCTGACAGGAACCTGATGTGGATATCTTCTGAGAGGCTCTGTCCGAGTCTTTCCATTACCAGTGTGGATGCTTGCAATCATCAGATTGAGCACAGAAACTCAATGGAGGAGTTGGGGAAGTACTAAAGGAGCTGAAGGGGTTCGAAACCCCATGGGAGGAACAACAATATCAACAAACCATATATGCAGAGCTCCCAGGAATTAAACCACCAAACAAAAAGTACACATGGAGGAAACCATGACTCCAGGTGTATAGAAGAGGATGGCATTAATGGGAGAGGAAGCCCTCGGTCCTGTGAAGACTTGATGTCCCAGTGTAGGAAAACTATAGGGCAGTGGGGTAGAAGTGGGTGAGTAGATGGGAGAGCACCCTTGTGGAGGCAGGGGGATTCAGTGGGGAGGAGGAATGGTAGATTTTTGAGAAACTAAGAGGTGGGATAATATTTGAAATGTAAATAAAATAAGCAATAATAATTTCTTCTCTTTTCTATTCCTTCCCAACTATAGTTTCCCTGCCCTGCCCTTAGTGTAGCTTCCCGCCCTCCATCTCCCTTTTGCCTCAGATTCATTCACTCTCTGCTTCCTCTCCGAAAACAGCAGACTTACCAGGGACATCAACCAAACACAACATAACAAGTTTCAATAAGACCAGGTACACAACATCATTACATATAGACTTGACAAATCAGTCCAACAAGTAGGCAATAGAATCAAGACAGGCCCCACTCCTACAGTTAGTATTTCTGTAAGAACAGCATGCTACTCAAGCATAACCTATATGCAGAGGACATAGGTTAGACTCCTACAGGCTCCCTGTTCTCTACAACACATCCTAGTCAGTTGATTCTGTGGGCTATCTTCACCTAGTGTGTCATTAAAACCTCTGGTTCCTCCAATACTTGCCCTCCCTCCCCTTTATAGAACTTCTGAGCCCAGCCTAATGTTTGGCTAAGGGACTCTGCTCCCATCAGTTGCTGGATAAATTAACTCTGCTCTTGCTTATGGCAATTCTGGTAGGTTCTAAGACACTTGCAGGCAGGAAAAACTGTAGGTCCAGGGTTTTGTGACTTGGTTGGTGCCCCAATCTCTGCATTTGAGGCATTGCTAGGTAACAGAAGATGGCTAGCTCAAGATCTCTGTCTCTCATTACTAGGAGCCTTTGCTAGGGTTATTCTTATAGATTCCATGGTGTTTCCATTGCACTTGGATTCTATCTCACCTTCAAAGTGCTACCCAGTTCTAGTTATTTCTCCCAGGAATTCCTCTTCCATTCCTCTATGAGATTCTTCCTGTTTTTAGCTCCACAAAGCCTAGACCCCAAGTCCACCCATAAACCCTACAATATTTCCTCTTTCCAGGGAGATCCCTGCATCTACGATTAAGCACTCCCTTTTACATAGCCTCTCTTTGTACTGTAGCATGTTTTTTACTTTACAGATAATATCCACTTATAAGTAAGCATGTTAGTGTTTCTAGGTCTAATTTACTTCACTCGGGATGATTTTATTTCCAGTTCTATCCATTTGCCTGCAAGTTTTACGATGTCATTATTTTAGACAACTGAATATTCTGTTGTGTAAAAGTAGCACACTTTCTTTATCCATTCTTTACATAAGAGAAATTTAGATGGCTTCCATTTTCTGGATATATGTATTAAGCTGCAATGAACATTAAGTGAATATTCTTGTGATAAAATGTAGCACCCTCTGGGTATCACACCTGACAGAAGGCTAATATTCAAAATATATAATAAACTCATGGAACTAGACATTAACAAAGTAATGCAATTGAGAAATGATGGGGTAAAGATCTAAAGAGAGAATTCTCAAAAGAGAAATTTCAAATGGCAAGAAACACTTAAAGAAATGTTCAACATCCTTAGCCATCAGGGAAATGTAAATCAAAATGACTTTGAGATTCCATCTTATACCTGTTAAAATTATTAAGATGAAAAATAAGAGTGACAGCTCATGCTAATGAGAATGTGGAGCAAGGGAAACAGTCCTCCAGTACATTTGCAAAATTGTAAGCCACTTTGGAAGTTAATATGGATGTTTCTCAAAAAATTAAAAATTGACTGACCTCATGTCCCTGCTATTCCATTTCTGAGCATATACCCATTCTAGTATTTTATTTTTTAAGTATAGTATTTAGTGAATATATCTGGAAACTTGAGAACATAGTTAAAACCTCTAGATAGGTGAATAAAGGCCCCACTATAATAAATCAATTGACTTTGACTGTCTTTTTTATCTTCTGGCTTTCGATGCAGACTTTAGGGAGCTGAACATGGCTCTTTTCTAGGATATTAAATAACCTTATCTCAAAATTTGAGTTTTGTAGTTTGAAGAATTCTATTTTTTTTCTACTCCAGGTATTTTGATTTTTAATAAAACAGGTTATGCAAATAGTTAGGACAGAAAACTGGGTGTGTGTAACACTTTTGACAATAGCATAGTATGATATAATAGGAACTAGCTGAGTGAAAGTTTTTCCTCCTCCAGTTTCAACACATCAAATACACACACACACACACACACACACACACACACACACACACACACACACACACACTCACTCACTTTAAAATATTTAACAGGAAGAAACTTACATAAATCCATTGTGTTAAACAGTTATTAGTAAGTGCTTTTTCAATAGTGACTTATAATATTAACCTTTTTATTTGTCAATAAAAGTGACATAGACTAGCAACTTGAATTACAAAGCGGGAACTATAATTTTCAGCTTCAAAAAGTTAGATCAACAGCAGATACTATGATCCAATGATAAAGGATAGAGACAGGTTACTTCAAATAGTGGGAATCAAGGAACATGCAACAGTAGTTATTCTAATACCAAAGAAAGAAGTTCTAAACAAAACTTGCCATAAGAGATAAGGAACTTAACTTTATACTCATCAAAAGAACAAGACAAAAAGTAATTAGCACAGACGTCTTGAGGGACTTTTAAAATTTTGTCTTGTTCTACCCCTAGCCTCTAGTCAGAGAGTAATTACTATTGCTTAAAGGTTTGGCCATACTGGTCAGGATTTTCATTTTCCAGGTTCCTTTTATTTCTTTTCATTTAGACACAGAAATAAGATATGTGTTTGTTTTAGGCACTCAAATATGTCAGTGTATGTCTAATGGCATAGTTCCCTTATTATTAAGAATTCAGAGTGAGGAAAATAGTTGCCATTTTATTTGGAGACCCTGGGATAGAGTGGTAGCTTTATGAGAAAGTACACTAGGAGATGTCACCAAAAGGGAAAGAAAAAATATCCAGGTCAGAGATCGTTCATCATCACTGCCATAGGATGCTTTATATCAAATTGACACAAATTACACTTATCTGAAAAGACAGAACCTCAACTGAAAAATTCTCCATAGGATCAGCTGTAAGGCATTTTGCTTATCAATGATTGTTGAAGAAGGGCCCAGCCCATTGTGGATGTTATCCATCTGGGCTGGTGGTTCTAGGTACTATAAAATTGGAGGCTGAGCAAACTATGGCAAGCAAGCCTCTAACTAGCGCCAACTCATGACCTCTGCATCATGTCCTACCTCTAGGTTCCTGTTCTAGTTGAATTTTTCTCTTGACTTCCTTTGCTATGGAAGAATAAGCCAAATAAGCCCTTTTCTTCTAAATTTGCTTTTGGTCATGCTGTTTCATCACAGCAATAGTAACCTTAACCAAGACAGCAACCAAACTATTTCATTAAAGATAAGCAGGAAAATTTGAACTTGCACAAAGTGCTATTACTGATCATATAAATAGACTCAAGGATTAAAATTACATGATCATCTTATTAGGCACAAAGAAAGACCTTGACAAAACCCAACATCTTATAACAACCATAAAGAGGAATGAAATGAAAAGATTATACCTTAGCACAATAATAGTTATATATGACAAACCTATAGGCAATATCATGCTACATGGAAAAAGACCTTAAGAATTCTCACTAAGAACTAGACCATATCAAGGCTATTTTATCTCTCAATTCTTATTTGATATAGTTCTTGAAGCCAGAGCAATAAGAGAAGTAAATAAGTTTATAAATAGCAAAAGAAAAATCTCTCAAAGTATCTCTACTTGCAAACAACATGATTCTATATATAAAAGACTCTAAAGTCTCTACTTATATATCCTTAAGGGTGATATGTATTTTAAGAAAAATACAAGGGTACAAAATTTAAATTCAAAAATCAGTGTTTTTTCTATATATAAACATACTAAATAATAGGAATTATACTGAAAAACAATCAGAGGAACAATCCTATTCACAATAGCCATAAACAAACTATTCATGAATTAACATAATTAAAGAAATAAAATGTATCTGCAATAAAATCCCAAGATCTTGATAAAAGAACGTGGTAAGACACTAGAAAATTGAAAGACCTCTCATACACCTGGATTGTCTTGTAAAAATGTTCATTTTACCACAAACAAACAAATCCATCGATGTGTAATCCCAAGCAAAGTATAAAGGCATTTCTTCATAGACAAGGAAAACAACAATCTCAATATTTACATGGAAGCAGAAAAGGTCAAGAACAGCCAAGTCAAGGCTTTATGGACAGAATACTAATGGATGAATGATTATGCTTGACTTCAAGCTATGCCAAAGTCACAATTTTTAAAAATAAGCATGATACTAGAACCAAAGCACCTCAAGTATGTGGAAGACACCCAGAGGTCCACTCACTGCCATCAGACCACCCCATAGCAAGAGCCAATATTATGTG
Organism: Micromys minutus; assembly: GCF_963924665.1. Lineage (NCBI taxonomy): Eukaryota > Metazoa > Chordata > Mammalia > Rodentia > Muridae > Micromys > Micromys minutus. The sequence continues at coordinate 15,044,878 of NC_137982.1, read as the reverse complement.
CAAGAATGTGGCAGATATACTGGAGAGAAAGAGAAGTTTTGAGCACTGTGTAAAGAGGCAGAACTGGAGAGGTAAGGGTGTAGAGAAATAGCTTGCTGTGAGTAGCCAGCACAAAGATCTGAGAACATATTAAAGTCCTGACCCATGTTGCCACTGAGGGCTATGTCTGTGTCTGTGGCCATGCAGTGGTATGTGCCATGTCAATGTCCATGTCTCATATTCCCACCAAAACCATGCAGACATCCCTGGTTAGGGATGCTACCTAAGACCATGTAAATGTCCAAGGGCTGTCCAAAGCTGGTCCCACCCCTCACTGGCTGCAGCATTCAGGAAAGCAGGCCTTGTACTCCACTGGAGCAGCACAGTAGAGTTGGCCCTGGTGGCAGGGACTCAGCAGAGCTCGACCCATATGCGTGAGCAGGAGAAAAATGACTCCCCTCACAGCCTTTCCCAAAATCTGAGATGCCTTCTCCCCCACCTGGGGTGGGAGAGCTGTCATAAGAGTGGGAAAGCTGGCTCCTCCTCCCCTTTAGAGCTTCAACCCTTGGGAGAGTTAGCCCTATACCTTGCCTGAGCAGCACAGTAGACATAAACTTAGTCACAGACACTCAGGTGAGCCATCTGAGGTAATGAGAGGAGACATGGTCCTGACCCTTGCCAGCTGTGGCATTTGGTGAGATACGGAGGGCTCTGTACAGAAAAGGAAATTGTCAGTCAAGGAAAGAGTCCATATCCAACAGAGGAGTAATGACTGCAATATGCTAAAAACTAAAATAACTAAATATCAAGAAAACAGCCCTATTAAAGGAGTAGTGTGGAACTGAAAATAGTCAAAATAAGAGCCACACTTTAAAAAGTATTCAATATCCTTAAACATCAAGACAAAGAGCTTAAAACTATTCATACCCTAATCAAAATTACCAGCATCAGGAGTTAAAATGATAACAAATACTGAAATGAGTATGGTGAGGTGAGACTGCTTAGACACTGTTTCCAGGAACATAAACTAATGCAGATACTCTGTAAACAGGTCTTCAGGTTTACCCAAAAATTTAGAAATAGGGTAACTATATGAAGTCACTATATCACTCTCAGGCATATATTCCAAAGTTTTATATCTTACTATAGAGATATTAACATGTCTGTATTTATTGCTGCCCAATTCACAATAGCCAGAAAATGGAATAAAGGTAGATGTCCCTCAACATGTGTATGTGTATCTATATCCATAAATATATGGGCATGAGAATGCTATATGTGTTATATATATTTGTCATATATATATATATATATATATATATATATATATATATATATATTATATATTATATTATATATATATACTGAGATTCTAAAAAGTGGCCACAAAACATATGTAGCACATATACATGTTTTTAAAAGTTTGTTTATTTGTTTATTTATTTATTTATTTATTTATTTGTGTAATGTATGTCTGTTCTATATGCAGATACTCCTGCATGCCAGAAGAGAATATCAGGTCACATTATAGCTGGTTGCGAGCCACCATGTGATTGCTGGAATTGAACTTAGACTTCTGAAAGAGGAGACAATTGCTAAACCATCTCTCCAGCCCCCAAGTACACACACACACACACACACACACACACACACACACACACACACATACACATGGTTTCTTCAGTAAGAATTTGTTCTAGTTATCATTGATTGTCAATTAGAGTGTTGACTTTTGTCAATCTATGCAAATCTATTAACAAGACTTGGGATTGGATGACCTAAAAGAATAGTCCAAACTACATATCGCTACAATCATACTTCAATTTTGGTGTATTCTTATACATAAATAGAAAAAAGAAAGCATGTTGATGAACAAAAGAAGGTATATTGACCTGTCATCAGAAAAGCATGATCAGAAAAATGTGAAAATGTATGCCAGTGAGTGCATATATTATATGTTAACATAATTATAAATTAACAGAGCTGCCCTTTCCAACAACTTTCTCAGGACAGACAATTTTAAACACAATTTTCTGTCATGTACCATAGATTATATGTGTGAAAGCACAAAAGCAACACAGATGACTACATCAAGACTTGCAGTACTTTGAAAAAGCAATCAGTATATCCTCTCACCAGACTGGGTTCTACACCTATGAACCCAACAACATATCTTATATAGAGAATGCAACATGTCTTATATAGAGAGATTCCAAATATTTGTCACAGAAGGTACAAAATCATGTCAAAGAACAATCCAGGGAACAAATTGTACATGAGGTAAAAGGTCCTCTGGTTATTTTTTTCCTGAAACCCTTCTCAAAGTTACCCAAGGCAATCTTCACTTTGCATCAGATTTTGATTCTTTTCCAACATTAGAGATAGGCTAAAATCATCTGAGAGGAAGTGCTCTATTGATACATTGCCTGTATCAGATTAGTCTGTTGTCATGTCTGTGGGAAATACATTGTAGCTTAATTATTGTGCTGTGATAGAACACTCTGACCAAAAATAACCCGGGAAGAAAAGAGTTTATTTAACCTTACACGTCCAGGTCACAGTCTAACACAGATGAAAGTCAGGACAGAAACTTTAGTCTTAAACCAAAAGTCAGGTCTTCTTTTTATTCTACAAAACCATGACTAGATAAGTCACTTATAGCCAAGGAAGTAGAGCTAGAACCATGGAGGATGGTGTTCTCTCGATCTCACTCTTGCTTTTGCCCCCCCATTCCCATTCCTCTCCTTCTCTCCTCCTCTTCCCCTTCTATCTTTCCCTTCCTCGCCGTTTTGTATCTATTTCAAGACTACCTACAGTGGCTGAGCCACTTACATGAATTCAGACAATCCAAAAGACATTTCAGTTATTTATTAGGCCAACCTAATAAAGAGAATTATGTAATTGGGGTGTTTTTCAAATATGTCTAAACTGGGTGAAATTGATAATTAATGCTAACTGCAACGAACTACCTTATTAATAGTTGCAGTAGATCCCAGCCCACTGTGGGCAACATTATCCCTTTACAGGTGTCCTGGATTATATAAAAAAAGCTAAGCACAAGCCTCTGAATAACTGCAATAAGCCAGCTACCATTATTCAGCCATGCACTCAGTTTCAGGCTTCCGTCCTGACTTCCATCAATGATTGAGTGTTACTTCCAAGTGAAATCCAAATAAATGCTTTCCTCCCCAAGTTGATCCTTGTCATAGTGTTTTATCATAACAACCAAAAAGTGTGGGGAAAAGGTATATAAAAGTAGCAGTAAAATTTAAGAGTTACACATAAAATCTTATATTTTGGAGTAGTGCAGCTTATCAGAATAAAGGGTAGTAACAAGTATATTAGGTCTGAGGTATTTTACAGCCTTTACTAATCCTTGCTAATTGTTAAATACAGCCTTTATCCCACACATGTTATGTGCCAAACTTCTAAAGACTTTGAGTTCATGACCCCCAATTTAGAACAGAAATGTATTCTGGGAATTTCTATACATAAAGCGTTCCCTTTGTTATTCAAATTCCCAATATTTTTAAATACTGTTATTCAAAATAATGATATAATGCATCAGCACCAAAGATGACAAGCTTTTTACTTTGTACAGAAAGTAGTCCTGCAAAAGGAAATAGGAGATTCTTTCTGATATTTTTTGATGAACTGAAAGAGTAACTGTGGAGGAAAAGGGTTCACTGGTTTGATTATGGACACCTCCCTCAGAAAATACCAGGAAAGCAAGACAATAGTCTACAACAAGGCTGGAAAGTTAAGGAGCAGAAGGTGAGTGCTGTGGTGGGCACGTGGAGAGCTTGGGGAACAGAGATAACAGAGATAGAAGGAATAGGCAGAGTTCACGTTGCTCAGTACTTTGTGGACTTTAGTCATCAGATAATTATTCCATTCCTTTTTGAGACCATGGAAATGTCAAAAGGAATACTTGTGTTTGTTTTCACCAAATTCAATTTACAGGGGTAAACACAAGCAAATGCTGATTATAGCTTACAGGGATAGAGCTTCTAACATCTAAAGGGCTGAAATAGAGTGCTCTTATGTGTGCACAAACACTTTTGTTCAGTCTTGTATTTTGAACTTTATTGTCTTGAAGATTCAATGAAAGTTAGATGGCAGGGAAAATACCTATTTCCAATAAGTATTAATATTCTTAGAAGACTTTCATAGTCTGTCATTGTCACAAAGTTAAACACACATTAGCGCTGGAGAGATGACAGTTTGTAAGAGCGTTTATTGCTCTTTCAGAAGGCCTAGATTCAATTCCCCACATTTATGTAGGATCACAATACACTTTGACTCCAGTTCAAGGGAATCTGGTGCCCTCTTCTGTTATTGATGGGCACTGAATAAATGTAGTGTCAAAACATGTGAAAGCAAGACCTAAACACATAAAAATAATTATTTTCATGTGTCAAAATGAAGCTTAAAAAATGGAACATCTGAGATCCACAGACACAGGCCTGGTGAGACTACATATCTATAGAACATAACATCCTAAACAACAGAATACACCTTCTTCCCAGCACCTCATGGCACATTTCCAAAACTGACCATATAATTGGTCACAAAACAAGCCTCAATTGATATAAGAAGATTGTAATACTCCGATACATCCTATCAGATCACCATGGTCTAAGGCTAGTCTTTAATAACAACAAAGACAACAAAAAGCTAATATACACATGGAAAGTAACCAATGCGCTATTAAATGATAGCATAGACAAAGAAGAAATAAAGAAAGGAATTAAGCATTTTCTAGAATTTAATGAAAATGAAAACAGAACATATCCAAAGCTATAGAATGCAATGAAAGCAGTACTGAGAGGAAAACTCATAGCTCTGAGTTCTTCCAAAAAGAAACTGGAAAGAGCAAACACTAGCAACTTGAGAGCACAGTTGAAAGCTCTAGTACAAAAGGAAGCAGATACACCCAAGAGGAGTAGGCGGCAAGAAATAACCAAACTCAGAACAGAAATTGGCCAAATAGAAACAAGAAGAACCATTCAAAGAATCAACAAAACCAAGAGCTTGTTCTTTGAGAAAATTAACAACATTGATAAACCCTTAGCCAGACTAAGTAGAGGGCAAAGAGAGACTATTCAAATTAACAAAATCAGAAAGGAAAGTGGAGACATAAAAACTGAAACTGAGGAAATTTAAGAAATCATCAGATTCTACTAAAAAGCCAATACTCAGTAAAGCTGGAAACCTGGAGGAAATGGATTAATTCCATAGACAGATACCAGATACTAAAGTTAAACCTGGACCAGGTAAACCATCTAAATAATCCCATAACACCTAAAGAAATAGAAGCAATTATCAAAACCACCCAACCAAAAAAAAAAAAAAAAAAAACCCTAGGTCTAGATGGGTTCAGTGCAGAATTCTATAAGACATTTATTGATGACCTAATACCAATACTCTCTAAACTATTCCACAAAATAGAGTCAGATGGAACACTACCTAACTGATTTTTCGAGACCACAATAACCCTCGTTCCTAAACTACAGAAAGACCCTACAAGGAAAGAGAACATTAGACCAATCTCATTTATGAACATTGATGCAAAAATACTCAACAAAATCCTTGCAAACTGATTCCAAGAGCACATCAAAATAAGCATTCAGCATGATTAAGTAGGCTTCATCCCTAGGATGCAGGGATAGTTTAAAATATGGAAATCCATTAATGTAATTTACCATATAAACAAACTCACAGAAAAAAAAAAAAACCACATGGTCATCTCACTAAATGCTGAGAAAGCATTTGACAAAATGCAACACCCCTTCATGTTAAAAGTCTTGGAAAAAACAGGAATCCAAGGCCCATTACTAAACATAATAAAAGCAATATACAGCAAACCAATAACCAACATCAAACTTAACTGTGAGAAACTTGAAGCAATCCCAAGAAAATCAGGGGGTAGACAAGCCTGCCAACTCTCCCCCTACCTATTCAACGTAGTGCTGGAAGTCTTAGCTAGAGTAATTAGACAGCAAAAGGAAATTTGTATTATAGAGATACAAACTGGAAAGGAAGAAGTAAAAACATCACTAGTTGCAGATGACATGATAGTGTATGTAAGTGATTACAAAAATTCTACCAGACAACTTCTACAGCTGATAAACAAGTTCAGCCTAGTGGATGAATATAAAATTAACTCAAACAAATCAGTAGCCTTCATCTACTCAAAGGACAAGCATGCGGAGAAATAAATTAGGGAAAAGATACCATTCACAATAGTCACAAACAATATGAAATACCTTGGTTTGACTCTAAGTAAGCAAGTGAAGGACCTTAATGAAGAGAACTTCAAATTTCTGAAGAAGTAATTGAGGATGATCTCACAAAATGGAAAGATCTCCTATGCTCATGGATTGGAAGGATCAACAATGTAAAAATGGTCATCTTACCAAAAGCAATCTACAGATTCAATGCAATCCCCATCAAAATTCCAACCCAATTCTTCATAGAGTTGGAAAGAGCAATGTGCGATTTTATCTGAAATCACAAAAGACCTAGAATGGAGAAATCCATCCTCAACAATAAGAAAACATCTGCAGGAATCACTATTCCTGACCTCATGCTATATTACATGGAAATTGTGCTAAAAACTGTATGGTACTGGTTCAGAGATAGGCACATGGATCAATGGAATAGAATAGAAGATCCAAAAATGAGCCCTCACATATATGGTCACTTGATTTTTAACAAATGATCTGTAACCATTCATTTAAAAAAGAACATCCTCTAGAACAGATGGTGTTTGTCCAACTGACACTCAGCATGCAGAAGAATGAAAATAGACCTTTTCATATCCCCTTGTACAAAGCTCAAGTGCAAGTGGATCAAAGATCTCCACATTAAATCAGGTACACTGAAATTATTAGAAGAGAAAGTAAGTAAAACCTTAGAACACAGGCACAGAAGAAAATTTCCTGAACAGGACACCTATGGCTCTAAGGTTAAATATTGACAAATGGGACTTAATGAGATTGCAAAGTTTCTGTAAAGCTAAGAACACTGTCAAGAAAAGAAAACAGCAACCAACAGATTGGGAAAAGATTTTTCCCAACCCCACATCAGATAGAGGCCTAATATCCAAGTTATACAAAGAACTCGAGAAGTTAGACAAGAGAATCAAACAACCCTATTTTAAAAATGGGGTACAGAGGTAAACAAAAAGTTCTCAATTGAGGAATATCGAATGGCTGAGAAACATCTAAGGAAGTGCTCAACATCCTTAGCCATCAGGGAAATGCAAATCAAAACAATCCTGAGTTTCCACTTCACACCAATCAGATTGGCCAAGATCCAAAACTCAGATGACAACAGATGCTGGCCAGGATTCGGAGAAAGAGAAACACTCCTCCACTCTTGGTGGAGTTGTAAGCTGGTACAACTACTCTGGAAATCAGTCTGTCATTTCCTCAGAAAATTGGACATAGTATAACCTGCGGTCCCAACTATACCATTCCTGGGCATATATCTGAAAGAAACTCCAACATCTAACAAGGACACATGTTCCCTCATGTTCATAGCAGCCTTATAATAGCCAGAAGCTGGAAAGAACCCAGATGTCCTTCAGTAAATGAATTGATACAAAATTTGTGGCATATTTACACAATGGAATACTACTCAGCTATCAGTAACAATGACTTTATGAAATTCCTAAAAAAAATGGATGCATCTAGACAATAAAATCCTGAGTTAGATAACCCATTCACAAAAGAACAGACATAATATGCAGTTGCAGATAATTGGATATTAACCCCAGAAAACTCTGAACACCCCAGAAACAACTCACAGTCTATATAAAATTCAAGAAAAAACAAAGGCCAAAAAAAAAAAAAAGAAAATGAAAAACCATTGTGCTTAATCTTTACACACCATAAAACTTTGACTATTTCCAAGTTACATCTTGTTCTACATGTACTTTATGCTAGTAAGATTATAATGCCTACTATCAAACCTTGAAAAAAATCAAGTACTGACAAAAATGTATTTGCATACTTTTATGCATAAATGCTTAATATCTGTACATTTGTCTTTGTTTTTTATAATAAATTTGTTCAAGTTTAAAAAATGATGCATCTATACATACACATACTTTCAGAAAAGCAGATATGTGAATTCTTTTGAAATTACTCATATTGGTAGAAAATATCTTCTTAAATAGTAACTCAACATAATGATCTATTATAAAGTTTCATCAATGCAACTAATTGACCTTGAAATTTTATAGTTGCAAAAAGAAGCTGAAGAAAATTCTGAATTTTGGTTTTTACTTTTATAAGGACCACATGGTTGAATCAGGAGCCACTCCTAATTAAGGGATGCAATGTCACAATTAATCACAGCTGAACCCTTTGAAATAGTTCCCTGAGCCAATGTGTTTGCTGCCATTGCATTTTTTTTTTTTTTTTTTTTTTTGTATTCTGTATTATGCCCCGGCAATTAACCTTATAAACTTATTTTCTAAGCAACTCTCTTAGTTGATAAATGCAGTTAAGGACTAATTCCATCTAGATTATTGAATAACAATCAGTATATTCAGAATGAAAAATAACCTACCTCTTCTTGAAATAAAATATGAATAGACTTTTCTCTGTAATTAATGTTGTTGCATTTTGCATGAAGATGGCAAATTTTTCATTTAAATCCCATGTGTTAATTTTCTTTCATGGAGAAGCTAAAAAAAATCCAGGGTCATAAAACCTTTGACCCACCTTTCTGCACAGTATTTCTTTATCTGGACACCACACTTGAGATAGGACATAAGCAGTGAGAATTAGTTTATTTTCTATCACATCCAGGTTTTAAAAGATACATTCATACCAAGTGCTTTCTCTAATAGCAAAACATGTGTGAAAGAACTCAAAATTTCAAATTAATGAACACTAAAGACAAAAGACTTTGGAGAGGGATGGTGGCTAGGAACAAGCAATGCCAAGCCGGGGCATTTCACAGCAGTCTTCCCAAGATGTAGTCATTTGGAATCTCTAAATGACTCTGGACATTTCATTAGAGACCTGGAATTCAGTTCAGTTGTGCACCTGGTTAGCAGAAAAACATTAAAAATCTCATTAAGTTTGTAAGAGCCTTGACTTCTTTATCTGCACAAAATAGAGATTTACCTTGAAAACCCTTTGTTCTACCTGAAACTGAAATGTGTGTGACTTTTAATTCTATTTCCAGTTTCTTTTTTCTTTTAGTAATCAGGTTACATTATGTAAGACTGTGCATCATCGATTACAATTTAATGGCTAGATGGCTACTTTCCATGCTAAACGTAGAGCAGCCCAATCCTACAAAATGAAGTAATATTTACTGAATCCACATATATTTCAGATAGGTAGATAATTTCAACCCAACCACTTCCTACAAATCTTCATTTTGCATCCTAGTATATTGAATTAAATTATGCTTCTTTAATTTGATATTCTATTTCTCTTGAGGGGAAAAATTCTTCATCACCTCTTGTTTGTCTCATTGATTTCTCTCAATAACCAAAATCCAAGTCTAAGCAGTACTTCTCTCTTGTACTTTACAGGCTCGTTTACAATTATTATCATGTTTGACTCAACATCAAATAAGATTTATGCTAATTTCTTGCTGGTACTTAGCACTGTGTGTTAATATACAGAAAATATTTAGCAAGTGTAAAGAAAGTTAAAGTCCTTCATCTTTGTGATTTGGGATGAACCTATTTTTACATTGATCTTTGTTCTATTTATTTTAATAACCAATACAGTGACTGTTTACTATAATGTGTGTATATCATTGTCATTTGTTGATGATACATGATATTTCTAACTTATTTATTGATTCTGCTAATATTTTAAAAACTGTAGGATATTGAAAAACAATAAACATATGCTCAAATCAAAAGATGTTTACAAGATGAAGAGAAGGGCTTTTGCTTCTTTTGTTGACTTTTTGCTGTACATACTCGATATGTTTCAGTTTTGTGTTTTTTTAATATAACCACCTGGGTTGCAGACTAGTGATGACACATTATTTCTTCTCGCCTTTCACTTTCACTTTAAAGATATGTCTCTTCTGTCTTTTATCATTATTACTATTTATTAATTGTATAAACTAATGTGTTTAAACATAGCATTTTGCAAATGTACACACTGTATTTTTATTATCTTAGGTTGCTTTATAATACTCTGCCCTTCATACTACTGTCTCCTTCTTGGGAACTCTAAGCCTTTCCACGTATAAATACTGTTTTAATTGGTTTCTTTAATTATTATTACATATATATATATATATATATATATATATTACATATACATTACATGTAAATATATAAATGCAGCCATTCCAGTCCATTTGTGTTGCTCATGTGTGTATGATTTTAGAGCTACAGGAAATATTAGATAGCAACTACAGGAATTATTCCTGAAATACAGATTAACTGCTTAGAGCTGTAACTAGTGTTTAATGTGTCAGTTTTCATTTCAATTTTATTAATAAACATTATTTTTTATTCTTTTGCTTATTTTGGCTAGGGGTAAATAATTCTGTTTTTATTTGTTTCTTTTTCTTGGATTTTTACTATTATTTTCTATCTTATAATTTGTGGATCCTTTGTATATCTATGAATTTTAAGTGTATCATTAAGTTATTTGAGATTTTTCTCATTCATTTTAATAGCATCAAAGGGAAGCTATCAACTACTCCATTTTCACAGCTTTTATTATATTCCATGGGCTCTGGAATATTGGGTTTGGGTTTTTTTCTTTACAATCTTAATCATTTTTAAATTTTCCCTTTGGTTTCTTTGATTAATCACTCACTATTCAATTGTGTAATATCCAAGCTCCACATGTTTGTGTATGTTCTGTCATTTCCTTTACTGTAAATTTTCATTTATATTGTTAGATACAATATGAAATCCCTAGGAGTAAACCTAATCAAGGAAGTAAAATATTCCTGAGTGAAAACTTGTTAGACACTTTAAAAAAAACAAAAACAAAAACAAAAACAAAAAACAGACTTTACATAAGGGAGTACAGAAATAACACATGCATTTTTTCAGAAGAATATTGTGAAAAAATGTCAATATCAAAGATAATTATCTAGAGATCCTGAATAGCCCAAACAATGCTACTCTATATGAGGAAGGATGAATATGTCATAATACCCCAATGAAAATAATAATTTATGGTCATAATAACAAAATCAACAATATTCTTGTTCAAAAGAATGATTCAGACAAATGAAATATAATAGTTGATCCAGAAACAAACATTCTCATAGCTATAACTACTTCATTGTTTATAAAAGTACAAAAGTCGTGCATAGATGAAAGACAGCTTCTTCCACAAATGGGAAAATTAGATATCCATATGTAGAAGAAGAACCAGATGTAATCACAGACTTTAATTTGAGTTCTGAAACCCTAAATTTCTAAAGGAGATCATAGAAAAGAAAATACATTAATATAAATATAAGGGCAAATTTGCAATATACTCCAACAAAGTAGAACACAATTGCAAAAACTGAGGAATGTAATCATATAAAATTAAAAAGCTTCTACATAATAGTACATAATTATAATAGTAAAAAGGTAGTATATAGGGAGAAATATTAATGATTTTATTTTACATGACATTGTATATAAAATTTATAAAGGAATTAAAATATTAAACAACAAAATATAGTAATTCACTGATCAATAATTAAGTAAGAATAATGAATAGATGCATGAAGTACATGGCACATTGATCAACCTTTAGCTATCAAGAAAATGAAAATAAGACTCTGAAAATCAAACTGGGCATATTATCTCTCCCAGGAAGTATCTAGGCCACATATGCCTGACAGTACATTTATGGCCCAACAGTGATAGATAAGAACTGTTTTGAAAGTAGAAGAGCACCAGTGTGCCAAGGAGGAGAGAGAAAAACAATGATTGTGAACATGGTTAAATTACATGATAAACTTGTATGAAAAAAAGTGTCATAAAACCTATTATTTTGAACAATAAATACATAATATTGTGCTTTGAATTTTGGTTTCATAATTTACATCACATAGTAATTAACCAAATGTGGACACAAATTCTAAACTTATGGAACCTCTACAAAGGATTATATAGGGCAAAGTTTGTACCCTGAGTTAGGTGAGTATCTTTGTGATGTCTGGTTTTAATTATGTAAAATTCAACAGGAGGAAAACATTTAATGATGTTTACTTACTGTCAGAGTTCTAGGTCTTTTTTTCATTAGGAATATAGTGGTACAAGAAACGTTGAAGAGAATCACAACAAAGTGTGATGTGATGAAGTATTATGCATTCAAATTTTGTCTCATTTCCTATTCATACTGTTTGTATAATAGCTTGTAATTGAAGCACAGTAATGCAGAAGATTGGATTAGTGGAAGGCAGCATCCTCGTATTATTGCAAATGTGTCTAGTTTCTCAAAAGTAATTTAAAAAAGTACTTTGTTGTGTAAGGTGTTGTGTTTTGGCCGTGACTTGAAGTAATCTGGCGATCTTTCTTCTTAACCTTATTTATGCAATAGATATTGAAATCTTAACCCCCTTGTTATACAAGTGCCCTACTATTGAGTTATAATTCCATCCCAATAAATTCTCACTATTTATTGTAGAACTAGATGATTACTATTGGGTTAGGATGTTTTTCTTTCTTTTTTTTTTTAATTGGATATTTTATGTATTTCCATTTCAAATGTTATCCACTTTCCTGGTTTCTTCTCTGGAACCCCCCTAACTCATCCCTCATCCCCAGACTTCTTGAGAGTGCTCATCCTCCCACCCAATCATTCTCACCTCACCAACCTGGCATCCTCCTACACTGGGTCATTGAGCTTTTATGGGGCCAAAGGCCTCTCCTCCCAAGGCCATCCTCTGCTACATATGAGGCTGGAGCCATGGGTCCCTCATATGTACTTTTGGTTGGTGGTTTAGTCCCTGGAAACTCTTGGGGAACGTGATCTGGTTAGTTGATATTTTTGTTCTTCCTATGGATTGCAAACCCCTTCAGCTCTTTTAGTCCTTTCTCTAACTCCTCCACTGGGAACCCCGTGCTCAGTCCAATGGATGTTTCTCTTTTAAGTAAGCTCAATGTCGTGCCTCAGTATTTCTCATCTATGTGCCTCTCTCCTTTACATGTTATTTGTTCTTCTGTACACAAAATGAAAAAAAAATTTAAAAGAGAGAGAGAAAAGGAAAGAAACATGAAGTTGCCAGTGTGATGACCATGGACTTCCAAACTTTTTAGCAGCATAAACCTCCCTTGTGTATAAATCACCAAGCCTTTGGTATTCTTTGATAGTAATAAAAAAAATAGACTAAGCTGAGTATTTAAAATGTACTTATATGTAGGGTTTTTTCTTTTCTTTTACTTCTTTCTACTAGTCTTTTGTTTCCTCTTTCTCTTTGCTTCTGCCTCAAAATGAGTTAAAAATGGGTTTTCACTGCATCTGAAACAAGCTATAGAAACTCAATATAATTGCCTTCTTTTAAAATGTTTTTTATTACTTTTATTATTTTTTTACAGTCAATTTGTTTTTCCCTCCAGGTCTGCCCCAACACTGTTTCTCATCCCATTCCTTCTCCTTGTCTTCAAGAGAATGTGTCCCCTACCCTCCACCAGACCTCTCCACTCATTAGGGCCTCAAGTCCCTGGAGGGTTTGGCGCATCTTCTCCTACTGAGCCAGACCAGGCAGTCCTCTGCAGTATATGAGTCAGAGGCCTCAAACCATCTAGTGTATGCTGTCTGGTTGGTGACTCAATGTCTGAGAGAACTCAGGGATCCAGGCTAGTTGAGACTCCTGGTCTTCCAATGGGATTGTCATTCTCCTCAACTTCTTCCAGCCTTTCTATAATTTAACCACAGGGGCCCTCAACTTCAGTCCAATGGCTGGGTGTAAGCTGTGTCAGTCTCATTCAGCTACTTGTTGGGCCTCTCGGAGGACAGCCATGCTAGGCTCCTTTCTATAAGCATACCATAGCATCAGTAATAGTATCAGGCCTTGCAGTCTCTCCTTGAGGTGGATCCCAAGTTGGGCTGGTCACTGGACCATCTTTCTCTCAGTTTTTTTTTCCATTTTTGTCCCTGAAGCTCTTTTAGACAAGAAAAATTCTGTGTCTGACTTTTTGACTGTGTGATGGCAACCTCATTACTCCACTTGATGCCCTATTTTTGCTTTTTTTTTTTTTTAACTAGAGGAGAACTCTATGAGCCCTCTCTCCTGACTTTTGACATTTCATCTAAGGCTCTAAGGTCCTGAGTCCTGAGGGTGATGACCTCCCAGATCTCTGGTACTTTCTAGAGTTCCCATATCCCCACCCCCACCCCAAGGTTGCATATTTCCATTCATTCTGGTGGCCCTCAGGACTGGAGAGGTGGCTCAGCCATTAAAGGCTAGGCTTACAACCAAGAGTATAATAACCTTCTTAAAAGTGTTAAAAGATGCAGGAGTCATGTCCTTGTGTAGCCTTGGTGATTTTGTTTTAGAAATATCTTAGACTGTTAAACTTCTATAACAAAATTCTATAAACATTGTAGCTCAAAATATGCGAGTGTTTTCTCATAAGTCAAGAGGATGGGAAAAAATCTAACAACAAGTTGCCACTAATTCTTAACACCTAATGAAGTTTGATTTTTTTTTTCATAAATAGCTCATTAAAGTTTCTTCACTGTATCTTTCTTTTTAAAATCTCTCTCTCTCTCTCTCTCTCTCTCTCTCTCTCTCTCTCTCTCTCTCTCTCTCTCTCTGTGTGTGTGTGTGTGTGTGTGTCTATATGATCTCATGTGTATATGAAAGTACATGTGGGGATGTGTATATATGTATGAGGCAAGAGATGGATACTGGGATTTCTTCCTTAACCATACTTCCATGTATATAATCAAAGTTTTTCCAATTTAGGCTTTGAAAAGTCTAACTTGTTCCAATGTCAACTAAATTCTGAAATCTATACTCTTATTTTAATCTTCTGAAGTCATACACACATGAAACTTTTTACTATGAATATGCAAAATTAATGTTATGTTTCAAGACTAAAATGTGTCACAGAAATCAGCAGGCAGTCTCAGAACAAAGTGGAGAAGTAATAAGGTGTGAAGTAAACCGATAGCAAATATGCGTAGTCTTGAGTCTTAAATAATATTTGACCCTATGTGCTGACTTTTGGACATGTAAAGTATGAACTGGACAAAAACCATTCACATTACCATGTTCTTCAACATCTAGGCAGAGAGAATCATGTACCCCAGCTCTCAGAACACAGACCAACATGGTTCAAGTCATATAAGCAATAACCTTTTCACAACTCAGGACAACATGCAATTCAGAATTTCCTGAGTAATATTTTAATCATTCATCGATATTCAATTACTCTACTCTTTTTTTATAGACTGCTTACTATGAAGGATAAGATCCAGTCCCAATGATCTCCAATCCCACTAACATTTAACTAGCAATCCACCTCAATATATACCCATTCAAACCCCTATATGTCTTTTAATTATCTTGGATATCTAACTTGGGAGAAAATGACAGACTAATTTTGCTTAGATATAGTGAACGCTTAAGAAATTGTACTGTAATCCAAATTTGTGTCATTTTATGCTGTGACAAGCCATGTGTGAAGGATACTTCCTGGTGTGGGCTTGTATTTTTTTGGAGACTTGATTAACTATTCCTTTCATATGCTTAGGTCTAGTTAATAAATGAGTCTATTTAGTAAAGTGTGAATATATTGCTTACTTTAAGTGTTTCATATGTATGGGTTATTTATTTCATCATTCATTTCAAAAACTAAGTGATACACTATTCAAAATACAACTACTCAAAATTGTTTACAAAGGGTTGTATTTATAACCTCTTTTTCTAACTTTTATACATTTTGAATAAAAACCTTTGAAGATTAAAATTAATTCTGTAGTCATTCTTTTAATTTTTAAAATTTGTGGGCTACAGTTTCAAAGTTATGTCAAAACTGGGTGATTAAAAATTAATAAGTCCAACTCCATTTCAACAACAAATACAAAGATGGACTCACCTCCTAAATATATTGTAAATACTTTTAAGTAAAACAAAATAAACCAGTGAAGGAAATCAAGGCTGAGATTAAGTCTCCAATTTTGAAAAACTAAGAAGAATAAAAGAGTACCTCACTATAGCAGAGCAGAATCCTTTTCAAGAATGAATGAGAAGTGGGAGGACCTGAACTGGAATCAGTGTATTATTTTAGGATAAATGCTATATTTCAAGCACTAAAAACTCCATATGAAAAGAAAACTGGGGTATTTGCAGAATCTTTGTCTCTCTTCAGAGATTGTTCACATTGAGGTTAACTTCTTTTTCTTCTTTCCACTATTAATTTGGTTCTTTTAATTATGTTATTTAGGCCAGGTGACCAGGGCTGCTTTGGGTCACAGACTGAGACCTCCAACTTTCATAAAAACAGTTACAATGAAGGGAAAAGCCCTTTTAGGGCTGTCCTTCTTGCACAGAGGGCTGGCCCTGAGTAGATAGGAAAATCAGAGGTTAACAGCATCTACTTGTGGCACGGATTCTGAGGACACTTACTATCTTTCCTTCAGCAGCAGCACCTGAGCACCTGTTCTTTATCTCTGCTCAGTGAAACACTAGAACATTTGTAGTTTGTTTCAGCTTCTTAAGAAACTCTGATCTTTGGGAAGACTCTCAGAGCTGCTTTGCCTTCCTGTTTGCTTTTGGACTCTTCTACATAATTTGAAGTCCTTTAGAACCATTTGGAGGGTTGCCATATGATGGCAGGCTTTCTTGTTTTGTTATTTTTCCATTGAACCGTATGAGAGCATTATTACTCTGGAAAATAATAGTGATCATGCTGATGGAGCAGCATTAGCAACCCAACGATGATGGAGAGGCAAGGGCTTCAGAGACAGGAAAACAGGAAGACATAGATTTGCAGTTCTTGTATTCTGGGGCTTCAACAAGACATCATTGGTGTCTTCGTCTTGGGTTAGCTTTCTGTCTGCTGTAACCTGTGTAGAAGAAACATGCCAGTGCCAAGCTTGACCTCCTTAAATGATGCATCTCTTAAAGAGACAAACCCAAAATCTTAGCATGTGATGTTTGTATATTAGGTCTTTTGACCAAATTTGAAGTTTTGTTGAACTATTTGGAGTGTCCTCCCATATGGCAAGAAAGGCTTGGGGTCCTCTTAATACATTGGGACCTGTTGAACCACTTTATTTTTATTCTATAGAAATGAAGTTGTTGAGGTCTGTTGTGATTTATGAATAAATAAAAATATCAGGCTTTTACTAACTTGGTACAGTAATGATATAAAAACAAATCTCTATCCTCTTTGTAGATCCTAAAAGGAAAACTCTACCCACTTTGCCCTTGATTTTTTTTCCTTCAAATTCACAGTTCACTGATAATCATGATAAGCAAGCTTTTAGAAAATTATTAAGACTTTGGGTATGTGGACATGTTTTGGGTCATTTTGGAAGATATAAAATTAATTTTTCCTTTGTTTTATTAAACTAAAATCCAAGATTTCAGAAAACTTAATTTTAGGAAAAGAAACTGCTTCCTAGACTTTACCTCTGGCGGGTATATTTTAAATCTAGTGAAATATTGACTTTAAGCTTATACATTAAAATGATTTGGGTTTGGAACTTTCAAATATTAATTATGGTAACTCCAATTGAGAGAAAATTTAATTACAGAATTTAGGAGAGATAATCCAAACATATATTTAATTAATTGCTCAAAAATATGTGGACTGCTTTTTCCAGACAAACTTAAAATATAAAATTAAATGATCAATTTCAGGATTGACCTCTACACAGAGATACTTTTGCCACTGTCCATGTACAATGTACAGGTGTGACAATGCTAAGATATATTTTTGCATTGAATTGTTGCTAAGGAATAACACTCTGTGCTGCAAAGTAATATCAACCTGTGTTGCTAAGATGGCCTTTATCTATTCCTACTTTCCTTGAGGTAGAAATTTGAAAACTACACTCAGAAGGAAGCCTGAGGAGCACTTAGTAAGAAGGGAAAGTGTTGGAGGCTGGCAGTGGGACAACACAGGAATGTTACTGGTGCCTGAAGGTCCTACTATCTGCAGCCTCCAAACAAGTCAGCATATATGGAAAGCATATCATTTTATTACAGTCCATGCTTGGGGAAATGGAATAGAAGAGTGTATAGCTACCATTTTTGAAATGGGATGTGGTCCCAGAAAGTTTCATGGGGAAAATAAATGAAAAAATCCTGATACTTGGATGGGTTCTATTTGAGATGCTCTGACTCTCCTGGAATTCTTTTCCAGGCCCAGCAGCATTTTGAATCTGTATTAACATGCTATACAAAGAGTGTATCTTAGAAAGTTAGAGGTACTAGGTCTAAAATGGCAAAAGGTAAGAAGTCAGAGAGTGAACCTGGCAGGGGTGTATTAGTTTTTATATCAATGCCTACAGAAAGATACTTGCTGCCTACTAAGAACTCCTTTACAAATTTATTTTTATCCTTTATAAATTTTAATTTATTCTGTTAGTAACAAAAAAAGAACAAAAAACCAATATCATTCACAAGAGGGTAATATGAGCTCAAGAGTCCAGAGCATAGAGTTACTGGATTATTTAAAGCTTGCCCTGTATTTTCTGCTTTTTTGTTTTAATCACCTGAGCATTTCTTTATTTTTTTTCACATTGTTCAAATAATTCTGTTTCCTTGGAGACCTGGAATTTGTCTTTTGAAAAGCTTCATCTTACCATAGACTGTTCTACATATTTTGTATATTTAAAACTGCAATGCTGTGTCTTTTTTATTTTCTTCTGTTTTGATGCTGCTTATTAGGATGCTGCCCATAAACTCTTAACAGAAGGAAAAGGGAGTAGCAGTTGTAGTTGGTATCTGTACATACGAAATGTGAAACTGATTACTTAAGCTTTCCTGAAGCTACTTTTAGAAAATAAAAATAAGAGATTCGCAGACCGACTCTCAATAGGTGGAGAGGGGGTGGTCTGTTAGGAACTGATGGGGATGAACCAGCCTGCCTTCATCTTAGGCTTGAAATTCTTCTAATAGTAAAGAAAAACTAGACTCGTTCTTATTTATGATTAAATCTTTTTCTCAAGGATTTGGCTATGCCCCCACCTATAACCTAAAGTATAAATGGCTTTGTCCAATCTGTTCCAGGAAATGGCTCCTTTGCCTTTGTTTCAAAAGGTTTCAAGTCACCTTGCAGTGACTATTTTGTTATGACTACCTTGTTTCCACACCCTGGCAGCCATGTTTGTTTCAGGTTGCTATTACCAGCCTGTTCTGCTTATGTTCTGCTTCTGTCTCCCCACCTGTTTGCCTGCCAAATTCCCAATATGAAAAACCCCGACTTCTGGCCAATAAAAGCCTTTATCTTCCTTTTGTCCAGTGATGATCTCTTAAACCCCACCTGGCAGTGGTTGTACTGGAAGAACTGCAGTCAGCAATGGAGCTTACGGAGAATGGCTCACTGGTTAGCAGAGCAGCACTGACTGTACCTTTGAGAGGCAAAGTCCCCTGGGAATGATGCCCAGAATGCCCCTTGCTGTTGCCAGGCCGTGTCATGCTTGGTGCTGTTATGTTCTCCTAGTGTTTCACATTGTGTGCTTGTTTTGTGGGACACTCAGACACCTCTCTGGGTAATTTGCCTATAGTATATAATAAGACTGATGTTTTTCCCCAGGGTAATATCCTTTAGATAGATTAATCATTCAGTTGAATTTCTGAGAATAGTTTAAAAACATTATTGCTTGGGGATTCTTATGAGGGATATAGAGAAGCCAGCATGCAATAAGATCAAAAAATACCCCTTTTCCCACCTGGATGTGAGACTTATTCGGGATAGAGGATAAGAACAGAAAAGTGTCAGGCATTTCTAGCCCATGTCTTGATTGTGAAAGATAGGCCATTGATCAGAGACCAATTATATACTTTCTTGTAACTATGTTTTGGTCTGAGTCTCCTGGTCATGTAGCTTACAGATCTAATTACAGGGTTTTGTGTACACCTTGAGAAAACAGAGTTGAAAGAGCAAAATAAATAACACTATTAGGGAAAGTAGATGGTTAGCTAAGCCAGCTCAGCAAAACTTGTAGACTAGAACAAAAACAACAGTCTGCCACACTGTAGGTATAAACTGTTGCCAGCCAGTACAAGTAAACTGAATATATACTTTCCTTGGATAACTGTGTTAAGCAATAATAAAAGAATTATTGCTTTAGGGTAAAGATGTAATCATGGGAGAAAAAGTAGGGGGGAAATATTTAACCACATGTAAGCTTCAGAGGAAATTTGTTTTTGAAGTGTGTGACTTGGGATTATGAGGTGATTTCGAGGGACAAAATAGAAGGCAAAGCAGAGGAGAATGAGAAAAAGTATGAGCTTGCTTCAACCAGAATACATCTGTGTGTCTTCTTATTGCCAACTTCATATTTTCTCCTCGGAGCCCAGACCTGCTGGAGCTGAACTGCAGCACCCACTTTTAGAAGGAGGCAGCCTATGTACATAAAGGTTTTGGAAGGCTAATGTTAATTGATTTCCTGCTCTAATTAATTTGGCCGAGATCTGGGTAGTAGGCTTTCTTCTCAACTCTGTAGGATTCACAAGGGAAGGAAGGAGGACAATAGGGAGGTATAAAGAGACGAGGGAACAAACACACATGACAAGCAAGAATGTTCAGCCCTTCAGGTGAGGAAGTGTTTATGTTTGTCACATGTTCTTTCTCCCCCTTTCCTCCTCTGCATGGTTGTGGGTCTGATGTAAGGTCACAGATATACCTCCAGTATCATGCCTGCCTTCCTGTTTGCACAATTTATCCTATCAAATTATGAGCAATTCCTCAATTGAGTGCTCGTTGTATAAGTTGCGTTAATCGTGGAGTCTCTTCATAGCAATAGAAATGTAACTAAAACAGGCTACTACTTAAAGATGATGATGGACTTTGGAGATGGTCTCATGCTCTGTGAAAAAGTTTTTGAATGAATATGAGGATATGACTGCTCCAAGGTATGAGTGTTTGGTTTTGTTTTGGTTTGTTTTTTTGTTTTGGTTTGGTTTTGATATCAGGAAGAATTCAGTCATAGGCATCTAGAACAGTCCAGAGCAAAGATATATTAGATTGAACATGGCCAGATTAGACTAGGCCACAAGAGGAGAAAGAGAAAGAGCATGAGAGAGAGAGAATGAGAAACAGAGAGACAAGAAGCTAGGAGCAGATAACCAAGAGAGAGGGAGGGAGGGAGTAATCAAGAAGACAAAGAGAATTCATAGCTGAAATAGCAGGATTTTACAGGAATCAGAAGCTGGGTAAAGTGAAGAGGAGCTCAGGGGATGCAGAGGAAGGGGTGGGGGTAAGAAGTGCCCAGAGGAGCCAAGACTCTGTAACAGGTACTAGGGACACTGAGAGACCCTAGTGACCAGTGCCTTGATACCTCAGTGAGCACTGTGTCCTGAGTTTCTTTGGTACCTGACAGTTTCATTACCTGTTTAGAATAATGCTGAGTGCTTCATGTATTACAGATTTTTTTAACGCTTCTAAATTTTTTTCTTTCTTATTTAATCTATTAAAACCAAATATTTTAAATTTTGCCTTAGGACTGGCTTCTATATAGTGCTTCTGTGTCAGAAATGCTATTTGTGTTGACTTTATAGATGTGTATAGATAACTCTTAGAGTACATATGCCTTTTAAGGATTGACAGGTGTTAATAAATACTTGCAAATCTGTACGTGACTACTTGATTTTCATTTTAATATTGGTTGTAGTTTTTATCGGTTGTATTTTTGCAATGCCTTACAGCTAACTTTACATGATGGCTGTGGTATAGCCTTAGAACTAAACTGTTTGGTAACATGCTAAAGGAGCGCAGCTCTGACAAAGGTATCTGAACAT
This sequence comes from Micromys minutus, assembly GCF_963924665.1. Taxonomy (NCBI): domain Eukaryota; kingdom Metazoa; phylum Chordata; class Mammalia; order Rodentia; family Muridae; genus Micromys; species Micromys minutus. Next base: position 15,022,972 of record NC_137982.1, on the reverse strand, counting down.
TTTTAAGATGTCCTAACATACTCACCAACAGGATAAACAGAACTGACTTTAGGGATGCCTGACAGAAGAATCGCAGTCACTTAAATTTGTCATAAAGGGATTGTTGGCACTAACTCCTTGGCAAATATAAGACCAAATCAGAACAACCTATATAAATCATTTCCTATCAGTGTGAGACAATAAAGAACAAATTATCAGATCATCAATTTCCTCAGAGAATATTATTTGAAGACAAAGGAAATGGGGAATTTTCAAAAGTAAAATAAAATCAATCTGGGTATGGTATTACTTGCTTATAATATTAGAACTTGGAAAGCAGAAACAGAAGGATCATAAGTTGAAGGTCAGTCTATGTTTTATGATGAAACTATGTCTCAGATGAAAGGGATGAAGTAGCTTGTTCCAGCCCTTGCGAAAATACACCTATAAGCAGTTTTAAGAATGTGGCTCTTCAGAATAGCCACTTGGCACTAATAAAATGTGTTGTAACCTTTGTCCTTGCTTGCATTTTATTATGTTGTTTCAGACAGAGATATCATCCACCCTCAAGACTGTGTAGCAAAAACAGAATGTGGGGAATTGTAACAAGTCTGGCAGAAAAGATATTCTAAAGAGATGCTTATATCTCATAATCTGATTATCAGAATACTGAAACAATGATTTTCTCATTTCTAATGTATCATATATAAACAGATAAATGATTAGAGACAAGATATATAATATAGAGCAAAACAAAAAATTAACATTTTCAGTGTGTTCAGACTGAAGAAATGTGTAAATACAAGCAGTAAAGAAAAACAAGTTGGTGTATACAAACAGACAATCAAGTAATGGGTTTCCATCTCACCAGAAGACAAAACTGAAAGCCCCTCCAGGCATTCAGACTTGACTGAGTTGGTATCCTTCCAGTCAGAGAACTTGTGTGTGGGAACTGAGTAAGTCGGAGGTTCTGTTCTTTAAATTCTATCAGTGTTCTGTGGATGATCTATTTGAGGTGCTACTGGGCTCTGTGGGGACAGGAGATCAATATCCGCTAAGTTGGCAGATAAACTGAGAATATATAATAAGACTTAGCAAGTGTTCACCTGATCCTGGTAACAATCACAGCCCTAAAAGTAAATATATTAGATTCAAAGCTTTGAAGCCCTCATAATGCCATGCAAAGGTGAATGTGTTACTGGCTTTTGGATGAGAAAAATTGTGAGACAAATGTGCTTATGCAGGAAGTAGATTATTGCATGCTTTCGATGGATATTTCCACAAGCACAGAGCAGGAGATACCTCAGAAGTGACCTTTTACATATCGTTGGATTATTTGTCTTCAATATCTGGTAACATATAGTTTTATTGACTATTTTTAAATCATTGGATAGCATTCTAAAAAATAGCCAAAATATTAAGGGAGAAGGAAGAAAGGCTGCAGGAGAAGGACATAAACTGTCAAGAACACAGATCTGTCTCTGCATCTGTTTCTCTGTCTCTTGATTTTCAGGACTCCAAACACAAATGGATAAACAAAATATAGAATATTCAAAAGTACAATATTAGCTCATTTTTTCAGAAACAAAGTTTAATTGATTATAAATTTAATTTCGATGAAGTTTTCAATATTTTCATTATAAGTCAATGGAAAAGAAACAGTGTGTAAGAGCATGGCACTATTACAATCAAGTTTTGAAATGTAATCTAGTGAAATTTCTTATAAGGAAATAAAATTATTAAAATGAGTAAATTTCTGACTTTTTGATTTGATTTAACCTAGAGAAAGTGATTGAATTACATTGTCCTGGTGCCAAATATAAGTTTCAAAAATTTGTCAGAACAATATGTAACCTCTCAGATCTACTTTATGATACAAAATAAGTCTAACCTAAGATGCTGAAAGAAAACATAAGGCAGGAAAAGTTAAGGTCATAACAACTCTCTGTCCCAGCTTTCATAGGACAGCTGCCCAACATGTCCTGTGTGAGTCACAGACACATGACCACATCCCAAAAGACACGCTATTGTTTCCGTAGAGTGTTATGAAGATAAGCTAGGTCCATCTGGTTTATGATATTATTTCACTCTATAGTCTTTCTTAATTTTTATCTGAATAATCTGTCTATTGGTGAGTGCAGGATACAGAAATCATCCTCTATTAATCATGTTGTTAGGGTTAATATGTTATTCTACATTTAAAGGTGGTTCTTCTATGAAATTGAATGCCTTGTATTTACTGTGTACATGTTTAGAATTGTTACAGCATCTTAAGATTGCAAGTTTTCCTTTTGCCAGTATATAATATCCTTAGTGTTTCATCTGACTAGTTTTGATTTGTATTTGATTTGTTTCCTGATATTAGAATAGCTATGTGCTCTTGTTTCTTTATTACACTAGACTATTTTTCTATAGCCTTTAAGATATTATTTGTTCTGAATTGTGAGGTATGCTTCTTGGAAGCAAGAGATAGATATATCCATCTTTGTAATCTGTGAGTCTTTGTTTTTTAATTGGTGGAATTGAGACCATTTTAGAGCCATATTTACTAATTCTTGTGATTATTTTTATTTCTCATGATTTTATTAGGGTTTTGTTTGATTGGTTTGGTGTTTACTTAACAATTCTGGAACTTTTTTGAGTGTGTGTTCAGTTGAGTTTGTTAATCTTCCCTTTAGATTATGTATTTTTTCTAGTATCTCCTGTAGAGCTAACTTAGTAGACATAAATTCCTTGAATTGATTTTTTTTTCAATAGATATCTTTATTTCTCCTTTGATTATAATTGGTAGGTCTTTTTTTTCTGGACATAATACTTTTGTACACTTCTCTTATAGTTTTCAGTATTCTTTCCTGAATACATATAAGTTTTGAATGTTGTTCCTCAGAGGTTTCTTTTCTGGCCCTATCTATTTGTTGTTCTGTGTGTTCTTTCACTGTGATGGGCAAACCTCTCTTTAGATTTTGGAAATCTATAATTGTGTTGAAAATATTTTCTGTGCCTTTGATAAGAGTTTCTTATCCTTCTCCCATATCTATTATTTCTAGGTTTGGTATTTCACGGTGTCTCCAGTTTCCTGGATGTTTTATGTCTGAATTGATTTATACTTAACATTCTCTCTAATATCTTTTACTTTATTTTCTGCACCTGGAATTCTCCTCTACACTGTCCACTTGTTTTCAAAGTTCCGAATGCTGTGATGCCCTGACACAGTTCCTCATGTTGTACTGACTCCAGCCAAACACTTATTTTCATTGCTACTTCATAACTGTAATTTTGCTATTGTTATGAATCATTATTTAAATATTTGTATTTTCTGATACTTGTGTGCGGGGATTTTCAACCTATAGATTCTCAACCAATCTTTTGGTGAGGTTTCTCTCAGCATTTTTCTTGATTTTTCGAAGCTTTCATTTTGGCTTTTATTTCAGTCTTGCTTTTCTTTAGAAATTCTCTTTACTAAAATCTATTTCATGTTTTGAGTAGTTTCATTAATTTTTTTTATTTCTATCTTCTTCAAGCCCCTTAGACATGTCTGTAATTGCTATTTTAAATTTTTCTCTTGTGGATCAGTTAACTTGCTCTTCCTGGGAGTGCTGATTTCCAAAGGAGAAATTTTGTTTATGTTTGTGCTTTTGTCCTGGGATCTAGGCATCTGGAGTTAGGATGCTTGTGGCCTTCTTAAGTATGATTATTTTATCTCACCCTTGTTGAGTGGGTATTTAGATCCTTGTTTGATCTCTCAGCTTTTGAATTTGTTAACCATATAAATATTTGGTTTACAATCTGGAGGTTACTCTGGGCTCTGCAAGTTCAGATTCCATGTGGTCACAGAAAGGCAAACTAGAAAGTAGAATGGATGTGGCTGATACTAGAGGTCTTTAATTGGTCTTCTGGGCCAATTTCCACATAATCTGCAACAGTTGGGATGCTGACCTCAGTTCAGAGAATAAATGAATTGACTCCAGGATGGTGACAGGGTGGTTTGAACTGGGACTGGGGGTACATCTTAGAGATCCAGTTCAAATTCTGGGCTTAGACTCCAAACTGTCTTAGCTGAGCGTGGCTGGTGGGGTGGCAGTTAAGATAGTACACTGAGAGACAGGGACTCCAGTTCAAAATTTTTATATACTGCTTTACATTAACTTAATGCCTTTGGTGAGTTGTTCATCTCTGACTCATTGAATTTTCCATTAGGATTAGCTATCTGTTTCTGCTATACACTGGACAAACTAATCACTTCATTTTAAAAAATCACATATTTAACGAGAATCTTTGACTTTACTGATTCTCTTTAAGGTCTTCTGTTTTATAGCTCCTCACGGTGTAAGTACCAAAACCTAGAACAAAACAACTATCAACCTGCTTTTCCAAATTAATATAACTACTAGATAGTTTTGCTGGTTCCACAAAGGATAATTAAGATTTAATATCACATTATAGTCTGAACTGTTACTGACTATCTCTGAGCATAGAACACAGAGCTATTTCTTTCTAATACAAATTTTTTTCTTCTCCTAATACTTTTCAACTTGGGTATGCATTTTGTCCTTAAATACAATGTGTCAATAACACCTATAGTATAAAACCGTTTAACTTTATTAAATTCATCTGTCACTCTTTTTGTACCAAATGTGAAAGAGTTTTTTTTCTTGAGCTTTGAATATCCTGGCAGCCTTATGCTTACTCATTCAGTATTGACAGGTTTCATTTCTTCTCTAAACCACGGACATCTATAAATTATAGCAAACATTGATTTGCTGAGGAAGAGGATCTTTGATGGAAAATTGAAAAGATTTTGCTCAGAAAATCAGGTCAAGCATTTATATTTCAAAAGGCAATAAACACTTTCCTAAAGCCACAAATGGATTGAGCTATAGTTTCTCTTAAACTTTCACTCTACTGTTTTATTGTCTTAAATCAAATGTTCAGATACAGAATATTAAGACAAAAATCTATATTAAATTCTGTTTTTATTTTTATTTTTTGATTTAAGAGGTTTCTTGTAGATGTATGTGGTCAAAGCGAAGATCACAACAGTGCAATGAAATCATGAGCCAGAGTCTGTATAATCTTCATATCTTATCACTTCTTTCCTTTGTAAATTAAGTGAATAACATATTTATGATAATGTATACAACATATTCTAAGATAATATAAATTCATCTTTACAATATTTGTAATGTTGAGTCCATATTAAGTGGTGACTTTATAATAGAAAAGCAATACATAGGCAATGAGTAAGTATAAAAGTTAATTAATTAACTAGTTAATTTAGTAAGATTCTAAAAACCAACAAACCTTATGCACCGAAAACATAAAAATATTTGAAAAATTTTGGAAATGGTAACATAAATCAACCTACAAGTAGCTATTGAAATCATCTTTATAGCACAAGTAATGTAATGTGTAAATATAAATAAAGACCATGAAATACATAAGCACAATACATAGTGCCTCTTACTTTCAAATTGTTAGCAGTATAAATAAACATTAATAATACTGTTCTACTCTTGTAAAGTTGGAAGATTCAGATTATTCTTATGTGGTTACTATGAACTCATGTTTATCTTACTTAAACCCATAGATTTCACTGCACAGAAAAATTCATGACTACAATAATATTCAATTAAATGTATCTAAAGTTTAAAATAAGTTCAATTTTATACTAATGAGAATTCAGATTGCTTTTTACTTTTAAACAGCTACTATATTTGAATGATTAATGGAATTAATTAAATGTGATTTCAGATTAATAATTCGCTAGATTTACTATATGAATAGTTAAGTGCTACTCACTTACTTCAGAAATTTCCATCTGTCAGTTTTGTGCCTAATCAGTGCGGTGTCCAATCTCAGATGTTATTTTGCTATTGAGGTATGACAGTCATCAGTGTGAAATGTTTTTTCCAAAATAAATAATGCCCAGAAATGAATGTCCATCTATGTGTCCAATCATTGCAGGTTTTCTGCCTATATTATTACTGCCCTACTAGTCTTGAAGCCATTTATTTTATAATATAAATTGCTTTTACATAGCCAACTTCTTAAGTTTGATGAATGATTCAGACTTTAACCTCATACATCATTAACTCAATTTACTCATGTAGGGGCAGAATATTTGTGACATACTGTATTAAATACAGGAAAGGTATTCAGCAGCAAATAATGCAATGTCAACACTTACAAAGAACAGCTTTCTGAAAATGTGACTTATATATTATAATATTAATCTTTTAGATTTGTTCTCTGAGTGTAATTTAAAAGTAATTAGTATTAAACAAATAACGTTCATTATTATTAAAAAGAGAAATAAAGTATCAAGTTCATATTTCAAGTAATTTAAACCTGAATAATTAATTTCACAAGCATAAAAGAAAAAGATTGTAAAGAACAGTACTAATGTCCTGTGATTATGAGTGTTGATGATCAGCTTAACGAGATCTGGAATCACAGGCCTTAAGGATCATTTGTGAAAATTTTTACATATATATATATGGTTAGTTTCCAGGCATATCCATATGTTATTCTTATCAAGTTAATTGAGGCAGAAAGGTCTACTCTAGAATTTTACAGCATTATTTCCTGATCTAAAGTCTTAGACTGCTCAAAAATGAGAATTTTATTCATGTAGATTAATTTTTATTGGGGATAGTTCAGTGGTGGAAGTCACTTGCTTTTTCAGAGAACCTGGACCCTGTTCCCAGAATCCAACTGGCAGTGTACACCCATTTGTAACTCTAACTGCAAAGGATGCGCCTGCCTTTTCTGACTTCTGCAGGCACCAACACACACGAGAAACAGACATCCATTTACATTTTCCTTTCTAGTATGAATGTCAATTAGATATATGCAAACTCTAGCTCATTACTGTTTTTGTATATCTCTATCTCAGATACATCTTTTTTATCTTTCAAAAAACTATTTATCAACATTTTTTTACATCATTGTGGGGTCATTTTATACAATATTCCCTAGTAAGAGCATAAAGTGATAGTGAACACTGTAAGAATAAGGTGCTATTGTATTTTAACATAGGTTTGTGCACTGTAAGTAATATGCATTTTTTATGGATTTTAAATGTGCACAAGTCGTGTCTTTTTTTTCTACAAAGGACTGAGGCCTTGAAATTTTGTCCTTCCTTCTTTTGAGCTTCATAAGGTCTGTGAGTTAATTCTTGGGTATTAGGGGCTTTATAGAGCTACTATCCAGTTTTCAGTAGCTGCTTATCATGTGTGTTCATTTGTGACTGGGTTACCTCAATCAGGATCATATTCTCTAGTTCCACCTATTTGTGTAGGGATTTTGGAAAATCGTTGTTTCTAAAAGCTGAGTACTACTGCAATGTGTAAATGTACCACACTTTCTGTATCCATTCCTCTGTTGAAGGACATCTCGGTTCTTTCTAGCTTCTGGCTATTATAAATAAAGATGCTATGAATATGGTAGAGAATGTGCCCTTATTATATGTTGGAACATCTTCGGTGTATATGACTAGAAGTGGAATGTCCAATTTTCTGAGGAACTTCCAGACTGATTTTCAGAGTGGTTATACCAGCTTACAATCCCACCAAAAGTGGAGGAATGTTCCCCTTTCTCTGCATCCTCACCAGCATCTGCAGTCATCTGAGTTTTTGATCATAGCCATTCTGACTGGTGTGAGGTGAAATCTCAGGGTTGTTTTGATTTCCATGTCCCTGATGATTAGGGATGTTGAACATTTCTTTATGTGATTCTCAGACATTCAGTATTTCTCAATTGAGAATTCTTTTTTTAGCTGTGTACCCCATTTTTAATAGGATTGGTTGAATCTCTGGAGTCGAACTTCTTTAGTTCTTTGTGTATATTGCATATTAGACCTTTATCAGATGTAGGATTGGTAAAGATTCCTTTACACTCTGTTGGCTGCCATTTTATTTTCTTTACAGTATACTTAGCCTTACAAAAACTTTGTAATTTCATGAGGTCCCATTTATCGATTCTTGACCATACAACATAGATCATTGGTGTTCTGTTCAGGAAATTTTCCCCATGTGCTATGTCTTCTAAACTTTTCCCCATTTTCTCTTCTAATAGTTTCGGTGTACCTGGTTTTATGTGGAAATCTTTAATCCACATGCATTGGAGCTTTGTACAGAAGATAAGAATGGATCGATTTGCATTTTTCTGCACCTGACTGCCAGTTGAACAAACACCATTAAGTGAAGAGGTTGTTCTATTTTCATTAAATATTTTTAGCTCCTTTGTCAAAGTTCAAGTGACAATATATGTGGATTCATTTGTGGATCTTCAATTTTTTTAATTGAACAAATTTATTTTAAAAAACAAAGATAAATGTACAGATTTAAAAAGCATTTAGGCATAAAAGTATATATATATATGCATTTTTGTCAGGACTTGATTTTTTAAAGGTTTTATAGTATGCATTAAAATCTTACTAGTTAAATGAGCATAAAGTACATGTAAAACAAGATGTACCCTGGAAATAGTCAAAGATTTCTTGGTGTGTAAAGATTAAGCATCATGAGTTTTCATTTTTTTTTTGTCCTTCGTTTTTCTTGAACTTTATATACTCTATGAGTTGCTTCTGGGATGTTCAGAGCTTTCTGGGGCTAGTATCCAATTATCAGTGACTGCATATTATGTCTGTTTTTTGTGACTGAGTTACCTCTCTCAGGATGATGCATCCATTTTCTTAAGAATTTCATAAAGTCATTGTTTCAGATAGCTGCGTAGTACCCCATTGTGCAAAAATACCACACTTTTTGTATCCATTCACCTACTGAAGGACATCTGGGTTCTTTCAAGCTTCTGGCTATTAAGAATAGGGCTGCAATAAAAATTGTGGTGCATGTGTCTTTGCTGTATGTTGGAGTGACTGTGGGGAAAATGCCCAGAAGTAGAATAACTGGGTCTTTAGGTAGTACTATGTCCAATTTTCTGAGGAACAACCAGAACAATTTCCCGAGTGGTTTTACTAGTTTACAACCACAACAACAATGGAGACTTGTTCCTCTTTCTCAGCATCATCGACAGCATCTGCTGTCATCTGAAATTTTGATCTTAGCAATTCTGACTGGTGGGAGATGGAATCTCATGGTTATTTTGATTTGCATTTCCCTGATGACTAAGGATGTCAAGCACTTCTTTAGATGTTTCTCAGCCATTCGATATTCCTCAATTGAAAACTTTTTGTTTAGCCCTCTACCCCATTTTTTAATAGGGTTGTTTGATTCTCTGGTGTCTAAATTCTTGAGTTCTTTGAATACCTTGGATATTAGGCCTCTATCAGATGTGGAGTTGGTAAAAATCTTTTCCTAATCTGGTGGCTGCCATTTTGAATTCTTGACAGTGTTCTTAGCCGTACAGAAACTTTCCAATCTCATTAAGTCCCATTTGTCAATATTTGACCTTAGAGCACAAGCCATTGGTGTTCTGTTCAAAAATTTTTCTGCTGTGCCTATGTGTTCTAAGGTTTTCCCTACTTTCTCTTATAATAGTTTCAGTGTACCTGGTTTAATGTGGAGATCCTTGATCCATTTGCATTTGAGCTTTGTACAAGAAGATAATAAAGGGTCTATTTTCATTCTTCTGCATGCTGAGTGACAGTTGGACCAACTTCATTTGTTGAAGAGGCTGTCCTTTTTCCATAGACTGTATAAAGCTTCTTTATGAAATATCAAGCGACCATATATGTGAGGAATCAATTGTGAATCTTCTATTCTATTCCATTGATTCACATGCCTATCTCTGTACCAGTACCATGCAATTTTTAGCACAATTTCCTTGTAATATTGCTTGAGGTCAGGGATGGTGATTCCCGCAGATGTTTTCTTATTGTTGAGGATGGATTTTGCTATTCTCAGTCTTTTGTTATTCCAGATGAAATTGTACATTGCTTTTTCCAACTCTATGAAGAATTGACTTGGAATTTTGATGGGGATTGCATTGAATCTGTAGATTACTTTTGGCAAGATGGCCATTTTTACAATGTTGATCCTGCCAATCAATTAGCATGGGAGATCTTTCCATTTTCTTAGATCTTCCTCGATTTCCCTCTTCAGAGATTTGAAGTTCTTGCAATACAGTTTCTACACTTGCTTAGTTCGAGTCACACCAAGGTATTTCATATTATTTGTGTCTATTGTGAAGAGTATCTTTTCCCTAATTTCCTTCTCAGCATGTGTGTCCTTTGAGTAGAGGAAGGCTACTGATTTGTTTGAGTTAATTTCAAATCCAGCCACTTTGCAGAATTTGTTTATCAGCTGTAGAAGATCTCTGGTAGAAATTATGGGGTCACTCATGTACACTATCATGTCATCTGCAAAAAGTGATGTTTTTACTTCTTCCTTTCCAATTTGTATACCTTTGATTTCCTTTTTCTGTCTAATTGCTCCTGCCAGGACTTCCAGTACTATGTTGAATAGGTAGGGGGAGAGTGGGCAGCCTTGTCGAGTCCCTGATTTTAGTGGGATTGCTTCAAGTTTCTCGCCATTAAGTTTGATGTTGGCTGTTGGTTTGCTGTATATTGATTTATTATGTGTAGGTATGGGCCTTGGATTCCTGTTCTTTCCAGGACTTTTAACATGAACTGGTGTTGGATTTTGTCAAATGCTTTCTTAGAATCTAGTGAGATGACCATGTGGTTTTTTTCTTTGAGTTTATTTATATGGTGGATTAAGTTGATAGATTTCCATATATTAATCCATTTCTTCATTCTAGGGTGAAGCATACTTGATAATGGTGAATGATCATTTTGAAGTGTTCTTGGATTCAGTCTGAAAAAAATGTTTTGATTATTTTTGCATCAATGTTCATAAGTAAGATTGGTCTGAACTTCTCTTTCCTTGTAGAGTTTTTGTGTATTTTAGGAACAAGGGTAATTGTGGGCTTGAAAAATGAGTTAGATGGTGTTCCATCTGACTCTATTTTGTGGAATAGTTTGGAAAGTATTGGTATTAGGTCGTCAATAAATGTCTGATAGAATTCTGCAGTGGACTCATCTGGACCTGGGTTTTTTATAGGTTGGAGGCTTTTGATGACTGCTTCTATTTCTTTAGGTGTTATGGGATTATTTAGATGGTTTGCCTGACCCTGATTTAACTTTAGTATCTGGTATCTGTCTAGGAATTAATTAATTTCCTACAGATTTTTCAGCTTGATAAGTATAGGCTTTTGTAGTAGGATCTGAGTATTTTTTAATTTCCTCAATTTCAGTTCTTATGTCTCCACTTTTCTTTCTGATTATGTTAATTTGGATACTCTCTCTTTACCCTCTACTTAGTCTGGCTAAGGGTTTATCATAATTTTCTCAAAGAACCAGCTCTTGGTTTTGTTGATTCTTTGAATGGTTCTTTTAATTTATATTTGGTCAATTTCTGTTCTGAGTTTGATTATTTCTTGTCATCTACTCCTCTTGAGTGTATCTGCTTCCTTTTGTTCTAGAGCTTTCAGTTGTGCTGTTAATTTGCTAGTGTATGCTCTCTCCAGTTTCTTTTTGGACGCACTCATGTCTATGAGTTTTCCTCTCAGTGCTGCTTTAATTGCATTTCATAGGTTTGGGTATGTTGAGTTTTTGTTTTCATTAAATTCTAGAAAATCTTTAATTTCATTCTTTATTTCTTCTTTGAACATGCTATCATTTAGTAGAGCATTGTTTATTTTCCCTGTGTATATGTGCTTTTTTGTCTCTGTTGTTATTAAAGGCAAGCCTTAGAACATGGTGATTTGATAGGGTGCATGGGAGTCTTTCAGTCTTCTTATATCCATTGAGGCTTGTTTTGTGACCAATTATATGGTTAATTTTGGAGAAGGTGCCATGAGGTGCTGAGAAGAAGGTGTATGTAGTCTTTTGTTTTTGGATAAAATGATCTATAGATGTTTATTAATTCCAATTGGTTCATAACCTCTGCTAGTTTCACTGAATCATATTCAGTTTCTAATTCCATGTTCTATCCATTGATGACAGTGGGGTGTTGAGGTCCTTTACTCTTATTGTGTGGAGTGTAATGAATTTATTGAGCTTTAGTAGGGTTTTTTTTTTTTTTTTTTTATGAATATGGGTGCTCTTGTACCTGATCATGTACGTTAAGGATTGAGAGTTTCTCCTGACAAATTTTCCCCTTAATGAGTAAAAAGTGTCCTTCCTTATCTTTTTGATAACTTTTGGTTGAAAAATATACTTTATTCAATATTAGAATGGCTACTCCAGGTTGTTTCTAGGGGCCATTTGGTTGGAAGATTTTCTCCCAACCTTTTACTCTGAGTTAATGTCTGTCTTTGTCTCTAAGATGAGTTTCCTGTATGCAGCAAAATGCTGTATTCTGTTTTTGTATCCAGTCTGATAGCCTATATGTTTTTATTGCGGAAATGAGTCCACTTATATTAACAGATATTAATAAATAGTGGTTGCTATTCTCTGCTTTTTTTTATTTTAAAGGTAGAATTATGCCTGTGTGTCTTTCTTGTTTTGGTTTTCTTGCTTAGGTATTTTCTTGTTTTTACTAGGATATAGTTTCCCTCCTCGTATAGGTTTTCCACCTATAATTCATTGTAGTGCTGGATTTGTGGTCATATATTGTATAAATTTAGTTTTGTCCTGGAATATCTTGGTCTCTCCAACTATGGGGATTGAGAGTTTTGCGGAGTATAGCAGCTTGGGCTGACACCTGTGTTCTCTTAGGGTGTGCATGATGTCTGTCCAGGCTTTTCTAGCTTTCATAGTCTCTGTTGAGAAGTTAGGTGTGATTCTGATTTGTCTGCATTTATATGGTACATGACCTTTTTCCTATACTGCTCTTATTATTCTTTCCTTTCTTTGGGCACTTGGCGTTTTGACTATTATGTGTCAGGAGGAATTTCTTTTCTGGTCCACTTGATTTGGAGTTCCATATATTTCTTTTATACTCATGGTCATTTCACTCTTAAGGGTAGGCAAGTTTTCTTATACGATATTGATGAAGATATTTACTGTGCCTCTTAGTTAATATTCTTTGCCCTCTTCTATTCCTATTATCCTCATTTTGGTATTCTCATTGTGTCCTGGATCTCCTGGATATTTTGGGTTAAGAGTGTTTGGCTTTTGCATCTTTTCTGACTGTTTTGTCTATGTTTTCCATGTTGTCTTTGGAACCTGAGATTCTCTCTTTCATCTCTTGTAGTCTGTTGGAGATTCTTGCCTCTGTGACTCCTGATTTTTAGGATTCCTACCTCCAGAGTTGTCTTTTTTAGTGTTTGCTTTCTTGTTTTCATTTCCTTTTTAAATTCCTTCTTCAATTTCTTCATTACTTTGGTTCTCTTTTCCTCTAGTTCTTTGATTTCTTTGATTGTTTTTCTTGTTTCTACATTAAAGAGCTTCTATTTCTTTATGCTTTTCTTCCCATTCTTGTTTAAACATCTCCATCATCATCTTGAGGTACATTTTCAGGTCTGAGTCTTCTTCTTCTGAAGTGCTTGGCATTCTGCTGTTTACTGTGATGGGAGAACTGCATTTAATGTTGTCAGGATGTCTTGGTTTCCATTGGATAAGTTCTTTTGCTTTCCTCTTTCCATTCTTTTCTCTGTGATTATATGTGGTCTTGTTGTCAGTGATTGGGTCCCATCTCTCCTGTGTACCTGCCCTGCTTCCCTTGATCTCCACTGTTCCCAGTGGCAAATGGCCTGAGCATTTCTTTCACACTCAAGGGCCTTCCTGGTAGAAACTGGGTCTCTATGGTAGAGTTCCTGCTCCCATGAACCAATGGAGAAGGGGGGTCTTTCTGTGCACTCGACCCAATAAAACGATGTAGAAAGTCCTGGCTAGAGCAATTAGAAAGCAAAAGGAAATCAAAGAGATGCAAACTGGAAAGAAAGAAGTAAAAACATCACTGTTTGCAGAAAACATGATAGTGTACATAAGTGACCCACAAAATTCCACCAGAGATCTTCTACAGCTGATAAACAAGTTCAGCAAAGTGGCTGGATATAAAATTAACTCACACAAATCAGTAACCTTCCTCTACTCAAAGGACAAACATGCAGAGAAAGAAATGAGGGGACAGATACCCTTCACAATAGTCACAAACAATATGAAATACCTTGGTGTAAAACGAACTAAACAAGTGAAGGATCTGTATGACAAGAACTTCACATCTCTGAAGAAGGAACTTGAGGAAGATCTCTGAAAATGGAAAGATCTCCCATGTTCATGGATTGACAGGATCAAGATTGTAAAAATGGCCATCCTACCAAAAGCAATCTACAGATTCGATGCAATCCCCATCAAAATTCCAACCCAATTCTTCATAGAGTTGGAAAGAGCAATGTGCAATTTCATCTGGAATAACAAAAGACCTAGAATAGCGAAATACATCCTCAACAACAAGAAAACATCTGTGGGAATCACCATCCCTGACCTCAAGCTATAGTACAAGGCAATTGTGCTGAAAACTTCATGGTACTGGTACAGAGATAGGCACATGGATCAATGGAATAGAATATAAGATCCAGAAATGAGCCCTCACGTATATGGTCACTTGATTTTTGAGAAAGGAGCTTTAAGCATTCAATGGTAATTAGTAAAGAAAAAAATAGGGATGTTTTAAAAGCTGACAAACTGTAATTGAATTGCTGGTTTTTAATGCTTAACTTTAGAAACATGGAACTTGTATAAATAGAAAGAGATTTTGTTCATGCAAGTTTATGACGAACCTTGGTACCTTCCTGAAGGCAAAGGCAAGCAGTTTTAGGAATCCAGATGTTCTTCTGTTCCTCACAAAATTTTAATAAAGATAGGAAACATTTTCAAAGGAGGTCACGACAGAGACACAGAGGAAGGCATCCTGACTCAGTGAACTTCCTGCCTTCCTGAACAGACTTATTAGATCAGAACTTCATGATAGATCTCCCTTTCTTAACCAAAGGGGCTGAACAATATTTTAAAAATCAAAGAACAGTGGTCCTATGCCAAATATAAAAGAAATATAGATGGAAAAAGGGAAGAATTAAATAAGGGTTAGACATTGAACTTTTACAGAAGTCTAAGTTTGCTATAATAGGTAGAAAATGACTTTTGACCTATTAATCTTACATCAAACTCAAACAAAATCAAATTCAAATAGAGTCATTCTTTGACCATTTCTGTAACCACGAGGCTCTATGACACCAATTTTAATAAAGAAGTTATTGAGTTTTAAGAAAATTGATCTTATCTTAATGTTAAATTTCAGTTCTCACAAAATTGCTGATTGTTCCCTTTGTTCTTTTTCAATATGTAACCAGGAAAAGCCTTAGAAGAAAATGTATTTAGAAAAGGTGGGTAATCAATGAATAAAATTTCTGAGTAAATTAATTTATGTATACATAAAGCTTGAAAGAGACCAAGGTTGTCAGACAAGAAAAAGCCATACCAAGATATATTTTCTCTGTCCTGTCTCTCATGAACTGAATGATGTCCCATGTCTGATACATCTATCCCTTCACTGCTCTGGCATCTACCCTTCTCCAGAACCCGCCCTCAGCTGAGGCTGGTTCCTGTCAAAGGAGGCCATGAACCTGAAAGAGTGAAAAGAGGGGCATAATAGGAGGCTTCATGAAAAGGCGAAGCAGCCATTTTCTTAAGAATTTGGTTAAGTCATTGTTTCTGACTGATATTTAGAATTTATCTCTAATAATTATTATCAATTATTTCAGACAAAATACCAACATATCACACATATGATAGAACAAAAATTACAACCATTAATTGCTTTTTCAAACTCTATTGGAACAGCAATAATACAGGGTACAAATTGGGGACACTATACAGAAAGCTCGTTGGTTTCTCTACATGCTTGTAGATTCTATCCAGTGTGCATCCTGCCTCACATTTGACTGTGGCCAACACATTTTTTGTTATCTCCTTACAAATCCTCTTCTATCCCCTCACTCCTTACAATCAAAGGAGGGCAGTAGTGATCAGGTGTCATGTTTCATAAAACAAAGTTGCTCTTCTCCAAGCTACATTTGTGGCTATATTTTTCTCTCTCTGAGTTGTTTCATCCTTCTCTGAAAAACAATGCCCTTGGTACTAAATGGTAATCTACCCTTTTCTTGACACCTGTATTGTCAGAGTTGTCTAAAGTCACAGAGCTTATGGAATGTTTCCCTATATAAAGGAAATTTATTGTAATGACTTACAGTGTGTAGTCCAACTAAACCAAGAGCTGTGATAAGTCCAAAGATCTAGCAGTTGCCCAGTCCCTTGAGGCATGTGGCTTCACTCGGCCTTCTGTATAAGCTGGAATCCTGAAGAAGTATGTTTCAACAAAAGTGCTGACAAGAAAGTGCAAATAGACAAAGAATGATTCTTTTTTAAATTTCCCTTTGTAGGTCTCCAGCAGAAAGTCTGGCCCAGATTAAAAGTATAAACTTGCTTTGTCCCTGGATGACCTTGAACTCAGATATTAACTTGCCTCAATCTCCTGGGATGAAAGTGTGTACTACCTTGCCTAGGCCTAAACTTTGCATGGCCACTGTGCTTCAAGATCACTGTGTCAAGGTCCAGTCCAAAGCCTGTCTTCCAGCCTCAAGATCTGCATTACAGATGTGCCTTCCATTTCTGGAGTGTAGTTCATTCCATACCTGACTCTACACCTGAGGGTCTTAGCAATTTCTTTAAATAATTACCCCACCACCTCTTTCTCCTTCATTAGTGAACTTGTGAACAGCCTTATAAAAGTGTCTTTACTTAGGAGGGCTCAGGTAACTATGGGTGGCACCATACCTGGGCAAAACATCCTGGATTCCATAAGAAATCAAGATGAGCAAGCTAAAAAGAAAGGCCAGTAAGCAGTGATACTCCATAAACTCTGTATCAGTTTCTGCCTCAAGCTTTCTGCCTTGAGTTCCTCTGACTTCCTTAGTGATGGAAAATGGTCTGAGAGTTGTAATAATAACATAAATCTTTCCTTCCCCAACTTGCTTTAGATCAACTATCTTTTTCATCAGAACAATAGAAGTCCTAACTAAGAAAAATATTGATAGTTACTTCTAAGTAACAGAAACTTGTCAAGTATTCTCTACCATGAACCTCTACTGTGATGTTCTAAATCACTACAGGCTCAAAGCAGTACTTTCAAGTGGCCATGGCTTGAAATCCTGAGCCATCATAAAACCTTTCTGTTACATATTTGGCTAAGTAGGTTATTTTTACACAGAAGGAAGAAACTCACTGTTTTGTTTTCTGCTGTTCTGATAGACTATCTTAACAAAAGCAGTTTAAGTGAGAGGATTTATTTGGGTTGCAGTTCATTGATGAGAGGCAGTCGAGGTAGCAGATTCTTAAAGCATCTGTCACAAATGGAAGCTTGTACTAGTTTTTCTTCTACACTCTTACACAGTTCAGAAATGTCTAGGGAACAATGCCAATGCAATTAATGTAATCACAATAATCCCCCACAGACATGCTCACACGCCAAACGAATCTACATAATTCCTCATTGATTTCTTTTCTTGGTGATTTTATATTTGTATCAATTTGACAATTAAAACTGATCATCTCAAGCATGTACTTTATAAAGGAAAACTGGCAAAAAAAAAGGCACTTCTGGGAAAATGTCTACAAAATTTTTAAATATATTAAATGATGCTCACACTTAGGGAGTGAATTAAAACCAGGATTTCAAAAATGAGGAAATTGGCAATGTCGTTTTAGCCCATGAGATGACTATATGTTGCAGGTGCTAGACTGATTTAAATTGGTACAAGATCTTTTGAGATATCTTAGTAATATCAAAGTAAACTTACCATAGCCAAAATTAGTTCTACTTTTCCTTCTCTTAACTATATTCCTGACAGAAATATTCACATATCTTCACAAAAGAAATATAAAATGTTTGGAAAAGCACTGGGTACAATAACTGTCTATTGTTAGCCTAATTCAGAACTAGTTGGTAAATTGTGCAGCATTTTTATAGTATATTGCTACGCATCTATAAGAACAAAGTAGTTGCCAAAATAACAATGACTTCATATCACAAATATTTGACAGGGAATCAAAGTTGATGTTTAAAAATAGGTTATTATTATGTATGTTTATGTATATTTAGCAGGCAAATCTATTCTATTGTGCTTAAGTTCAGACTAATGATTATCTTTAAGGGATAGAGAGGAGTTAGGGTTGTGCTAGAGTGCAGAGACATGTGTTCAGTCTTGACATGTGTTCTATTTAGGCGATCTTGTATACATCTATCATTTTTTAGTATGATATTTTAATATATTGTAAATGAAAATGGAAAAGATGGATCCGCAATTAGGAAAAGGATTGAGCCAGCGGTGAGCCAGCAGTGATCCAGGGACACAGGACTGGAACAGCGGTGAGCCAGCTGTGATCCAGTGGTGATTCGGGGACCCAGGATTGGTAATGAGTCATTCCGACTAGCCGGGGTGCAGAGAGATCTCTGCAGAACACGCAAAAAAAGTGCATTCCCCAGGCTCCCACTCCCTGCCCCAGCTCAGTTCAGGGAACCAGTAACCCAGCATCAGGCTATTCCCAGCCGGACCACATTGAGTGCAGAACGTGAACTCAGACCATCTGCCACCTGGAACAACGGTGAGCCAGCAGTGGTCCAGCAGTGATCCAGGGACACAGGACTGGAAAGGAGGCTTTCCAACTAGCCTGGGTGCAGAGAGATCTCTGCAGAGTGCTCGAGAAGAACTGTTCGCTGGTCCCCCTCCCCGCCCCAGCTCGGCTCAGGGAACCAATAACCCAGCATCTGGCTATTCCCAGCCTGACCACATTGAGTGCAGAACATTCAATTAGATCATTCACTACCAGGAAGAGCAGTGAGCCAGCATTGAGCCGGGGACACAAGATTCGAACAGCGGTGAGCCAGGGGTGATCAAGCAGTGATCCAGGGACACAAGATTGACAACAAGATGGCAAGAGGAAAGGGAAAGAATGTACCCCAGGGAAACGAAGAAAACCTGGCAACACCAGTACACAGCAAACAGCAGAATATCAAACACTGCAGAAACCAAAGGCAGACCTGAAATCATACCTAAAGCCAATGATAGAGATCCTTAAACAAGAAGGGGAGAGAAATCATAAAGAATTAGAAGCTTTTAAAGAGGAAACAAGAAAAACACTCAAAGAACTCAAAGAACTAGAGGAAATCAGAACCAAAGACATGAAGGAATAGAAGAAGGAATTTAAAATGGAAATGGACACAATAAAGAAAACACTAAAAGAGACAACCCTAGAGATAGAAAACCTAAAAGAGAACTCAGGAGTCACAGATGCAAGCAATTCCAATAGACTACAAGAGATGGAAGAGAGAATCTCAGGGGCCGAAGACAACATTGAAAACATACAAAAAACAGCCAGAGAAGATGCAAAAACCAAAAAGTTCCTAACCCAAAATGTCCAGGAGATCCAGGACACAATGAGAAGACCAAACGTAAGGATAATCAGAATAGAAGAGGGCAAAGAATAGCAACTAAGAGGCACAGTAAATATCTTCAACAAAATCATAGGACAAAACTTCCCTACCCTTAAGAATGAGATGACCGTGAGCATAAAACAAGCCTACCAAACTCCAAATAGATTGGACCAGAAAAGAAATTTCTCCTGACACATAATACTCAAAACACCAAGTGCCGAAAGTAAAGAAAAAATATTAAAAGCCAGGTAACATATAAAGGCAGACCAATCAGAATCACACCTGATTTCTCAACAGAGACTATGAAAGCTAGAAGAGCCTGGACAGACATCATGCAGACCCTAAGAGAGCACAGGTGCCAGCCAAAGCTACTGTACCCAGCAAAACTCTCAATCACCATAGACGGAGAGACTAAGATATCCGAAGACAAAACTAAATTTACACAATATCTGACAACAAACCCAGCAATACAATGAATTATAGGGGGAAAACCCAATACAACTAGGGGAATTACATCCTAAAAAAAAGCAAGAAAACTCCTAAGCAGGAAAACCAAAAGAAGAAAGACATACAGACCCAATTCAACCTCCAAAAGCAAAAATAGCAGGTAACAGCAACCACTATTCCTTGATATCTGTTAACATAAATGTACTGGATTCCCCAATAAGAAGACATAGGCTATCAGACTGGATACATAAACAAAATCCAGCCTTTTGCTGCATACAGTAAACTCATCTCAGAGACAAAGAGAGACACTATCTCAGAGTAAAAGGGTGGGAAAAAACCTTCCAAGCAAATGGCCCCAAGAAGAAAGCTGGAGTGGCCATTCTAATATCGAATAAAGTAGATTTTCAACCAAAAGTTATCAAAAAAGATAAAGAAGGACAGTGTTTACACATTGCAGGGGAAACTTGTCAGGAGAAAATCTCAATCATTAGCATATATGCTCCAAATACAAAAGCACCTATATTCATAAAAGAAACCCTACTAAACCTCAAAAAATAAATTGTACCCTACACAATACTAGTGGGGGACCTAAATACACCACTCTCACCAATGGACAGATCATGGAAACAAAACATGAACAAGGACATTGCAAAACTAACAGAGGAAATGAACCAACTGGAATTAATAAATATCTACAGAACATATTATCCTAAAACAAAAGAATACACGTTCTTCTCAGCACCTCATGGCACCTTCTCAAAAATTGACCTCATAATCAGTCACAAAACCAGCCTCAATAGATATAAGAAGATTGAAATACTCAATGCATCCTTTCATGGTCTCAGGCTGGTTTTTAACAACAAGACAACCAAAAGCCCACATACACATGGAAACTAAACAATGTTCTATTAAACGATAGCAGGGTCAAAGAAGAAATAAAGAAAGAAATGAAGGATTTTCTAGAATTCAATGAAAACGAAAACACAACATACCCAAACCTATGGGATGCAATGAAAGCAGTACTGAGAGGAAAACTCATAGGTCTGAGTGCTTCCAAAAAGAAACTGGAGAGAGAGCATATATCAGCAACTTGACAGCACAGCTGTTAGCTCTAGAACAAAAGGAAGCAGACACACCCAAGAGGAGTAGATGGCAAGAAATAATCTAACTTGGGGCAGAAATAAACCAAATAGAAACAAAAATAACAATTCAAAGAATCATCAGAACCAAAAGATGATTCTTTGAGAAAATTAACAAGATTGATAAACCCTTAGCCAGACTAACTAGAAGGCAAAGAGGGAGTATTCAAATTAACAAAATCGGAAAGGAAAGTGGAGAAATTATTACTGAAACTGAGGAAATTCAAGAAATCATCAGATTTTACTATGAAATTCTATACTCAAGAAGGCTGGAAAATATAAATGAAATGTATGAATTCTTAGATACCAGATACTAAAGTTAAACTAGGACGAGCTAAACCATCTAAATTATACCATGACACCTAAAGAAATAGAAGCAGTCATCAAAAGCCTCCAAACCAAAAAAGGCCCAGGTCCAGATGGGTTCAGTGCAGAATTTTATCAAACATTTATTGACGACATAACAACACTACTCTCTAAACTATTCCAAAAAATAGAATCAGATGGAACACTACCTAACTCATTTTTTGAGGCTACAATAACCCTCTTTCCTAAAGCACAAAAAGACCTTACAAGGAAAGAGAAATTTAGACCAATATCACTTATGAACATTGATGCAAAAATACTCAACAAAATCCTTGCAAACCGAATCCAAGAACACATCAAAACGATCATTCATCATCATCAAGTAGGCTTCATCCCTGGGATGCAGGAATGGTTTAATATAAGGAAATCCATCAATGTAATCCACCATATAAACAAACTCAAAGAAAAAAAACCACATGGTCATCTCAATAGATGCTGAGAAAGCATTTGAAAAAATTTAACACCCCTTCAATTTAAAAGTCTTGGAAAGAACAGGAATCCATGGCTCATACCTAAGCATAATAAAAACAATATACAGCAAACCAACAGCCAACATCAAACTTAACAGTGGGAAATTTGAAGCAATCTCCCTAAAATTAGGGAATTTACAAGGCTCCCCACTCTACCCCTAACTATTCAACATAGTATTGGAAGTTTTGGCCAAAGCACTTAGACCACAAAAGGAAATCAAAGAGATACCTATTTGCAGATGACATGATAGTTTACTTAAGTGACCCCACAGTTTCCACCAGAGAACTCCTACAGCTGATAAACAAGTTCAGCAAAGTGGCTGGATATAACATTAACTCAAACAAATCAGTAGCCTTCCAATACTCAAAGGACAAATATGTGGAGAAAGTAATTAGGGAAAACATACCCTTCACAGTAGGCACAAAAAAAAAAAAAATATGTAATACCTTGGTGTGACTCTAAGCAATGGAAGGACCTGTATGACAAGAACTCCAATCATCTAAAGAAGGAAATCGAGGAAGATCTCAGAAAATGGAAAGATCTCCCATGGTCATGGATTGGAAGGAACAACATTTTAAAAAACAACATCTTACCAAAAGCAATCTACAGATTCAATACAATCCCCATCAAAATACCAACCCAATTCTTCATTGAGTTTAAAAGAGCAATGTGCAATTCCATCTGAAATAACAAAAGACCCAGAATAGCGAAATCCATCCTCAACAACAAAAAAACATTAGTGGAAATCACTATCCCTGACCTCAAGCTCTATTACAAGGCTAAACACTACATGGTACTGGTATAGAAATAGGCCTGTGGATCAATGGAATAGAATAGAAGATCCAGAAATGAGCCCTCACATATATGGTAACCTTATTTTTGACAAAGGAGATGTAAACATTCTAAGGAAGTGCTCAACATCCTTAGCCATCAGGGAAATGCAAATCAAAACAACCCTGAGATTCCACCTCATACCAGTCAGATTGGCCAAGATCCAATACTCAGATGACAAAAAATGCTGGCGAGGATGTGGAAAAAGAGGAACACTTCTCCACTGTTGGTGGGATTGTAAAGTGGTACA
This sequence comes from Micromys minutus, assembly GCF_963924665.1. NCBI lineage: Eukaryota > Metazoa > Chordata > Mammalia > Rodentia > Muridae > Micromys > Micromys minutus. The sequence continues at coordinate 15,000,092 of NC_137982.1, read as the reverse complement.
ACCACTCTGGAAATCAGTCTGGCGATACCTCAGAAAATTGGACATTGTACTATCTGAAGATCCAGTTATTCCACTTCTTGGCATTTACCTGTAGACACTCCAATAAACAACAAAGACACATGCACCACAATGTTCATAGCAGCTCTGTTTATAATAGCCAGAAGCTGGAAAGAACCCAGATTTCCTTCAGTAGATGAATGGATACAAAAATTGTGGTACATTTACACAATGGAGTACTACTCAGCTATCAGAAACAATGACTTAATGAAATTCTTAAGAAAATGGATGCATCTAGAGAATATTATGCTGAGTGACTTAACCCAGTCACTAAAGAACAGATATAATATGGTGTCACTGATAATGGGATACTAACCCCAGAAAGCTCTGAACACCCCAGCAACAACTCACAGACTTTGTGAAATTCAAGAAAAGAAAAAAAAAAAAAAAGATAAGAACAAAACATTATGCTCAATCCTTACATACCAAGAAAACTTTGACTAATTCCAGGTTACATCCTGTTTTACATGTATTTTATGCTCATTGTAACTAGTAAGACTTTAATGCACACCATCAAACCTTTGGGTGAAAAAATAGCCAAGCACTGACAAAATTGTATTCGTATACTTTTATGCAAAAATGCCTAAAATTTGTACATTTATCTTTGCTTTTTAAAATATAGTTCTTCATAAAAAAGATTAATACTTAACTCAAAATTCATTATCTATCATCTTCATCCAGGAGTTCATTAAATGTTTAAAACAATAGTTCTTATGTCACAAGTTAGCATGGTTGTCAAGAAGCAAATCATCTTCTTCGTTTCTCATTAGTTTTGAAGTTTTGTATAAATAAATCCAGTCTTTATTTTATTTTCTGTCCTTTCACTTACAATAAACTGTCCATTCCCAGTTTATGGCTTTTAGTTATCATATAATTGTTTCACAGCTAGCCTTGTAGGAATGTTTTTTTCTGATTGTAAATTTACTCCAAACTTGCTCTCTTATCCTAATGCAATTAGCCCTTGACACACAAAGGTTTACAGAGCTCTAATTGCATCTTTCAAACTACTGAGAGCTCAAAATTACTTGAATGCACTTAGGAATTCTATAGAATCATTATTATTATCATAGAATCAAAATTATGAAAACATCAATTTGTTTACATAAGATTACTAAAAGAGAATATATCTTTGCTAAGCTGTTAAAATCTGCCCAGTAAGGTGGGCTACTGCCCAGAAATCATTTAACTATATAATAATGACAGGCATATCAACCACAAGAATCAATCCTGACATGAAATCTCTGAAGTCCCTAAAATTTAGCATTTATCAATGTCAGCCATGCAAAACTATTGAGTAATCTCCAGAAAAGTCAGCCTTTTCTGAGATGGCTCCTGAGAATTCAGTTGTAAGAAAAAAATTATTAAATATTTAGGTAAATATATGAACTAGAAAATATAAATGAGGCAAGTCAGACCTAAAACAAAGGCTACACATTCTCAGGACTCAGGACCATAAAAAAGAACCATAGAGGGTGGGTTCTCTAGGGAGGAGAGTAGTAGGTACTATACATATACTAAGTATAATAAAGTAATAAATAGGAAGAATAGTTACAGACAGGTAAGGAATGTATTATACAGAGAGAAAAAAAAGAAGAGATAAATAACATTAATGACTCTTGAATGAAAACTACATTAAAACATTATTGTACAAGCTTAATTTTTATAATATATATATATATATATATATGTGTGTGTGTGTATGTATATGTATATATATCATGGACATGTCATATATGTATGTCATATATATAGCCTGTATGTCATATAACATTTTCTTATGTTTACTATTTATAAAATATAAAAGCATTCTATTAATTTTATATTGTTAAAAACTAACATAATGTCAGTTGCAAGTATGGGTAATCTCTATTTGAGTTGCTGATCAGGGGATTCTAAGAGAATCCTAAAGCAATATATGCTATTGAAATTACCCTTGTTTACTTCCAAGAACTTGAAAGTAACACTCTAGTGTAACCAAACACCCAGACAGATAATTTGTGGAAACTAAGTGGAGTCCAGCTCCTTAGGACTAGCTGTTGGTATTGGAAGATAATGTGTAAACTGACAATGAATAAAATTAAGTAATAGTCCAACACAACTGTGTATGTCCAGCAAAATATCACCATTGATTCACTACTGGTATTTTTATTTTGGCAGCAATCAACAACCATTTAATTCTACATAAGGCTTACTCAGAAAAAGAAAATTTATACCTAGTATTGTAAATATAACCAACTATACCTGACTGTAGAGGCCATAAACCATAGAGGAAACCCAAGCACTGCCATGTCTCCAAACCAATGCATCTGTTGTATAAATATGAATCCTTTTGCTAACAGAAAATTGTAGTACTCACCCTCTTCCAAAATGTTTCTTTTTACAGCTGTGGAGGCTATTTCACAAATATTCTTCTAGTCAAAACTCAAAGAAAAGGTGATTGCGGATTAACTAATACAAACAGAAGCTTCTACAGTGCAATTTCTATACCAAAGGCTCAGGAATATTGTGGAAAGGGGAATAAAAGACAGTAAAAAGCAAGAGGAACAGGACACAATCTGTTAGATAGTCCCTTCTACACATGAAAGGGGGTTACATCCCTGAAATCTCAAGAATAGTGTTTACTTAAGAAGACCTGAATAATGAAAACACTAATCAACATGTCTTTGTGAATGGGGAAAATTTCACAAGGACCTACCCTTATATTAACTACTATAGACAATCAACAGAGTAGATACTACCCTCATTCTTAAATGTCCTCCAACTGAAGTTTTAGGATTCAACTAAGTTTCCTTCTCTGACCTCAATCTGATGATGCCTAGTTCTGCCTCCCAAAGAAGCTCTGCAATATTGGCCTTAACTCAATTCTTATAATTTTTATACCCTTGACTAAATCAGACTTGTCCATTTATTACAACCTTCTTCATCCATTTCATTGACTCAGCCAGTTTCTTCTTTCTAATACTTCCATTGACAACCACATATTAGAGAACTTTTCTTTTCTTCCAGTAGGTTATTGGATTTAGTGTTATATTTGATAGCAATTTAAAAGTGAGAAACTATAATTTAGCAAGATGAGAAGGTTCAATGAGTTTAACTATTACTAAAAAAAGTTTTTAGTACAAAAGTTCTTTTTAAAATTATCTGGATGCAGAAATTATTTTTAATGCAGTCAAAGCTTTCTTAAATGTCTGAAACATACTGATTTTCATATTTTGGGCTGCAATATTTTTTTATATAAATTATAGCTCTGTGTCTTTAAAAATAGAACATACAGAAAATAATAGGTTCTACTATGATGAACATAAAATGGGATGTATCATAAAAATTGCTACTGTATTTCTGTAATTTATGACCTTCTTCCAAGCCAAGGTCTTAAAGTATTGAGGGAGAAACTGAAGACATGGAAGAAAATCTCAGAAAGGTCACTTTAATCCAAATGTAATGATATACTTTTATAAAAATATTTCTCAATCCACAAAAGACTATACTTTTGATAGACTTCACAGAATAGTTAATAATAATCCTTAAGATTCTTTAAGACTATGCATTTACATGTGTTCTCAGCCCATTTTAAGTTTAATATGCTGTGAAGAAAGGAATGTAACCAACTTTACTGTGTCTTGGATTTCCCATATATTCAGCTTTTAAAACACAAGTTTTATAGCAACATAATTTTAATCATAAATTAAGTACCATTCCATGGCTCTGACACAAAATAATACTTGTGTGTATTGTGGTAATTATTTACTGAAAGCAGTCAACAGTTTGGAGTAAACTTTAACCAACAAATATCTGTCACAAATTTTTATCGTATCCTGCAGATATAGTTTGATAATACAGGTTTACCATACTGAGTACTTTTAGGATATCTGGGAGACAATAAAGTTACTTTTCAAGTTTAAAAATTTGTAAAGCACCTCCCATCCCTTTCCCATGCCATTTTTCTGTGTTATTTAATAAATAAAAAACAAAGCACATTGTTAGAGTCAGACACAGGCAAAATGCTTGCACCCGAATACATATATGGGGTGTGGTGTGACAAACATAACTACAAAAACTGGGAAAGATAAATAAAGTTGTAAGATTAAAAAAACTGAAAGAAAATTAAAATTGTTTTGTCTCTTGGGAAAATCATTTCAGCAGGAAGAACTTTGTTTTTGTTTCTTAGTGAAACGTTGACAAATTTTTATGCCTCTAAGATTATCTTCAATGCATAAAGCTATACATGTAACAGCAGAGAGTGCTGTCCACCCCAATAGCTGCAGACTTCACTTGGTAAATAAACTGCTCCTGTGGTGACTATTTTCTTTGTTAAGAGAAGCTTTAATTCAGAAATAAATTGAGTGTGTAAGACAAAAAAATAAATAAAAATAACAGTGTAGATCTAATGTTAACCTGAGAGTCTCGAGAAGGAAAGTCTAAACCCTTGATTGTACAATTAAAAAAAGTTGTTACTTGGGCTGCCATCCAGCTGCCTCACTCGAAATGGGGATTTACCATTGGAGCCCTTGTTGGCTCATTAAAGTTCCATTTATAGGAGTGATAAGGTGTTCACAGGCGTGAGAAAGGACTTCCATAGGACAGGTACTTTTATCACTCTTATTTCAGAGACTAAAGTAAAATTCAGAAAATCTATCAATAAATAAATTTTTCCAATTAGGATAAACTATAAGAAATTCCAACAAAGCCAGTGCGCTCCTGTGTTTTGTCAACTTGACATAGACTGAAATTTGTATACATTGCCAGAAAGTTACAATGAAAGGGAATAAATAAGGTTAAAGACATAAAACATATGACTGGGGTTGCAAGCAATTTATTTGAGGTCTAAGAAACAGAAACTTATTCTTGATTACCTAGGAATCTATACTTGCAAGGACTTAAGAAATAACAAATAGGAAGTTACTTTTAGCTATGTTAACTGCAAACAAAACCTGCAAGGAGGAGGACTAAGAACGGTCAAAGCCTGCCAGCACCATGTTTGACATGCTCAGTCCTACCAGAGCTCTTCATCTATGGCTATTCCTTTTCCTTATAAATGCGATTTTCATTATCCAGAGGTTTCATATCCTTTTGTCCCATCCATATTAAAATGCTGACTGACCTGATCTTCTACAGGTCTTGCACATACAACTCTTGCTGCTATGAGTTGAGACATGCAACAGAGAAGCTATGTTATATCCAGGAGTCAGCATTTCATAGCTCTCCTGACATCTGCTTAGTGTTAGAAAATACTTTATGAGACAGAAAGAATGAAAATAAGTGTATTATCATGCTTGCCTATCATGAATAGGTTCTCATTCATTTTCTATGTATATTCCTGGGTACTTATGTGATTATTTCTTTAAAATAGCCCAACTATTAAAAGATTGAAAATAATTTTTTTCATACAGTATACTTTGATCACACTTTCCCCTCCATTATTATTCCTCAGATTCTCCACACTTCCCAGTGTTTCCAGATAAGGCTTTTTTTCTTTTAAGAAAACAAATAAGGAAATAAAACAAATAAAGAAAAAAATGCTAGAAATATACGCATGTACACACACACACATGCAAACAAAACTCATAAAAGCAAAAAATCAGAGACCATAATATACAAGAAAGAGGTTAAAATAAAATGCCCAAAGCAATATAAACCCCTTACTCTCCCCACCTTAAAAAAAATAATAATAATAACAACTCCATCTACTGCAGAAAATGTGGTCTGCCTCAAAGAGTGGTTTGAACACCTAGTGCATCTCTGTTGGCAAATTTTAACTGTTCACTTGTGAGTACTTATTGATATAAGTTAGCTTCTTGGTTAAGGATGTGGACTTGTGTTCACTTCACTTCTCAGTGTTTGGATCCTGACAGGTTTAGGTCTGGGCCTGTGTAGGCTGCCAGAATCTCTGTAAGTTTTTATGTATATCTCCTTGCTGTGTTTAGAAAACCTTGTTTCCTTACTCTTCTCCATCACCTCTGGCTCTTACAATCTCTATTCTTCTTCTTCTGTGGTGTTTCCTGATCCTTGAGAGAGGGAATTAATAGAGACCTCCCATTTAAGACCGAGTGTTGCAAGCTCTCGCACATTTTTCATTTTGTCTATTTGTGGATATCTGTATTTGTTTCCAATTGCTGTAAAGGGAAGCTTATTTAATGATGACTGGGCAATCCAAAAATCTATGAGTATAGCAGAATATCATGATAAGCCATTTTATTGCTATGTTCTTTTTACCAATTTTCTCCTAAGCCAATAGCCTATCTAGTCTCAGATTCTTGGCTACGTGAGCAGTGTCAAACATGGGCTCCATCTCATAGAGTGAGCCTCATATCCAATTAGATAGTAACTGGTTTATGTTACAATGTTTATACCACTATTGTACTAGCACACTATGCAGGCAGGTCACCCTTGCAGATTGAAGAGTTTGTAACTTGCCTGTTGTTTACTCTTCTCCTCTGGTAGTGTGCAGAGTAACTTACAGTAGTATCAACACTAGGCAATAGGTTCTAGTTAGACACAGGCTTGACATCTTCACGTTTGATTGGACATGTAAATGTGATAGGGTTTTACCATTCATTTCTAGAGAGCAACCAATCATAGCCTTGGCAGTAGCCTGCAATGTTTGAAGGTTTCTATAGGGTCTTTTGGTCAACAGTCCTATTCAATGTAACCTATCCCTTGCACTGAAGATTCATTTGGGAGCAAAAAGTACCTAGTGAGGGCTTTCTCTCTCCTGTTATTTGGTGACTATGTTTCAGTTTCTTTAGATGATAAGTAGATAGATAGACAGACAGACAGACAGACAGACAGACCGACATACAGACAGATAAATAGATAGATAGATAGATAGATAGATAGATAGATAGATAGATAGATAGATAGATAGATGATAGATAGATGATAGGTAGATAGTATTTCTGTATAACAGCTATAGTTGTATATGTAATTTTTAAAAAGAAGCTTCCACTGTACTAAGTTTGCATATAATACCTTAAATGGCTATTAATATTAGCTATTCCTTCCCATAGTACAACCCTTCCTACATAACTCTTTAAAAATTCTAAATCTTTAAAATAGGGAATTCTTCATAGAACAATCAAACAAATCAAAATGTAGATTTGTGGAGCCCAGTCAAAAGAGATAAATCTACAAAGCATTCCATACCTGCAGTATAGGGAACATTGTGAAAGAGAAGAAAACATCATCAGAGCCAGAAGAACAGGAGATGTAGACATGTTTAAAAGTAGTTCTTTGGAGTGATTCTAATCTCTATTGTCAGTACATCAACAATCAAGTTTAGTAGCATCAGGATATCAACAGTCCAATTCAGTAGTGTCAGGATATGAACAGTCCAGTTTACCAAATATCAATCAGCAGTAGCAACACGATCCAGCACAAACAGCCAGGCTTCCACCAAACAGCATTAGTCAGTGGGATCAACCAGAACCAGCCAAAAGGCAAGAAGTTATCTGTTGTGTGTCCCTCAATGAAGGAAAGATCGGCAAAGACAGGAGACCAAGGAAGCATTGCATGGGTAGCATTGCAAGAGCCCCATCACTGTCAGCTGGATCCAATTTTTAGTCTTTTCAAACATCACATGTCATCTCTCTAGTAAGTCTGATTTCAGCAAGACATCACATGAGTATGCATGACTGGACACAACCAGAAATTCCCACTTCAAGTAAAGTTTATTTCAACATCCTTGTATCCATTGAGACACATTTTGTGGTTAAGTATGTCATCATTTTTGGAGAAGGTTCCATGAGGTGCTGAGGAGGTATATTCTTTTGTCTTTGGGTGAGATGTACTGTAAATATGTGTTCAGTCCATTTCATTCATAACATCTGTTATTTTAATTATCCCTCTCTTTAGTTTCTGTTTTGATGAGATGTCCATTGATGACAGTTTAATGTTTAAGTCTCTTACTGTTACAGTGTGGTATTCAATAGGTGACTTAAGCTCTAATGATGTTTCTTTTAAAAATGTGGGTGACCTTGCATTTGGGACATATATATTCAGAATTAAGACATCATCTTAGTGGATATTTCCTTTAATGAAAATAAAGTTTTCCCCATTTATTTTGATTAATTTTTGGTTGAAAATCTATCTTATTGGATATTAAAATAGCTACTCTAGCTTTCTTCTTGGGCCCATTTGCCTGAAAAATCTCTTTTAGCCCTTTATTTTGGGGTAATATCTGTTTATCTTGCTGAAGTGTATTTCTTGCATTCAGCAGAATGATGGATCTTGTTTTCACTTCCATTTTGTTAGCCTGCATCTTTTTTTTAAATTAAATACTCTCTGTATTTACAATTGAAAATTTATCCCCTGAAATACCTGCCTATAATGGTTTTGCTAAAACAAGATAACTCAATTCCTAATGATTTTACTACTGGACATTTCCAGTGGTACTTAGAATTAAATGAAATAAATCTATATCATCTTCCATCATAAAACGTTCATACTGTAGCATATTTCCACAAAACCCAGGATAATGAAATAAATATAAAAACTTTGTCTCATGTTGTAAATTCTTCAGCAAATGCTACTATTCCTGAATGTGTTTTAATCTGATGTTTACCTAAAATTTATTATTTAAATTAATATTAATAAAATAATTTTAGATATATTCTCACTCTAATATTATTTAAATGGTTTCTTCAGAGCTGAACCACAACTAAACTCAGTAGTCAACTTTTAGCATGGAGATGAGGCACACAATGAGCCTGGAAATTCTTCTTCTTCTAGTTTTAACAGTTTGTGGCCTGAACAAGATGCTTCAAAAGCAGATGTTGAAATGGTTAGTGCATTGAGTATTAAATTTTCATGAAAATGTATATGATGATCAGAGAAAACCCTGAGCCTCAAGTCACACCAAAAGTTCTCGTCTTAACCCATAGACTAAACCAGACACTAAATAGAAAAATAAAATTTTAAAATTACTGGTAATATCCATTAATTATTTTAAGGGATCACTGAAGGAACAATTTAAAGTAAGTTTTAGTTATATAGGCAATTCATGGTACAAACTGATAAGTGAAACATCTCTGTATGATTTTCCAGTCTAGAAATGTGTTTATAAGTAAAGTTTTCTGGATAAAAGTTTAACCCTCACATCTATTTTTAATTAATTAATTTATTGATTAATTGATTGATTGATTGATTTTTGCAGTCCAGTCTTTATCCTCTTCCCAGCCTGCCCTCAGACTGTTCCACATTCCATACCTCCTCCCACCATGTACTACAACTATCCATTGAATCCACATCTGGGAAGGAAAGTTGTTTTACTTCCCTCATTTGTTTCTTAGTTTTCTGCTATGTAATAATGAAGAGAAAGTCACAGTCCGTTATCCTATTCTTATCCCACCTGTGGCCACTAGGATACGCCAAGCATTTCAGAGCAAAGGATCATTGGCCCTTAAGAGATACCTAGCCCCAGATTGAGTTTCTTTACTCATCGCACTGGACCCGTGTCAACTAATACTCAGATATGGCATAGAGTTGCTCATTTTGTGGCAGGAAAAACAAAGTGCTATCGGGTTAGGGTTGTTATCAATTCACCACAAATTTTCCCTGCTGTTTCCTTGATTAATAAGAAATGGTCATTGATATTTCTTCTGACCAAATATGAGAACAGTGACTCCTGGTTTCTTCTACCTATATTTTCATGAAAGCTGTATATTTCATTGTGTAGCTGTTTGTATCATGAATGCTAATTATCTTCCCCAAAAACATTTTACAGGAGAATGTCTGCACATAGCTTCTGGAAACCTGTCCCCAGTTGGTTCTGATTGGCCTTTGCTTCAGTCTCTGCGTCAAATTTTGTCTTCCTATTTACTCCTGTGAATATGTTTCTTTCCCCTTCTAAGAAGGACTGAAGCATCTGCACTTTGGTCTTGCTCCTTCTTGAGCTTCATGTAGTCTGTGAATTGTATCTTGGGCAATCTGCCTGGGCTGTGAGCTGACCCAGTGCCAGAGCAAGCACTCTGTACCCAGAACCCCGCTGGGAGAGCCTCTCACAGGAGTGCTGACACACCTGAGAGCACAGGTGAGACCACCACCTCTGCTCAAATTCCTGCCCAAGAGGAATCTGCACAGAGCACTTAGGACACAGGAACTGAAGAGCATCCTGGAACAGGATCCTTCTGGTTTCCGTCTGTGCCTGGAGCTAACCAGGTGCCAGGGCATTCTGTACCCAGACCCTGCTGGGAGAGAGGATCTCCCAGGAAAGTTTGGAGAATTGGTTTCCTGGCTGAGAGCTTAAGCCATGGATGCTGACAGCTACTGCTGGGAGAGGGCAGGTTGCAGAGAGCAGGCTTTAATAATATGGGAATGGAAAGTTTGATAAAAGTTTAAGAAGTCAATATTTCACAAGCACCTGAATTCTTTGAATGCTTGGGAATTCCAGAATAGCTTAGCATGACATTCATCCATAATCAGCCTAAAAATAGGCTTACCCACACAAAAAAAAGTGAATTTAATTGAAGTTATATACATAGGAAAGCTTCAAAAATGGCTGCTGATTCCCAATGACCTCAGTTTGTCCAGCCTTTCTGATGGTTCCAGACAGGACTTAAGTTAAGCCCTGAATGTTTTAAATATACAGAGACAGGATAACACATGCTAAAACTACCTTTAAGTCTAACCAATTTTTCTAATTTCCTACCCTTAAGATTAACCAATTTTTCTAGTTTTTCTACCCCTCCTCACACCCTAAAAAATTATTTACCCCAATTCAACAGGAGGAAGTTGTGGAGACTCACTATCCCAATTCCTTTGAATTGGTTGTCTGGTTATGGTTATTTTGGATATTTTATAAATTACAGATAGGTTGTCATTTTAAGGCATAATTTGTAAATGGTCATAATTTTTGTCAGGAGGAAATCAAAATGGAGAATTTAGACTCTGGGATTTCCATCTTTCCTTTACTCTTCTATATCCTTTTTTCTTAGGTAAAGAGAAGGCTGTTAAAAAGAAAATGGGGGAGTAGAGTAATTGTATAAAAAGTTCGATATATGAGGATAAATTACTAAACATACTCTTAAAACACTATATTGTTACATCTTACATTGTTAGAAATCTTTACATTTTGATTCAGAATAAGTTATATTTTTACATTAGTACAGAATTATATATTCTGTCTATAAATTCATTTAAAAATACAAGGTTTAGACCCATTTCTTCTAATACCTGCTATTACAAACTGTTGAGGATGATTAAGTAATACAAGTTAAAGTTCAGATAGCATATCCAGAGGATAGGCGTGGCCTCTGGTTGAGGGATAGGGCCACCCACCCATCTCAAAAATACTAACACAGAATTGCTTCTGTCTAAAGGAAATACAGGGACAAAGAGTGAAGCAGAGATGATCCAGAGACTAACCCACCTGGGGATTCATCCCATATGCAGATGCCAATCCCAGACACTATTGTTGAAGCCAAGAAGTGCTTGATGACAGGAGCCTACTGTAGCAGTCTCCTGAGAGGTTCTGCCACAGCCTAATACAAATGTGTATGCTTGCAGGCAGCCGTCACTGAGCATGGGGACCCCAATGGACAAGTTAGGGGAAGGACTGAAGGAGTTGAAGAGGTTTGCAGCCCTATAAAATGAATAACAATATCAACCTACCAGATCCCCCCAGAGCTCCCAGGGGCTAAACCACCAACCAAAAACTCCAGCTGCATATGTAGCAGAAGATGGCCTTTTCTGGCATCAGTGGGATGGGAGACCCTTGGTCCTATGAAAGATCAATGCCCCATTGGGGAATGCAATGGCAGTGAGGTAGGAGTAGGGGGGTTATCCTCATAGTGGCAAAGAGGAAGAAAAATGTGATAAGGGGTGTGCAGAGGGAAAACCAGATATTAAACTAATGGTTATATTAGCTTCTGATTTAATTGCAATATGTTATTTTCAAAATTATTTAAATAGTAAAAAACTAAGATTAATCAGTATTTAACAACTCATTTGCACTGTATTTAGATAGGTGGTCCACAGGATATGGCATTTAAATCATTTTACTATTAATAAATCTATTGACTAGGAGACATGTCTGCTCTTGACATCACCCCTATCCCACTTAAAAGAAGATATTGAACATCATTTCCTCCACTGGAGCCACTTCATTTGTGGCAAGCTAGGCACTGAGTAAGAAGTACCCTAATTTCATTTACAGACAAAATACTGTCCAAAAAAGTACAAACAAATGCAGGACAGTTGATTGCTAAGCTCTGCCAAGACAGCATAAGCTAGTTATTCCTGCTTCACTAAAGGTCTATCTGATGTTTCTTGGCCAGAAGGCTGAAGACAATTGCTCCAATGTTCTAACGAATATTGGGGTCTTTCCAAACATTCAGCTGTCTCTAAAGATTGTATAAGTTTTGGAAGCTATGTCTTTGTGCTTCCTATGTATACAGGTAATATTTAATTCCTTCTCCAATCTCTGATTTGGGTGAAGACAAGTTATTATCTCATAATCAAACTTAAGTATTTTAGGATTAAAGAAGATAATCTAGATCGAAATGGTGGTTTTCAGGTAGCAATGCAAATTAAAATCAAACATAATTGAGGTACAGAATTGTAAACTCTTTAAGTTAGGATACATGATAGAAGTCTTTATTTTAATTATCAAATATGGTGGACTGGATATTTTTTTAGATTAAGAAATAATTTTTTTATCTTCCATTCATTTTTTAACTTTATTTTAAAGAACAAAGATAAAAGAAAAAAATTTTAAACATTTTTGCATAAATGTATACATATACAATTGTGTCAGTGCTTGGCTTTTTTTTTTTTTTTAAGGTCTGATACTCTGCATTAAGGTCTTACTAGTTACAATGAGCAAAAAGTACATGTAAAACAGGATGTAACCCAGAATTAGTCACCATTTTCTTGGTGTGTAAGGATTGAGCATGATGGGTTTATTTTTGTTTGTTTGTTTGTTTGTTTTGTTTTGTTTTCTTTTTTCTTGAACTTCACACAGTCTGTGAGTTGTTTCTGGGGCAGTCCGAGCCTCTGGGGTTAGCATCCCACTATCAGTAACTGCATATTATGTCTGTTCTTTTGTGACTGGGTTATCTCACTCAGGATGATATTCTCTAGATGCAACCATTTTCTTAAGAATTTGGTTAAGTCATTGTTTCTGATGGCTGAGTAGTACTCCATTGTGTAAATGTACCACAATTTTTGTATCCATTCATCTACTGAAGGACATCTGGGTTCTTTCCAGCTTCTGGCTATTATAAATAGAGCTGCTATGAACATTGTGGTGCATGTATCTTTGTTGTACATTGGAATGTCTCTGGGGTATATGCCCAGAAGTAGAATAGCTGGATCTTCAGGTAGTACTATGTCCAATTTTCTGAGGAATCACCAGACTGATTTCCAGAGTGGTTGTATCAGTTTACAACCCCACCAACAGTGGAGAAGTGTTCCGCTTTCTCTGCAACCTCGCCAGCATCTGTTGTCATCTGAGTTTTGGATCTTGGCCAATCTGACTGGTGTGAGGTGGAATCTCAGGGTTGTTTTGATTTGCATTTCCCTGATGGCTAAGGATGTCGAGCACTTCCTTAGATGTTTCTCAGCCATTCGATATTCTTCAATTGAGAACGTTTTGTTTAGCTCTGTACCCCAATTTTTTATAGGGTTGTTTGATTGTCTGGTGTCTAGCTTTTTGAGTTCTTTGTATGGTGGACTGGATTTTTATAAGTGTATATCATACCTTACAATTCATGTAATTGTTATAATTATGTTCAATGTATATCTGAGAGGAAAAAGCCCTAATTGGAGGAAAGGTGGGAACTATAGCTGTTTGTATTTCAAATGATAATTATGTTTCCCCAAAAGCTGTTTACACAAGAGGGTCTGCACATAGCTTCTGGGAACCTGCCCCCAGTTGGTCCTGATTGGTAAATAAAAATGTCAACAACCAATAGATGGGGAGAACAGTGGCAGAATTTTACAACATCCCAGGCTTAGGACCCAGAGAGGAAGGAGGCCATACCTAAGAAGAATGCAGGACACAGAGAAAGAGTAGCAATGTAAATGAGGCTAGAAGAACACAGGCCCTGACGCTACTCGATTTGGTGAAAAGTCACCAAGATGGAACAAATAAATTAGTAAATAGTAACTCTGAATGATTGGTGGACATAGATTCTAACAACATGGAGGCTAGGCAGCTGCTCAGATATTGTGCTGCAAAAGGCATACTAAAATATAAAGACTGTGTGTGTTTGTGTGTGTGTGTGTGTGTGTGTGTGTGTGAGTGTGTGTGTGTGTGTGTGTGTGTTTCATTCAGGAACATAAACCACTGAGGCAGATAACTTGGTGCCAAGATTTTATTTTATTAGACACTCTCTGTATTTACATTTGAAATGTTATCACCTTCACTCACCCTGCTCCCATTCCCCCTCACTAGCTCACAAACACCCTCTCCACCTCAGTGCCTTGGCATTCTCCTACACTGGGAAAACATGCCCTCACTGGGCAAAGGCCTCTTCTCACACTGATGCCAGACACTATGCAACTGGAGCCATGGGTCTCTCAATGCGTGCTCAGTGGTTGGCAATCTATTCCATGGGAACTGTAGATGATTTGGTTGGTCAACAATGTTGTTCTTCCCATGAGGTCCCAATCCCCTTCAGCTCCTTCATCCCCCATCCCCACCACCCTCACTGGTGTTGGTAGCCATTTGTGCTGCACCCAAAGAAGGCTTCCTGCCGATGATTCAGCAAACAGAGCTGTTATCCAGCCTGAGGGACATAGCTCCCATGTACCACACACGTCACAGCCTGCTCTCGGGGCATGCTAATGAGGTACTGGAGGGTGCACCAATCAGGTAGTGACACACGAGTCTCCTGGGCATATATAAGCAGTGCACTTTTCTTCCTCGGGGTTCCCTGCTCAAGAGTACTGTATAATAAAGGTTGTTCACAGAAGAATCCAGTTGCTGTGCGTCATTCTTGCTGACAAAACATTAGGCGCGGGACACACTGGGGTCCCTGCACTCGATCTGATGGTGAGCTGCAAGCATGCTCAGCTACAATACTTTGGAAGAGCCCCTAAGGAGGCATCCCTATCTGGTTCCTGCCAGCAAGCACCTCCCAGCATCAACAATAGTGCTTGGGGTGCCAGCATTTATTAATGAATAATTATTACAACATATTTTCCAGCCTTTCACTGTAAAAAGCTAACCCTGTCTTTGATACAAAGATTAATTTTCCCTAACAAATAAATTTTTTAATCTAATCTGCTACTCTGTGTCTTCTAATGAGGAAGGGGATAAATCTAAGCTATTCATTGAACGGCACATGTTACTCTTATAATTTTGCTCATTTTTATGGTGCTTAGTGAATTGTCATTCCTGCTTCTTAATTACTCTTCTAGCTCTAGAGGCCTTGACTTTTTTCTGGAATCTATTAGATACATTTATCTTTCTATTCCATTAAAAGGATTCTTTCAAATATTTTATGTATTGTCACTTTGATGGTCATAATTCCTTAGGCTTTATTTTAATTTCATCCTGTTCTTTCTCTTCAGTTATCAGGAATAGTTACTTGATATAGTAACCTTTGTGGGTAGTTATTGTTTCTCAACCCTTAAAATACAACTATATCAGTCACTGTTCTATTGCTATAATGAAATACCATAACCAAGCCAGCTCTCATGAAAGAAAGTATTTAGTTAGGCATTTGTTTACAATTTCAGAGGTTTTATCCACTATCAACAGGGCAGGAAACAGGGTGACATGTAGACCAACACTGAAGCAGTAGGTAAGAACCACACCCTTGTCCTTAGGCAGAGAGGGACTCTGACCTTGACATGATCTTGTGAAACCTTAAAGCTGGGTCCTAGTGACATACTTCCTCTAATAAGATCATTCCTCCTACTCCTTTTAATTTTTTTCAAATGGTGCCTTTACCTGGCAACTAAGCATTCGAATATATGAATTTTTGTGGACCATTTCTATTCAAGCCACAATATCCCATTCCTTGTAGCCTATAGCCATATAAAGTACAAAATGTACTTAGTTCAACTTCAAATGTCACCATAGTCTACCAAAGTCTCAAAACTGTTTAAAAGTCCAAACTTTAAAGTCTCTGAAACTCAGAGTAGTATCTTATCTGCAAACCCCTGTAAAATCAAAATAAATAAGCAGATAGTATACTTTGAGCCTGCAACTTCACTGAATACACATTATAATTCCCAAAGGAAGGAAAGGGAACACAGTGAGAAAATACCAGCCAAAAGCAAGACCAAAAACCAGCAGGGCAAACTTCACATTCTTCTTTTTCATGTCCAAAGCCAAAATTCTTTCCAAATGTGCTGTTAAAATATCCAGCTCTTTCTAGGTTTGTTGACAACAACACACTTTTCTCTCTTGGAGTGGTTCCACACCCTGTCTCCATCTTTCTTTGGCAGGGATCCCATGACTCTAACATCTTCAACATTCACAGCTTTATGCAATGGTTTCTCTGAGCCTCCATGAAAGAACACCCCTGACACACGCATGGCCTTGGCAACTTTCTTCAGCTTTGAAGGGAGATTCTACAACCTCTCTCTCATCCATGACTCTAAAGCCAAAACTACCAAGGTGGCCAAAGCTGCCAAATCTTCTGCTTGTGGAGAAGATTTGTTCAAACCTAGAACTCTCTTTCAATTACATTTGCATTATCTATTTGTTGTTGATCATTGTCTTCAGGAATCATGCTTTCCTTTAACACTTCTTCACAAGTTGGAAGCTAAACTAGTTGGGGTCTGATCTCAAGGTCTCCACTCCCTTTATTCCATTTACCAACCTGTTTTGTTTTAAACTATTTCCTTGAGCACTGGATTGGGTTCAAATACTCCATGTCCTAGTGTTCATTTTCTCCTTAAACTGTACGTTTGTATTTTTCCTAACCTAGCTTGTTTCTTTTCACGTATAGATTGTATAACTGTAATGACTGAAAAATCATACAACACAGTCAGTACAATGACCTCTATATGCCTCCATGCAGGGATACTCCTGACACATATCTGGCCTCAGTGGTTTTCCTTAGTTAAGGAGAAATAACCCTGTTCTTCTATCCTTGACTCTAAATCCAAAACCACAAGGCTAAAGGCGCCAAGTTCTGCTGCTTGCTAAGGCTGGAGCATGGCCCTTTGTTTAATTACATCATCATTAACTTTCTGTTTTCACATGATTCCTTCACTGTCTGTGCTTGTCAGACCTGAATCTTACCCTGTAGATCAGGATGACCTTAAACTCAGAGTTCTGTCTGCCTCCAGGGTGCTGAGATTAAAGTTGTGCATAACCATGCCTGGCCCTGAGCTTTTCTTTAATTTTTTTCCACAAGTTGAAAGCTTAGCTAGGTGAGATCTTGTGCTGAAATCACCACTTCCTTTATTCCATTTAACATCAGGCTTTCCTTTGACCTATTATATCTAGGAATACAGGGTTCAGCTCCATTTTACTTTCTGGTTCCACTTTTCTCCTCAAACTTTACATTCTATATTTTTCTCTTGCTCAGCTACTTTTTTTTTTTATTATAGATCTTCATATGAGTGAATGCAAATACACACATGGAAGAGTCATTACCAGGATATTTTGAAATCTCCTTTGTCAACATGACTAATCCAAACTCCAGCTTAACATTTGGCATATGTTTAGACAAGAGCAAAAGGCAGCCACATTCTTCACCCAAATCTCACAGGAACAGTCTCTAGTCCACATTCTAACATTGTCCTCTTCTGAAAGCTCTTGAGCTGGGTACCCCAGTACAAATCACCCTAAACACCACTATCTTCCATGTCCCTACCTGGATGGTTCTTTAAGTACCACTTAAATTATCCAATTCTGTTTCTAGCCCAAAACCTCAAAGTTCATATTCCTCTAAACAAAAGTATGGTTAGAATTATAACAGCAGCTTTCCAGTCTTGGAGTACTTTTCATTCTTTGGAGTACTCACATAGTACTCCAAAACAAAAACAAATTAAAACAAACAAAAAAAGTAAGATCAGGACTGTCACAGCAATACTTCAGTACCTGATACGAACTTCTGTCCTAATCACTGTTCTATGGCAATGAAGAGATGCCACGACCAAGTCAACTCTTATAAAAGAAATCAATTAGTTGAAGGCTTACATGCAATTGCAGAGGTTTAGTCCATTATCATCATGGCAGCACCCAGGGTGACATATAGGCAGATAGATGGTGAAGCCAGTAACTGAGAACTTCATCCTGGTCCATAGGATGAGAGAGAGACACTGGATTTGGCATGGGCTTTTAAAATCATAACACCAGTCCCAGTGACATACTTCCT
Organism: Micromys minutus; assembly: GCF_963924665.1. Classification (NCBI taxonomy): domain Eukaryota; kingdom Metazoa; phylum Chordata; class Mammalia; order Rodentia; family Muridae; genus Micromys; species Micromys minutus. The sequence goes on along the minus strand of NC_137982.1, from coordinate 14,981,757 downwards.
CCTATAAAGCCATGATTCCTAATTCTTTTATTTCTTTTAAGCAGTGCACTACATGGTAACAAAGCATTCAAACATATGGGCCTATAGGGGCATTTTCTTTCAAACCACTATATTAAACTACTATAGGCTTGTAGCCATATAATAATCCAAAACTACATTCAGTCCAACTTAAAGCATTACCATAGTCTTCCACAATCTCATACTTGCTAAAAAGTTCAAAGTGTCTTTGGAAAGTTATTCAATCTCTTAATTATATTCTCCTATAAAATCAAAACAAGAAGATGATCAAATACTTTGACATATAATGGCACAAACTGTACATTGCTGTTCAAAAATTAAGGAAAGGGAACCTTGTTTACCACAACACACTCTTTTTTCTCTTAAACTCATCCCACTTGCTCTTAGCAGCTCTCCTTGGCAGATATTCTATGGTTCTAGTATCTTTAACATGTTAGGGTCTAGTTTTAGTCCACTGCTGGAATAAAAGACTGACAGAAAGCAACTATCAAACATGTTTGTTTAACAATTTCAGACTTTACTTCATCAGTGAATGGACATCCTGTCAGAGACTTAGAAAGGTTAGTCATATCATATCTTCCCACATCATTTATAGCCATCAAGATGATTTATCACAGATATGCCCATATGGCAACCTGATCTGGACCATCCCTGATTAAAAACCTCTTCTGACATAATTTTACAATTTACAAAGTTGACAATTAAAACTAATGACCACAGTTTTCTATTCTACTCAGCTGATATATATATCAGCTGATATATATATATATGGTTTTGTACCTTTATCTTGCTGATTTTTTTTCTTTAATAGTTTCATATTGAACATAGCAATGCCACTTGTGTTATTATTTTTTATTAAAATTGTCCTGGTTATCTAGAGTATTTTCTGTTTCCCTATTAATTTTAATGTTGGTCTTTCTATTTCGGTGGGGAAAAAAACAACACTAAGATTTCATTCAATTAGTAAATTGCTTTTGGTAGAATGTTCACTTTTATAATATTAATTTTGACAGTTCAATTCATGAGCATGGAAGTCATTTCTGTTTCCTAGTAACATCTTTTATTTCTTTCTTTACAATTTTAATTTTTTTTTATTTTAGAAATTTTTCAACTCCTTGGCTGTGTTATGTCTCAGGATTTTTTGATTATTTTTGTTTAGAAGCTAATTGTGAATGGTTGTCTCCTTCCTTCCTTTTTTAGTGTGTTTGTTATTGATATTGAATTTTGTATGCTAATGTTGTATCCTGCCACCTATTTGGATGCATCAATTAGTTCTAGGAGCTTTTTTATAGAGTTTCATAATTTTTTATGAACAGATTTATATCTTTAATGACAGGGTATCACCTTTATTTCCTTCTTTTGTCTATTTTTTTTTATTTGTGTGGACTTGAGTCTGGGTCTTTTTCCTAGTTTTGTTTTTGTTGTTGTGATAAAAGACTGAAAGAAAGCAACTTAAGGAAAAAAATAAATAAAATGACAAAAAATACTGATGAGGATATGGGGGAAGAGATCCTAATTCACTATTGATGTGACTGCATACAGGTGTAGCCCCTGTTGGCATCTCACTAGAATTTACCATATTGAATATGTGTAAAGTCACTCATAGTCCTGTCTTAATCTTGATCTTAATGGGAAGGTGTCAACACTTTTGTCCATTTAGTACAACACTGACTGGATTTTGTCAGTCCTTTGCTGAATGTACTCTCCAGCGTGATATTTTGTGACTGTCAATTGTTTGAGAATTTTTTATTAGTAAACGTTTTTGTTTGTTTTGTTTTTGTTTTGTTTTATCCTTTTTGATTTTTTTTCCTCTTTTCAATTTTGATGGATAATTTGAGTGTTAGTTTGTTTTTTATTGTTGTTGTTATTGTTGTTCTTTTCTCTTAAACACTGGAACAATGTTGCTCTCATCACTTTTGGTTTTTGAAGTCTCTAAGGAGAAATTAGTTTTTATTCTGATGGTATGTACTATCTCACACTTTTTACTACCCAATACCCTTTCTTTAGTCCATATGCTGGCATTTTAATGGTAACATGTGTTGGGGACGTGGAGTTATTTTTAATCCTGCCTATTTGGTGTTTGTTGACACAAATTGAATCCAAGTCCTATTACTAAACACACACAGACACACACACACACACACACACACACACAAACACAAACACACACACAAAACCCTCATAGTTGAGTAGTAAGAAATGAGAGATGGATATGGGAGTTTTGGGAGTAGTAAATGTGATTAAAACACATTGAAAGAAATCCTTAAACAATTAATAAAATATGAAAAATAAATTTAATCAAAAATTTTACGAGTAGAATGGATAATAAATAAAGCAGATCACAAAGGCATAAAATATGGTAAATAATCTGAGACAACCACTCAGTGAAAATGATAAGTTAAAAATTAAAATGGAAGAAAAAGATACTTCCTTTTGGATGATAAAGATGATGGAAACAAAATGTAGGTAGGGGAGGCCCCTGGTTCATATGGCAAATTTGTTGGGATCCACTACCAAATACTTTATAAGTTAGAATGGCTTACAAATTAGAATGCTAGTTGTAAGGCCAAGTATTGTTGTTATCTGTTAATTCTAAACTAAGATTTGTGGTGTTTTCCTTAATGTGGAGATCAAATGAGCTCCAGAGAAGGTACAGTGGCAGGATGCACCAAGCCCACCACTGAATGGCACCCTTTTACATTTTTGTATACTTACTGCTACAGGTGATACCCAATGTGGGATGAAAATCCACTAGAAACTGCCAAGAACAGTTTATCAAAGGGAGAAAAGTTTTCTGCAGATGATGGTAGAGTTTTGTTCCAATATCCTAAAGGACCCCTCTGTGATTCACCTACAGGGGCCTGCTAGAGGCTCCAAACAGCATCTTTATCTGCCACCAACACTCCAAGTACCATTGGGTCTACTGAATCATATGGTCTGAGTGGTAGAGCAGCCTGCACAGCAGCCTGGACCTGTTGAAAAGCTTTCTCCTGTACCAGGTCCCACAAAAAGCTACCAGCTTTGGGAGTCACTTAGTAAATGGGTGAGTAACACACCCAACTGAGTAATGTTCTGTCTCCAGAATCCAAATAGACCATCTAAGCATTGTGCTTCTTTCTTGGTGGTGGGAGGGGCTAGGCGTAACAACTTGTCTTTCACCTTAGAAGGAACATCTCCCCACACCACTGGACTCCTAAGAATTTTACTGAGGTATACAGTTCTTGAATTTTGGGTGAATTTATTTTCCATCCTCTGGTATGCATATGTGTTATCAATGAGTCTAAACTGTTTGCTACCTCCTGCTTCCTTGGTCCAATCACCATAATGTCATCAATATAGTGCACTAATGTAATATTTTCTGGAAGAGACAATCAAGATCCCTTCTAAGTTATAACACAGGGTTGGAGTGTTAATATATCCTTGAGTTAAAACTCTAAAGGTAGACTGCTGGCCTTGCCAAATGAAACCAAATTGTTTCTGGTGGTCCTTATGGCCAGGTAGTGAGAAGAAGGCATTTGCTAGATCAATAGCTGCATACCAGATATCAGGAGATGTGTTAATTTGTTCAAATAATTAAACTACATCTGATGCAACATCGGAGTTACTACCTGATTTAGTTTTTGATAGTCAACTGTCATTTTCCATGATCCATCTGTCTCTGAACTGGCCAGATGGAAGAGTAAACAGGAGATGGGGTGGGAACCAACATCCTTACATCTTTTAAGTCCTTGATGGTGGCAGTAATTTCTGCAATTCCTCCAGTAATATGATACTCTTCTTTTTATTCACTATTTTCTTTGGCAAAGGCAACACTAACAGCTTCCATTAAGCCTTTCTGACCATAATAGTCCTCACTCCACAGGTCAGCAAATCAGTATGAGAATTCCTCCTGCTTTGCCTTGAGTCTGGTTGTACATCTAGAAGAAAGTCTGGTTGTAGATCTAGAAGAAACTATTGGTGGGCCTTGAGGAACATGAGTATTGTCTTGCCTACTATTTTCTTCAGAGAAAGTCGCTGATGCTTTATCAGACTCTGAAGTTTTAATTTTCTCATTATTTCAAGGGATGGGGCTGAGGTTACTACTTCCTTAGTGCAGTAAACCATTGAGAATCTAAGGATTTAAAGTTCTCAAATTCAATAGAGTCCTTCCACACATCTCTATACTAAGTTATAAGATTCCCGTTCTTTGCCGGTTAATGCCCTTACTTTAACTGCTGACACCATCTGAGGCTGAGACTTGAATTTTCACTGTAATTTAGCCAACCTTATAATGAAGGCTTCCTTTGATTTTCTTCAAATTAAGCTCTATGGCTGCTGGCAAGAAGATTCTTTTCAAGGGCTCACTTAAAAACCTTGAGATTGTTTATTTGCATCTGGAGCCATTCAGTTTTATCTTACAGTTCATTCTTTTCCTTCATCAATTTGTCCATAGATACTAAAGGCAACAAGCCAGTAAAATAACCCCCCCCCTAAATTGTAGAAAATATGTACACCAGGTTGCTTAATTCATTTCCAGTTACAATTGATGAATCAAGATAATCAAAGGCATTTGCTTTATTAAGTTTGAAATAGAGTGTCCACCACAGGTCTTCAATATTCTCTGAGCTCCCAGGAGAGAGAGTATCTGGAAAAGTTTCCATGGTTGAAAGTGCTGGTGAATTAGAAGATGCTGGCAAATTATTAAACAAATTCTAGATTCTTAAGAATCATCATCATCCTTATACCTCTGCTCCTCTAGAAACATTTCTGGTACCAACTTCTGTTTTAATTTGGGATTTACTACTGTAAACAGATACCATGATCAAGACAATGCTTATAAAGACAATATTTAATTGGAACTGGAATACAGATTCAGAGGTTCAGTCTATTATCAACAAAGCAGGAGTCTAGCAACATCCAGGCAGGCATGGAACAGGAAGAGATGAGAGTTCTATATCTTCATCTGCAGACTGCTAGGAATGAACTGATTTACAGGCAGCTAGAAAAAGGATATTAGGGCTCAGACCTATAGTGACACACCTACTTGAAGAAGGCTATACTTCCTAATAGTGCCATTCCCCAGGCCAAGCACATACAAACCATCTAACAATTAACAAACACCTTTCACAATGTAGCTGGATAAAAAATTAAACAAGTGAATCCAAAAAATACAGTATTCAGTGACACATTTCAAGAAAGAGATTGGGGAAACAATTCTATTCATAACTGCTTTAAAATAATCTTGGAGTAAGTTCTACCAAGAAAGTTAACAATGAAAACTTTAGAACACCAAACCACACACACACACACACACACACACACAAAGAACAGATACCAAAACAAAAAAAAAATACATTATAATATGGAAATACTTATTCTCATGGATTCAGGGGATTGTTTTGTACACTGTGTATTAAGATGTTGATATTTATGCCTAGATATCTGATTGCAGTCTAGACTATGGCATGGCCAAGCATCTCTGGTCTCTATGTTATGTAAAAAATGTTTCTATCACCTCTGGTGAATAAAGAACTGATAAGCCAATTAACTGGGTAGAGAAAATAGGGTAAGACTTTTGCAAGAGAGAGAGAGAGAGAGAGAGAGAGAGAGAGAGAGAGAGAGAGAGAGAGAGAGAGAGAGAGAGAGAGAGAGACTAGAGAGGACCATAAAGGGGAAGACAGTGTGGTGGAGAAAGCAGAAGAATTTGCCCTAAGGTTGGGATAAAATAAGGACACACATGGACCAGAACATATCAAGGCCAGACTCAGATGCAGGCAAAGGACCATTTTACTAATAGTAGTTGCTGAGACAGGTTAGACTAGACCAGAATAAATATATTCTTTGTTTTTATATTGCTTGTTTTATTGTAATGAGACCCAAACGTTTGTTATTATATTTTTGTTTTTATAATTGACCTTTGGCTCACTGAGCCAGAGGTTAAGGTAAGCTGATGGCCTAGAGGATAGAATCTGGGTCTTCTATTTGACTGTCTGGAGCATTAGAGAGAGACCTAAGGTAGAGACAGAATGGGAGGCATGAATACAATGCAAAATTGGTGTCTGGAGCCATAGGGGATGGTTCTTTCTCATTGTAACTATGCAGGCTCCCAGGAAGAGGTTTCTGTGTCAGAAGTTGGGTCCTAGTTAGAAAAAGGAGCATGTCCTACCCAATGGTGAAGTCAGTGTAAGGCTCTGAGAAAGGAGGGTATGTTGTTGGGTAGTCTAATGCAAAACAATGAGAATTGTGTTGTTTCCTTGGTAATTCACTTGTCCCTTAAAGAGGTGATATTTAAAATTCTGTCTGACAGTAATCAGCTCTCTGGCATGCAAGATAAATCAGTTATGATAGATACCTATACAACTCCCAGAGTGTGAGATTTGGGGTGGCTGTTGTTGTTGTTCTGGTCTGGTTTGTTTTGTTTTTTGGGTTGTTTTTTTTTTTTTTTGGTTTTTTTTTGGGTTTTTTTTTTTTTTTTTTTTTTTTTTTTTTGGTGTTTCATTTGCTTGTTTGTTTTTCAGCTTGGTGAGGACAATGAATTTAAATTCTAAATGAAAAAAATACTATTTCTGAATTCAGATAGAAATTATAGTGAAATAAAATAAATGACTTAAAATGTTGCTAAAGTTACCTCTGATAATCTCTAAAATTGACAGGGGTGTTTGCATTTTTGTGCAGGTGTTTAAATCTCAAGTACTTACATATTTTTTTTTTTACTTCAAACAGAATTACGCAGTCTTCTCATGTTTATGGATTTAAATAATTTTTACCACAGACAATGACGAGAAAATGTAGTAAGCTTAGACTGGCTGTATTGTCTGTGTCTGTTATCAGGAAGAACCAGTGGTCTACTGCCTATAGTACAATTCTAGTACTCACAGAATTGTTTGTTCCCAATTTAGCTTCTGTCCTTTGAACAAATGTTTATATTCATTGGCAGCTATAATATTTTTCAAGGATTTCAGTACCAGCATTTATTAAGTCACTGTCAAACTGTCTCATAGACAGTCTAAAGAAGAACAACTGTTCCCTTAAGGAAGCTGTTCATTAGTAGACACATGGGTTCAAGAAGAAAGCACTAGTTTTATCAGATCAATGATAACCCATCTGACAAGTCCAGGCAATATTTTGCCACTAAATGTGGCTTTTATGTAGCTGATTCCCCTGACCACAGGTCTATGATAAAATTTTCTTGATGTTAAAAATAAAGCAAAGGTATAGAAAGACACTACACGCACACTTTTAGTCTCCCACAAAATTATTGTGAATTTCAGTGTATGCTTATTCTGATTATCTGATTGGAGGAGCTTATTGAATAATCAGATTCATGAGCCTGGTGTAGAAGAACACAATCTGAAATAGGCAATAAAACTTTTTTTTATTCACTCAATTTAAAATCTGAATATAAAGATTTTTAATTTAATAGTTTGTTTCTTATGCAAATACATTCTTCTCTTATTCAGTAAATGCTAACCACATATGATTCCCTCCTTCCTCTCTTCCCAGCTGCTCCACTCACTTCCTCTACTCACCAGATTACCCTCCTTTTGTTTTTCTTCAGAAAAGAGCAGGCCTCCAAGGCACAACAGCTAAACACTACAGAAAAACTACAATAAACGAGACAAAAATCTCTCAGATCAAGGCTGGAAAGGCAACACATTAGGCAGAAGAAATTCTCAAGATCAGGCAAAATAGACAGAAATATACACTGTTCCCGCTGTTAGGAGTCCTCAAAAAATATCTAGCTAACAGACATAACATAATGCCAAGGACTTGGTACAGACTCAGGCATGCCCCATGCTTGCTGTTTTAGTCTCTGTAAGCTCTACCCCTGCCCCCAGTGAAATGAATCTTAATGATATTTTACTGTACTCAAAAATTTTGAACAATTCAAGTCAGCAGAAAGGCTACTGCCAGCAGCAGATGGGAGCTGGTGTAGAAATACACGGCTAGATTTTGTGCAGAAAAGGTAATTGACAGTCTGATTTGGGTCCTTCCCTTTGGAGCTCAAAGTACTTCTTGGACGAGGGATAAGAAAAAATTGTAGGAATCAATAGGAATGGAGTACACCAGAAGAACATGGTCAACTTAATCATTTTCTTATATTATTTATTATTAGAATGAGTTCCAGTCAGTGAGCCAAAAACACTGAATCTGGGTGCTCATAGCACTGAAACCTTTCCTGAATTGAAGAAATAAATTTTAAGAAAAATTTTGAAATAATGAAGATGTAAATTTTTGGTAGCAAGCCATAGTTACATAACATTGTAGGAAGCATGCAGAGATGGAGATATGTTGGTTAAGAAGGAAAAGGGTCATCAGCAACAATATCTTTAGAATCCATTAGGTCATGTTCTCATGTTTGCTAAATGAAGCACATTAGCAAGTTCCTTTTTAAGTGCTTTCCTTATGTACCCAACATAGATAAATACATGCAATGCTTATAGCTTCTATAAAGATTGGTTTTAGTGTACTTAAATAAATGGTGCCCAGTACATAGTTAATTTCAAAATGTGGTTGGATTTTGCTCTTAGATGATAATCTTATGTGCTTAGAATGAATATATATGTATATATACAAGCATAATATATTATATACATGTATTAGCTATATATTTTTGTATAGCATATATTTATATTAATTATATGTGATTAATACAATAAACACATCTATTTATTATACATTAATTATTCATAATACACATATATAATATACTACATTAATTATGTATGTTTAAAACAATAAATATATAATATATTAGTATTTGTATTTTTACAAATATAAGATGTATTTGTAAATTATATTTAATTAATTAATATGATTAATAATATTATTAATCAATATATTATGTGTTAATTATAATATCTGGATTCTTAATTCAATAAATTGCATCTCAATGATCTGCCATCCTAATTTCTAAAGCCTCCTTGGAACCTGAGGTAGTCTCTGTCTTTGTGCTGTGTTTCCTGTATGCAGCAATTTTCTTTTGTAATCCCAAAACTTCTCCTTAAGCACTTTAATTTAGCCATTTTAAAGTTGATACCTTACCAGATCAGATGCCTGGAAATTTTTATTTTGTACCTTGTGATGTTGCAAGCCCAGCCCTATTCATTCAGGTGGCTCACAGTTCCAGGTTCTGCTATATATCAACCCTGGACAGGCCTTTCCAACCCACCAAGCTTCTACAATGCTCTAGGAAATGTCTTGGTTAGGGTTTTGCTGCTGTGAGCAGAAACAACGGTCAAGGCAACTCTTATAAGGACATTTAAATGGAGCTGGCTTACAGGTTCAGAGGTTCAGTCAGTTATCATCAAGGCAGGAACATGGTGACATCCAGGAAGGCATGGTACCAGAAAAGCTGAAAGTTTTACATCTTCATCTCAAGGCTGCTAGCAGAATATTGACTTCCAGGCAGCTATAATGAGAAACTTATAATCCATACCCACAGGGACACACCTATGTCAACAGGACCATATCTTCTAATAGTGCTAAGCATATACAAACCGTCACATTCCACTTCTTGACCTCCATAGGCTAGTCTAAAAATGAGTCTATGGGGACCATTTCTAAGCATAGCATAATGCAAATTACATTTAGTATAACTTCGAAAGTCCTCATAGTCTATAGCAGTCTCAATAATGTTAAAAGTCCAAAGTTTAAAGTTTCTTCTGAGATTCATCCAATCACTTAACTGTAATTCCCAAAGCAAGAAGGGAAACCAGCTAGGCAAACTCCAAACTTTGTTTCTCCATAGCTGATGTTCAAGAAATCTTCAGATCGCCAAGTCATTTTTCATCTTTGTTGACTGAAACAAACTTCTTTCTCCTGGGCTGGTTCCACTCCTTGTTAGCAGATTTTCTCAGCAGATAGCCTATGGCTCTGGAATCTCAAACATCTTGGGTTCTCCAAGGCAACCTCAATAGTATACCTTTTTGTTTCAATGTCTGGGATCCACACATGATCTTCTGGGCTACTATGAAAGGCCAGCATAACTTCTGCAGCTCTGCCCTATGTAGTAATCTAGGCTCAGATTGATCTACTCCACAGCTGCTGCTCTTAGTGGTCATCCCATGATAATGGCATCTTCAATGCACTGGAGTCTTCATCTGCAACAAGGCTTCACCAATAGCTTCTCATAGGCTGCTTTCATGGTCCCAAGACTCAACTTCTTTGCATCACCCCTTCAGTCCTGGGCTATCAACAGCAACTGAGGTTGCACCTTCTCCAATCGCCTTTCATAGCCTCTCACAGTGCCAAGCCTCAGCTGCTCCGCATGATCCCTTAATGTCTTCAAAATTAGCAACACCTGGGTGACTTTTATATATTCCCAAGTATAGCTACGGCACAAAGTACAACTGTGGCTATCTCTGGAACATAACTCTGTGCTCTCAGAAAACACTTCCCAGAAGATTTCACCTAAGTGATGCTGTTTTTTTTTTTTTTTTTTTTTTTTTTTTTTTTTTTTTTTTTTCTTAATCACCACTAATTTCTCAGGTTCAACTAACCAACATCAATTGTCCCTAGTAGTTCTTTTTACTCTGGACTCTAAACCCAGAGCCACATGGCCAAAGCTCCTGAGTTCTGTTGCTTTCTGGGGCTGGAACATGGCCCACATGTTCTATTACATTATCAGCAGCTTTCTGATTTCCAACTCTTTCACTACCTAAGCTTGGCTGTCCTGGAACTTGCCCTGTAGATTGCTGTTCTTGGTGGTCTTTCCACAGAAATTATATCTCCAATACATTTCTCCAGTTTCAGGAGACATGTATGCCTGTCTCCCAGGATCAAAAGTGTTTACTCCCCACACCTAGATTTAAGTTTTTCTTTGCCTAGAACTGGCACTATCCCAGTCTGGTCTTAAACTCAGAGATCTGTTGGGCTCTCTCCTGGGATTAAAGGCGTGTACCACCATGCCTGGAGCTAAACATGGCTGGGTAGGATCTTGCCCCAAAGTCCCAGTCCCTTACTCAGGTATTTCCTAGAACATAGGATCATTACTCTTCTACTTCCTGGTGCTCTTTTAATTGAACCCTTGAACTATATATTTGCGTTTTTCCTTTATCACCTTTCTCCTTTTCATTAAAATGTTCTTCATAAGAGTGTACTTTAATAACCACACAAAAGAATTTATACCAGACTGACTATTTTAAGACTTCCTTTATTCAAAGCAATTATTTTGTATCTTTTCACCTTAGCCTCAGGCAGGCTTTTTGGACAATAGCAAAATGCAGCCACATTCTTTGACAAAATAGCACAAAAACAGTCTCTTGGCCACATAATGAAATTCTTCACTAAAACTTCTTGGGCTCAGTTGACAAAGTTTAAATCAGTCACAGCAGCAAAGTCTTTCATATTCCTTCTTGGAAAAGCCACTAAGCACAACTTAAAGCATTCCAATGCTTTCCAAATCCAAAGCCCCAAAATTCAAATTCTTCCAAACAAAAGCATGGTCAGGCCTGTCACAGCAATACCCTACTCCTGGTACCAGTTTCTGTCTTAGTTATGGTTTTACTGCTGGAAACAGACACAAAGGCAACTCTTATGAAGACATTTAATTACAGCTGACTTATAGGTTCAGAGGATCAGTTCATTATCATTAAGGTGGGAACATAGTAGCATCCAGGTGGGCATAGTACAGGAGGAGCTGAGAGCTCTGCAGCTTCATCTCAAGGTTGCTAGCAGAATACTGGCTTCCAGGCATTAAGGATGAGAGTACTAAAGCCCACACTCAGAGTGACACACTTACTCCAACAGGGCCACACCTTCTATTAGTGCCACTTCCTGGGCCCAGCATATACAAATCATCACAGGCAGCAGCTCCTGGCTCAACTCCCTCTAGCTTGTTTTTTTTTTTTTTTATTAACACCTTTATTTTACAAAACAAAGATAAATGTACAGATTTCAAGCATTTTTTGCATAAATTATACAATACATTTTTGTCAGTACATTTTTTTCAGATTTTAAAATAATTTTTACATAAATCTATATGAATAGTCAGTACTTGATCTTTTTAAAGGTTTAACAGTATGCATCGAAAATCCAATAGTTACAATGAGCACAAAGTACATGCAAAACAAAATGTAACATGAAAATAGTCAAAGTTTTCTTGTTGTGTAAAGATTTTTCTGTTTTGTTTTGTTTTGTTTTCTTTATTTCTTGGACTTCCTACAGTCTGTGAGTTGTTTCTGGGGAAGTTCGAGCCTCTGGCGTTAGCATCCCACCATCAGTGACTGCATATTATGTCTGTTCTTTTGTGACTGGGTTTTCTCACTCAGAATGATATTCTCTAGATGCAGCCATTTTCTTAAGAATTTGGTCAAGTCATTCTTTCTGGTGGCTGAGTAGTATTCCATTGTATAAATGTACCACAATTTTTGTATCCATTCATCTTCTGAAGGGCATCTGGGTTCTTTACAGCTTCTGGCTATTATAAATAGAGCTGCTATGAACATTGTGGTGCATATATCTTTGTTGTATATTAAGGTGTCTCTGGGGTATATGCCCAGAAGTGGAATAGCTGGGTCTTCAGGTAGTATAACATCGAATTTTTTGAGGTATCGCCAGACTGATTTCCAGAGTGGTTGTATTAGTTTCCAACCCCACCAACAGTGGAGAAGTGTTCCTCTTTCTCCAAAACCTCGCCAGCATCTGTTGTCATCTGAGTTTTGGATCTTGGTCAACCTGACTGGTATGAGGTGGAATCTCAGGGTTGTTTTGATTTGCATTTCCCTGATGGCTAAGATGTCGAGCACGTCCTCAGATATTTCTCAGCCATTCGATATTCCTCAACTGAGAACATTTTGTTTAGTTCTGTACCCCATTTTTTAATAGGGTTATTTGATTCTCTGGTGTCTAGCTTTTTGAGTTCCTTGTACACCTTGAATATTAGGCCTCTATCTGATGTGGAGTTGGTAAAGATCTTTTCCCATTCTTTTGGCTGCCGTTTTGTTTTCTTGGCAATGTCCTTCAACTTACAGAAACTTTGCAATCTCATTAAGTCCCATTTGTTAATCTTTGACCTTAGAGCTTGAGCCATTGGTATTTTGTTCAGAAAATTTTCTCCTGTGCTTATATGTTCTAAAGTTTTCCCTATTTTCTCATCTAATAGTTTCAGTGTATCTGGTTTAATCTGGAGATCTTTGATTCACTTACACTTGAGCTATGTACAAGTAGATAAGAAATGGTCTATTTTCATTCTTCTGCATGCTGAGTGCCAGTTGGACCAGCACCATTTGTTGAATAGGCTGTCCTTTTTCCATTGAATGTTTATTGCTCCTTTGTCAAAGATCAGGTGACCATATACATGAGGAGTGATTTCTGGATCTTCTATTCTATTCCAGTGATCCACGACCCTATTTCTGTACCAGTACCATGCAGTTTTCAGCACAATTGCCTTGTAATATAGCTTGAGGTCAGGGATAGTGATTCCCGCAGATGTTTTCTTGTTGTTGAGGATGGATTTCGCTATTCTGGGTCTTTTGTTGTTCCATATGAAATTGCACATTGATCTTTCCAATTCCATGAAGAACTGGGTTGGAATTTTGATGGGGATTGCATTGAATCTGTAGATTGCTTTTGGTAGGATGGCCATTTTTAAACTGTTGATCTTTCCAATCCCTGAGCAAGGGAGATATTTCCATTTTCTGATATACTCCTCAATTTCCTTCTTTAGAGGTTTGGAATTCTTGTCGTATAGGTCCTTCACTTGCTTAGTTAGAGTCACACCAAGGTCTTTCATAGTTTTTATGATGATTGTGAAGGGTACCTTTTCCCTAATTTCTTTCTCCACATGTTTGTCCTTTGAGTATAGAAAGGCTACTGATTTGTTTGAGTTAATTTTGTATCCAGCCACTTTGCTGAACTTGTTTATCAGCTGTAGGAGCTCTCTGGTGGAATTTTTGGTGTCACTTAAGTACACTATCTTGTCATCGGCAAAGAGTGATGTTTTCATCTCTTCCTCTCTGATTTGTATCCCCTTGATCTCCTTTTGCTGTCTAATTGCACCAGCCAGGACTTCCAGTACTATGTTGAATAGGTAGGGGGAGAGTGGGCAGCCTTGTCGAGTCCCTGATTTTAGTGGGATTGCTTCAAGTTTCTTGCCATTAAGTTTGATGTTGGCTGTTGGTTTGCTGTATATTGCTTTTATTATGTATAAGTATGGACATTGGATTCCTGTTCTTTCCAGGACTTTTAACATGAAGGGGTGTTGGATTTTGTCAAATGATTTCTCAGCATCCAGTGAGATGACCATGTGGTTTTGTTCTTTGAGTTTGTTTATATGGTGGATTACATTGATTGATTTCCTTATATTAAACCATCCCTGCATCCCAGGGATGAAGCCTACTTGGTCATAATGAATGATCGTTTTGATGTGTTCTTGGATTCGGTTTGCAAAAATTTTGTTGAGTATTTTTGCATCAATGTTCATTAGTGAGATTGGTCTGAAGTTCTCTTTCCTTGTAGGGTCTTTGTGTGGTTTAGATACTAGGGTTATTGTAGCCTCAAAAATTGAGTTAAATAGTATTTCATCTTATTCTATCTTCTGGAAAAGTTTGGAGAGTATTGGTGTTATGTCTGCAATAAATGTCTGATAAAATTCTGAACTGAACCTGTCTTGACCTGGGCTTTCTTTGGTTGGGAGGTTTATGATGACTTCTTCTATTTCTTTAGGTGTTATAGGGTTATTTAGATGGTTTACGTGGTCCAGGTTTAACTTTGGGATCTTGTATCTGTCTAGGAATTCGTCCATTTCCTCCAGATTTAATTTTGTGGAGTATAAGTTTTTGTAGTAGGATCTGATGATTTCTTGAATTTCCTCAGTTGCAGTTGTTATGTCTCCACTTTCCTTTCTGATTTTGTTAATTTGTATCTTCTCTCTTTCCCCTCTAGTTACTCTGGCTAGGGGTTTATCAATCTTGTTGATTTTCTCAAAGAACCAACTCTTGGTTTTTTTGATTTTTTCAATGGTTCTTTTTGTTTCTATTTGGTCTATTTCTTCTCTAATATTGATTATTTCTTGCCATCTACTCTTCTTGGGTATATCTGCTTCCTTTTGTTCTAGGTCTTTTAGCTGTGCTGTCAGGTTGCTGATGTAAGCTCTCTCCAGTTTCTTTTTGGAAGCACTTAGGGCTATGAGTTTTCCTCTCAGTACTGCTTTCATTGCATCCTATAGGTTTGGGTATGTTGTGTTTTCGTTTACGTTGAATTCTACAAAATCCTTAATTTCCTTCTTTATATCTTCTTTGACCCTGCTATAGTTTAAAAGTGCATTGTTTAGTTTCCATGTGTATGTGGGCTTTTTATTGTCTTTGTTGTTGTTAAAGACCAGCCGTAGACCATGGTGATCTGAGAGGATGCATGGGAGTATTTCAATCCTCTTATATCGATTGAGGCTCGTTCTGAGTCCAATTATGTGGTCAATTTTCGAAAAAGTGCCCTGGGGTGCTGAGAAGAAGGTGTATTCTTTTACTTTAGGATGATATGTTCTGCATATATCTATTACTTCTAGTATGTCAAAGTCTCTGCTAGCTTTGCAGTGTCCTTGTTCAGTTTCTGTTTCCATGATCTGTCCATTGGTGAGAGTGGGATATTAAAGTCTCCCACTAATATTGTGTGGGGTGAAATGTATTTTTTGAGCTTTAGTAGGGTTTCCTTTATGAATGTGGGTGCTTTTTTATTTGGAGCATATATGTTAAGGATTGAGAGTTCCTCCTGACAGATTTCCCCTGTAATGAGTAAAAAGTGTCCTTCCTTATCTTTTTTGATAACTTTTGGTTGGAAATTTACTTTATTTGATATTAGAATAGCCATTCCAGCTAGCTTCTTGGGGCTGTTTGCTTGGAAGTTTTTTGCCCACCCTTTTACTCTGAGATAGTGTCTGTCTTTGTCTCTGAGATGAGTTTCCTGTATGCAGCAAAAGGCTTGATTTCGTTTATGTATCCAGTCTGATAGCCTATGTCTCTTTATTGGGGAATTGAGTCCATTTATGTTAATAGATATCAAGGAATAGTTGTTTCTCTTTCCTGCCATTATTGCCTTTATGGGTTGAGTTGTGTCTGTGTCTTTTTCTTCTTTTAGTTTTTGTGTTTAGGAGTATTCTTGTTTTTATGAGGCTGTATTTTCCCTCATTGTATTGGGTTTTCCACCTATAATTTGTTGTAGTGCTGGGTTTGTGGTCAGATATTGTGTAAATTTTGATTTGTCTTGAAATATCTTCATCTCTCCATCTATGGTGATTGATAGTTTTGCTGGGTATATCAGCTTGGGCTGGCACTTGTGCTCTCTTAGGGTGTGCATGATGTCTGTCCAGGCTCTTCTAGATTTCATAGTCTCTGTTGAGAAATCGGGTGTGATTCTGATTGGCCTGCCTTTATATGTTACCTGACATTTTTCCCTTACTGATTTTAGTATTCTTTCTTTACTTTGGCCCTTGGTGTTTTGACTATTATGTGTCGGGAGGTATTTCTTTTCTGGTCCAACCTATTTGGAGTTCTGAAGGCTTCTTTTATGCTCATGATCATGTCATACTTGAGGGTAGGGAAGTTTTCTTCTATGATTTTGTTGAACATATTTACTGTGCCTCTTCTCTTCTCTTCTATTCCTATTATCCTTAGGTTCGGTCTTCTCATTGTGTCCTGGATTTCCTGGACATTTTGAGTTAGGAGCTTTTTGTTTTTTGCATCTTCTCTGGCTGTTTTGTCTATGTTTACAATGTTGTCTTCTGCCCCCGAGATTCTCTCTTCCATCTCTTGTAGTCTATTGGAAATGCTTGCTTCTGTGACTCCTGATTTCTTTTTTAGGTGTTCTACCTCTAGGGTTATCTCTTTTAGTGTTTTCTTTATTGTATCAATTTCCGTTTTAAATTCCCTCTTCTATTCCTTCATCTCTTTGTTTGTGTTTTCCACTAGTTCTTTGAGTGTTTTTCTTGCTTCCTCTTTAAAAGCCCCTGAATCTTTTTTGCTTTTCCTTCTGTTCTTGTTTAAGTATCTCTATCAGCATCTTGAGGTATGATTTCAGGTCTACGGCTTCTTTTTCTGGAGTGTTTGCATTCCAATGTTTGCTGTTATGGGAAAGCTGGGTTCTGGAGTTGCCAGGTTGTCTTGGTTTCCCTGGGATATACTCTTTCGCTTTCCTCTTGCTATTTTGTTGTCAGTGATATGTTCTCGCCTATCCCTTGTATCTGGTCTGTGTCCCCTGGTCTTCACTGGTCCAGGTGGCAGATGGGCCGAGCCCTGTTCTATGCCTCAGAGTCGCTGGGTGGGAACAGAAGTTCCAAAGTTCTGTTTTTGGCCCCTAGATCAGGGAGGGCAGGGCGGGTGGTGCGCTTACCGTGCACACTCCGCAGAGATATCTCTGCTCCCTGGCTGCCCAGGTCTCCCACTCACCAGTCTTTAAAGCTTTAAGTGCTGCTTATCCGTGTGGCAGATGGGCCGCGCCCTGTTCTGTGCCCTGAAGTCGCTGCCGGTTGGAAACAGAAGTTCCAAAGTTCTGTTCCTGGGCCCTGAATCAAGCAGGGCTGGGGGTGAGCTTACCGTGCACACTCCTCAGAGATGTCTCTGCCCCCTTGCTGCCCAGGTCTCCTACTCACCAGTCTTTAAAGCATTAGGTGCTGCTCCTCTATTGTGATGTACTTGGAAGAATTCACAGCTATTGTGTCCTCAGGCTTTAGTCTGCTTTCCTTCTTTTTTGAATAGACTAGGCCACTTCTCCAGCTAGTCTATTCCCCTCACCCACCTCACTTCATCTGTGCACTTCAGGCCAAAAGCTTGGGTTCTTATTACCCTAAGGTTACAGACATTTGTATTAGTTAAGTTGGGCTTTTCATCCCTGCCCCATGCTCCCAGAAATAAGAGTCGGACTAAAAATAGATTTACACATACCTTGGGCACATAGCTGGGCTCTTCCTTGACTAGATCATAAACTTAAAATAAGCCATTTATTTTAACCTAAATGTTGTCACATGGCTGCTTACCTGTGCTCAGGTACCTCCTATTAAATCTTCCTGGGTGAATCTCTCCAACTTGGCTCTATTCCAGAATTCTTTCTGCCTCCCGGATGTTTTACCTTCTGTTTCCTGCCTAAGTCATAGGCCATAAAATTTATTATTGACAGGTGCCACGTCCATACAAACATAAAATATATTGCTACGTAACAGCATGTTGACTCCTGGTACACATCAGCTTCTTACATGAGAAAATATCACTCAAAGAATATGTCAAACTCTAAAGGTGAAATTTTACTTTAAAAGAAATTTTGATGCATTTTTTGTCATCCAAAAATACAGTATACTGAGATAGGCAAACTACCGCCCTTTCCTTGCTATACATACATCATTAATGTCAACTGTTTAAAAATGGATGCCTGTAAGGCAGTTTGCTGTGTGTTTTATGGCTGAGAAGCGTTAAATGTAGACATAAGTCAGAACAGGATTTCTACATGACAGGAAATGCAGCCTATGACACTAACTGGGAGAGAACAACAAATACAAGATATCTTAAACTGTACTCATTAGGCATTTTCTTTTAATTGGGTTACAGTTCAAGACATTCTGACTAGGCTGTGATACCCTAGAGCTGATACAAAAATTTCTATGTTTGATGGACAGTTAATATCCATCCTGCACATCATTTGTATGGATGAGTGGTTTGCAGTTTGCCATTGCAGAATTTGTGTTTATATTAGAGCATGACAATGTTAGATGAATTTACAGTTTAATTTGATTTTTGTTCAGAACAGAACATAGGTCACTTGTCAACTTGTCAAGAAACAAAACTGAAGAATTGATGTGTTCAAAAGTGAAAAACTCAACTTTTTTTATTTTGAAGACATTTTATTAAAACTGGTGTTAAAATTGGTCAGGAAATATCCAATTTGAATAAAGTTGATGAAAGGTCAGGAGGAAAAAGCAA
The DNA here is from genome assembly GCF_963924665.1 of Micromys minutus. Taxonomy (NCBI): domain Eukaryota; kingdom Metazoa; phylum Chordata; class Mammalia; order Rodentia; family Muridae; genus Micromys; species Micromys minutus. Next base: position 14,962,855 of record NC_137982.1, on the reverse strand, counting down.
GCACAAAAGCTGGCAAGGATCAGGTAGTAGGAGTTAGCAGCTAAGCTTGTGCTTATTTCTAACAGACTACAGCTGACTGTCCCACAAGTACTTGAATACTTAGAAATTTTCTGAGGTAGTTCAATCCTGATGTGCAGGAAACATTGTTTTCTGTTATTTTTTTTTTATTTTACTTTTTTATTTTATTTTTTTTTGGGGGGGGGATGGAGATAGGATTACCTACCTATTCTAATCACCTTGAAGTCTGTGTATTCCACTCAGCTGTGGGCTTACACTACAAGAAGCTCACCAAACTACTTATCAAATATGTGAGTTTATACATTCTCTATTTTGTTCATTTATTTATATAATTACTGCATGCTAGGTGCTGTAATGTTTTTAGGAACATATTCTCTTAAACTTAATAGTAAACCTTATTTAAAATACATTTTCTTCAAAAACAAAACCAAAATTTTAATAATGTCATAATGGAAGCTAGAATAATAAAACTTAGAGAAAATATAAAGATAAATCTTTATCGTAATGGACTATTCAAAAATTCTTAGACATGACACCGAAATCATAACTGAAAAGAAAAAACTAGATCATGAAAATTTAAACTTTGTTAGTATATGAATTATGAATTACAATGAGGAGACTCCTCAAAAAATTTAAAATATAATTACGTGTATTCCAATAATCAATCAAAAGGGTATGTGATGGTTTGAATGAAAATGGCCTCCATTGTCCAATATAAAACAGCATTATTAGGAGGTTTGACTGTGTTGTAGTTGGTGTAGCTTTATTCTAAGACACACATTCACCAACTTCCAGAGAACTGTGTGGGCCAATTTTGTATCTCATGGTTGAAGCATCTGCTGCTGCCTGTCATTCATAGCTCGCAGTTCCTCCTATACCTTCTCTAGCTTCTCAGCACCAATGTCGTCCCCTGCTCCAGCGGTCCCTCATTTTCCTGATCACTGGTTGGCACAGATAACTGCATAAGATGCTCCATGAGCACTCTCTCACCACCACCACCACCACCACCACCACCACCACCACCACCACCATCACCATCATCATCCACATCTTTCTTCCAGCAGCCGTTCTTGGTGTCTCGCTTTCTCTTCTGTTGCTGCTGTTGCTGTTGCTGCTCCTTCTCCTTCTGTAATTTTCCCTCTTCCCCAGCTTGTTTGTCCTCTACTGCCAGCTCCTCAAAGTATGTCTTTGGTCTTGCCCATTTTGCCTTTCTCCACTACTTTGTCCGCGGTGCTCGTGTCCTCGTGCCCTGCCACAACCACTCATGCTCAGATGGCTTCTGTTTGGGAACCTTCTGCATAGTGGCCGCAGATACCTAAAAACTGAATTTTAAAAATCTTAGAATACACTGATGGGATATTAGTTCTCTCTCTCCCTCTCGCCCCCTTCTCTACCCTGTCTCTCTGCAGAATTAATCACATTATCCAAGGTATCTATATAGTCAACCTATATCCACCAGTGAAAGAAAAAAATGAGGACAATGATATATATGCGCCAAACAGAATGTTCAACCACAAAATAAAGATGATACATTTTTATATGTGCTGATACTGATAAATTTGAATGATATTATATTATGCCAAATATATTGACAATGCTCACTGCAGTACTTAGAATGTAAATGCTTGAATTCAGAGAATTAAAGAGTGATTAGTAGTTATAGAGAATGGTGTGAAGAAAGATACAAGAGATGTTGTTTAGAGAATGCCAAGTTTTACTTAAAAAAATAATGAGTTGAAGAAATTATTTTGCTATTCCTGATGACTAGAGTCTGTTAACAGTACATGTGAAAGTTGCTAAGGTGCCATCTGTCACCTGGACCAGCAGTTCCCAAAGGTAAAGGCCTGGTGAGAAGGGGATCCGAGTAACCAGGGGGCAGAGAGATCTCTGCCGAGTGTGAATGGAAAGCACGCCCATGCCCTGCCTGATCCAGGGACCAGGAACCCAGCATTGGGACCTCTGTTCCCACCGGTGGCTTTGGGGCACAGAACAGGGCTCAGACAATCCACCACCTGGACCAGTGGAGATCCAGGGACACAGGCCAGGTACAATGGAAATGCAAGAACATATCACTGACAATAAGATGGCAAGAGGAAAGCGAAAGAGCACATCCCAGGGAAACCAAGACAACCTGGCAACACCAGTACCCAGCTCTCCCATCACAGCAAACAGCGGAATGCCAAACACTCCCGAAAAAGAAGACGCAGACCTAAAATCATACCTCAAGACGATGATAGAGATCCTTAAACAAGAACGGGAGGAAAAGCAAAAAGAATCAGAAGCTTTTAAAGGGGAATCAAAAAAAAAAAAAAAAAAAAAACCACTCAAAGAACTCAAAGAACTAGAGGAAAACAGAACCAAAGAAAGTTGCTAAGGTAATACCTTTTAAATATTCCCAGGGTGATATAAAGGTTATGTGTTTGAGGTGATGCATAGTTTAAGTAATTTGATTTAAAAATCTTAAAATACCACATTTAATTTTTTAATTGAAAAATGTTATTAAAAAAAAATAAATGTACAGATTTTAAGCATTTTTGTATGAAAGTATATGAATACATTTTTGTCAGTGCTTGGTTTTTTTTAAAGGTTTGACAGTGTGCATTAAGATCTTACAAGTTAAAATGAGCATAAATTACATGTAAAACACGATGTAAACTAGAATTAGAGAAGGTTTTCTTGGAGTATAAAGATTAAGCATAATGGTTTTTTATTTCTTGACTTTTTTTCTTTTCTTGAACTTCATATAGTCTGTGACTTGTTACTGGGGTGTTCAGAGATTCTGGGGTTAGTAAACAATTATCAGTGACTGCATATTATGTCTGTTATTTTGTGACTGAGTGATCTCACTCAGGATGATATTCTCAATGCATCCATTTTCTTAAGAGTTTCATAAATCATTGTTTCTGATACCTGAGTAGTATGCCATTGTATAAAGATACCACAATTTTTGTATCCATTCATCTACAGAAGGACATCTGGGTTCTTTCCAGCTTCTGGCTATTATAAATAGAGTTGCTGTGAACATTGTGGTGAATGTGTCTGTTGTATGTTGGAGCTTCCCTGGGGCATATGCCCAGAAGTGGAATAACTGGGTCTTCAGGTAGTACTATGTCCAATTTTTTGAGGAATTACCAGACTGATTACCAGAGTGGTCGTACCAGTTTTTAAACCCCACCAACAGTGGAGAAGTGTTTCTCTTTCGTCACATCCTCGCAAGCATCTGCTGTAATCTGAATTTTTGATCTTGGCCAATCTGACTGGTGTGAGGTGAAATCTCAGGGTTGTTTTGATTTGCATTTCCCTAATGGATAATAATGTCAAGCACTTCCTTAGATGCTTCTCGGCCATTCCATATTCCTTAATTGAGATCTTTTCGTTTAGCTCTGTACCCAATTTTAAATAGGGATGTTTGATTCTCTGGTGTCTAACTTCTTGAGTTCTTTGTATACATTGGATAGTAGGCCTCTATCTGATGTGGGATTGGTAAAGATCTTTTCCCACTCTGTTGGCTGCCATTTTATTTTCTTGACAGTGTCCTTAGCCTAACAAAAACTTTGAAATCTCATTAGGTCCCATTTCTCAATCTTTGACTTTAGAGATCAAGCCCTTGATGTTCTGTTCAGGAAATTTTCTCCTGAGCCTATGTGTTCTAAGGTTTTCCCACTTTCTCATCTAATAGTTTCAGTGTACCTGGTTTAATGTGGAGATCTTTGATCCACTTACACTTCAGCTTTGTTCAAGGAAATAAAAAAGGGTCTATTTTCATTCTTTTGCATGCTGAGTGCCAGTTGGACAAACACCATTTGTTGAAGAGGCTGTATTTTTCAGTTGAATGTTTACAGCTCCTTTGTCAAAAATCAAGTGACCATATATGTCAGGGCTAATTTCCAGATCTTCTATTGTATTCCATTGATTCAGGGCCTATCTCTGTATCAGTACCATGTAGTTTTTAGCACAATTGCCTTGTAATATAGCTTGAGGTCAGGGATAGTGATTCCCACAGATGTTTTCTTGTTGTTGAGGATGGATTTTGCTATTCTAGATATTTTGTTATTTTAGATGAAATTGCACATTGCTCTACGAACTCTATGAATAATTGTGTTGGAATTTTGATGGGGATTGCATTGAATCTGTAGATTGCTTTTGTTAAGATGGCCATTTTTACATTGTTGATCCTTCCAATTCATAAGCATAAAAGATCTTTCCATTTTCTGAGATCTTCCTCAATTTCCTTCTTTAGGGGTTTGAAGTTCTTGTTGTACAGGTCCTACACTTGCTTAGTTGGTGTCACACCAAGGTATTTCATATTTTTTGTGACTAGTATATAGGGTATCTTTTCCCTAATTTCTTTCTCCACACTTTTGTCCTTTGAGTAGAGGAAGGCTACTGATTTGTTTGAGTTAATTTTATAACCAGCCACTTTGCTGAACTTGTTTATCAGCTGAAGGAGTTCTCTGATGAAATTTGTGGGGTAGCTTAAGTATGCTATCATGTCATCTGCAAATAGTTATGTTTTTGCTTCTTTCTTTCCAATTTGCATCCCTTTGATTTCCTTTTGCTCTCTAATTGCTCTGGCCAGGACTTCTAGTACTATATTGAATAGGTAGGGGGAGATCAGGCAGCCTTCCCTAGTCCTCAGTGGGATTGCTTCAAGTTTTCCACAGTTAAGTTTGATGTTGGCTGTTGGTTTGCTGTATATTGCTTTTATTATGTTTAGGTATGGGTCTTGGACTCCTGTTCTTTCCAAGCCTTTTAACATAAAGAAATATTGGATTTTGCCAAATGCTTTCAACATCGAGTGAGATGACCATGTGGTTTCTTTCTTAAAATTTGTTTGTATGGTGGATTACATTGATGGATTTCCATATGTTAAAACATCCCTGCATCCCCGGGATGAAGCCTAGTTGATCATGGTGAATAACCCTTTTGATGTGTTCTTGGATTCATTTTGCAAAGATTTTGTTGAATAATTTTGCATCAATGTTCATAAGTGAGATTGGTCTGAAGTTCTCTTTCCTTGTATGGTCTTCGTGTGGTTTAGGAATGAGGGTTATTGTAGCCTCCAAAAATTAGATACGTAGTGTTCCATCTGATTCTATTTGGTGGAATATTTTGGAGAGTATTGGCATTAGATCATCAATAAATGTCTGATAAAATTCTGAACTGAACCCACCTGGACCTGGGCTTTTTTTGGTTGGGAGGCTTTTGATGATTTCTTCTACTTCTTTATGTGTTATAAAATTATTTAGATGTTTTACCTGGTTCTGGTTTAACTCTAGTATCTGGTATCTGTCTAGAAATTCATCCATTTCTTCTAGATTTTCCAGCTTTGTTGAGTATAGGCATTTATAGTAGGATATGATGATTTCTTTTACTTCCTCTGGATCAGTTATTATGTCTCCACTTTCATATCTGATTTTGTTAATTTAGGTGCTCTCTCTTAGCCCTCTAGTTAGTCTGGCAAAGGGTTTATCAATCATGTTAATTTTCACAAAGAACCAGCTCTTAGTTTTGTTGATTCTTTCAATGGTTCATTTTGTTTCTATTTGGTCTATTTCTGCCCTAAGTTTTATTGTTTCTTGCCCTCTACTCCTCTTGGGTGTATATCCTTCCTTTTTTCTTGAGCTGTCAACTGTGCTGTCAAGTTGCTAATGTATGCTCACTCCGGTTTCTTTGGAAGCACCCAGAGCTATGAGTTTTATGCTCAGTACTGCTTTAATTGCATCTCATATATTTGGGTATGTTGTATTTTTGTTTTCATTGACTTCTAGAAAATCCTTATTTCTTCATTTCTTCTATGACCTTGCTATTGTTCAATAGAGCATGGTTTAGTTTCTATGTGTTTATGGGTTTTTTGTTGTCTTTATTATAACTGAATGCCAGCCTTAGACCATCATGATCTAAATGGATGCATGGGAGTATTTCAATCTTTTTATACCCATTGAGGTTCATTCTGTGACCAATTATGTGGTCAATTTTCGAGAAGGTGGCGTGAGGTGCTAAGAAGAAAGTACATTCTTTTGTTGTAGGATGATACCTTCTGTCGATATCTATTAATTCTAGTTGGTTCATAACCTCTGCTAGTTTACTGTGTCCTTGTTCAGTTTCTGTTTCCATGATCTGTCCATTGGAGAGAGTGGGGTATTAAAGTCTCCCACTATTATTGTGTCGGGTGAAATGTATTTTTTGAGCTTTAGAAGGGTTTCTTTTATGAATGTGGGTGATTTTTAATTTGGAGCATATATGTTAAGAATTGAGAATTCCTCCTGACAGATTTCCCCAGTAATGAGTAAAAAGTGTCCTTCCTTATCTTTTTTGATAACTTTTGGTTGGAAATTTACTTTATTTGATATTAGAATAGCCACTCCGGCTTGCTTCTTGGGGCTATTGTCTTGGAAGTTTTTTCCCACCCTTTTACTCTGAGATAGTGTCTGTCTTTGTCTCTGAGATGAGTTTCCTGTATGCAGCAAAATGCTGGATTTTGTTTATGTATCCAGTCTGATAGCCTATGTCTCTTTATTGGGGAGTTGAGTCCATTTATGTTAATAGATATGAAGGAATAGTTGTTTCTGTTTCCTGCTATTATTGCTTTTGTAGGTTGAATTGTGTCTGTGTCTTTTTCTTCTTTTGGTTTTCTTGCTTAGGAGTTTTCTTGTTTTTACTAGGATGTAGTTCCCCTCGTTGTATTGGGTTTTCCACCTATAATTCGTTGTAGTGCTGGGTTTGTGGTCAGATATTGTGTAAATTTAGATTTGTCTTGAAATATCTTCATCTCTCCATCTATGGTGGTTGATATTTTGCTGGGTATAGCAGCTTGGGCTGGCACTTGTGCTCTCTTAGGGTGTGCATGATGTCTGCCCAGGCTCTTCTAGCTTGCATAGTCTCTGTTGAGAAATCAGGTGCGATTCTGATTGGTCTGCCTTTATATGTTACTTGGCCTTTCCCCTTGCTGCTTTTAGTATTCTTTCTTTGCTTCGGGCACTTGGCATTTTGATTATGTGTTGGGAAGAATTTCTTTCCTAGTCCAACCTATTTGGAGTTCTGTAGGCTTCTTTTATGCTCATGGTCATCTCATTCTTAAGGGTAGGGAAGTTTTCTTCTAAGATTTTGTTGAAGATATTTACTGTGCCTCTTAGTTGATCTTCTTCACCCTCTTCTATTCCTATTATCCATATGTTTGGTCTTCTCATTGTGTTCTGGATCTCCCGGACATTTTGGGTTAGGAGCTTTTTGATTTTTGCACCTTCTCTGACTGTTTTGTCTATATTTTCAATGTTGTCTTCCATCTCTTGTCTGTTGGAAATGCTTGCATCTGTGACTCCTGATTTCTTCTTTAGGTTTTCTACCTCTAGGGTTGTCTCTTTTGGTGTTTTCTTTATTGTGTCCATTTCTGTTTTAAATTTCTTCTTCCATTCCTTCATCTCTTTGGTTCTGTTTTCCTCTGGTTCTTTGAGTTCTTTGAGTGATTTTTCTGTTTCTTCCTTTAAAGCTTCTAATTCTTTATGCTTTTCCTCCCGTTCTTATTTAAGGATCTCTATCATCATCTTGAGGTATGATTTCGGGTCTGAGTCTTCTCTTCTGGAGTGTTTGGTATTCAGCTGTTTGCTGTGATGGGATAGCTTGGTTCTGATGTTGCCAGGTTGTCTTGGTTTCCCTGGGGTACATTCTTTCACTTTCCTCTTGCCATCTTGTTGTCAGTGATATGTTCTTGCATTTCTCTTGTACCTGGCCTGTGTCCCTGGTTATCTGCTGTTCCTCGTTGCAGATAGCCTGATTGCCTGTTCTGCATGCACAGGCAGCTGTGTGGAAACATACACCCTAATGCTGGATTCCTGGTCCCCTGAACCAATCGGAGGGGTGGGGGCACATGTTTCAAACACTCATCACAGACTACTCTGCTCCCCGCCTACTCGAAGCACTGTCTCACCAAGCCTGTGCCCCTGGATTTCTGCTCTTCCTGGTGGCAGGTGGCCTGAGAGAATCTCAGTGTTGTTTTGATTTGCATTCACTGATGGCTAATGATGTCAAGCAATTCCTTAGATGCTTCTCAGCCATTCGATATTCCTCAATTGAGAACTTTTTGCTTAGCTCTGTACCCCATTATTTAATATGGTTGTTTGATTTTCAGGTGTCTAGCTTCTTGAGTTCTTTGTATAATTTGGATATTAGGCCTCTATCAGATGTGGGGTTGGCACAGATCTTTTCTCAATCTGTTGGCTACCATTTTGTTTTCTTGACAGTGTCCTTAGCCTTACAGAAACTTTGTCAGGGCTTACATGAAGCTTGCCTACACATAAAAATATATGGACATTGACAAAATCTTCTTAGCATCGGAGTAAAAGAACATGCTATACTTGAAAAGGAGAAGAATTTAATTCTAAGCACCGATATCTCAACTCATAACTGTTGTCAACCTTAACCTCAAGAGAATTTGATAATTCCTTGTCTCTTATGGTTCCTGTTTTGCACATGATATACACACTTTATTTGCCAGCAAAATATTTGTAAACATAAAATTTGAAAAATAAATAAATTTAAACCAAACAAATAAGCAGTAACAACTACAACACAAACCTACATGTTTTAGGCATAGCCTAAAATAAAATGAACCTGAAACACATTAAGATACATTTAGAGCATATAAGATGCTCGGAGACAATGTATAAACTCTGCAGCTTAAACCAAACTCTGCCATATCATAAATTAATTAATTCATTCATTCATTCATTTTTAAGGTAGATATATTCAAAGCAGAAATATACTTTCTTTTATATTTATTTCAGCTAGTTTCCTTAAGGTTTTAAATAATCATTAAGGTTTCTTTAAGAAGAAATCAATCACTGTAAATTTATTTGATTCTTTTATGCATAAGAAGCCCATAAAATGAGGACCAAAGATTATTCACTGATATTTTAATAGAGATAAGTGATCAACATTATTCTTCAATATAAAAACAAATCTAAAAACTCATAATATGCTTAGTTTTACAAGTAATCCCAATGAGGCTTACATCTACTCAGATCTTATACAGACTATTTTTGAGATAGCCTGAAGCAAAATATATTTTCTGGCCTGTCTTCGTAGCCAGTAGATATGACCTTTTATCTCCCAGGTCAGAACATAGTTCAACCAGACGCTAAAAATCTTAATTGTGGATGAAGGAAAAAAGAAAGTCTTTACTTACATGCTTGGTTCTTCACCTTGACTGTAGAATTTTATACATGGGAATAAATACTGAAAGGTAATACCAAGAACTATTCTTGCCTTGGAGATGAGGCCCTAAAAAAGAAGTATTTGGAAGCAGTGGAATAAACAATTTGAAGTCAATGATGAAGTATATGCTGACACCTCGGTATTCTGCTAGAGATGGCTCTCTAGATAGCTATCTATTCAAGGCAGCTCTCTGCTTGATATAGCTCTCAGATTTTCCAACCAAAGTCAGAAACCATGCTAGAGATATTCTAAAAGTGCTATGTTAGCTCTCTACCTAGCTTTTTTGGCTTTTCTAACCAAAATCAGAAAATCCACTAGAAAAATTCTAAAATAGTTATGTTAGCCCTCTGGCAGCACTCTGTAGGTAGCTTTTTCTTGCAGACCAAACCCCAGCTTTTATTTACATATCAATTCAGTCATTATACCCCTAGGTTCCTTTTGAATCAGCATTTTATGACCTTAGCCCTTGATTCTTAGAAAAAGACAGCAAGAACATTTTTTTAAACATAGCAAGTCCTAGCCAATTCTCTGGACAAGTGCTTGTGGTTGCCAAAAATAGACATAGAAGCTTTTTATGTAAAAAATGAATCTATGCCTGTGAAGTCCCTCATACAATTCATATTGCATTTTTATATTTTGCTTCATTGGATAAATCTTGTAAAGACTGCACTAAGACTGATTTATATATTGTTGAACTTGTGTTTTCAGAGTTGTTTCCCACAGCCATAAGGCCTCAGTGTCACAGAGACGTATTCTTCCTTCCTGGATTTGTGCTGTATCTGATTAGTTTGGAGTCATTAACCCAGAGAGGACATCTTCCTGAAGGAGGAACATAAACTAAAATATTCACATCATTATAAAAATAAGTCATATGCCTACAGCAACTGTCAACACTTAGGGAGGCCCATGCCCTGCTGGCCTTACAATGGGGTTTGTCACACTGTCTCTTCTAAGATCATGAAGAAATAATCATTCTAATTTCAGCTCTGTTTTTATCACCCCACCTTGCTCAAAGATGCTGTTATATTCTCTTTTCTTCTGTATAACAGCAAAATAGTCTGTTGTTTGGCTTAAAATTTTACTGGGAAATGTTGAAATTTTAATCATTCAGAAAAGTTCACCATAATAAAGGTACCAGTTGAATGTATTACTTGAAATTAACAATAAGTAGTAACTTTAATAATCTTTCTGTGTTGCTCTTGCTTTCTATTTTTCTCCCATTATTATAGTTTCAAATCTCAAATTAATGCCTAGCCTATTATGAGCACAAAGTACTCTTAATATTTATCCCTGAATATATTATGTAATATGTAGCAATGCAAACCCATTATAGATCAGTCTGAGAACCAAAATACTGATAAATAAATGAAAAATGAAAGTAATTCTGGATCTAACATGAGCTGCTATAAATGCATACACATAAGTTCTTTTCTAAACTTTTCCTGTTGGCAATTCTGAATGAAGCACTGTTGTGGGAAGCACTATTGTGGGACTGTGTTCTGTAAGAAAATTATCAATTATCCCTTGTTTTGTCCAGTTGAAAAAAAGACGCTTCTTCTTATACAATAATAATCAGTTTACTCTCCAGAGTGCAGAAAAATGAGGGGATTACAGTTAGCATGCACTGAGACAAAATGCATCTAAGATTCTGCTCTGTCCGGGGCATCTAAAATGTTCAGAGAATCAAATAAAAGAAGACAGATATTATGCACAACTTAAAAATGCAGAGATATCTATAAATTACATCTGGAAGATCACAGATTACAAGAAATTCCTTAAAGAAAACCAAGCAGAAAAAAAATAGATAATAGAGAAATGTCTTATTTTTATACAATTCAAAGATAGAAATCAAATTCTGTCATACAAAGTCTATAACATTTTAAAGGAAGGCAAAACAGTAAGTATCTAGTATGATATCAGAAGCAAAGAATTTAAGATACAATTTGTAAACTACACACCCTGATAATTAAGTTTCAGTGAATCCAGAAAAAGACAGACATTTTCTCTATTCTAGCTTGAAAGTTAAATGTATATTTCTCTGTTGTGCAAGTAAATGAGTGAACTGATGGACTGGTAAGCATCATCAAATTTATGCAGATCATCTCACTTGGGCAAACACAATTGAGTCAGAATTAGTTAATGATGACATAAAAGGCTTTAGTAGTTTGCATATTTATGGAGTAATGAATATTTAAAGACTCAAACCAGCTATTAAATACTTTTATCATTATCATTCTTGGAACTCAATTGTTTAAAATTTCTAGATCTTTGTCTTCTTTTCTTAGACCTGGTACTGTATTTTACTGTCTTGTTTAGTTGCAAAAGCATTTATATGTCTTCTACATTCACCTATTTCCCTTAATGTCAGTACTTCATTTTGTCATTTTCTTTAAGATAGAAAACTGCTGATCATTCAAAAATGTTAAACTGGCCTGTCTGTGATGAGTAGTAAATATCACAGCTCCTCAAGTGTGACAATCTGCTGTAGAAAATGACAGAAGGGAATTGAAATGCTTGGGAAGAATTCTGCTGCCATTGTGGGTAAAGGTATAATTCTTTTAACACTAAAAATAGTATTAAATTGATTGTTTGAGTCTACTTCCTGTAGGGAGCCGTTTGTGCCACACCCAAACATGGCACCAGCTTCCCGCCGAGAACTCAGCAAACAGAGCTGTTGCCCAGCCAAGAGATTTAATGCGCATGCGCCACATACGTCATAGCCCGCTCTCGGGGCATACTATTGAGTTACTGGAGGGCGCACCAATCAGGTAGTGACACGAGTCTCCTAGGCATATATAGCAGTGCATTTCTCCCCCATGTGGAGAGGGAGATAGTGGAGAGATTGTGGGAGACCCCACGTGGAGAGATGGCAGAGAGATCCCACGTGGAGAGGGACCCGATAAGAGAGATTGTGGAGAGATCCCACGTGGAGAGAGACTGGGCAGAGAGATTGCATGTGGGAGACTGCACATGAGAAGTCACCTATACAGTAGACCCCGGTTGGAATCCCCGGCTCAGAGAGAATTTTCCTGCTCAAGAAGTCCCCTGCTCAGAGTGCTGTACAATAAAGGTTGTCTGCAGAAGAATCCGGTTGTTGCACGCCTGTTCCTATTGGTGGGAAGCGTGGGCGCGTAACAAGTGGTGCCGAAAATCCCGGGAGCGCCCAGGGGAACCTTCAGGCCACTGAACTAGATTCAGAACTGCGGAAGAATTAAAAGGTAAGTTCTGAGAGACATGTCACTCTTAAGTTTTTACGGGGTGCCAAAAGAACATGCCAAAAACTTAGGCATGTCTCTTCTTGGATTTTCTCCGGCAGTAGAAGGAGTATTGCTTGCATTTGTGGTAATTGTTATAACATTACTGCTGTGGAAGTTATCTAGATGGAAAGTTAGCAGGCAGCACCTAGAGGGTGGGTCAGAAACAGAACATGATAAAGAAAAGGACAAGGAAGGTAGTCTCCGAGAGACATGTTCAAAACAAGTCAGAACCGGAGAAGTCGCAGCGGAAGAACCTCCGGGAAAAGAGAGGACTGCGCCAGAGTCCAATTCTTTGTATCCGCTAAAGGAACAAATGGCGGAAAAACCGCTGGAAAAAGATAGGATTGCGTCTGGGGAAACAGAGTACAAGTTTCCCAGAGAGAATGCTTTGTATCCGTTAAAGGAACAAAAAGCCCCAGAGCTGGCAGAAAAAGGATCACAAACTGAATTTCAATTTGAGGAAATTTTAGAAAAACAAGAGACAAAAGAATGTGAGGCAGAGCGGTTTCAGCCTGGACAGAGGACACCTGTAACACAACCGGAAGCTCTTAAAGCAGCCGCCTCTGCTCTTCCGCTTTACCCAGAGAGGAAGTGCGAGTTCTTTTGTACTCCGGAGACACGCCATACCATCAGGCAAATGTTTCCCATGTTCGAGGATCACCCGAACACAAGCAAGTTAAAGAGTTGGCAGAGTCAGTCTGAACTTATAGAATCACTGCTATATATACAAAAAACCTGGATAGGCTAATGCCACCTGGATTGCCAGTCACTGGCCTATTTTCCAGCCAAAGGGTAATTTGTTTATTCCAGCCCAACCTAAGTGGTCACGTTTTTGTATAAGAAAAAGATTCAGCCCTACATCCTTAGACTGGCTGTCAATCTCGGGGAGTATGTTGGGCAGTTAATAGCCTCTTTAATTTTTCTCCTAATGTAAGAACTGTTTATAATAATACCTAAAAGAAGAATTGATCTGGTTCAAAAACGGATGGATATATTGTAGCAGGTTGCCCAGCTGGGCTGCCAATGAAATTTCTCAGAATTATGTGTGACCACTATTCAGTATAAAAATTTTACTAAATCTGCAAATTATTCTAAACCAATATTCAATACTTTGTACATGTGTCCATTAATACTTGCTCAGGAGTTATTTTTGCTTCTCCTTTATCAGGAGAAAAGGCTTCTCATGTTATTACTCATTGTCTTGAAGCGTGGAGTGTATGGGGCATTCCTAAAGTGTTAAAAACGGACAATGCTCCTGCATATACCTCAGCAAAATTGCTTGAATTTTGCCATCACATGGGAGTTTCACTCCTGACAGGATTGCCTTATAATCCTCAGGGTCAAGGCATCATTGAACATGCTCATCGCACCCTAAAGGTTTATTTAAACAAACAAAGGGGGAATTGAAGAGGTGCCCCCCACACCCAAAATTTCTACTATACTTCTTACCTTAAATTTTTTAAATTTGGATGCTCATGGCCATTCAGCTGCCGAGTGCCATGGACAATGGCCTGTGCCACCTAAAGAGTTAGTAAAATGGAAAGATATCCTCACTGATAATTGGAAAGGCCCGGATCCTATCTTAATACGATCCAGGGGAGCTATTTGTGTTTTTCCACAGGAAGAAAAAAGCCCGATTTGGATCCAAGAACGTCTAACACGTCGAGTGCTACCCGGTGTTTCCAAAACCAATTCCAGTGAAACATGATGCTAAAGTCTTCCCTAAGTTTTTCACCACTGATATCAACTCCGGTGGGGGTGGGACTCTTTGGAGCAATCCTTTGCTGCGGACTTGCATTGCTTCTCTGGCTGGTTTGTAAGCTCAAGGCCCAAACAAAAAGAGAGACAAGGTGGTTATTGCCCAAGCGCTTGTCGCTCTAGAACATGGAGCATCAGCCGATATCTGGTTGTCTATGCTTAAGCAGTAGGTCGCCGGGCAGACAGCTCTTGCAGTCCTAGAACTTCGGTTCATTGCACAGGATTAGAGTGTCTGGTTTGAGCAGCCCATGAGGGATGCTGAGCAAAGCATCGCACTGAGAGCCCCTTGTCGCGGGGTATCTCTGGGAGATATGTCATCTGGCGTGAGGGTTGCCTGCCCCAGTGTCCCTCCCTCAGCAAAACAGCAGAGTGACAGGTCAAGAGTACTACGGGCTACAAAAAGTCTAGTGGTTACTCCTGTACATGGTCTTTATACACCTTAATGAGGATTTGACTTCTATCTCCGCCCTCCTAATATGAGTGTCCTACTTTGCTTAAAGAATAAAAGATAGGGGGAGATGTGGGGCGCTGCCTGCACATTCTCCATTATAAGATGGCGCTGACATCCGGCTGGAGTTAGCAGTACACAAGTCATGTGTGCACGTGCTGGGTAACTTTCCACTCCTTGAGCTCTGCCTCTCCTGTGGCATCATAGGGCCTAATGAGTTTCAACAAGTCAGGGGGCTCCACGTCCAAGGCAAGGACAGATTCCTATATAAGGGGATGGGCTAGATAGTTTGGGGTGATGACAGCCCTGCTCCTGATGCTTTGGAACCAGAGAGTCAGAGGAGAGGAGAGATGGGCGATTCTGTGGGTGTTTCCAAAACCGATGCCCTTTTGACTTAATGCAAAACTATTTTCTTGTTTGTTTGTCACCATTGTAACCTTTGATGTACTGTACTTGCCCTTAGACACAGAGATAGCAGGGTTATGGAGATTATAGAACTCTTGCTTTATCAAGTAATTTTTGACATGCTTTTGTGCAGAGAGACTGTGTTTCTGCTCTGGATGGTGTGCAAACTCCGTACTCAACAATAACGTGACAAAGTGGTCATAGCACAAGCTCTTGCTGCACTCGAAATGGGCACCTCTCCCTCTGTTTGGCTTAAAGGTCCAACAAGAGCCTGATGGTTGATCGGCCATGTTTTTATTTAAGAAAGTAGGGGGAGATGTAGGGAGCCGTTTGTGCCACACCCAAACATGGCACCAGCTTCCCGCCGAGAACTCAGCAAACAGAGCTGTTGCCCAGCCAAGAGACTTAATGCGCATGCGCCACATACGTCATAGCCCGCTCTCGGGGCATACTATTGAGTTACTGGAGGGCGCACCAATCAGGTAGTGACACGAGTCTCCTAGGCATATATAGCAGTGCATTTCTCCCCCATGTGGAGAGGGAGATAGTGGAGAGATTGTGGGAGACCCCACGTGGAGAGATGGCAGAGAGATCCCACGTGGAGAGGGACCCGATAAGAGAGATTGTGGAGAGATCCCACGTGGAGAGAGACTGGGCAGAGAGATTGCATGTGGGAGACTGCACATGAGAAGTCACCTATACAGTAGACCCCGGTAGGGAGTCCCCGGCTCAGAGAGAAGTTTCCTGCTCAAGAAGTCCCCTGCTCAGAGTGCTGTACAATAAAGGTTGTCTGCAGAAGAATCCGGTTGTTGCACGCCTGTTCCTATTGGTGGGAAGCGTGGGCGCGTGACAACTTCCTATTGTAAATTTTAGTGTATACAAAATAAAATTAAAAAAATAAATTTAAGTGAGATTTAATGAAAGATTTTTAACTCACAGTCTCCCAAACTCTATAATAAAATACTCATATGAACTGTGAAAGTTTATGAACATTATCATTATAGTCTCCCAATTAATTTACCTACTTCAAGATATAAGAATAGAGACTACAAAACATATTTATTTACTTACTTACTCATTTACTTGTACACACACACACACACACACACACACACACACAAATGGTAGATAGAATTGTTGAAAGACTAGATATATGTGTTTGTATATTTATGTGGACATGTGTGTCACTATTTTCATATATTTATGAACTAAAGCCTTACTACCATACAGTTTTCGGTTTATAATTGTTCATAAATATATATATACATATATATATGGATATTATACATGGACATATATGTACACTCTTAAGCAAACAAGAAAACCTTTACCCATATCTACTTTATATCACTGATAAAGACTATGACTTAGCCACTGTTCAATTGATGAAAAGAAAAACCATGACACATAAGCTCTTAGAAAGCATTTAATTGGGGGCTGGCTTACAATTTCAGAGGATTAGTCTATTATACTCATCCAGGAAGCATGATGGCATGCAACTAGACACTGGAGCAGTAGTTGAGAACTGCATCATAATATGTAGGCAGAGAGAAAAAGAGATTCTGAGCTTGGTGTAGGCTTTTGAAATCTCACAGACCACCACCTAAAGACACTTTCCCCAACAAGACCAAACCTCTTAGTCTTTGTAATTTTTCAAATAGCCCCACTCACTGGTGAGTAAGCATTCAAACATATAGGTCTGTAAAGGCCATTCTTATTTGAACCATCACAGAAAGAGTAGATGTTTAAATGGCTGGGAGAAATTACTTGGGCTGAAATTTTTCAGCATTCTTATGACTAGATTGGTGATAGTGCAAATATCAAATGGGGCATTCTCACTGGATTAATATTTAAATGCTACTTATTTCATTTTGATGACTCTGATTAAAATATACCACTCAGAAAAACTATTTTTGCAACAACAACTTAGCTTTTATCTTTCTGAAATATATTTTATCTCATAACTTACATGTTAAAAGAAATTTAAATGTACAAAGACATATAAATATTTAGGACATAATAATATAACATAGTAAAAGAAATTACATTAACAAGTGGCACATATACTATAACTAAAATGTGAAACCTTATAGGTGAGTCAGTAAATATTTATATAAAAATAGATATCTTTATAATAATAAATATAAGAATAAATAAATAAGTTATAAAAGTCACTAAAGGTGATTTAAGTTGTGTTTAAATGTTGTTATTTTCACAGACGTACATCTAGCCATAGTGTAAAGAATAAGAGATCACAAAATGATTATCCCTAATGGGAATATACATATATATATCAAATAACAAAGCCCTATTTCCCGAGGCTCAGAGATCATTGAAGTGGAGAGGGCAGTAAAAATGCAAACACAGTTACATGAATGACTACAAGGATACTTCTTGTGAACACAACAGGGAAGCTGCACTATGAACTTGCAATAGCTGTTACAGCATGCACAAAGCTATCCTAGTCAAAGATATAAAAATTCCCAGCATGGAATGTAAAGCTTGGCACACAGTTTCACTACTAGGCTTGGAGAATTGGGGAAATGGACACTGAATAGCTCCTGGAAAAAGAAGGGTCAGTTTTTTTTTCTAAGACTGGTTTCCTTGAAAAGTCAACTATGCCCCAGTGAAAAAATACATGGGTATATATTATCAAATTCATTTTACAACAGTTAAAACTCTTTTTAAAAAACCTAAAGAATACTGTTTTCTGTTTTAAAATTGCAACATGGTTATTTTCAAACATAAAGAGTATATTTTTTAACCAGAGCCCATTATAGTTGTCATAGTTTCTTAAGGGTAACATATAGAGCAAAGCAAATTTCAAATCTCCCCATAAGCATACTTATGAATGTACAGGCTGGTGTTTTATGTGTCAACTTGACACAAGCTAGAGTTAATAACAGAGAAAGGAAATAAGCAGTTGATCCTATACACATGAATGGGCTTCCTTGCTAGAGGAAATCCAAGTGGAATAAGAAATGGAGATATAAAAAAGTTTTCTTGAGGGGATGGAGGTTGGTGCCCTGGATGCCTTTAGTTCTCGGCCCCCTCTGCTGCATCACATTCTTCTCCTGCACTGCCTGATGTCCACAGTGTTGTCTCTATGCAACTGCATGATGAGGGTACTGTCTTTATAGGAGTCAAAATTTTGTAGGAGTTCAGTGTATCAAGCTCTGCGATGACCTCATCAAAAGCCATTTTAGCCAGTGTGCAGGCAACATCTGCATTATTAAGGATCTCAGTAAAATACAGAAAAGTTTAGAGCCAGCTCCAGCCAGATTGGATACGTAGGTTGCATCTCTTTCTTGCTTATATCAAATGCTTCTCGGAAGGCTTCTTGGGAATTTTCTATTATTTGTTTTCGATCATCGCCACAAGCCACTTCAGCAAGATACCGGAAATAATCTCCCTTCATTTTCAGATAGAAGACTTTACTCCCTGGATTAGTTGCATTGGCTATTAAGTACTTACCCAACAATTCCAGGACCGTGGTGCCGATGGACTTCAACTCAGACTCCACTTTCTCCTGATAGTCCTTAATCAGCTGCAACTTCTTGCGGTGTTGGTCTTCTGCTCAATGCACAAGATGACCCTCCTGGTGGAACTGCAGCCCTCAATCACGTTCTTATAGGTCACTAACAGCAGGTTGTGCTCCTCATTGGACAGCTGGGCTTTCAATGCAGGTGGCCAAGTCATCATAACGCTTGGCCTGATAGGCCAGCTTGGCATTCTGGATAAGGTTTTTCTTCTCCATGGCGAGCGAGGACTAGAGATGAGCTGGATCCGGACTGCTCCTTCTAGTATCTGCACCCTCAAAGCAAGTCCCAGATTAAAGACTCTTATCTGGGCTGTTGCTATTTTGATTGTGAAGATTCTGTGATTTGGGTGAGCTGGGGCTAAAGAATCAGCTGTGATTTTAATAAGATATTAGAACAACTAAGCAAAATCTTTTTATTACTGGGATTATTGATGCTTGTTAGTTGGAGCTAAGAAATTAGTGATGAAGAAGCTCCTAAAGTTTTAAAGACTGGTGAGGAGGAGATCTGGGCAGCCCGGGAGCAGAGAGATCTCTGCAGAGTGCACGCAAAAAGCAAGCCCCCGCCCTGCCTGATTCAGGGACCAGGAACACAGCATTGGAACATCTGTTTCTACCCAGCGAATTTGGGGGACAGAACAGGGCTTGCCCAGCTGCCACCTGGACCAGAGGAGATCCAGTGACACAGACCACATACAAGAGAAAGGCAAGAACATATTACTGACAACAAGATGGCAAGAGGAAAGTGAAAGAGTATATCCCAAGTAAAAAAGACAACCTGGCAACACCAGAACCAAGCTCTCCCATAACAGCAAACATCGGAATGCCAAACACTCCAACAAAAAAGACGCAGACCTGAAATCATACCTCAAGAAGCTGATAAAGATACTTAAACAAGAACGGGAGGAAAAGCAAAAAGAATCAGAAGCTTTTAAAGAGGAAACAAGAAAAACACTCAGAAAACTCAACGAACTAGAGGAAAACAGAACCAAAGAGATGAAGGAATGGAAGAGGGAATTTAAAACAGAAATGGACAAAATAAAGAAAACGCTAAAAGAGATAACCCTAGAGGTAGAACACCTAATAAAGAAATCAGGAGTCACAGAAGCAAGCATTTCCAATAAAATACAAGAGATGGAAGAGAGAATCTCGGGGGCAGAAAACAACATTGTAAACATAGACAAAACAGCCAGAGAATATGCAAAAAACAAAAAGCTCCTAACCCAAATATCCAGGAGATCCAGGACACAATGAGAAGAACGAACCTAAAGATAATAGGAATAGAAGAGGAAGAAGAGTATCAACTAAGAGGCACAGTAAATATCTTCAACAAAATTGTAGAAGAAAACATTGCTACCATTAAGAATGAGGTGACCATGAGCATAAAAGAAGCCTTCAGAACTCCAAATAGGTTGGACCAGAAAAGAAATACCTCCCGACACATAATAGTCAAAACACGAAGTGCCCAAAGCAAAGAAAGAATACTAAAAGCAGTAATGGAAAAAGGTCAGGTATCATATAAAGGCAGACCAATCAAATCACACCCGATTTCTCAAGAGACTATGAAATCTAGAATTGCCTGGACAGACATCATGCAAACCCTAAGAGAGCACAAGTGCCAGCACAAGCTGCTATACCCAGTAAAACTATCAATCACCATAGATGGAGAGATGAAGATATTTCAAGACAAATCTAAATTTACACAATATCTGACCACAAACCCAGCACTACCACGAATTATAGGTGGAAAACCCAATAAAATGAGGGAAAATACAGCCTACTAAAACAAGAAAACTCCTAAACAAGAAAACCAAAAAAAGAAAAAGACACAGACACAACTCAACACACAAAGCAATAATAGCAGGAAACAGAAACAACTATTCCTTGATATCTATTAACATAAATGGACTCAACTCCCCAATAAAGACACATAGGCTATCAGACTGGATACATAAACAAAATCCAGCATTTTGATGCCTACAGGAAACTCATCTCAAAGACAAAGACAGACACTATCTCAGAGTAAAAGGGTGTGAAAAAACCTTCCAAGCAAATAGCCCCAAGAAGCAAGCTGGAGTGGCTATTCTAATATCAAATAAAGTAAATTTCCAACCAAAAGTTATCAAAAAAAAAAAAAAAAAAAAAAAAAAAAAAAAAAAAAAAAAAAAAAAAAAAAGGAAGGACACTTTTTACTCATTACCAGGGAAATCTTTCAGGAGGAACTCTCAATTCTTAACATATATGCTCCAAATAAAAAAGCACCCATATTCATAAAAGAAACCCTACTGAAGCTCAAAAAATACATTTCAACCCACACATTAATAGTGGGAGACTTTAATACCCCACTCTCTCCAATGGACATGTCATGGAAACAGAAACTGATCAAGGACACTGTAAAACTAGCAGAGTCTTTGAACCAACTAGAATTAATAGATATCTACAAAACAAATCATCCTAAAGTAAAAGAATACACATTCTTCTCACCACCCCATGGCACCTTCTCAAAAATTGACCACATAATTGGACATAGAATGAGCGTCAGTTGATATAAGAAGATTGAAATACTCCCATGCATCCTCTCAGATCTTCATGGTCTAAGGCTGGTCATTAACAACAACAAAGAAAACAAAAAGCACACATACACATGGAAACTAAACAATGCTCTGTTAAATGATAACAGGTCAAAGAAGAAATAAAGAAAGAAATTAAGGATTTTTTAGAATTCAATGAAAATGAAAACACAACATACCCAAACCTATGGGATGCAATGAAAGCAGTACTGAGAGGAAAACTCATAGCCCTAAGTGCTTCCAAAAAGAAACTGGAGAGAGCTTACATCAGCAACCTTACAGCACAGCTAAAAGCCCTAGAACAAAAGGAAGCAGATATACCCAAGAAGAGTAGACGGCAAAAAGTAATCAAAATTAGGGCAGAAATATGTCAAATAGAAACAAAAAGAACCATTTAAAAATCAACAAAACTAAGAGCTGGTTCTTTGAGAAAATCAACAAAATTGATAAACCCTTAGCCAGACTAACTAGAGGGCAAAGAGAGAGTATCCAAATTAACAAAATCAGAAAGGAAAGTGGAGACATAACAACTGAAACTGAGGAAATTCAAGAAATCATCAGATCCTACTACAAAAACCTATACTCTACACAGTTGGAAAATCTGGAGGAAATAGATGAATTCCTAGACAGATACAAGATCCTAAAGTTAGACCAGGACCAAGTAAACCATCTAAATAATGCAATAACACCTAAAGAAATAGAAGAAGTATCAAAAGTCTCTCAACAAAAAAAAGCCCAGGTCCAGACAGGTTCAGTACAGAATTTTATCAGACATTTATTGTGGACATAACACCAATACTCTCCAAACTATTCCACAAGATAGAATCAGATGGAATACTACCTAACTCATTATTTGAGGCTACAATAACCCTCATTCCTAAACCATACAAAGACCCTACAAGGAAAGAGAACTTCAGACCAATCTCACTTAAGAACATTGATGCAAAAATACTTAACAAAATCCTTGCAAATTGAATCCAAGAACACATCAAAACGATCATTCACCATGACCAAGTAGACTTCATCCCGGGGATGCAGGGATGGTTTAATATAAAGAAATCCATCAATGTAATCCACCTTATAAACAAACTCAAAGAACAAAATCACATGGTCATCTCACTAGATGCTGAGAAAGCATTTGACAAAATTCAACACCCCTTCATGTTAAAAGTCCTGGAAAGAACAGGAATCCAAGGTCCAAACCTAAACATAATAAAAGCAATATACAGCAAACCAACAGCCAACATCAAACTTAATGGTGGGAAACTTGAAGCAATCCCACTAAAATCAGGGACTCGACAAGGCTGCCCACTCTCCCCCTACCTATTCAGCATAGTACTGGAAGTCCTCGCTGGAGCAATTAGACAGCAAAAGGAGATCAAGGGGATAAAATTGGAAAGGAAGAGATAAAAACATCACTCTTTGCAGATGACATGATAATGTACTTAAGTGACCCCAAAAATTCCACCAGAGAACCCCTATAGCTGATAAACAAGTTCAGCAAAGTGCCTGGATACAAAATTAACTCAAACAAATCAGTAGCCTTCCCATACTCAAAGGAGAAACATGTTGAGAAAGAAATTAGGGAAAAGATACCCTTCACAATAGCCACAAAAACTATGAAGTACCTTGGTGTGACTCTAACTAAGCAAGTGAAGAACCTGTATGACAAGAACTTCAAACCTCTAAAGAAGGAAATTGAGGAGGATCTCAGAAAATGGAAAAGTCTCCCATGCTCATGAATTGGAAGGATCAACATTTTCAAAATGGCCATCCTACCAAAAGCAATCTACAGATTCAATGCAATCCCCTTCAAAATTCCAACCCAGTTCTTTATTGAGTTGGAAAGATCAATGTGCAATCATATGGAATAACAAAAGACCTAGAATATTGAAATCCATCCTCAACAACAAGAAAACATCTGCGGGAATCACTATCCCTGACCTCAAGCTATATAACAAGGCAATTGTGCTGAAAACTGCATGGTACTGGTACAGAAGTAGGAAAAAAAAAAAAAGCCAAGCACTGAAAAAAAATTGTATTGATTGATATTTTCTACAACATTCTTTTCTTTCTGTTAAACTCTCTAAAATGTTTTTCTAAAGTCTTGGACAACCAGGGGACTATTTCCTGCAAATTTTTCACTGCCTTATTTACCATGTGGAAAGAGTTTGGTTAAATTCTGTGTATTAGAAACACTGTGCTTCTCCTTTAAATGTTTTGTGTACTATTGTTTTTTCCAGGAAATCCCATTGTGGTTTTTATTGTTTCTATGTGCCCTTTTACCAATAAAAGTCGGTCTATGAAAAAAAAATAAGAAAGCACAGTCACTTTGTGCTTAGGCTGTTACCCCTTTTCATAGATACAGAAGTGAACAACAGAACTCCTTGTGTATAAATGATCAGAGTCTCAGGCTGTCCCCTCTCTACTAGATCAATTTTCTTATAAAATAAAGTCAGATTAGAATAAAAAGAAAAAAAGTTAACTATATGGTGTAGCATAATGTGTTATGATCATACACATATGCAAAATGTATGATTTAACATTTTCAGTAAGTTCCTTTGTAAAATATTACTTGATATTGTTGGGTTCTTTGCTCCTGGTTTTCTAATGACCTCTCTAGTCCTTTAATAAAGATATTAATCTTCATTGAAAAAAAAAGAAATTAGTGGTGATTAAAAAGAGACCAGTATCATTTAGGTGGCATCTTCTGAAAAGTGTTTCTGAGAGCACAAAGAAGCTGTGTTCCAGAGAAAGCCAAGGTTGTACCTCGTACTGCAGCTGGACTTAGTAATGTGTAGGAGTCACTCAGGTGGTACTGGTTTTGAAGGCATGAGGGGTCATGAAGAATCACTTAGGCTCAGCTTTGTAAGAGGCCAAGGAAAGCAATTTTCGAAGGTGCAGCCTCAGCTGCAATAGATGACCCAGGTCTGAAGGGGTGATACAAAGGAGTTAAGGCTTTGCACGATGAAGAAAGTCTATGAGAGTTTACTGGTGAAGCCGCGTTGCACCATTAGGACTTGGAGATACCAGTAACATGACATGACCACCAAGAAGAGCAGCAGCAATGGAGAACAGGAAGCTGGAGCCTAGAAGACAAGGTGTGTGCTACAACGGGCAGAGCTAGAGAAGTGACACAAACCCCTGTAGGAGCTCAGAAGTTCATAAGTTGATCCCAGACATTGGATGGTTAGTGTTTGGTTTTGCTTTTGATTGTGACTGTGTCCTAATATATTTCCCTCTTGAAGGAAGAAATAGAGTCCACAGTTAAGACTTTGAATTGTAAAAAGAGTCTGATTTTTAAAAGAGATAGGATATTTTAAAGGGATTACAATTTTCATATGTAAAAATTTGTAAAGACTGTGGGACTTTTAAGGTTATTTAGATCTTGGGGATGAATAAGAAAGTGGAGGTTAAGGCTTAGTAGTTTTGTGTTTGTGTGTCAAGTTAACAAGGGGTCAATTTTATTGGTTGGTGTTGTATGTCAACTTGACACAAGCTGAAGTCAATCACAGAGAAAAAAAAGCCTCTGTTGAGGAAATGCCTCCATGACACCCGGCTGTAGGACATTTTCTCAACTAGTGATCAAGGGGGTAGGGCCCAGCCCATTATGGGTGGTGCCATTCCTGGCTCGATAGACCTAAGTTATAAGAAAGCAAGCTGAGCAAGCCAAGGAAAGCAACCCAATAAGTAACATCCTTCCATGGCCTCTGCATCAGCTCCTGCTTCCTGACCTGCTTGAGTTCCAGCCCTGACTTCCTTTGGTGATGAACAGCAATGTAGATGTGTAAGCTGAATAAACCCTTGCCTCCCCAACTTGCTTCTTCATCATGATGTTTGTGCAGGAATAGAAACTCTGACTAAGACAATGAGATAACCCTTCTTCACCCAAAAAAGTACCTAGTAAGTGTCCTATGACTAATGGTTCTATCACTTGAGCTTGTCAATTTATTATGTACATTATTACACTGAGAAAGTCTTCAAAGGGGCACTTTATTTTGTAACACAAGAGTTTTAATTAAAACAAATAAATAATAAATAAAAGAAATCTGAGAAAAATATACCTCATCCTTGCTCTTGAGTATTATGTAGATCAAAGCCTCATGTCATAAATTATAGGTTCCAATAAATTATTTTTGAGATAAATATTAAAATAATGTTACTGCATAGCAATATATTTGAAACAATGCAGATATAGCTTTGGATCTATTACTAAAGTTACGTTTATATATGTGTATATATGAGTGTATATATGTACATGTATATTTATATGTATTATTTTCTACTTAAAGGTTTGTTTCAATGTAACACCTTGACTAAAAAGCAAGTTTTGGAGAAGAGGGTTTATTCAGATTAACCTTCCACATTGCTTTTCATCACCAACAGAGTCAGGATAGAACTCAAGCAGGGAAGGAAACTGGATGAAGGAGCTGATGCAGAGACTATTGTGGCATGCTGCTTACTGGCTTGCTTCATCTGGCATTCTTGGCTTGCTTTCTTGCAAAACCCAGGACCACCAGCACCACCCACAATGTTCAGGGCCCAACCCAGTAATCAACAATTAGGAAAATGCCTTACAGCTGGATCTCATGAAGGCGTGTAATGTCTTACTGATTATTTCACATTGTATTTCAAAAGTATATGTCTTGCAGACCATCCAGAGCTGTCTAACTCTGAGTCCTGATGCTATATTTTGAATTATTGTAGCCACATCAGTGAGAGTTCAATAAACACAAATTGATGGTTTCAAATACTGTATCTTCCTGCACAAAATACCACATTCCAGCATCTGTTTTCATCAAGTCTAAAATCAAAAGCTTATTAGTTAAACTTTCCTCATTTGATCCTATATTATATATTTCTAATATAAATTATATCACAGCACATTTAACATATTTGATATTTCTACAAAATTGTGAGCTGTGTAAATCTGCCACCCCTTATTTTAAGCAGGCAATACAAAACATAAGTTTATACATAATTTTGAATATGTATAATTACATGTAAACTTAATATAATAAGGAAAACATTTTTTAAATATTTACATTTAAATTTATAAGTAATGTGATGTTTTAAGAACTATAAATAACATGCAAATAAGATCTAAAGTTTTGTAAGCCTGATTTGAGAAAATAGGAATGTAATCATGTAATTATCTGCTGATTTTTGCCACAGAGGAGGATGTACCATCTTGCTTTCACAGCATAATTCTTACTTATTTTTGGCTCATCTACCTAGAAATATATCTTCACTTATGAATAATTAATAAATGTACATTTTCCTAACTTATAAAAATTAATCTCATCCAAGACCAATAATTTTGGAAATTATAAACCAAAATATTGAGAAAATGAAATAAAGAAATATTATATTTTTACACATAACTGAAGAAATTAATCCTTCATTGTCTGCTAAAATAGAAGTATATTTTTACATTTTTACACAAGTATATTAACTTTGAAGTCCAATGTCATAACTTAGAAAAGATCTTGATCCTCTATCTTCCACAAATTAAAACACTGGTATCCTATATTGATGATGTTATGCTGATTGGACCAAGTGAGCCGAGAGCAGCAACAACTCTGGACTCATTGATAACATATTGACATCGGAGTATTGGTATTGCACCTTGCTACTTGAAAGAGAAGTCTACCAAAGTCTGGATAGTTCTTCTGAGTTTGGCATAAAATGGAGAACTCCCTTTTCTTATCAGGATTTCCTACTTTCTGCTTAGTCTGAGATGCCTGACCTTCAATCTTTTACCTGAGGAATGTCACATAGACCTTGCCAAACCTACAAGTTCAATTTCCTCCTTCCCTGATAAAAACCTTCCCAGCAACTACCTGGAATTTCTGGAATGCTTCTCTGTGCAAATGAGGCATGGGTAGTACTTTAAACTCCAGCCAATGAATTTTATATCTGCCCTGAAAGCTCCTTCTCACTCTCCAAGGTTCATACATAGTTCTGCTACCCCAAAAGTGTATGGGTACAAGACCACCCAGAATAGAGGTATGTGCACCCCCTTTTCACTGAGAATCATCTAAAGGAGCTGTAACATTAGCATTCTCAGAGAAGGTTTTCTCCCCGACCCCAGTGCCCACTCACTCTCAGCTGGACTGGTATCCTGCAGACCTGAACCATTCTAGACTCTGCTACATCCTTTCAGCCTTGCACATAGCAGTGGCTGAACACACTAAAGGAAAACACAGAGACTTGAAACCACAACTGAACCCCAACACACATACTGATGAAAAATAATTCCAACCTAATTTAAAGGACCTTCTAATTCAGTAAAATTCTTAGGAGATCAGTAATTCATGCAAAGATATTCCTTCTAAGGTAAAGGGTAAATTATTTTTCCTGGTCTCTCCCAAGAAAGAAACACATAGTTTAGTTGGCCCATTTTGTTCTTAAAGCAGCATATTCTTTCTTGGGTTAATTCTTTGTACACAATAAGGAACTTGGAAAGCTGCTAGGTTTGTGCAGGGTCTAGAGTTGGAGAAAGCTCTTCAACAAGTCTAGGCTGTTATGCAAGCTGCTCTACCTCTTAGACCATATGATCCAGAAGGTCTGATGGTACTTGAAGTGGCAATGGCAGGTAGGGATACACTGTGGAGGCTTTGGACAGCCTCTATAGGTGAATCACAGAGGAGACCTTTGGACCTTTGGAGTAAGCTTCTACCATCATCTTTGAAAACTCTTCTTTTGAAGGAGAGTTCTTAGTCTGCTATTAGGCCTTAGTGGAAACTGAACATTTGACAATTGGCTACCAACTTACCATTTGATATGAGTGGCCTATTGTGAACTGAGTATTATCAGACCTACCAAGCTATAAAGTAGGACATGCACAATAGCTATCAATTATCAGATGGACGTATATATGTGATCAGGCCCAAGAATGTTCTGAAGGCACAAGCAAATTACATGAAGAAGCTACCCAAACATCTATATTTTCTATCCACTTTACAATGCTGTATGCTATTAGGTAAGACCTTTAATTTGATGGGTCATAAGTAAAGCTTATGGTTGTAAAATTTCATAGGATTAACAAACCTCATATATAACATATCATGATATATGGTCAGCATGACCTTGCTCTGAATCAAGACAGAGAACCAGCTGAACATGTCTCAGGGCTAGCTTATAAAAACTAAAAGTGAAAACAAAACAAAAGAAAAATCACAAATAGCTCTTCCACATGTGCTGAAAGTACTGCCCATTGGTCAGCCCTGACTCAAGCAATTTCAGACATAACAGTTAATATTGACCTTAAATTGATGGGTCCTAAGTGAAGCTTACAGTTATAGAAATCCATAGGGTTAACAAACCTCATGCAGAACATAACATGGTATGTGTTCAGCATGAGTCAGCAATGAGTAAAGGCATTTTTCTCCATCAATGACTAGAAGGCATATTTCAGCAACAATATAAAATACCTGACAGGCTTGGAACAAAATAGCTACAAGTATGTTAGGGGGCATGCCTCCACACAAATATTTGTGTTTTTTTATGATGTGACATAAAATCAATTAAGAGAATGTCAGTAGTTATCATATTCATTTGTGAGGCTAAAAATATCCTTCAAGAGACATTGTCATCTATTCTAAATTTATAATTTATTTGATATTTGTGTGGGATACATATATTATATTTAAAAATTAAGACCTGGTTATTGTTTTCATTTGGAATTTAATTACAAAGTAAGGAAATATTATTGTTTTCAAAGGGGTAGATTTGTAATGGCTATTCTTGATTATCAACTTGACTACCTTTGGAATTACATACATTGAAAAATACAGAATACCTGTGAGAAATTTTTGTTCAATTTGAAATAGATCTATTTCTAACTGGTAGAATTGATGTTATAAGACATGGCTTTAATTTGGGTATTTTGATCTGGGAAAAAAGCCTCCCTTTTTTTAATAATTTGGATTATTTCAGTTGGAAAAACCACAAGTGATCTGGGCCACTTCACTGTGTACTCTAATGTATAAGACCATGAAAGATGGAATCCTTTGCTTTTCACTCTTTGCTTGATATTACCTTGTTACAAAGTCTATTACTTCACTGTCATTAGGGTCTTCCCTTCAGGATTCCAACATATACTGAAGACCAGGTAAAACATCCAGCCTTGTAGATTGAGGATAGTATGCACTGAAATCTTACCGGTTACCGTAAGCATAAAGTACATGTAAAACAAAACATAACATGGAAATAGTCAAAGTTTTCTTGGTGTGTATAGATTAGTCATAATAATTTTTAATTTCCGAAAATTGACGCAATGCTATCTTCTTCGCTCTTGAATTATTAGTGATTTAAGGTCTAGATGTACCCCACTCTGAGTGGGTGCAATACACTTGTTGTTGTTGTTGTTTTCCCTATGGACTGAGGCTTTCACTTTTTGGCCTTTCTTGTTTTTGAGCTTCATATGATCTGTGATTTGTTTCTTGGGTATTCAGAGCCCTTCAGTAGATGAATGGATACAAAAAAAATGTGGTATATTTACACAATGGAGTACTACTCAGCTATTAGAAACAATGACTTTATGAAATTCCTAGGAAAATGGATGTATCTAGAAAAAAAAATATATATATAGTAAGCTATATTACTCTGGAGAACCCTTACTAATACAGCAACTATTCTGTGTTATCTCTATTCTTCACCACTTTCCATAAAATACTCACCAAATATTCATTACATCAAATAAAATTTTAAATATGTACATTAAAAGCAAGATTATTTACTATGAGAAATTTACTCCAAGAGAGACTTTAATATTTTTCTGAAATCTTCACTACCTTCTATTTTTCACCACCAGTAAAAATCATGCATTGCCACAAAGGACAAACCTTGATACACCCTCAGAAAGCAGCTATTAAATGTGTGCAAGTAGCTGAACAATGCATGGGATAGCTTGCTGGTTGCATTTGAACTTTTCTTCATATAGTAAATAGTCTGAACTTGGCCCATGATTGACTGGTCACCCTATCACTCTTGAAGATAAGCCAGATATGATAAGCTCTCATGTTAGTATGAAGGTGTTTAGATAACAGTAGCATTCTGGGGGACATCAGAGACCCTGGCTCCAGAAAAGGGCCCATTTCAAGAAATATTGAATTGTATGCATAATGACTGCAGCATTCCCAAATTATAGCATATATGCTATTAAGTGGGTGGTACTGCCTCATTGCAACTTACTAAGGTAAAATGAATACCATATTTAGAAATGACATGATAAATTTTAAAGTAATAAGATCAATTCCAATATAAAGCCACTGATTTTTTTTAATGGAATAGCTAGTTTTGTATTTATGTGAGCCATTTTAGGAAGATTTAATACATTTTGTTTAATATCCCTAATAGACTCTGTGGTGCAAATGTGTTGGTAGTTTTGCAGAATATTTTTTAAACTTAAAAACCACAAAAGAAAAAAAGTAGACATGGATAGTTGATGCCTTCCTTAACCACAATAGCTTCTAGAAATGTCTTACAATTTTGTGTTTTGCTTGTAAAACTCACCTAATAAATAAATATGAAATTAGTGTATAAATATTATCATGCTTTTTTTCAAATATAGGATGGATACCAATGATTTCTAGCACATCTTTCTGCTTTAAAAAAACCATCTCCAAATGCACAAAGGGAAAGTCCCCGCAGTATAAAGAGTAAATTTATACATATTTATATCTTCACTGTAACACTTGGAATCCAGGCCATTTACAAGCAAAGTCTTGTGTCACTTTTGTTACTTGTGTTACTTGTGTTACTTGTGTGCTACTCCATTATGTACTGCGAAAGCCTCAAGAGATAAACTACACTAATAGAGAATTAATTATATGATCAAAATATAGCTATGTGTGGAAAGAAGATGTAAGCCATTATCAACACCCAAAAAGCTTAATTTCTTATAAGCCAGATATTATTTGAGTAGCGTAAAGACTCATTTACTAAAGTCATAAAACTAAAGATTCCCTGAACTTACCAAAAGTATTAGAGTACAGCTGGCTTATTTTCTCATTCTTCCTTCCAACTTAGTTGAGCTATATTAGAAGATAGAAATTTAAACAAGTTGCTTTTCCTACTGATTAGATGTATTCATTGGGTAAAGAATAAGCCAAAAGAAGAGATGACAATAAAAATTTAATTTTTACTTGGCTATATTATAGCTGAACACAATCAGAAAGCTGTCAAATGTATTATGCATACCAGTGTAGATCCCAAAAAGATACATAAGATCTAGTTTGAATAAAATAAACATAAAAAACAAATTTTATGTACATATTACATATATTCTAATTTAACAAACCTATATGAAGAAAAGAGACCATGGACATGGGTTAGAAAACTTTCAGTGAACCCATTAAAAAATTAATTAAACATCTCAAAATTCCAAATGAGCTTCTTAGAATTTTACATATATGAACCTACAACAAGCTGAGAAGTTCTTAGAAATGAAAACCTTGCATTCATCCATATAGCTTTGGCAGGGCCTCTCCAAACTTAGCATGCTTAAAATGTATCATGTAGAGAGATTAACAAGTCATATTTTTTGTTCCACCCAAAACCTTTAAATAGTAAATAAGGAGTAAGATACAAATTCTATATATGTAATAAACTCTTGTAAAAAAAAAGTGAAAACATGATTATCTATATTTTGAATTCAGCAACTAAGAGGTACGAAAAAGAGCCAGGTGGTGATGTACACATTTAATCTCAGAACTTGGGAGGCAGAGGCAGGTGGAATCTCTCAGTTTGAGACAAGCCTAGACTAGGACTACACAAACTCACACACACACACACACACACACACACACACACACACACACACAAACCTATGTCAGGGAAAAACAAAAAAAACAGGAAGTTATCAAGATAAAGGGGAGTTAGAGAAGCTGTTCTTTTTGCTTCCAACTGTCAACTTCCTATAATGTTCAGCAAAGGCTGGTTTATTTTTTGGTAGAGTGATGTCTAATCAATTGTAAAAACAAATCACAAGACCAAGCTCATAGCAAAAGCATTGTCCACTATCTCTTTCCTTTCTATCAACAGGTTTTGTTTGTGTTATTGCACATTTTTAGTGCTTTTTGTCACAATAGCCCATTTTAATGCTTTTTAATTAGGTATATTGTCATCACACCTCTCTACTTTTTTATAAGATCAAAAGAAAGACATATAACTAAGAAATTTTAATGGAACTTAAAAGTACTGCATAACATTAGCTGCATAATTTTTAAAACCCACAATTTTGACTACTTTTAAAAATATGAAACTCACAACATGTGTTACTAGAATAAAAGAATAAAACTAAATTACAAATAATCTTCCTACACCTACATTAAGGATCAGCAACACCCACAAAAAAAGCAACTTCTACTTTCTTTTTTGTATGAATAAATGTTCAAAAACACTCTTTGATCAGAAGTTTTGTGAGGTAGTATCTGAGATAAAATATAAAAACATAAAGTAGAAAATTGCAATGAGCTTATGTTTGTAACTACATTCTTAGCTAAGATTCTCCTTAGGGATTAACTGATGCTGCTCTGTTCTCAGCATGGAACAACAGAACTTGAGGGTTGGTAAACATCCTAAAAGTTTGTCTCAGCTTCCTTATTTCCCAAAACAATCACTACAACTAACTATAGCTGAAGATTTCACCATTTTATGGTTTGAATATTTTTAAGTGAACTTCATAGATGAATGTATTAATCAAAAATAGGAACCATAATGAATACAAATAGTAGTCTTTTCTTTATTGTAAAAATCAGAGAAATAAAAATAAATGGAGATATTATGCCCCAAGATTTTAGTTCTCTGAGGAACTAAATGAACAATTTAATTTGTAATATAGGAACATTCTTGACTTTCTATAAATGATAAGTTAGACCTAAATGTCTTGAAGAAAATGTTCCTATTTCTTTGTGCTGCTATTCTTATTCTTGAGATTGTTGAGTCTTTCATAAATGCTAACTGTTTCTGTTATATCTGTTTACTCTAGTCACCTTTTCCTGAAAAAATTATTTATAACTAAATAAGATGAAATCATACAAGACCCAATCACTACATGTTCAGCTCATTTTTTGATTCCAGATCAGTACTATATTAACAATGTCCAAGCATCTGAAGGTAACATTTTAACAAATGTCC
This sequence comes from Micromys minutus, assembly GCF_963924665.1. NCBI lineage: Eukaryota > Metazoa > Chordata > Mammalia > Rodentia > Muridae > Micromys > Micromys minutus. Next base: position 14,929,504 of record NC_137982.1, on the reverse strand, counting down.
TACATAGCAGTTGAAAAATAAAATATACCCCCACCATTGCTGCTCCATTAGGAAGATACCCTCTATCTTCTCAAAGGTCACACCTCCTAGACCAGATATTCCCTGAGCAGTGGTCCTTCCCCACTCTCTAGGCTCCCTACAGAAAATACCCTTGCTCAACCACAAGCCTGTCTCTTAGAAGAACAGGTTTCCTCTAGCAAAAATCCCTGCCTAACAACAGTCCTCATCTGCCAGAAAACCAGTCACCCACAGACACCAAATTTTCTGTTCCCTTGGGCACCCTTACTCAACCACAGGCCATACCAGCTAGACCAGGTAGGCCATTCATCCTATCCCTAGTTCTCCCTTACCTACTTATCAACACATCCTAGTGCCAAACTCAGAAGAATACACCTTGCTGAACAGAGGACATAAATGTCACTAAAACTCCTGCCTCTAAATTCATGCAGTTTCTTTCTGCTGATTCAAAAACCAAGCAAGCTACCACAACTCCTTCCCCCAACTCAGGCAGAGACCCCACTGCTTAACAAGAAAATGTGAGTGCTAGGAGTAGTTCAAACCCCAACTTTGGTGGAGACTATGTATTTAACCACAGACCACGCATGCAAGAAGATTAGCAAAAACAAAAACAAAAAAAGTCTAAGAAGTCAGCACCTAGACATATAATTAGCACAAACCCTAATAACTAAATGCCAACATTTGAACATAGTCAACAACATCTAGGAAAATATATCACTACCAGAGCCCAGTTATCATACTTCAGCAAGCCCTAAATATTCCAACATAAACGAAGCATAAGCAAAAAAATCTGAAAATAAGATAATAAAGGTCATTAAAGGAAAATGAATGCACCCCTTTTTAAAACCTAAGAAAAGATCACAAGAAATAGAAAAAAAAAGAGAGAGAAAACTCAGAGGAAATGAGTAAATTTCTTAAAGAACAAGAAAACCATTAAAGAAAAGTTAAAGGAAACAAAAGTGTTCAAGGCCTGAAAATGATAATAGATGCCATAAAGAGTACACGAGCTGAGAAAATTCTGGAAATGAAAAATCTAGGTGAGCATACAGAAACTACAGACTTAAGTGTCATCAACAGAATACAAAAGATGGAAGAAAGAATCTCAGGAACTGATGATATGATAGAAAAAATAAATATATTGGTAAAATAAAATGCCAAATTTAAAATAGTCCAGATACAAAACAAGAGATTGTATGAGACACAATGAAAAGACCAAACTTAATTATAGAAATGAAAGAAAAAAAAATCCCAGCTTAAATGCTCATGAAATATTTATAACAAAAATTATTGATGAAAATTTTCTAACCCAAAGAAAGAGATGCCTATAAAGATAGAAAAGGTACATGAGGTCCAGAGATAACCCTATGTCACAGCTCCCCTCACCCAAATCTAGCCCAGAGAAAGCTAGGAGTGCTGCACACCTAAGAACACAGTTGAGACCACCACTATTGCTGCAATATAAGGCCCAAGTGAGATCTGCCCAGACCCCACAGGACAATAGAATCACAATGCAAACTAGGAAAGGATCCATCCAGTTTCTGCCTGTGCCCCACAGATGACCCTGAGACACAGTTATCTATACCTAGAAGTGCTGACACACTTAATATCACAGGCTTACAGAGTCATGGGCTCACAGGAAGGACAAGTTACAGTCAGAGACAGAAAGACCAGCTAACACCAGAGATAACCAGGTAAAAAAAAGCAAACACAAGAGCAAAAGCAACAGAAAGTGAGGCTACTTGGCATCATCAGAACACAGTTTTCCCACCACAGCAGGACCTGAATACCCCAACTCAATGGAAAAGCAAGATTCAGATTGAAAATCACACCTCTTGATGATGATAGACAAATAACTTCCTTCAAAATATAAAAAACACAGATAAACAGGGAGAAGCCCTTAAAGAGAAAACACATAAATCCCTTAATGAAATACAGGAAAATATAACCAAAGAGGTAAAGAAATAGAAAAAAAAATCCAGGATCTGAAAATGGAAACAGAAACAATTGAAAAATCACAAAAGGAGACAACTCTGAAGATAGAAAACCTTAAAAAGAGATCACGAGTCATAGATGCAAAGCATCACCAACAGAATACAAGAAATAGAAGAAAGAATGTCAGGTGTGGAAGATACCATAGAAGACACTGACACACCACTCAGAGAAAATACAAAAAGCAAAGAAGCACCAAACTTGAAACATTCAAGAAATCCAGGACACATAAAAGACTGAAACTAAGAATAATAGGAATAGAAGAGAAAAACTATTCCCAACTCAAAGGGCCAGCATACAGTTTTGCCAAAATTATAGAGAAAAAAATTCTTCCCTAAGCTAAAGAAAGAGATCTCCATAAGCATACAAGAAGCCTACAGAACACAAAACAAATGGGAACAGAAAAGAAATTCCTCCTTCACAAAATAATTAAAACATAAAATGCACAGAAGAAAGAATTTTGAAAGCAGTACAGGAAACAAGTTAAGTAACATATAAAAAGAGACCCACCAGAATTAGACTAGACTTCTCAACAAAAACTCTGAAAGCCAGAAGATCTTGGGCATATGTCACAGAGAGCCTACAAAAACAAAAATGCCAACCCGGGCTACTATACTTAACAAAACTCTCAATTAACATAAAGGGAGAAACCAAGTTATTCCATGACAAATCCAAACTTAAACAGTACCTTTGTACCAATCAAGCCCAACAGAGAATAATAGATATAAAACTCCAACAAAAGGAGAAAAACTGTGTCAAATAAAAGCAAGAAACTAATCTTACAACGACCCCAAAAGAAGAGAACCACTCAAGCATAATTCCATCTCTAACGACAAAAATAACAGGAAACCACAATAATTGGTTCTTAATATATTTCAACACTGATTGACTCAGTTCCACAATAAAAAGACATAGACTAACAGACTGGATATGTAAACAGGATCCAGCATTTTGCTGCATACAGGAAACACCCCTCAGTAACAAAGACAAATACTAACTCAAACTAAAAGGCTAGAAAAAAATTCCAGGCAAATGGCCCCATGAAACAAGCTGGAGTATCCACTTAATATTCAGTAAAATAGACTTTCAACCAAAAGTTATCAAATAAATAGGGAAGGACACTTTATACTCATCAAAGAAAATAAATCTATCAAGAGGAATTCTCAATTCTGAACATCTATGCCGAAAATGCAAGGGCATGCATATTTGTAAAATAAATATTACTAAAGTTCAAAGCACATATTGAATTTCACACAGTAATAGGAGAAGACTTGTATTGAATTTTGAAGAATTGTGTTGGAATTTTGATGGGGATTGAATTGAATCTATAGATTTCTTTTGGTAGGATAGACATTTTTACTATATAAATTCTACCAATCTATTAGAGATCTCTCCATTTAAATTTGATATTGGCTGTTTTTTATGTATATTGCCTTTATTGTGTTTAGGTATGGGCCTTGAATTTCTAATCATATACAGAATTTTCAGAAACAGCTGAAATAAAAATATTATACCCACTGTAACTGAACAACCTGATTTTAACAAATGTCAGGATTGAAATATTTTTTTAAAAACTTCCACTGGAAAAATAAATTACAAAGAAAGATGTATTGACAACAAAATTTCATTGTACTTTTAAGAAACATCTACAGCTAATATTTTTTTAACTTTTTTTAAACAACTTTATTTTATAAAACAAAGATTACTGTACAGATTTTAAACATTTTTTACTTAAAATTATACATTTTTGTCAGTACTTTTTTAAGATTTTGAGATAATTTTTACATAAAATGATATGAATATATTTTTTTCCAGTTATCTTTCCTTTTTGTTTGTTTTGGTGTTTGGTTTTTTTTTTTAAACGACTTTATTTTACAAAACAAAGATAAATGTACAAATTTTAAACATTTTTTGCTTAAAATTATACATTTTTGTCAGTACTGTTTTTACAGACATTGAAATAATTTTTACATAAAACCATGTGAATATATTTTTTTTAGTCAGTACTTGATTTTTTTCAAGGACTTGACAGTATGCATTGAAAACCTAATAGTTACAATAAGCGTAGAGTACATGCAAAACAAAACGCAACATGGAAATAGTCAAATTCTTCTTGCTTTGGAAATATAGGTATATTTTTTGTTTTCTTTATTTCTTGGACTTCATACAGTCTGTGAGTTGTTTCTGGGGGAGTACAAGCCTCTGGGGTTAGCATCCCACTATCAGTGAGTGCAAATTATGTCTGTTCTTTTGTGACTTGGTTATCTCACTCAGGATAATATTCTCTAGATGCAGCAATTTTCTTAAGAATCTGGTTAAGTCATTGTTTCTGGTGGCTGAGTAGTATTCCATTGTGTATATGAACCACAATTTTTGTATCCATTCATCTTCTGAAGGACATTTGGGCTCCTTCCAGCTTCTGGCTATTATAAATAGAGCCGATATGAACATTGTGGTGCATATATGTTTGTTGTGTGTTAAAGTGTCTCTGGGGTATATGCCCAGAAGTGGAATGGCTGGGTCTTCAGGTAGTACTATATCCAATTTTCTGAGGTATCGCCTGACAGATTTCCAGAGTGGTTGTATTAGCTTGCAACCCCACCAACAGTGGAGAAGTGTTCCTCTTTCTCCACAGCCTCGCCAGCATCTGCTGTCATCTGAGTTTTGGATCATGGCCAATCTGACTGGTGTGAGGTGGAATCTCAGGGTTGTTTTGATTTGCATTTCCCTGATGGCTAAGGATGTCAAGCACTTCCTCAGGTGTTTCTTGGCCATTCTGTGTTCCTCAACTGAAAACGTTTTGTTTAGATCTGTACCACATTTTTTAATAGGGTTATTTGATTTTCTGGTGTCTAGCTTTTTGAGTCCGTTGTACACCTTGGATATTAGGCCTCTATCTGATGTGGGGTTGGTAAAGATCTTTTCCCATTGTGTTGGTTACCATTTGGTTTTCTTGACGATGTCCTTAGCCTTACAGAAACTTTGCAATCTCATTAAGTCCCATTTGTTAATCTTTGACCTTAGAGCTTGAGCCATTAGTGTATTGTTCAGGAAATTTTCTCCTGTGCCTATGTGTTCTATGGTTTTCCCTACTTTCTCATCTAATAGTTCCAGTGTATCTGGTTTAATGTGGAGATCTTTAATCCACTTACACTTGAGCTTTGTACAAGGAGATAAGAACGGGTCTATTTTAATTCTTTTGCATGTTGAGTGCCAGTTGGACCAGCACCATTTGTTGAATAGGCTGTCCTTTTTCCATTGAATGTTTACTGCTCCTTTGTCAAAAATCAGGTGACCATATACATGAGGGCTCATTTCTGGATCTTCTATTCTATTCCATTGATCCACTTGCCTATTTCTGTACCAGTACCATGCAGTTTTCAGCACAATTGCCTTGTAATATAGCTTGAGGTCAGGGATAGTGATTCCCGCAGATTTTTTTTTTTTTTTTTTTTTTTTTGTTGAGGATGGATTTCGCTATTCTAGGTCTTTTGTTATTCCATATGAAATTGCACATTGATCTTTCCAATTCCATGATGAACTGGGTTGGAATTTTGATGGGGATTGCATTGAATCTGTAGATTGCTTTTGGTAGGATGGCCATTTTTAAGATGTTGATTTTTCCAATCCATGAGCATGGGAGATCTTTCCATTTTCTGAGATCCTCCTCAATTTCTTTCTTTAGAGGTTTGAAGTTCTTGTCATACAGGTCCTTAACTTGCTTAGTTAGAGTCACACCAAGGTATTTCATAGTTTTTGTAACGATTGTGAAGGGTACCTTTTCACTAATTTCTTTCTCCACATGTTTGTCCTTTGAGTACAGGAACGCTACTGATTTGAGTTAATTTTGTATCCAGCCACTTTGCTGAACTTGTTTATCAGCTGTAGGGGTTCTCTGGTGGAATTTTTGGGGTCACTCAAGTACACTATCATGTCATATGCAAAGAGTGATGTTTTTATCTATTCCTTTCCGATTTGTATCCCCTTGATCTCCTTTTGCTGTCTAATTGCTCCAGCCAGGAATTGCAGTACTATGTTGAATAGGTAGGGGGAGAGTGGGCAGCCTTGTCGAGTCCCTGATTTTAGTGAAATTGCTTCAAGTTTCTCGCCATTAAGTTTGATGTTGGCTGTTGGTTTGCTGTATATTGCTTTTATTATGTTTAGGTATGGGCCTTGGATTATTGTTTTCTCCAGGACTTTTAACATTAAAGGGTGTTTGATTTTGTCGAATGCTTTCTCAGCGTCTAGTGAGATGGCCATGTGATTTTGGTCTTTGAGCTTGTTTATATGGTGGATTAGGTTGATGGATTTCCTTATATTAAACCATCCCTGCATTCCCGGGATGAAGTCTACTTGGTGATGGTGAATGATCGTTTTGATGTGTTCTTGGATTTTGTTTGCAAGGATTTTGTTGAGTATTTTTGCATCAATATTTTTAAGTGAGATTGGTCTGAAGTTCTCTTTCCTTGTAGGGTCTTTGTATGGTTTAGGAATGAGGGTTATTGTAGCCTCAAATAATGAGTTAGGTAGTATTCCATCTGATTCTATCTTGATGAATAGTTTGAAGAGTATTGGTGTTATTTCCACAATAAATGTCTGATAAAATTCTGTACTGAACCTGTCTGGACCTGGGCTTTTTTTTGTTGAGGGACTTTTGATACTTCTTCTATTTCTTTAGGTGTTATTGCATTATTTAGATGGTTTACTTGGTCCTGGTATAACTTTAGGATCTTGTATCTGTCTAGGAATGAATCTATTTCCTCCAGATTTTTCAACTTTGTAGAGTATAGGTTTTTGTAGTAGGATCTGATGATTTCTTGAATTTCCTCAGTTTCAGTTGTTATGTCTCCACTTTCCTTTCTGATTTTGTTAATTTGTATACTCTCTATTTGCCCTCTAGTTAGTCTGGCTAGGGGTTTATCAATTTTATTGATTTTCTCAAAGAACCAACTCTTGGTTTTGGTGATTTTTTCAATGGTTCTTTTTGTTTCTATTTGGTCTATTTCTGCCATAATTTTGATTATTTCTTGCCGTCTACTCTTTTTGGGTATATCTGCTTCCTTTTGTTCTCGGGCTTTTAGCTGTGCTGTCAGGTTGCTGATGTGAGCTCTCTCCAGTTTCTTTTTGGAAGCACTTAGGGCTATAAGTTTTCCTGTCAATACTGCTTTCATTGCATCCCATAGGTTTGGGTATGTTGTGTTTTCGTTTTCGTTGAATTCTATAAAATCCTTAATTTCTTTCTTTATTTCTTCTTTGACCTGTTATCCTTTAACAGAGCATTGTTTAGTTTCCATGTGTATGTGGGCTTTTTGTTGTCTTTGTTGTTGTTAAAGACCAGCCATAGACCGTGGTGATCTGAGAGGATGCATGGGAGTATTTCAATCTTCTTATATCGACGGAGGCTCGTTCTGTGTCCAAATATGTGGTCAATTTTCAAGTAGGTGCCATGGGGTGGTTAGAAGAAGGTGTATTCTTTTACGTTGGGATAGTATGTTCTGTATATATCTATTAATTCTAGTTGGTTCAAAGTCTCTGCTAGTTTTGCAGTGTCCTTATTCAGTTTCTGTTTCCCTGATCTGTCCATTGGTGAGAGTGGGGTATTAAAGTTTCCCACTATTATTGTGTGGGGTAAAATGTATTTTTTGAGCTTTAGTAGGGTTTCTTTTATGAATGTGGGTGATTTTTTACTTGGAGCATATATGTAAAGGATTGAGAGTTCCTCCTGACAGATTTCCCTGGTAATGAGTAAAAAGTGTCCTTCCTTATCTTTTTTGATAACTTTTGGTTGGAAATTTACTTTATTCGATATTAGAATGGCCACTCCAGCTTCCTTCTTGGGGCTCTTTGCTTGGAAGTTTTTTTCCCACCCTTTTACTCTGAGATAGTGTCTGTCTTTGTCTCTGAGATGAGTTTCCTGTATGCAGCAAAAGGCTGGATTTTGTTTATTTATCCAGTCTTATAGTCTATGTCTTTTTATTGGGGAGTTGAGACCATTTATGTTAATAGATATCAAGGAATAGTTGCTTCTGTTTCCTGCTATTATTGCTTTTTTGGGTTGAGTTGTGTCTGTGGTTTTTTTTTTTTCTTCTTTTAGTTTTCTTGTTTAGGAGTATTCTTGTTTTTACTAGGCTGTATTTTCCCTCATTGTATTGGGTTTTTCACCTATAATTTGTTGTAGTGCTGGGTTTGTGGTCAGATATTGTGAGAATTTTGATTTTTCTTGAAATATCTTCGTCTCTACATCGATGGTGATTGATAGTTTTGCTGGGTATAGCAGCTTGGGTTGGCAATTGTGCTCTCTTAAGGAGTGCATGATATCTGTCCCGACTCTTCTAGCTTTCATAGTCTCTGTTGAGAAATAGGGTGTGAGTCTGATTGGTCTGCCTCTATATGTTACTTGACCTTTTTCCCTTACTGCTTTTAGTATTCTTTCTTTACTTTGGGCACTTGATGTTTTTAATATTATGTGTCAGGAGGTATTTCTTTTCTGGTCCAACCTATTTGGAGTTCTGAAGGCTTCTTTTATGCTCGTGGTCATCTCATTCTTGAGGGTAGGGAAGTTTTCTTTTATGATTTTGTTGAAGATATTTACTGTGCCCCGTAGTTAATACTCTTCTCCCTCTTCTATTGCTATTATCCTTAGGTTCGGTCTTCTCATTGTGTCTTGGATTTTCTGGACATTTTGGGTTAGGAGCTTTTTGTTTTTTGCATCTTCTCTGGCTTTTTTGTCTATGTTTGCAATGTTGTCTTCTGCCCCCAAGATTCTCTCTTCCATCTCTTGTAATCTATTGGAAATGCTTGCTTCTGTGACTCCTGATTTCTTTTTTGGGTGTTCTGACTCTAGGGTTATCTCTTTTAGTGTTTTCTTTATTGTGTCAATCTCTGTTTTAATTTCCCTCTTCCATTCCTTTATTTCTTTGGTTCTGTTTTCCTCTCGTTCTTTGAGTTCTTTGAGTGTTTTTCTTGTTTCTTCTTTAAAAGCTTCTGAATCTTTTTGCTTTTCCTCCCTTTCTTGTTTAATTAACTCTATCAGCGTCTTGAGGCATGATTTCAGGTCTGTGTCTTCTTTTTCTGGAGTGTTTGGAGTTCCGATGTTTGCTGTTATGGGAGAGCTGGGCTCTGGTGTTTCTAGATTGTCTTGGTTCCCTTGGGATATACTCTTTCTCTTTCCTCTTGCCATTTTGTTGTCAGTGATATGTTCTTACCTTTCCCTTGTATCTGGTCTGTATCCCTGGTTCTCCACTGGTTGAGGTGTCAGATGGGTCAAGCCCTGTTTTATGCCTCAGAGTTGTCGGGTGTGAGCAGAAGTTCCAACGTTCTGTTTCTGTTTGCTGGTTCAGGCACAGTTGCTCAGCCTCTATGAGCCGCTGTTCCGCCTGGCAGGTAGGCCAGGCTCTGCTCTGCGTCCGGAAGTCGCCTCCGGGTGGAAACTGAAGTTCTGATTTTTTGTTCCCAATCGCAGTTGCTCAGCCTCTATGAGCCACCGCTCCGCCTGGCAGGTAGGTCAGGCTCCGCTCTCTGAATATATTTTTAAGTCAGTACTTGATTTTTTTCAAGGTTTGATAATATGCCTTGAAAACTTAATGGTTACAGTGAGCATAAAGTACATGTAAAACAAAATGTAACATGAAAATAATTAAAGTTTTCTTGTTTTTGTAAATATTTTTTTGTTTTGTTTTGTTTTCTTTATTTCTTGGACTTCATACAGTCTGGGAGTTGTTTCTGCGGGAGTGCAAGCCATGGGGGTTAGAATCCGACTATCATTGACTGCATATTATGTCTGTTTTTTTTGTGACTGGGTTATCTCACTCAGGATGATCTTCTCTAGATGCAGCCATTTTCTTAAGAATTTGGTTAAGTCATTGTTTCTGGTGGCTGAGTAGTATTCCATTGTGTATATGTACCACAATTTTTGTATGCATTTATCTTCTAAAGTACATCTGGGTTCCTTCCAGCTTCTGGCTATTATAAATAGAGCCACTATGAACATTGTGGTGCATATATCTTTGTTGTGTATTAAAGTGTCTCTGGGATATATGCCCAGAAGTGGAATGGCTGGGTCTTCAGGTAGTACTATATCCAATTTTCTGAGGTATCACCTGACAGATTTCCAGAGTGGTTGTATTGGCTTGCAACCCCACCAACAGTAAAGAAGTGTTCCTCTTTCTCCACAGCCTCGCCAGCATCTGCTGTCATCTGAGTTTTGGATCTTTCCAATCTGAGTGGTGTGAGGTGGAATCTCAGGATTGTTTTGATTTGCATTTCCCTGATGGCTAAGGATGACAAGCACTTCCTCAGATGTTTCTCGGCCATTTGGAGTTCTTCAACTGAAAACATTTTGTTTAGCTCTGTAACCCCATTTTTTAATAGGGTTATTTGATTCTCTGGTGTCTAGCTTTTTGAGTTCTATGTTTACCTTAAATATTAGGCCTCTATCTGATGTGGAGTTGGTGAAAATCTTTTCCCATTCTGTTGGTCGCCATTTTGTTTTTTTGACAATGTCCTTAGCCTTACAGAAACTTTGCAATCTCATTAAGTCCCATTTGTTAATCTTTGACCTTAGAGCTTGAGTCATTGGTGTTTTGTTCAGGAAATTTTCTCCTATGCCTATGTGTTCTAAGGTTTTCCCTACTTTGTCATCTAATAGTTTCAGTGTATCTGGTTTAATGTGGAGATCTTTGATCCACTTACACTTGAGCTTTGTACAAGGAGACAAGGAAGGGTCTGTTTTTATTCTTTTGCATGCTGAGTGCCTGTTGGACCAGCACCATTTGTTGAATAAGCTGTCCTTTTTCCATTGAATGTTTACTGCTTCTTTGTCAAAAATCAAGTGACCATATACATGAGGGCTCATTTCTGGATCTTCTATTCTATTCCATTGATCTACATGCCTCTTTCTGTACCAGTACCATGCAGTTTTCAGCACAATTGCCTTGTAATATAGCTTGAGGTCAGGGATAGTGATTCCCGCAGATGTTTTTTTGTTGTTGAGGAAGGATTTCGCTATTCTAGGTGTTTTGTTATTCCATATGAAATTGCACATTAATCTTTCCAATTCCACGAAGAACTGGGTTGAAAATTAATGGGAATTGCATTGAATCTGTAGATTGCTTTTGATAGGATGGCCATTTTTAAGATGTTGATTTTTCCAGTTTATGAGCATAGGAGATCTTTCCATTTTCTGAGATCCTCCTCAATTTCTTTCTTTAGAGATTTGAAGTTCTTGTCATACAGATCTTTCACTTGCTTAGTTAGAATCACACCAAGGTATTTCATAGTTTTTATGACGATTGTGAAGGGTACCTTTTTCCTAATTTCTTTCTCCACATGTTTGTCCCTTGAGTATAGGAAGGCTACTGATTTGTTTGAGTTAATTTTGTATCCAGCCACTTTGCTGAACTTGTTTATCAGATGTAGGATTTCTCAGGTGGAATTTTTGGGGTCACTCAAGTACACTATCATGTCATCGGCAAAGAGTGATGTTTTTATCTCTTCCTTTCTGATTTGTATCCCCTTTATCTCCTTTTGCTGTCTAATTGCTCCAGCCAGGACTTCCAGTACTATGCTGAATAGGTAGGGGGAGAGTGGGCAGCCTTTTTGAGTCCCTGATTTAAGTGGGATTGCTTCAAGTTTCTTGCCATTAAGCTTGATGTTGGCTGTTGGTTTGCTGTATATTGCTGTTATTATGTTTAAGTATGGACCTTGGATTCCTGTTCTTTCCAGAACTTTTAACATGACGGGGTGTTGGATTTTGTAAAATGCTTTCTCAGCATCTAGTGAGATGACCATGTGATTTTGATCTTTGAGTTTGTTTATATGGTGGATTATGTTGATGGATATTTTATGTTAAACCATCCCTGCATCCCAGGGAAGAAGCCTACTTGGTCATGATGAATGATCGTTTTGATGTGTTCTTGGATTCGGTTTGCAAGGATTTTGTTGAGTATTTTTGCATCAAAGTGCATAAGTGGGATTGGTCTGAAGTTCTCTTTCCTTGTATGGTCATTGTGTGGTTTAGGTACAAGGGTTATTGTAGCCTCAAAAATTGAGTTGGGTAATATTCCATCTATTTCCATGTTTTCGAATTGTTTGGAGAGTATTGGTGGTATATCCGCAATAAATGTCTGATAAAATTGTGCACTGAACCCGTATGGACCTGGGCTTTTTTTGGTTGGGAGACTTTTGATTACTTCTTCTATATCTTTAGGTGTTGTAGGGTTATTTAGATTGTTTACTTGGTCCTGGTTTAACTTTGGAATTTTGTATCTGTCTAGGAATTCATCTATTTCCTCCAGATTTTCCAATTTTGTGGAGTATAAGTTTTTGTACTAGGATCTTATGATTTCTTGATTTCCTCAGTTTCAGTTGTTATGTTACCAGTTTCTTTTCTGATTTTGTTAATTTGTATACTCTCTCTTTGCCCTCTAGTTAGTCTGGCTAGGGGTTTATCAATCTTGTTGATTTTCTCAAAGAACCAACTCTTTCTTTTGTTGATTTTTTCAATGGTTCTTTTTGTTTCTATTTGGTCTATTTCTGCCCTAATTTTGATTATTTCTTGCTGTCTACTCTTTTTGGGTATATCTGCTTCCTTTTGTTCTAGGGCTTTTAGCTGTGCTGTCAGGTTGCTGATGTAAGCTCTCTCCAGTTTCTTTTTGCAAGCAGTTAGGGCTATGAGTTTTCCTGTCAATACTGCTTTCATTGCATCCCATAGGTATGGGTATGATGTGTTTTCCTTTTCCTTAATTTCCTTTTTTAGAAAAATCCTTAATTTCTTTCTTTATTTCTCCTTAATTTCTTTCTTTATTTCTTCTTTGACCCTGCTATCCTTCAACAGAGCGTTGTTTAGTTTCCATGTGTATGTGGGCTTTTTTTGTCTTTATTGTTGTTAAAGACCAGCCATAGACCATGGTGATTTTAGAGGATGCATGGGAGTATTTGAAACTACTTATGTCGATGGAGGCTCGTTCTGTGTCCAATTATGTGCTCAATTTTCGAGAAGGTGCCATGGGGTGGTGAGAAGAAGGTGTATTCTTTAACTTTAGGATAATTTGTTCTGTATATATCTATTAATTCTAGTTGGTTCAAAGTCTCTGCTAATTTTGCAGTGTCCTTGTTCAGTTTCTGTTTCCATGATCTGCCCATTGGTGAGAGTGGGTTATTAAAGTCTCCCACGATTATTGTGTAAGGTGAAATATATTTTTTGAGCTTTAGTAGGATTTCTTTTATAAATGTGGGTGCTTTTTTATTTGGAGCATATATGTTAAGGATTGAGAGTTCCTCCTGACAGATTTCCCCGGTAATGAGTAAAAAGTGTCCTTCCTTATCTTTTTTGATAACTTTTGGTTGGAAATTTACTTGATTCGATATTAGAATAGCCACTCCAGCTTACTTCTTGGAGTTGTTTGTTTGGAAGGTTTTTTCCACTCCAGCTTGCTTCTTGGGGCTGTTTGCTTGGAAGTTTTTTTCCCACCATTTTACTCTGAGATAGTGTCTGTCTCTGTCTCTGAGATGAGTTTCCTGTGTGCAGCAAAAGGCTGGGTTTTGTTTAGGTATCCAATCTGATAGTATATGTCTTTTTATTGGGGAGTTGAGTCCATTTATGTTAATAGATATCAAGAAATAGTTGTTTCTGTTTCTTGCCATTATTACTTTTTTGGGTTGAGTTGTGTCTGTGTCTTTTTCTTCTTTTAGTTTTTTTGTTTAGGAGTTTTCTTCTTTTTACTAGGCTGTATTTTCCCTCATTGTATTGGGTTTTCCACCTATAATTCGTTGTAGTGCTGTGTTTGTGGTCAGATATTGTGTAAATTTTGATTTGTCTCAAATATCTTCATCTCTCCATCCATGGTGATTGATAGTTTTGCTGGGTATAGCAGCTTGGGCTGCCACTTGTGCTCTCTGAGAGTGTGCATGATGTCTGTCCAGGCTCTTCTAGCTTTCATAGTCTCTTTTGAGAAAACGGGTGTGAGTCTGATTGGCCTGCCTTTATATATTACCTGACCTTTTTCCCTTACTGCTTTTAGTATTCTTTCTTTGCTTTGGGCACTTGATGTTTTTACTATTATGTATCGGGAGGTATTTCTTTTCTGGTCCAACCTATTTGGAGTTCTGAAGGCTTTTTTTATGCTCGTGGTCATCTCATTCTTGAGTGTAGGGAAGTTTTCTACAATTTTGTTGAAGATATTTACTGTGCCTCTTAGTTGATACTTTTCTTCCTCTTCTATTTCTATTATCCTTAGTTTTGGTCTTCTCATTGTGTCTTGGATTTCCTGGACATTTTGGGTTAGGTGCTTTTTGTTTTTTGCATCTCTCTGGCTGTTTTGTCTATGTTTGCAATGTTGTCTTCTGCCCCCCAGATTCTCTTTTTGATCTCTTGTAATCTATTGAAAATGCTTTCTTCTGTGACTCCTGATTTTTTTTTTTTTTTTTGGTGTTCTGCCTCTAGGGTTATCTCTTTTAGTGTTTTCTTTATTGTGTCATTTTCTGTTTTAATTTCCGTCTTCCATTCCTTTATTTCTTTGGTTCTGTTTTCCTCTAGTTCTTTGAGTTCTTTGAGTGTTTTTCTTGTTTCTTCCTTAAATCTTCTGAATCTTTTTGATTTTCCTCCCTTTCTTGTTTAAGTATCTCTATCAGCATCTTGAGGTATGATTTCAGGTCTGTTTCTTTTTTTCTGGAGTGTTTGCAATTCCGATGTTTGCTGTTATGGGAGAGCTGGGTTCTGGTGTTGCTAGATTGTCTTGGTTTCCTTGAGATATTATCTTTTTGCTTTCCTCTTTCCATTCTGTTGTCAGTGATATGTTCTTGCCTTTCCCTTGTATCTGGTCTGTGTACCTGGATCTCCACTGGTCCAGGTGTCAGATGGGCTGAGCCCTGTTCTATGCCTCAGAGTTGTCTTGTGGGAACAGAAGTTCCTATGTTCTGTTCCTGGTCGCTGGCTCAGGCAGGGCAGGGCAGGGCAAGGCAGGGGGTGCACTTTCCGTGTGCACTTCGCAGAGATCTCTCTGCTCCCCGGCAGCCCAGGTATTTCACCCACCAGTTGCTCAGCCTCTACGAGCTGCTGTTCAGGGTGGCAGATGGACCAGGCCCTGTCTGCGTCCTGAAGTTGCTGCCGGGTAGAAACAGAGGTTCTAACTTTCGGTTCCCATTCGCTGGATCAGGCAAGGCAGGGCAGGGCAAGGCAGGGGGTGCACTTTTCGTGTTGCTCCGCAGAGATCTCTCTGCTCCCCGGCAGCCCAGGTCTCTCACCCACCAGTTGCACAGCCTCTACGAGCCGTAGTTCCGGGTGGCATATGGACCAGGCCCTGCTCTGCATCCTGAAGTCCTTGCTGGGTGGAAACAGAAGTTCTAATTTCCTGTCCCGGTCGCTGGATCAGGCAGGGCAGGGCAGGGCAAGGCAGGGGGTGCACTTTCCGTGTGCCCTCCGCAGAGATCCCTCCGCTCCCCTGCAGCCTAGGTCTTCCACTCACCAGTTGTTCAGCCTTTACGAGCTGCCATTCCAGGTGCTTAACTTTTTAAAAATATAAAGCTTCCTCTATGAAGCTATAATTACTCTAAAACCAAAACTAGGTAAAGACACAAAGAATAAAATCTACAGATGCATAGCAGCATTGATGACTATTGATTTTAAAATGCTCAAAATACTTGAATGCTGAGTACAGCAATATATCTAAAAGATTTTCTACCATTACCAATTTGGGTTTATCCCTGAAATTCAGGGATGGTTATCATAAGCAAACCAATAAAATTTTTTTTAAAAAATCCTAAATGGACTTAAAGACAAGAATCACACAATCATTACAATAAATACAGAAAAATTTTTTAACAAACTTTCACATGCCATTTTGACAATAGTTTTAGAGAATATAAGATGAGAAGAAACATACCTCAATATAGTAAAAGCTGTGTTTGAGAAACCCACAGCCAACATCTGAGATAGAGAAGAACATGAAGCAATCACAGTGAGATAGGGTTGTCCACTATCCTTGTCCCTTTTTATTGACCACAAAACACTGTCTGAAGCAAGAAGTCAAAAGAAAGAAACTAAAGGAATACAAACAGAAAAAATAAAGCCAAAATAAAAGTCCTATTTACTAATGATATATTATTTTTTATAACATGTATGAAAATTTGATGATAATAATACTATACATGATAAGCTGAGCAATATTTTAGAATATAGAATAGAATTACACTGATCATCACCAATAAATACAGAAAATTAAAACATGGATATATTTCTACTCAAAATACTTTCAAATAAAATAAAATATCTAGGAATAAATTTAACCAAGAAAGTAGGAGATCTTTAGAAATAATACTTACTAAATCTCTGAATGAAAAATAGAGAAATACTCTAGAAAATGTAAAGACATTTTGCTCCCATCAGTTGGTAAAATTAATATTTCAAAATTGTTTAAATAAGAACTGTTCACAAACTCAATGCTATCTTAAACAAAATATACAATTCATTCTTCACAGGAATAGGAAAACTAACATAAAATTTGCATGAAACAACAGAAGTCCCCAGAGGGCCAAAACAACCCTGAGGGGAAAAAAAGACCACTACTGGAGTAATAGGCTTTCCAGTTCTCAAGAGTCACATTAATAGCCTCAACAGGATACTAGAATTAAAACAGACATGTAGGCCACTGGACCAAAATTGAAAATCTAAACATAAGTACACATATCTTCAGTCAATTAGAAATTGAAAAAGATACCAAAATATATGTTGGAAAAAAAGACAGCATCTTTACCAAATGATACTGAGAAAACCAGATTTCCACACACAGAAGAATATTAGAGCAATTTATATCGCTTTACAGAAAACTTATACAAATGTATAAAAGATCTAGACATGAAACCTGAAATATTAAATTGCTAGAATGAAACTTAGGCATGCCCTTTGTAATAAAGATGTATGAAAGGACTTTCTGCCTACTACTCTATTTGTCAAAGCATTAAACCTAGTAACTGACAAGTGGGACCTCAGAAACTAAAACACTTCTGTACAGCTAGGAAAAAGTCAATCTGTGAAGCAAAAGTCACAGGGTATGAAACATTATTTCCTGCTGTATAACTGACAGAGGATTAATATTTAAGATATATTAATGTCTAAAATAGATTTTTTAATCTCATAAATAACAAGTTAAATAGAAATGACCCATTCAGTAACAGGACCTGGGATATAAACAAAGTTATCAACAGAAAATAAAAATGGGTGATAAATATTTTTTAAAAGAGTTCATCATTCCTAGTCGTTAGAGAAATCAAAAACAAATCAACATTGAGATTTCATCTTTTCTAGGCCATTGACTAATGCATAATAATATGAAGTACATATATACTATGAGCTGAACACCATCTAGATGAAAAAAATCATAAAATTTGCTGACAAGTGGATAGAATTAAAAAATATCATATCGAGTGATGTTATCTTGACTTCAAAGGATAAGCATCCCATGTTCTCTTTCTTAACCCAAAATTTTCAGAGGTAAGTACATATCCTGGGGTAATGCAGAAGCCAGGAAAGCAAAAACACCATTGTCCCAAAGTATGTGGTAGAAAAGTAGAAAGAAAAATAACAAGATACAGTACTCTGAAATTTAAAAAGGTGGCAGAAGGGAGATAAACACATACAGATACAGAGAGTGCAGAATAAAACTGTAAGTATGTCTTTAAAAGTTACAAGGAATCATACTATTAACTATTTACACAAAAAGAAATATAGTACATATAAGTCAATGTAGCTATATTAATAGTTAAAATGAACATTTTCCACATGGTCTAACCAAGCTTACTTCCCAAAAGAGCAACTACCATTCAATAAATATCCAATGCCAAGCATGAGAAGGCATAAAGTTGTTAGTCAGGGATGTCAAAGAGACTCACAATATATTACGGGCTGTTGATAACGACATTAGTTGTCTCTTACTCCACTCTATAGGTAGAACATAAATGCCTTACAAAAACCCCCAAGGTGGACCTAGTCTGAAAACTTACTCACTGCAACCTAGCTCTTATGGTACAAGAAGGATACATTAAGTTTCCAAAGGGAGAATCAAATAGTCCCAAGGTTGCTGTAGTGTCACACATACCTTGACTGTAACCTAATTGGGCTTAAAACCCAATAAACAAGATGAA
Source organism: Micromys minutus (assembly GCF_963924665.1). Lineage (NCBI taxonomy): Eukaryota > Metazoa > Chordata > Mammalia > Rodentia > Muridae > Micromys > Micromys minutus. Next base: position 14,911,360 of record NC_137982.1, on the reverse strand, counting down.
ATCATTACTGGTACTAGAAACCTAGACACCTACTTGGAGTTAGTGAAGTCATAGATCTTGAAAGAGAACCTACAATTGTCACTTTTCTAAACTAGGTAATACTAGTTAATACATGCATTAAAAAATATTTGCCCTCATATCCAATTCTAATTGTAGACCTTACTTCTTATCAAGAAAACTTCTCTTTGTAGCAGATGGTGATCATAGCATAAAACTATAACCAATCAAATGCATAGGTTTATTTTCAGATCTTTGAGAGTTCTCAACACTGATCCCCAGAGTGGCTAAATGACTTTGTAATCTCTCCAAAAATAAACAGGGGTCCCCTGTTCACCATGCTTTATCCAACATTTTGTTAATGGTTGTTTCAATTATCTTAGCCATTGTGACTGTGTTAAGATGAATTCTCACAAGTGTTTTGATTTGTATTTGACCACTTGGGATCTATTCAATTTTCTTTTTTTTTTTTTTTTTTTTTTTTTTTTTTTTTTTTTTTTTTTTTTGATAGCTGTTCAGGTTCCTGAACCATTTTTGAATGGAATAATTTGTTTTCTTCTCTTTCTTTTTTTCTTTATTCTTGTATGAGTTTTTTCCTTGTCAAATAGATAGCTGGCATAGATTCTTTCCCATTCCACTGTTGCCTATGTTTGTAGCATGTAAGAGTGTTCTAGTTTTATCAAGTTCCACTTATTAATTTTTGGGGTCTTACTTATGCATATGTCATATAGAATAGTGCCTAAGTTGTTTTCTAGCATTATCAGTGTTCCAGGTTTTATGTTCAAGTCTTTGATTCTTATGTAATTAGCTTTGGCAAAAAAAATGGTTGTGTGTCTAATTTCATTATCCTGCAAATGAACATCCAGCTTTCCTAGCATCAGTTGTTGAAGATTACTTCTTTCCTCCAGCATATTTTAGTAAATTTGTCAAATGATAAGGGCTTGAAGTTATGTATACTTATATTTGGGGCTTAGATTTTGTTTAATTGCTCTACATACCTGTTTTTGTATTGATATTATATCATTTTTACATTACTCTGTAGTATCTTGACATTTAGAATTGTAAACATTCCAGTATTTTGGGGGGGGGTGTGCTCAAGATTGTTTTTTACTATATGGTTCTCTTATGTTTCCATATAAATTTTAGGATAGATTGTTTTCTATTTCTATAAAAAATGATAAGGAGCACCCATATTCATAAAACAAACCCTACTAAAGCTCAAAATATGCATTGCACCACACACAATAGTAGTGGGAGACCTCAACACCCCACTCTCATCAATGGACTGATCATGGAAGCAGAAACTGAACAAAGATACAATAAAACTAGCAGAGGTTATTAACCAATTGGAATTAACAGACATCTATAGAACATTTTACCCTAAAACAAAAGAATATACCTTCTTCTCAGCAACCCATGACACCTTCTCCAAAATTGACCATACAGTCAGTCACAAAACAAGCCTCAATAGATATAAGAAGATTGAAATGCTTCCATTCATCCTACCAGATCACCATGGACTAAGAGTAGTCTTTAATAACAACAAGGACAACAAAAAGTCCATATACACATGGAAGCTGAACAATGCTCTACTCAATGAATCCATGGTCAAAGAAGAAAAAATAAATAAATTAAGGATTTTCAAGAATTTAATGAAAATGAAAGCACAATATACCCAAAGCAATGGGGTGCAATGAAAGCAGTACTGAGAGGAAAACTCATACCTCTGAGTGCCTCCAAAAAGAAACTAGAGAAACCATACAGTAACAACTTGACAGCACAGTTGAAAGCTCTAGAACAAAAAGAAGTAGATATACCCAAGAGGAATAGACAGAAAAAAATAATTAAATTCAGAGCAGAAACTGACCAAATAGAAACAAAAAGAGCCATTCAAAGAATCAACAAAACCAAGAGCTGGTTCTTTGAGAAAATTAACAAGATTGATAAACCCTTAGCCAGACTAACTACAGGACAATGAGACAGAATCCAAATTAACAAAATCAGAAAGGAAAGTGGAGACATAACAACTGAAACTGAGTAAATTCAAGAAATCATCAGATCTTACTACAAAAGCCTATACTCAACAAAACTGGAAAATCTAGAGGAAATGGATGAATTCCTAGACACACACCAAATACTGAAGTTAAATCAAGACCAGAAAAACTATCTAAATAATATCATAACACCTAAAGAAATAGAAGCAGTCATCAAAACAAAAAAGTCCAGGAACATATGGGGCCAAGACAGAATTCTATCAGACATTTATTAATGACCTAATAACAATACTCTACAAATTATTGCACAAAATAGAGTCAAATGGAACACAACCACACTTATTGTTTGAAGCCAAAATAACCCTCATTCCTAAACCACACAAAGATGCTACAAGGAACAGATTTTCAGACTAATCTCCTTCATGAACATTGATAGAAAAATACTCAAGAAAAATCTTGCAAACAGAATCCAAGAACACATCACAATGAGCATTCATCATGATCAAGTAAGCTTCATTCCTGCGGTGCAGGGATGGTTTAATATATGGAAATCCATCAACATAATCCACCTTATAAACAAACTCAAAGAAAAAAACCACATGATCATCACACTAGATGCTGAGAAAGCATTTGACAAAATTCAACACCCCTTCATGTTAAAAGTCTTGGAAAGAGAAGGAATCCAAGGCCCATACCAAAACAATAAAAAAGCAATATTCAGCAAACCAATAGTCAACATCAAACTTAACAGTGAGAAACTTAAAGCAATCCCACTAAAATCAGGGACTAAACAAGGCTGACCACTCTCCCCCTACCTATTCAACACAGTACAGGAAGTCCTGGCTGGAGCAATTAGACAGCAAAAGTAAATCAAAGGGATACAAATCAAAAAGGAAGGAAAAATATCACTATTTGCAGATGATAAGATAGTGTACTTAAGTGACCTCAAAAATTCCATCAGAAAACTTTTACACCTGATAAACAAGTTCAGCAAAGTGGCTTGATATAAAATTAACTCAAACAAACCAGTGGCCTTCCTCTACTCAAAACACAAACATGCTGAGAAAGAAATTAGGTAGAAGATACCCTTCACAATAGTCACAAACAATATGAAATTCCTTGGTGTGACTCTAACAAAGCAAGTGAAGAACCTGTATGACAAGAACTTCCCTGAAGAAGAAAAGTGAAGATCTCAGAAGATGGTAAGATCTCCCATGCTCATGGATTGGAAGGATCAACATTGTAAAAATGGCCATCTTACCAAAAGCAATCTGCAGATTCAGTGCAATCCCAATCAAAATTCCAACTCATAGAGTTGGAAAGAGCAATTTGCAAATTCATCTAGAATAAGAAAAAAACCTAGATTAGGGAAATCTATTCTCAACAACAAGAAAACATCTGCAAGAATCACCATCCCTGATCTCAAGCTATATAACAAGGCAATTGTGTTAAAAACTGCATGGTACCTGTGCAGAGATAGGCAGGTAAAACAATGGAACAGAATAGAAGATCCAGAAATGAACTCTCTCACATATGGTCACTTGATCTTTGACAAAGAAGCTGAAAATATTCAGTGCAAAAAGGACAGCCTCTTTACCAAATGGTGTTGACTCAACTGGCACTGAGCATGCAGAAGAATGAAAATAGACCCTTTTTTATCTCCTTGTACAAAGCTCAAATGCAAGTTTATCAAAGATTTCCACATTAAACCAGGTACATTGAAACTATTAGAAGGGAAAGTAGGGAAAACCTAGAACACATATGCACAGGGGAAAATTTCCTGAACAGAACACCAATGGCTCGTGCTCTAAGACCAAGAATTGAGAAATGGGACTTAATGAGATTGCAGTTTCTGGATACTGTCAAGAAAACAAAATGGCAGCCAACAGATTGGGAAAAGATCTCTACCAACTCCACATCTGATAGAGGTCTAATATCCAATATATAAAAAGAATTCAAGAAGATATATGCCAGAGAATCAAACAATCCTATGAAAAAATGGGGTACAGGGCTAAACAAAAAATTCTCAATTGAGGAATATCGAATTTCTGAGAAGCATCTAAGGAAGTGCTCAACATCCCTAGTCATCAAGGAAATGCAAATCAAAGCAATCCTGAGATTGCACCTCACACCAGTTAGAATGACTAAGATCAAAAATTCAGATGACAGTAGATGCTGGAGAAGATGTGAAGAAAGAGGAACACTCCTCAGCTGTTGGTAGGGTTGTAAGCTGTTACAACCACTCTGAAAATCAGGCTGGTGTTTCCTTAGAAAATTGGACATAGTACTACCTGAAGACCCAGTTATTCCACTTCTGGGCATATACCCCAGAGATGCTATAACATACAATAAGGACACATGCACCACCATGTTCATAGCAGCCCTATTTATAATAGCCAGAATCTGGAAAGAACCCATATGTCCTTCAGTAGATGAGTGGATACAAAATTTGTTGTATATTTACACAATGATTACTACTCAGCTATTAGAAAAAAAACGACTGAATGAAATTCCTAGGAACATGGATGCATCTACAGAATATCATCCTGAGTGAGGTAACCTAGTTACAAAAGAAGAGACATAATATGCAGTCACTGATAATTGGATACTAGCCCCAGTAAGCTCTGAATACCCCAGAAACAACTCACAGGCCATTTAAAGCTTCAAAAAAAAAAAAAAAAAAAAAAAACCCAAAAAACAAAAAAAAGTGAAAGCCTCAGTCTTTCTTAGAAAAAATATAAGTGTATAGTACCCTCTCAGAACCTTAAATCATTAATAATTCAAGAGCTAAGAATATAGCCTTGTGGCAATTTTCGGTATTCAAAAATCATTATGTTTAATCTATACACACCTAGGAAACTTTGACTATTTTCATGTTACATTCTGTTCTACATGTACTTTATGCTCATGGTAACTAGATTTCCATGTATATTGTCAAGTCTCTAAAAGAATCAAGTACTGACTAAATATATTCATATAATTTTATGCAATAATGCCTTTTAAAAATATGTACATGGGTCTCTCTTTTTCTAAATAAAGTTGTAAGAAAAAAATAAAAAATAAATAAATAAATACCAGCTAATGCCAAGTAACCAGTTGCAGAGACACGTATTATAAAGTAATATGAATGCTTCTGATTTATTTTGTTAAGAACACGTTTGTCTTTCTTCTAGTTTCTTTAATATCAATTGGTATTTAAGTTGAGATACTAAAAGGCTATTCCCAAAGGATATTGCCTCATTGTAATCAACAAATGCATTTGCAGCTCCACAAGAAATAGTTAGATCATATTAAGCATATTTGTAACCTTGTATTGTTTCATGTGGACATGACATATTATTTATGTCAGGTTGACAAAGGGTGGATTGTAGTGGCTATTCCTGGCTGTCAACTTGACTATACCTAGAATTAACCACAATCCAGAATTGGAAGGCTCACCTGTGATCCTGATCTTGAGGCTGGGAGATACAATTTCTGGATCTTGGCATAGAGAACTTGAGGCATAGTGTCTATGAATCCCAGGACACTAAGGCAAGGAGATCTCTGTCTTCAAGGTCATCTGGGGCAAAGCAATTTCCAGATCCAGATATGGTGGTATACACCTTTGATCTGGGCCACACTTTCTGTTGGAGAAGGACATTGGAAGAAGAAAGATTCTTCTTCACCTGCTTGCCCTGTGGGACTGAGCAACTGCTAGACCCTTGGACTTCCATTTACTGCTGCTCCTGACGATTGCTTGGGAGTTGGACAAATTCAACAAATTCCCTTACTATATAAAGACTACCATAATTTCTGTGACTCTAAAGAACCCTGGCTAATATACTACCCTATATGGAATTTCTGATGTGTACCATCCAGTTTTTTATGTGAATATTCTAGAATTTGTAGTCTGATTTTCACCTTTGTGCTGCAAAAACTTTTAACTGCTGAGCCATCTCACAAGCACCTGAATGGCATTTTTAAAAAATTCTATATCCATGACTGATATTTACTGGTGTTAATCACTGATATTTTACATAATGTTATAAAAATGTCAATTCTAAAAAAATAAAAGAAAAATGATATGGATATTTTCATTGTAACTACATCTGTAAATACATTCCACATCTTACTCTGCCAACTTCTTCCTATACCATAACCAATTTATTGGCTTTTGCCAGGATCCACCCTGCCTATTGCTGATCTACAGATACTTCTCATGAAACACCCAGCTTTTCTACCCAAGAAGATCTATAGTATACACTAGGTGTGGACCAGAAGACACATTCTGTATACCAGCCTAGTCCCTTCTGTGCACTTGACTTCATAGCTCCAAAACCATTTTCAACCTCTGGGTCTAACCTACCCATATATCTCTTCGGCCACAGCATTTACTCTCTCCATATCAGATTTAAAGCTAACTACAGTGATTCACATGTCCACATCTCAGCACACACACACACACACACACACACACACACACACATAATGTGATACACTATGAAAAGAACAAAGTTTAAATTAAAGTAATAGTGGAGGCAGAAGAATTTCATGTCAGTGTCATAAACCAGGTCTTCAACAAGATTTTAGAAGCAGCCTTCCCTAAACTAAGTAACGACTCATGCATACAGAATACAAGAAACACACAGAATACCTAATTCACAAGGTCAGAAAATAAAAAATTCTCACCAAATATAAGTTTAACATGCTAAATCTACAGCCAGAAAAGGTGTACTAAAAGCCACAAGAAACTAAGCATAATTCTAATACAAAAGAAAACTCATCCAAATAATAGTTGATTCCTTAATGGAAATTTTGACAGCAAGAAGAGCCTAGAACAAATAGACTGGTAACCATCAAGACTAAAATACCTAGAAAAATGAATTGCCATAGTTGAAAGAGAAAGAAAAAATGTCCAAGATGTAAACACCCTAAAAATGTTTATATCCAACAAACAAAGCATAAAGGAAACAATCGAGGTAATATTTTGGAATGAATAGAGTAATGAGCACAGTTGAGAGACTGTAAAAAAAATTCAGTCATAATTATTAAAATATACAATACCACTGAGAGCATACCACCACAAAAACAATTAACAACACAATGACTATAATTAATTCACCCATTTCAATAACAACTTTAAATATTAATGGCTTCAATTTTACAATCAAAAGACACATGCTGACTGAATAGATGAAAAAAAAAGGAACATCTGTTCTTCAAGAAATTATCTTGAGAACTTTATTCAGCATGCTTCAGATCTTCCTGCCTAGACTGTCACTGCAGCCCTGTGAGCTGAGACCCCCCCCATCCCAGACCCAGATTCCCTTTGGCTTGGCCCAGCTTGCCCCATGCCTGGCTCCAGCGGGCGGCACTAAGGGGGGTAAGCAGCAGGCGGCGGCAGAAGGAGCCACCTCAGATGGCAGCTAGTAAACAGGCCCTCAAGGTGTCCATGTGGAGCAAGGTACTGCGGAGTGTCGCAGCCTGGATGAACGTTTAGACGTTATCTACTGGTTCCGACAGATCGTTGCTGTGGTTTTGGGTGTCATTTGGGGTGTTTTGCCCTTGCAAGCTTTCTTGGGAATAGCAGGATTCTGCCTGATCAATGCGGAAGTCCATATCTCTACTTTAGTAACTGTGTACAAATCGATGAGGAAGAATATGGTGGCACATGGGCGCTCACCAAAGAAGGGTTTATGACATCATTTGCCTTGTTCATGGTCATTTGGATCATCTTTTACACTGTCATTTACTGTGACTGATGGCATTTGCTCCTTTCTCTTCTGTCTAGTCCTAAGGACCCTTTTCAGAGGCTTTGCCATTGTCATACTGATGCAGATGAGGATACTTGCAGCTAACCGTTGGACTGAACACAGGGACCCCAATGAAGGTGCTAAAAAAAGGACTGGAGGAACTGAAAGGGTTTGTAATCTCGTGGGAAGAACAAAATTATCAACTAACCAAACCTATCACAGCTCCCATGGACTAAAACACCAACTAATGAGTTCGCAGGGAGAGAACCATGGCCCCAGTTGCTATGTAGCAGAGGATAGCATTGTCTGCCATCAATGGGACAAGAGGCCTTTGGTCCAGTGAAGGAGTAAAGGCACGTTTTCCCAGTGTAGGGGAGAGAGAACGAGAATGAGAGAGAGAGAGAGAGAGAGAGAGAGAGAGAGAGAGAGAGAGAGAAAGAGAGAGAGAGAGAGAGTATGTGTTAAATTAAAAACTTTAGAAGTATTTTTGCAAAAAAATAATAGCCCTCTTCTCCCTTGTTTTAAGCCTAGTGTTTTAAGGAAATTGGGCTTAAACTTCCAAAATTACATTTAAAACAATTACTTAAATACCTGTAATATGCGAATGATTCCATGGGACCATGAAATTATCATGCAAAAATACTATCTATTTGGTTGAGACAAGATAATAGACCAGAAAGAAGAATATTTATAGTGTAGGTTTATGAAGATGTTTCCATAAAATAAAAGAAACCAAAGGTGGTTTCTAGAAGAAAGCTAAATTTTATAATAGTGTATAACACTATGAGGTAGAGAGTCCTCTAGGGTGTTCTGTATAGGTTATATGGTAAATGTAAGAAATAGTCACTAAAATACCATAGACTATTATTAGGTGGTGCTTTATAGAAAGGTTTCTCTTTAGGCTACATCTTGATTGGCAGATTCAGGATATTATTAGAAAGTGACTTTCAACCCTTCTTGATGTTTAGCCCTCTGACCATGGGTTTTCTAGGATTGCTTGGGGGGAAAGGTGCTACAGTTTTATGCAGTCAAAGGCAGACTTTTATGCAGGGCTTCAGTTCTCAAAAATAGGTATCAATTTACTTTCCTGGAATGCTGAGCACACCAAGCCAGAGGTTGTCCTCATTCTGTTTTGAAAGAGCAGTAAAAAACAAATCTAAAGAGAAAGACAACAAAGCCTTAACATTTAACCATGGCTTATATAATGTTTTAAAGTATTGCTTATTTTTCCCCTAGCTCACTCCTACCCACCAATGTACCCACAAGTTTTAAGTATTTAATAGCTGAGGACCAGCCTCAGTTGTTTCAAGGTTCTGGGAGGATGGGATCAGGGCAAAAGCAGTCTCAGGCAATGAGGCAGGTGCAAGTTCTATTGCTGTTCCGATGCTGCACATAAATACAGCTTTCAAGTTTTTTGTTCTTTTCTTCCTGAGTTCACCTGTCTTCTACTGGGTACATACTTCCATTTTATACAATAATACATAGTCAAAGCCTTTTCATTATTTTCCTCAAGCCCATTATTTTTTTTTCTAAAATACACCATGTAACTGTGTCACCAGACAGCACAATGTGCACCAAGTGTCACAGTTTAGTGTCTGCTAAAGCAAGTTATACATTAACTTTTAACTCTCCGAAAATCACAGGTCATCTGGGCATAAACTTGGTGTTATAGCACTAGCATGAAAACAGAAAGGTGCTAAACAAGTCAGAATAATATTGGTATTTTAACTTGTCTTAAATGTGCAAAATCTTTTTATTAAGTGCACTCAAATAATTATTTCTAAAATGCTTTTCAAACTTTTCCCATATGCAATATTAATTTCTCTTGTAGCTTCCCCCAAGGACTCATTCAAAAGTCCAAATTCTATCTCTTAGAACTTGTACCCTAATCCCCTTAGGCAGGCAATGGCAGGAGCCAAATCAGTATGTTCCAATCTTCCCAGGAACGGCAATTTGCTAATTCAATGTCTCCCCTACAGGATGCAAACTCTTCTTTTCATCCTTTATCTTTTTTATTACACATCTATTTCCCAGTTTTTCCAATAATATTTCTGCATCAAACTTTCTATTAGAAATCTCTCCTCCTGGGGCCTCTGCTCTCACCATTGCTTACTAATCCAGCAAACCCAGCTATTTCTTCCTCTATCTTGTCATTTCTATTTTCTATGAACTCCCCGATCCTTAGTGACCTAGGCCAAGCGTTCTTTTCCCTGGGGTCTTCAATTCTCTTAATTACTAAAATTGCAGGTTTCTTAAAAATGTTTCATGCTTCAAATGTTTCTAGGTACAACTTAATCATCAAGAATTTGCTAACCTTTCCCAGAGACCAATTAAGGCATTCACCCTCCTCATTCAGAATCCTTGTCCCATTATGCCTGAGTTGACTGTTTGATTGGCCATGGCCAGGGCAGTTAGTTGCTATAGACCTCAAAGTCATTTCCTTCTCTAGTAATGTCCTCAATCCATTTCCCAGAAATTTTTACCAAAATTTGTATTTGGAGACAAATATTATATTAAAAATTGCAAAGCAGGTAATCGTGCAAGAAAGAGAAATACCAGCAATGTATTAATCAGGATGGTGCTAAACGGTAGAGTAATAGCCAGAGAGGGATTATTCAGGTTGACAGCACTTCTAAAGTCAATACTGTGCCAGGCAGCCACAATGGCAGCCATGTCCCACCTTACATTGTACACTTAACTTTAAAATGGATTCCAAAGGAAAGGCATGATCACAATGATATTTCCTATATTAGCATCTGGGTTGGAGTCTTTGCTATGTCATTTGTCATTTTTCCACTTGGCTCTTTCATGAATGCAGCTTGCTGTCAACTACTTGTTTATTTAAAGTTGAGTTTCCATCTCTAATTACTGTGTAATATGTATGTGATTTAGACAAAGAGAAATCCAATAAACTCTTGACTTTGTCACTCTGAATCCAGAAGTTGGCATTGTCATATTTGGACCCATTTTTCCTAATTAGAGAGATCACACTTAATAACTCACTCTGATAGGAATTTCCTCAGTGTAAAGGCAGAACACACATTTCCTATGGCCAATGCACTGCAAGCATCATATAGAAACCGTATTATCCACATGAACCACAAACATTTAAAGTTAGTTTTCTTTTTTGGCTTCTATGGCTTTCTAATAACTGCTGATAAACTGTGTTGATATACAAAGTTTTTATAGGGTATGAAGTTCTGGTAGAAAGCCAAATGATACTTATCTGAACTATGTTTCGTTCCATAAGATAGGATTTGAAAATCTCATTGTCTGTTCCCATCTTGCCAGTTAGAATAGGAAACTTAAAATGATTTTCTAAAGTTTTGTTTATTTGTTTGTTTGCTTGTTGGAATGACAAATCACTCTCTTCTCTTCATTATTTTAAAGTTCTCAAGAAAAATTCAGCCAACAATGAAGAGACTTGGGAGCAGCAAGAAGCAATTAAGTTCATTAAGCAAGGAAAAATAATTAGAAAATGTTTCTAGAACAAGGGCAAAGAGAATGCAGAATAAAAAACATGGCAGAAACTGTTGGCTTTTCTTGCTTAAAATAAAATATCTTGAAGAAAAGCTACAAGCATTGTTGGATACAATTATATTTCAATAGTTCTAAGAATAGTTTATCTTCTTTCTCGGTATTTGAAAAATAGCAGTGACTTAATATGTGAATTGTGTAAATATAGGGTTTAATTTTAAAATAAAATTTAAGAATTAATTTAAATATCTTTTCCTATGATTTTCATTCCAAATGGCTTATTAGAAATGGTTTTTGCTCCTTTAAGAATGTCCAGAATTGGAGCAACTGGCGACTTCCAGACGCAGAGTGGAGCCTGGCCTACCTGCCAGGCAAAACAGCGGCTCATAGAGGCTGAGCAACTGGCGACTTCCGGACGCAGAGCAGAGCCTGGCCTACCTGCCAAAAAAACTTCCAAGCAAACAGCCCCAAAAGCAAGCTGGAGTGGCTATTCTAATATCGAATACAGTAAATTTTCAACCAAAAGTTATCAAAAAAGATAAGGAAGGACACTTTTTACTCATTACCAAGGAAATCTGTCAGGAGGAACTCTCAATCCTTAACTTATATGCTCCAAATAAAAAATCACCAACATTCATAAAAAAAACCCTACTAAAGCTCAAAAAATACATTTCACCCCACACAATAATAGTGGGAGACTTTAATACCCCACTCTCACCAATGGACAGATCAGGGAAACAGAAACTGAACAAGGACACTGCAAAACTAGCAGAGACTTTGACCAACTAGAATTAATAGATATATACAGAACATACTATCCCAAAGTAAAAGAATACACCTTCTTCTCACCACCCCATGTCACCTTCTCGAAAATTGACCACATAATTGGACACAGAACAGTCTCCATCGATATAAGAAGATTGAAATACACCCATGCATCCTCTCAGATCACCATGGGCTATGGCTGGTCTTTAACAACAACAAAGACAACAAAAAGCCCACATACACATGGAAACTAAACAACACTCTTTTAAAGCGTTGGGTCAAAAGAAGAAATAAAGAAGGAAATTAAGGATTTTCTAGAATTCAACGAAAATGAAAACACAACATACCCAAACCTATGGGATGCAATGAAAGCAGTATTGAGAGGAAAACTCATAGCCCTAAGTGCTTCCAAAAAGAAACTAGAGAGAGCTCACATCAGCAACCTGACAGCACAGCTAAAAGCCCTAGAACAAAAGGAAGCAGATATACCCAAAAAGAGTAGATGGCAAGAAATAATCAAAATTAGGACAGAAATAGATTAAATAGAAACAAAAGGAACCATTGAAAAAATCAACAAAACCAAGAGTTGGTTCTTTGAGAAAATCAACAAGATTGATAAACCCCTAGCCAGACTAAATAAGGGAAAAGAGAGAGTATCCAAATTAACAAAATCAGAAAGGAAAGTGGGGACATAACAACTGAAACTGAGGAAATTCAAGAAATCATCAGATCCTACTACAAAAACTTATACTCCACAAAATTGGAAAATCTGGAGGAAATGGATGAATTCCTAGACAGATACAAGGTCCCAAAGTTAAACCAAGACCAATAAACCATCTAAATAACCCTATAACACCTAAAGAAATAGAAGAAGTCATCAAAAGCCTCCCAACCAAAAAAAGCCCAGGTCCAGACGGGTTCAGTGCAGAATTTTATCACACTTTTATTGAGGATATAACACCAATACTCGCCAAACTATTCCGAAAGATAGAATCAGATGGAATATTACCCAACTCATTTTTTGAGGCTACAATAACTCTCGTACCTAAACCACACAAAGACCCTACAAGGAAAGAGAACTTCAGACCAATCTCACTTATGAACATTGATGCAAAAATACTCAACAAAATCCTTGCAAACAGAATCCAAGAACACATCAAAACGATCATTCATTATGACCAAGTAGGCTTCATCCCTGGGATGCAGGGATGGTGTAACATAAAGAAATCCATCAATGTAATCCACCATATAAACAAACTCAAAGACCAAAATCACATGGTCATCTCACTAGACGCTAAGAATGCATTCGACAAAATCCAATACCCCTTCATGTTAAAAGTCCTGGAAAGAACAGGAATCCATGGCCCATACTTAAACATAATAAAAGCTATAAACAGCAAACCAACAGCCAACATCAAACTTAATGGCGAGAAACTTGAAGCAATCCCACTAAAATCAGGGACTCCACAAGGCTGCCCACTCTCCCCCTACCTATTCAACATAGTACTGGAAGTCTTGGCTGGAGCAATTAGACAGCAAAAGGAGATCAAGGGGATACAAATCGGAAAGGAAGAGATAAAAACATCACTCTTTGCCTATGACATGATAGTGTACTTGAGTGACCCCAAAAATTCCACCAGAGAACTCCTACAGCTGTCAAACAAGTTCAGCAAAGTGGCTGGATACAAAATTAACTCAAACAAATCAGTAGCCTTCCTGTACTCAAAGGACAAACATGTGGAGAAAGAAATTAGAAAAAACGTACCCTTCACAATCGTTACAAAAACTATGAAATACCTTGGTGTGACTCTAACTAAGCAAGTGAAGGACCTGTATGACAAGAACTTCAAACCTCTAAAGAAAGAAATTGAGGAGGATCTCAGAAAATGGAAAGATCTCCCATGCTCATGGATTGGAAAAATCAACATCTTAAAAATGGCCATCCTACCAAAAGCAATCTACAGATTCAATGCAATCCCCATCAAAATTCCAACCCAGTTCTTCATGGAATTGGAAAGATCAATGTGCAATTTCATATGGAATAACAAAAGACCTAGAATAGCGAAATCCATCCTCAGCAACAAAAAAACATCTGCGGGAATCACTATCCCTGACCTCAAGCTATATTACAAGGCAATTGTGCTGAAAACTGCATGGTACTGGTACAGAAATAGGCATGTGGATCAATGGAATAAAATAGAAGATCCAGAAATGAGCCCTCATGTATATGGTCACCTGATCTTTGACAAAGGAGCAATAAACATTCAATGGAAAAAGGACAGCCTATTCAACAAATGGTGCTGGTCCAACTGGCACTCAGCATGCAAAAGAATGAAAATAGACCCGTTTTTATCTCCTTGTACAAAGCTCAAGTGTAAGTGGATCAAAGATCTCCACATTAAACCAGATACACTGAAACTATTAGATGAGAAAGTAGGGAAAACCTTAGAACACATAGGTACAGGAGAAAATTTCCTGAACAAAACACCAATGGCTCAAGCTCTAAGGTCAAAGATTAACAAATGGGACTTAATGAGATTGCAAAGTTTCTGTAAGGCTAAAGCCATCGTCAAGAAAACAAAACGGCAACCAACAGAATGGGAAAAGATCTTTACCAATACCACATCAGATAGAGGCCTAATATCCAAGGTGTACAAGGAACTCAAAAAGCTAGACACCAGAGAATCAAATAACCCTATTAAAAAATAGGGTACAGAGCTAAACAAAACATTTTCAGTTGAGGAATACCAAATGGCCGAGAAACACCTGAGGAAGTGCTCGACATCCTTAGCCATCAGGGAAATGCAAATCAAAACAACCCTGAGATTCCACCTCACACCAGTCAGATTGGCCAAGATCCAAAACTCAGATGACAGCAGATGCTGGCGAGGCTGTGAAGAAAGAGGAACACTTCTCCACTGTTGGTGGGGTTGCAAGCTAATACAACCACTCTGGAAGTCTGTCTGGCGATACCTCAGAAAATTGGATATAGTACTACATGAAGACCCAGCTATTCCACTTCTGGGCATATACCCCAGAGACACTTCAATACACAACAAAGATATATGTACCACAATGTTCATAGTGGCCGTATTTATAATAGGCAGAAGCTGGAAGGAACCCAGATGTCCTTCAGAAGATGAATGGATACAAAAATTTTGGTACATATACACAATGGAATACTACTCAGCCACCAGAAACAATGACTTAACCAAATTCTTAAGAAAATGGCTGCCTCTAGAGAATATAATCCTGAGTGTGATAACCCAGTCACAAAAGAACAGACATAATATGCACTCACTGATAGTGGGATGTCTACCCCAGAGGCTTGCACTCCCCCAGAAACAACTCACAGACTGTATGAAGTCCAAGTAATAAAAAAACAAAAAATATATATACATATATTTACAAAACAAGAAGACTTTGACTATTTCCATGTTCCGTTATGTTTTGCATGTACTTTACGCTTATTGTAACTATTAGGTTTTCAATGCATACTGTCAAGCCCTTGAAAAAAATCAAGTTCTGACGAAAAAAATATATTCACATGGTTTTATGTAAAAATTATTTCAATGTCTGAAAAAACATTACTGACAAAAATGTATAATTTTAAGCAAAAAATGTTTAAAATCTGTACATTTATCTTTGTTTTGTAAAATAAAGTTGTTTAAAAAAAAAAACAAAAAAAAAAGAATGTCCAGAATTTATGTTGCAATAACTTTATATTACTGGTCCTATATGTGCATGGTTCACTTGCTGGATTTTAATTTTAGTACATAAGATCCCACATGGCCAGCATGCATAGTGACACTTTCTACTTATGATGGGGTCATGCTTACAAAGTCTCGATAAATAAAGGCACACAGCACAATCACTCTAGGAGGTTTCTGATGAATTTTGGAATCCATTATATAGCACCAATTTTTCTTCCATAAAATCTTGCTATAAGAGTTTTCAATTACGATCTGCAGCCAGGAACAGCTGAGATCCAGGGACAAAGGCCTGGTGAGACTGTGCTGGGAGTAGCCAAGGCACAGAGAGTATGAGTCAAGCACTAAGAAAGCATGCCACTGCCATTGGTTCAAGGGAGCAGGAAATCTTCCATAGGGACTTGGTTTCCAACCAGAGGGCCCTTGCATGCAGAACAAACACTCAGGCCATCTGCCACCAGGAACAGCAGCGACCAGGGAAACAGGCCATGTACACGGGAGAGGTGAGAACCAATCACTGGCAACAAGACCATGAATAATCACAGACAACAAGAAGGCAAGAGAAGAGTGAAAGAACTTACTAAGAGAAACCAAGACAAACTGGCAACACCAGAACGCAGCTCTCCCATCACAGCAAACAGTGGAATGTGAAACACTACAGAAAAAGGAGACTCAGACATGAAATCATATCTCAAGATGATGATAGAGATCTCTAAACATGAACAGGAGGAAAAACATAAAGAAATAGAAGCTTTTAAAGAGGAAACAAAAAAACACTCAAAAAATCAAAGAACTAGAGGAAAACAGAACCAAAGAGATGAAGGAATTGAAGAAGAACATAAAATGGAAATGGAAACAATAAAGAAAACAATAAAAGAGACAACCCTAGAGGTAGAAAACCTAAAAAAGAAGTCAGGAGTCACAGATGCAAGCATCTCCAACAGACTACAAGAGATGGAAGAGAGAATCTCAGAGGCTGAAGACAACATTGAAAAAATAGACAAAACAGTAAGAAAAGATGCAAAAACCAAAGAGGTCCTAACCCAAAATGTCCAGGAGATGCAGGACACAATGAGAAGACCAAACCTAAGGAAAATAGGAATAGAAGAGGGTGAAGAATATTAACTAAGAGGCACAGTAAATATCTTCAACAAAATTGTAGAAGAAAACTTCCCTACCCTTAAGAATGAAATGACTATGAGAATAAAACAAGCCTACAGAACTCCAAATAGGTTGGACCAGAAAAGAAATTCCTCCCGACACATAATAGTTGAAAGGCCAAGTGCCCAAAGCAAAGAAAAAATAATAAAAGCAGTAAGGGAAAAGGGTCATGTAACATATAAAGGAAGACCAATCAGAATCACACCTGACTTCTCAACAGAGACTGTGAAAGCTAGAAGATCCTGGACAGACATCATGCAGACCCTAAGAGATCACAGGTGCCAGCCCAATTGCTATACCCAGTAAAAATCTCAATCACAATAATTGGAGAGTCTAAGATAGTCCAAGACAAAACTAAATTTACACAATATCTGACCACAAACCCAGCACTACAATGAATTATAGGTGGAAAACCCAAAACAACAAGGGGAACTATATCCTAATAAAAAAGAAACCTCCTGAGCAAGAAAACCATAAGAAAAAAGACATACAGGCACAATTCAACCTCCAAAAGCAAAATTAGCAGGAAATAGCAACCACTATTCCTTGATATCTGTTAACATAAATAGATACAGTTCCTCAATAAAAAGATATAGGCTGTCAGACTGAATACATGAACAAAACTCAGCATTTTGCTGCATACAGGAAACTCATCTCAGAGATAAAGAAACAAACTATCTCAGAGTAAAAGGTTGGGAAAAAAACTTCCAAGCAAATGGCACCAAGAAGCAAGGTGGAGTGGCCGTTCTAATATGGAAAAAAGTAGATTTTCAACCAAAAGTTATCAAAACAGATAAGGAAGAACACTTTTTACTCATTACAGGGGAAATTTGTCAGGAGAAACTCTCCATCCTTAACATATATGCTCCAAATACAACAGCACCTGTTTTCATAAAGGAAACCCTACTAAAGCTCAAAAAATGCATTGCACCCCACACAATAATACTGTGAGACCACAATACCCCACTCTCACTAATGGACAGATCATGGAAGCAAAAACTGAACAAGGACACTGTAAAATTAGCAGAGGTTATGAACCAACTAGAATTAATAAATATCTACAGAACATATCAACCTAAAACAAAAGAATACATCTTCTTCTCACCACATCACAGCACCTTCTCTAAAATTGACCACATAATTGGTCACAAAACAAGCATCAATAAATATAAGAAAATGGAAATAATCCCATGCATCCTTTCAGATCACCATGATCTAAGGCTGGTCTTCAATAACAACAAAGACAACAAAAAGCCCATATACACATGGAAACTAAGCAATGATATATTAAATGATAGCAGGTTCATAGAAGAAATAAATAAAAGCATCAAGGATTTTCTAGAATTTATTGAAAATGAAAACACAACATACCCAAACTTATGGGATGCAATAAAAGCAGTACTGAGAGGGAAACTCATATGTCTGAGTGCTTCCAAAAAGAATCTAGAGAAAGCATACATTAGCAACTTGACAGCACAGTTGAAAGCTCTAGAACAAAAAGAAGCAGATACACCCAAGAGGAGTAGATGGCAAGGAATAAGTAAACTTAGGACAGAAAGAGACAAAATAGAAACAAAAAGAACCTTTTAAAGAATCATCACAACCTAGAGCTGGTTCTTTGAGAAAATTAACAAGATTGATAAACCCTTAGCCAGACTAACTAGAGGGCAAAGAGAGAGTATCCAAATTATCAAAATCAGAAATGAAATTGTAGAAATAAAAACTGAAACTGAGGAAATTCAAGAAATCATCAGATCCTACTACAAAAGTATATACTCAACAATGCTGGAAAATCTGGAGAAAATAGATGAATTCCTCGGCAGATACCAGATACTGTTAAACCAGGATCAGGTAAACCATCTAAATTATCTCATAACACCTAAAAAAATAGAAGCAGTCATCAAAAATCTCCCAACCAAAAAAAGCCCAAGTCCAAATGGGTTGAGTACAGAATTTTATCAGACACTTATTGAGGACATAATTCCAATACTCTCCAAACTATTCCACAAAATAACCACAGATGGAACACTACCTAACTCGTTTTCTGAGGCTACAATAACCTTCGTTCCTAAACCACACAAAGACCCTACAAGGAAAGAGAACTTCAGACCAATATCACTTATGAACATTTATGCTAAAATGCTCAACAAAACCCTTGCAAACCGAATCCAAGAATACATCAAAACGATCATTCACCATTATCAAGTAGGCTTCATCCCTGGGATGTAGAGATGGTTTAATATAGGGAAATTTATCAATGTAATCCACCATATTGACAAACTGAAAGGAAAAAAAAAACACATGGTCATCTCATTAGATTCTGAGAAAGCATTTAACAAAATTCAACACTCCTTCATGTTAAAAGTCTTGGAAAGAACAGGAATCCATGGCCCATACCTGAACATAATAAAAACAATATACAGCAAACCAAAAGCCAACATCAAACTTAATGGTGGGAAACTTGAAGAAATCCCACTAAAATCAGGGAATAGAAAAGGTTGCCCACTCTTCCCCTACCTATTCAACATAGTACTGAAAATCCTAGCTGGAGCAATTAGAGAGCAAAAGGAAATCAAAGGGATACAAATATGAAAGGAAGAAATAAAAACATCACTATTTGTAAATGACATGACAGTGTACTTAAGCGGCCCCACAAATTCCACCAGAGAACTCCACAGCTGAAAAATAAGTTCAGCAAAGTGGCTGGATATAAAATTAACTCACAAAAATAAGTAGCCTTCCTCTACTCAAAGAAGAATCTTTTGGAGAAATAAATTAGGGAAAAGATACTTTTCACAATAGTCACAAAAATATGAGATATCTTGGTGTGACTCTAACTAAACAAATGAAGGACCTGTATGGCAAGTTCTTCAAACCTCTAAAGAAGAAAATTGATGAAGATCTCTGAAAATGGAAAGCTCTCCCATGCTTATGGATTGGAAGAATCACATTGTCAAAATGGCCATGATTGTCAAAATGGCCAAGAGCAATCTATAGATTCAATACAATCCCCATCAAATTACTAACCCAATTCTTCATTGAGTTGGAAAGAGCAATGTGTAATTTCATCTGGAATAACAAAAGACCTAGAATAGCAAAATCCATCCTCAACAACAAGAAAACACCTGTGGGATTCACTATCCCTGACCTCAAGCTATATTACAAGAAAATTATGCTAAAAACTGCATGGTACTGGTACAGAGATAGGCATGTGGATCAATGGAATAGAATAGAAGATCCAGAAATGAGCCCTCACATACATGGTCACCTGATTTTTGACAAAGTAGCTGTAAACATTCAGTGGAAAAGTATAGCCTATTCAACAAATGATGTTGGCCCAACTGGCACTGGGCATACAGAGGAATGAAAATAGACCCTTTCTTATCTCTTTGTGCAAAGATCAAGTCCAAGTGTATAATTTGATGCAAAAAATGCTTAAAATTTGTATATTTATTTTTGTTTTGTAAAATAAAGTTGTTTAAAAAAAGAAAAGTAAAAATGATGTAAGCTAGCATACTTCATACATAGTTTTTCTACCCATTTGATTATAATCTGATTTTTAAAACTTTGGATTATTGGGAAAGAGTAAGAAAGGAAGGAGTAAGGACAGAGAGAAAGCAAGAATGGGGTCAGAATACAGAAATTCATTGAGTTGGGAGATGAATCAGTCAGTGAAATCATTCCTACATAAGGAGGTCATATTATAGTATCCACATAAAAATCCAGGTACAACAGCACACATCTGTAATCCTAGTGCTAGAAGACAGATGTAGGAGTATCCTGGGGGCTCATTAGGCAGATAATTTAGCTAAAAATGCAAGTACTTGTTTCAAGGAGACGCTCTGTATCTGTATCAAAAAGTAAAGTAGCAAGCGACAGAAGAACATACTGATATTTCCCCCGATATTTACTCCGCTCTCTCACATGTGCACTAACCCACCTGAATACACACACACATACATACACAGGGGAGGCGGGGGAAGGGAGAGTCTTTTAGTGTGTAATAGACTAAGCCAATTTTTAAAGGAAACATGCCATAACAATATGACACTATTTTCATAATTAATGTCCATAAATGCCATCGGTACAAAAATCTAAATGCATCTTAAAGACAATAAATTAGTAATTAGTGTATCATGTAAAGTTGATTTTAGCAAGAAGCTTAACAGGTAAAAGAAGTAGCATATGACAAATTCAAGTATGCTATTAGGATTTACAAATTAAGAAAATTCTCCACTTTTGAATTTCTTTTGAATGGCTAAATTTTAGTCTCATTTTTTCAATTAAACGCCTATTCAAAAAGCCAATTAAACAAAGGCATCTACCTAAATTTACATCCTAGAATATGTAAGTAAATTAGAGACATTATTCAGGTGAGTAAGTTCTATTCGTTTTCGTCACCTGTGTGATCAGGTTGCAAAGAATACACTTTTTGCTTTTCCTAAGAAAAAGAATACAGTTTCTTCTTCATAATCTTTGGGAGACAGGCAGAAGAATCCCCCTGCAATGTCTTTCTGCCATTTGGGAGTCGGGCACACACAATCCGGATCTTGTCTTCAGCTTTTCTTAATGAACTCAAGGATGAAATGGTGACTGTTAATTTCTTCTATGCTCTGCCTCACAGTTACCTGGCAACAGACAGGTAGGCCTGACTTGCTATAAAAAGGTCTGTTTGACTTCTGTCTTACTCTCCTTTTCTCACTGACTCTCTTCTCTTCCTGACCCCTTTCTCCTTCTCTTTACTTTCTCCTCCCTACTCTTTCTCCATGTGTTCCTAGCTGGCCTCCCTCTTTTCTTTCTTTCTTTCTTTCTTTCTTTCTTTCTTTCTTTCTTTCTATCTATCTATCTATCTATCTATCTATCATCTGTTTATCTTTTCTCTACTCTCTTTCCCATGCCCTAAATAAACTCTATTCTATATTCTATACTAAACTTGTCCTATGGCTGGTACCTCAGGAAGTGCTGCCTCATCATGGGCCTCAGAAGGCATCCCCCTGCTCGCCAGACCTGCAATATTAAACATATCCTCTTTCTTTTTATAAAGCACAGCATTGGTGCTGTGAGACTCAACTTGGATCTAGAAACTCACAAGTTCACATTTCCCAAAACTTGGATTTACAGACATGCTACCACATGGATTTTCCAGCCATCAGATCATTCACAAGACCTATCTGCCCAAAAACAGGCAAACCGGTAAGCTCCCCACCACCACTAGTCAGCATAAATGTCCCCTGGCTCCCCAGGGAGGACCATTGAACTTATAGACACCCTGTAGTGTCCTTAGGGGTGGAGACATTCACAGTCTTCCTGACTAGTCAGTCTAAGATATTTTTCCTTAAGTGAAATTTTCCTCTCTTCTCTGAGTCCCCTTCCTCACTGCTGCAAAACCTTAGGCCTCGGTGAAATGCTCGCCTTCTTGCCAGCTCAGGCGCCAGCAAGAGCTTAGACCCCCAATTCACTGTGCAATGACCTGGTGATCTGGCCCAGCTGTCACGGTAGTTATTAATCTATCCTCAGGACACTGGTAGGGATGATTAATAACTCCTACTCTCACTGAGAAGGGTATGTCTTTGCTACCACTCCCAGACTCCCTGCTGAGATGCCTCCAGCTAAATTTGGCTCCATTATCCACAAAACAATAAAGCTACTTGGCCACTTAATAGTACTTAAAAAAAGAAACAATAAAACAAAAACTTTTTCAACTCTCACCAGTGGTCCTCATTCTCACCCTTGCTCTCCACTGCTGGTTCCCTATCCTTGACTCTGTGGCCACCCATCACCACAGCAGCTAGCCTCAACTCTCTGCTTTCCACATTGCTCTCTTGCTTCCTGACTGACCCATGGGGAACTTGGTGTCCTGTGCTGGAGTGGAGTTTCTGGAAGACAGTATAGCTCCTGGTGTCGCTCTGACCTACTCCAGGCGTTCACTCTCTCTCCCTACACCTCTTATACCCAGCTCACACAGATAAGAGTGGACCTGTGCTGCTACCCTTCAGTGTTTTCACAGTCACCAAGCCACACAGTGTGCCCCTCACACCTCTCACACTTTGCAGCTTAGATTTGTTTTTTATGTTTGTCTCTGCCATGGTTCTGCTGTTCCATTCGAAGATATACAACCACACTTTTACAGTTCCAGTCTAAGGCACAGCACATGACTTTCCTCCATAAGTAGAACGGTAGCTTCAGCACCATCTTGCTTGGAGTTGGTCTTGTAACTAACTATCCATCATCTTTGTTGTGGGTAGATAAGGTTTTCCTATTTTGTTGTTTAAGCACCATATTATCTAAGGATAGTCACATGGCTGGCTATAGCTTCAGTGCCATCTTGGTTAAGGACAGTCTCGTGACCATCTCCCATCTTTATTATGGGTAGTTCCCACCTCACTGCCTCCTCACATTAAGACAGCCTGATGTAAGATCTACAAAGATATTTCAATTAAGATAAAGTTGTCATATGATTTCTATCCTGCCTTGATAAATAATAATTTTAATGGTTATTTAAAGATTTACAACAGTAGAAAGATTAATCACTGCCTTAACTTGAATATCACTGCCTTAAATATATAGTTAGCCTTGTTTTTGCGACTGTCATTAAAATATAATATGCTCTCTTTTTGCTAGATATCTTCTAGAATAATTAAACAAACACAGGTAGTCTAAGTCAGATATATTTAATAGATACTGGCTCCCAATCTTGTCAAAAATCTGCTAAATGTAATAATGCTAAATAAGTGCTTAAGCGTATTATGACAGACAAAGATTCCCAAAGCCTAACAGTGACACCCCACCCCACCTCCAGGCCTCCAAGAAGATGTGGACACAGGAACAAGACTGTCTGGATTGTGGTATGATAACCACTGAGAAACACTGTTCCACTGCCTTGCCTACTGCTAGGGCGTGGCCTACACTGTGAACAAACAGAAATAACCCAAAGAGTTAAATTTCTCATATTGCCTAAGACAAGATGAGTTATTTCTTCCATGTTCCTACTGTACAGAAAAAAGTTTCTCGTCTTCTGGGCCTGAGGACCAGACAGAATCTTTCCAAGTTTCAATAGGGATCACTGGGACCTGGGAATTGTTTAAATAGTGGGGCGTGGGTAATATATACATATATATACCAACTTCTGTCATTTTAATTAATACATGACACCTAATTTATAATCTATTCTGACTACATTGACAGCTAAGGTAACTATAACTATACAGCTAGAAAGTGGACCTCTAGCTCCTTTCCCAAAGGTAATCCACCATCTTATTAGCTCATCAGTCAATTCATTAATAGTAAAGACTGCCAGACTCATATCAAA
Organism: Micromys minutus; assembly: GCF_963924665.1. Classification (NCBI taxonomy): domain Eukaryota; kingdom Metazoa; phylum Chordata; class Mammalia; order Rodentia; family Muridae; genus Micromys; species Micromys minutus. The sequence goes on along the minus strand of NC_137982.1, from coordinate 14,887,215 downwards.
GACAGGTTTGCCTGAATCATAGGCTTCACAATAAACAAGATATGAATTAAGATATAACCTTTCACAGATGTAACCTTCTGTTACTTCCTTATCTAAACTCGGTTTCCAGAAACTACATACTTCATATTTCCTTCTCTTGTTATGCCACTGTCCTAACAATCAATAGAGTTTTTATAATTTAGCCTACCCCTAATAAAACATTTCACTATACGATCCAAATTTTATAATCATATGTTCAAATTTTAAGTTTCCTTTGGTTATCTTCTAACCATAGACTTAAAACGTTTCTCATGCTAAATCTACACTATCAGCTATATCATACTTTAAAGTCTACACTTCATTGGGTTGTCTTTTAACTATAGACATAAAATATTTCTCATGCTAAATCTATACTATCAGAAATCTTAGATAGAAATATAAGTTTCTTTGGTTATCTTATAACTATATATTTAAGGTGTGTCTTATGTTAAATCTACACAGTCAACTATCATATTTACAAGGTCATTACATTTTTGAGTCATTTTTGATTGTCTTTTAAATGTAAAGTTAAAAAATGCTTCTCATTGTGCTAAATTTATATATATTCAGTCCCCTAGACAGAAGAAAAAGGGCCTTCTTACTCTTTCTGCTCCATGAAAAGTTTTTGTCTTCACTAAGGTCACCTTAAAGATTATTCATGCTGTTAACAAAATTATCTTTTTGTAAATCTATAAGCTCCAAGAAACCAACTTAGATCTAACTCTCATAGACCAAACAGACTTCATCTGGATACCTGACAATCAATAGCTCCCCTCACCCCAACCACCAAGACTTAAGGGTTTCAAATGTACATAAAAGAAAAAAATTTTTCTCCCAAATGTACCTACATTTAGTCTCTAAGAAACACACACACACAAATACACACACATACACACACATATACACAAATACACACAAACACACATAGTTTTAGCATCTTATTGAGTTCAGGCTTATACTCAACTTCTACATCCAGGACAGCTCCAAAGATGCAACCCACAGATGATTCAGTCTACTAATACAGACACAGAAACTTCTACTGGACCTGCTCCTTCTTACCCACAGATGGTTCCACAGACCCTGGACAACAAGAAAACAGCTAACTCTCCTAAGACTGGACCAACATCCCCATCCCCATTTTCTTAGGTTCCCAGACATACATCACCCCAAAATCAGTAGGTAGAAGCTAAAGATCCTTACAACCTTTTTTTTTTTTTTAATTAAAACAAAATGGAGGAATTTTAGCATTCCTTCTAGGCTCTGCTCCACAGTTAACTGGCAAAGGACAAAAAGCCTGGCTCCCTATAAAAAGGGCTGTTTGGCCCCTCCTTGCTATCTTATTCTCTCTGAGTCTCTTCTCTCCCTCTTTCCATCCCTTTCTCTCCACATGCTCCTGGTCAGCCCCCCCCCTTTCTCTGTGTCTATTCCCTTCTTATCCCTTCTTCACTCCCCTTCCCATACCCTAAATAAACTCTATTCAATACTATTAAATAGTATCAACTTTATTATATGGCAAGTACCTCAGGGGAAAGGTGTACTTCAGCAAGGGCCCACCAAGGTATTCCTCCCCCTCACCAAAATTGGTGATATCAAACATATCCTCTTTCTTTTTATAAAGCATAACAGTGACAGATGTGGAGGAGCCAAGAAACTTCCTGGGCTGCAGAAACCACGACTTTTCTGGGGGTTCCTTGCTATAGTTTGCTTATAGTCCATATCATGTTCACACAAAAAGAGACAGCTCCTACCCACTCCCCAAATGCAGAAGAACCAAACTATACAAGAATCCAGAGAAAAATTATTTTTAAAGATCTTTTAAAATAATTTTAGATATTTTTAAATGTCTAAATTGCAATGCCTAAATCTTTTGCTTATAATCAGATAAATTTTTAACATTTAAAACTGTATATTTTAAGAAGTACTTTATAAATTCATTTTTTGATGTTTTATTTACAGTTTTGGCTATAGGAATAGTTCTTAGTTATCTACAAATGTTGACCTCCTAACATCATTCATTCAACCAACATGTATGTTATATTTTCAGATATGTATAACTCTGGTCCTGGGATTCCATATATCCTTGCTGCAACTTTCTTATTCATATAGTCAACTACAATAGGATGACAAAGTGATTTTCCATAAATAAAATCACATTTAATGAACTGACATAACCTAGAGATGGAAACTAGAATTAATATTTTATATATGCCTATATCTAAAAAATATGAAATAATAAATGATGAAGATTCATTATTTCTATTTATAACGATGAAAATATGCTTTCTTTTTTTAAGCTTTTCATACAGGTTTATATATTCAACTCTCAATCCACAAACCATCTACACAACAACATTACATGAAATAGACAAAGATACAAACTGCCCTTCTATATGAAATATTAGACTTATAAAATCCTTAATGTTCATAGCTTTTTAACGCCAATCAATCTCACCTGGGTCTAGCTGGTCCTTGGGAACCTACATGTTACCACGAGCTCCACCCTCTCCTCAAAAATACACTATTTCTATAGGACAAAGAACATAGGTTTTGCTTTTCTCTGGTTCTTTTTCTTTCACATTTAAAGTCTGAATAGAGAAAAGCAACCTCACTGAAAGCCTTTGATTTTTATTTATCCGAGAAACTATACATATCGCCATAATATTGTGATATTTATCTAATTATAAGCCTACTCGACATTAACCCTAGGTGGTTTACACACTTCAGCTTCTGACATTTAAAAGCAGTTATATTATAACCTGCTTGTGCATGGTTTCAAGGAGAAATATTTAAGAATTTATATTCATAGATAGATAGATAGATAGATAGATAGTTAGTTAGATAGATAGATAGATAGATAGATAGATAGATAGATAGATAGATAGATAGATAGATAAGGGAAATTTATAATGTACAAATAAGTGCATTTGACATAAATCTATCATTTCTTAGAAAACAGTGAGTTAAACGATAGAGGAAAAATTAAGTCATTTCATTTTCATTATACATCTTTATTTAAACTCTTAAACTTCAGTGTGAATGTCTGGGAGAAACAAAACAGGATATATATTCATCTGAAAGAAGGGGTGGTCGAAGAAAAATTACTCTCATGTGATTAATGATTGTGCTTAAAAGGGCGCTTCCACTGGGATGTAGAAAATTGTCCTTACCAAGAGCTTCTGTCTTTCATTTTCTATTCATTATATATTGTTTCAAGGAAGAATTGAGTTGAATTAAATCATTGGCGATGGTTGGAATTATATCTCCCAGAAAACTAAATTTAACAATGGATTCGATAATTGTTTTTATTCTTTCATAATACTTTTAACATGAATTATAAACATGCATAATGCTTTGAATTTATAAAAAGTCTTGATTCTTACTTACAGTTTTCTACTCTAAAATTTACTCATAGAAAAATTTCAAAACTCTATGATCATTATAATACTGTAATTATTTTGAGTTGTCTTTTTTTTATGCTCATATGTTCATGAATGCACATTCAGAGCCACTTTTCCTTTAAGAAACTAAATTTTAAGGTGTAAGACTATAATTTCATACTTCATCTTCTGACATTTAAAAGCAATTAGATTATGACCTATTTATGCATGGTTCTAAGGAGAAATATTTGAGAAAGCACATTGGAGAAATTTACAATATACAAATAAATGCATTAGACACAAACCTATCATTTCTTAGCAAATGGGGAGGGTTAAATGCTAGAGGATAAAAAATAACTCTTTTCATTTTCATTGTACTCTTAAACTTCAATGTGAATGCCTGAGAGAAATGAAGCATGATATTTATTCATCTGAATGGTGGTAATTTAGCAAATAAAAGGAAATTTAACCTGAACTGAACATTATTAGGAAATTAATCTTAATCTAAAAAAATCATCATGTCCATGTTTGTGCCAATATATAAGCATGCATACATACACATCCCAATAACATAAAATTATAAAAGGAATAGAAATAGTTCCTCTAAAAGTTTCTCTTTTTGTTTTTTATAGTCAGTGTGTGTGTGTGTGTGTGTGTGTATGTGTGTGTGTGTGTGTGTGTGTGTGTGTGTGTGTGTGTGTGTGTGTGTGTGACATTTCACAGAAAGGTCAGAGCACAACTTTAAAGATTTAAAAGGTTCTTTTCATCTACCATTTACATTCCAGGAATCACAAATAGGTCTTTAAGCTTGGCAGCAAGTAGAGTACCTCCCAGCTAATGCTTGTCCCTAATGAGGGTTCTATGACACTGTCATTTCTGCTCTAAACCATACAATTGTGGACTAAAATAAGGTAAGAATGTGAGTTCAGACTTGGGAGAAAAGAAAAAGAAAAAGAAAACAAATAAATGGAGAATGAAGAGGAAGGTAATTTTAACATAAATTTTAAACACAATTATCCCTGCTGCTCTATCACAACTCAACTTTTTCACATTCAAATAGTTTGAGCACAGAATTAAGCAGCAAGTGCAAAGCAATTTTAGGATAGATTTCGTATATTTTTTATTATACTTCTCCATAAACTATATTCTTCTAAACACCAAAATCATTATTTGAAAATTATTTTATTTTATAACATGGGAATAAACTAAGCTCTTAGAACATGAATTCTCATATGTGGTTTCTTAAGTCACAAGGACATTTAGTAACTAAATAAAACAGTATAAGTACATTTCAAGTTTTTTGTTGTCAGCCAAACACAGGAGATCAAGGGCATGAATTCATTTGTTAAAATAGCCTGTTTACCCTAGATATCTTGGGTATTGGGGTTACAAAAAAAGTTAATAAACTAAATTAGAATGCATGTTTGCTCTGTTTTAATTGTAATCATTATAGCTAATAAAATAAAAGTATGTTCCTCTCACATCGTTTATTTTTCATAAAGATAGTCTAGAAATCTACATGCCCAGTCATCCAAGATCCATATTTATGAAGACGGCATTGCATTTTGCTTTTAATTCTGTGGTCCCATGTCTGAGCCTCAAGCCTAGTATTAAAGCAATCAACAATAGAGCCAGTGTTAGGCACCAGCTGGAGTGAGTTAGTTGAGAGTTCACAAGACGTGAAATACATGGTAATGACCTGACTGCTGAGGAAAGATGATAGAGCACTAGAACTATAGATTGGAATGTCTTGGTTATTCAAAGATATCGCAGTAATTGAATAGATGTCCTTAAAAACTCACTTTTCTATAGATGTACTTTAGATAACAAAGATTTATTTTTAAATAAGTATATTGCTCATAGAGTAATTTACACTGCCAGTAGATCTGATTGTGTGTATGTGAGTGTGTATGTACAGAATGCAGATCAGGAGAAACAAGTTCTCTGATCAAAATCAACCACAATTACAAATAAACTGAAAGCTTAAATTCCCACAGTGATTCATGATTTAAGACTTATTTGGAGGAAGAAAGAAGTGACCTTTTCATATCTGTCACAGTAAACATTACTGATATGCATATTATTAGTGATACACATTTCCCAGAGTGTATCAGTAAACACATAAAAGATAAGAATCCACAGAATCTATAATGACTATTCTCAGCTGTCAACTTGACTACATCTGTTATTAATTAAAATAAAAAATGGAGTGCATACCTCTGAGGAATTTTTGCTAAATTGGAAATAGGAAGAGCTCTTCTCGCCTGGACCTTGAGTCAGGAAGACATACATTTAATCTGGGTCACATTTACTTCTGGAAGTCTATATAAGAAGATGGATGAAAGAGCCTTTTGTTCTTTGCCTGCTTGTTTTTGCCTTGCTAGGCAGTCCATTTCTTTGGGATACTACAGGCTACTTCTTTAAGAATCTGGCATATACTGGAGACACCCAGCCTTGTAGACTAACCACTTCTGGGTGCTTCCACTTATCCATTCACAGGCAGTTATTTTTGGACTATCTGGATTGTCTGTGAGTCATTCTACTAATCCTCTTTCCATGTATATAAATGGATCCATCTATAAGCTCTGTTGCTCTAGCAAAATTTGAATCATATAGAACCCAAGCAGTTAGGTGTCAGAGGAAGACAAACCAGGAATGGAGCTGTATAAGAAGAATTCTGAGTACTTAAGAGAACACTCTTAAAAAACAGGAATGAGTCATGTGACCTCAGTTTCTTCAAAACACTGATTTGTTCTTTGAATATGTTGTTATGCCCTTCCCTAGCAAGTACTGAGTTTGCTCCCGATACTTTATTGCATCTTCTGTTTTTATTCAGAATATTTACAGCAAAAACTATGGTGAACTTTACTCATTAATATTTTTTAAATTAAAAAACTTTTTTAAAAACAAGATAAATGTACAGATTTTAAAAGCATTTTGCATTAAAATTATATGAATACATTTTTGTCAGTACTTGATTTTCTTAAAGGTTTGATAGTATGCATTATAATATTACTAGTTACAATGAGCATAAAGTACATGTAAAACAAGATATGACCTGGAAATAGTCAAAGTTTTCTTGGTGTGTAAAGATTAAGCATAATGATTTTTCTTTTATTTTCTTTTGTTTTTTTATCCTTTGTTTTACTAGAACTTCATATAGTCTGTGGGTTGTTTCTGGGGTGTTCAGAGCTTTCTGGGGTTAGCATACAATTATCAGTGACTACATACTATGTCTGTTCTTTTGTGACTGGGTTACCTCACTCAGGATGATATTATCTAGATGCATTAATTTTCTGAAGAATTTCATAAAGTTATTGATTCTGATAGCTCAGTATTAATCCACTGTGTAAATGTACCACAATTCTTGTATCCATTCAAATACTGAAGAATATTTGGGCTCTTTCCAGCTTTTGGCTATTATAAATAGGGCTGCTATGAACATAGTGGTGCATGTGTCTTTGGTATATGTGGGAGCTTCTCTGGAGTATATGCCCAGAAGTGGAATAACTGGGTCTTCAGGTAGTACTATGTCCAATTTTCTGAGGAACTGCCAGACTGATTTGCAGACTGGTTGTAGCAGTTTACAACCCTAAAAAGAGTGAAGAAGTATTCCTCTTTCTCAGCATCCTTGCCAGCATCTGCTGTCACCTGAATTTTTTATCTTAGCCATTCTACCTGGTGTGAGGTGGAATCTCAGGGATGTTTTGATTTGCATTTTCCTGATGGCTAAGGATGTCGAGCTCTTCCTTAGATGCTTCTCAGACATTCGATATTCCTCAATTGAGAACTTTTTGTTTACCTCTGTACACTATTTTTTAATAGGATTGTTTGATTCTCTGGTGTCTAACTCCTTGAGTTCTTTGTATATAGTGGATAGTAGGCCTCTAACAGATGTGGGGTTGGTAAAGATCTTTTACCAATCTGTTGGCTGCCGTTTTGTTTTCTTGACAGTGTCTTTTGCTGTCAATTTGCTAGTGTATGCTCTTTCCAGTTTCTTTTTGGAAGCATTCAGACCTATGAGTTTTCCTCTCAGTGCTACTTTCACTGCATCCCACAGGTTTGGGTATGTTGTGTTTTCCTTTTTATTAAATTCTAGAAAATCCTTAATGCCTTTCTTTATTTCTTCTTTGACCCTGCTATTGTTTAATAAAGCATTCTTTAGTTTCCATGTGTATATGGGCTTTTTGTTGTCTCTGTTGTTATTGAAGACCAACCTTAGACCATGGTGATTTGATAGGATACATGGGAGTATTTCAATCTTCTTATATCTATTGAGACTTGTTTTGTGACCAATTACATGGTCAGTTTTGGAGAAGGTGCTGTGAGGTTCTAAGAAAATACGTATTCTTTTGATTTAGGATGATATGTTCTGTAGATGTATTTTAATTCCAATTAGTTCTTAACCTCTACTAGTTTCACTACATCCTTGTTCAGTTTCTGTTTCCATAATCTGTCCATTTATGAGAGTGGCGTGTTGAGGTCTCCCACTATGATTGTGTGGGGTGCAATGTATTTTTTGAGCTTTGGTAGGGTTTCTTTTATGAATATGGGTGTTCTTGTATTTGGAGCATATATGTTAAGGTTTGAGAGTTCCTCTTGACAAATTTTCCTTGTAATAAGTACAAAGTGTACTCCCTTAATTTTGATAACTTCTGGTTTAATATCTACTTTATTTGATATTAGAATGGCTACACCAGCTTTTTCTTGGGACAATTTGCTTGAAAGATTTTTTCCTAACCTTTTACTCTGAGATAGTGTCTGTCTTTGTCTCTGAGATGAGTTTCCTGTATGCAGCAAAAGGCTGGATTTTGTTTATGTATCCAGTCTGATAGCCTATGTCTTTTATTGAGGAATTGAGTCCATTTATGTTAACAGATATTAAAAAATACTGGTTGCTGTTTCCTGCCATTTTTGCTTTTAGAGGTAGAATTGTGCTTGTGTGTCTTTCTTCTTTTGGTTTTCTTGCTTAGATGTTTTCTTCTTTTTATTATGATGTAGTTTCCCTCCTTGTATTGGGTTTTCTACCTATAATTGGTGATAGTGCTGGGTTTGTGTTCAGATATTGTATAAATTTAGTTTTTGCCTGGAAGATCTTGTTCTCTCCATCTATGGTGATTGAGAGTTTTGATGAGTATAGCAGCTTGCACTGACACTTGTGTTTTATGGTCTGCATGATGTCTGTCCAGGATCTTCTAGCTTTCATACTCTCTGTTGAGAAATCAGGGGTTATTCTGATTGGTCTGCCTTTATATGTTACATGACCTTTTTCCCTTACTGCTTTTAGTATTTTTTCTTTGATTTGGCACTTGGCATTTTGACTATTCTGTGTTGGGAGGAATTTCTTTTCTGGTCCACTCAATTTGGAGTTCTGTAGGCTTTTTTTATACTCATGATCATCTCATTCTTAAGTGTAGGAAAGTTTTTCTCTACGATTTTGTTGAAGATATTTACTGTTCCTCTTAGTTGCTATTCTTTGCCCTCATCTATTCCTATTATCCTCAGGTTTGGTCTTCTCATTGTGTCCTGGATCTCCTGGACATTTTTGGTTAGGAGCTGTTTGGTTTTTGCCTCTTCTCTGACTGTTTTGTCTATTTTTTCAATGTTGTCTTTGGCCCCTGAGATTCTCTCTTCCATCTCTTGTAGTCTGTTGGAGATGCTCGCATCTGTGACTCCTGATTTCTTTTTTAGGTTTTCTACCTCCAGTGTTGTTTCTTTTAGTGTTTTCTTTATTGTTTCCATTTCCATTTTAAATTCCTTCTTCAATTCCTTCATCTCTTTGGTTCTGTTTTCCTCTAGTTCTTTGATTTTTTGAGTGTTTTTGTGTTTCTTTTTAAAAGCTTTTATGTCTTTCTGCTTTTCCTCCCGTTCTTGTTTAAAGATCTCCATCATCACCTTGAGGTATGATTTCAGGCCTGAGTTTTCTTTCTCTGGAATGTTTGGCGGTCTGCTGTTTGCTTTGATGGGAGAGCTGGGTTTTGATGTTGCCAGGTTGTCTTGGTTTCTATTGGGTAAGTTCTTTAACTTTCCTCCTGCCATCCTGTTGTCTTTGATTATAAGTGGCCTTGTTGTCAGTGATTGATTGATTACCTTCTCTCCCATGTACCTGGCCTGTGTCCCTGGATCTCTGCTGTTTTAGGTGGCAAATGACTTGAGCATTCGATCTGCACGCAATGGCCTTGCTGGTGAAAGCCAAGTCCTTATGGCAGAGTTCCTGCTCCCCTGAACCTATCAGGGGGGCAGTGCTTTCCGCATGCCCGGTCTAGCCCTCTCTGCACCCTGGTACTTACAGCACAGTCTTGCCAGGCCTGTGTCCCTGGATATCTGCTATTCCCAGTAGCAAATGGCCTGACATTTGGTCCACATGCAAGGGCCTTCCTGGTGGAAACTGAGTCCCTATGGCAGAGTTCCTGCTCCCCTGGACCAATCGAGGTGGGGGGGGCGCACTTTCTGTGTTCTCAGCCCAGACCTTTCTGTGCCCTGGCTTCTTTCAGTGCAGTCTCACCGGGTCTGCGTCCCTGAATCTCTGCTGTTCCCAGTGGCAAATGGCCTACTCATAAATTTCTTAACCCTCGAAGTATACATTGTCTAACACTCTGAATAATGTTGGCTATTGAATAAGGCTTTGACAGGCCTAATTCATTGATTCTATTCTCCAAGCTCCCACCCCTCCTGGAATAATGACCGACAAGCTTGATGATGATCATAAAAAATGTATTTGTGTTCCAGAGAGAGGAAATAACTTGGCAAACAATAGAAATCTAATTATCCAAGCAAATATTATAGAAGCAATTGATAACTTGCTCACTAATCCAAACTATTTATAGTATTTCATTAGAATCTTTGGTGATTTTTAACAAGGGTTATAAAACAAAGAACCTTTTACCAAAGGAATATTCTGTGACTTCTCATTTGCTTTACCTCAGGCCTCTGTGAAACTGGGTACATAGAGAAGTAGGCTGTGATTTTAGAAGGTTGTTAAAAAAATATTATGATGAAAATATAAAGAAGATTCTCAATAAAATTAACAACAGAAGTCTCCTCTCTCTTAGCTCATTTGTGTGCTTTTAATAGTCTGGTGCCCTAGAAAGAATAGTGAGGCAAACACATTTCTGTTAAATTTCCTCCAAAATCATAGCTCTTTCTCACCTTGCCATATATTAATGTTACTTATAAATATACTTAAAATTTTGGAAAATAATTAATCTGTGAACATTGTAAGCAAACAATGTAAAAGAGAAACACAATTTCCTCTAATTTATATTTTAAATCTTTAAAATCTAAACAATTTTAACTTTCACTTTTTTATTTGTTAATTGAAGATTTTTTAAAGTAGGTTTTAATATTTTTATTATCATTTTGTGTTATTAAGATTTGTCTTGTTTTGACTAAGACTATAAGGAATAATTTATGTCTGGGTATAAAAGTAACTCACCATATGTAGTTGTTGTCTCAGAGGCTTACTGTTGAATAAGCTCAACCTCTATAGTTCTTTCTAAACTCTGGGTAGATGGTTCAACTCAACTGTCCTGGTTCATACTCTTCTCCAATCTTCCTGATTCAAACTGGCTTTACTCAGCTTCTTGCTGAGTTGCCCTGCTTGGCATGAAACTAACTCTAGCAATCTGTTCTAATCTTCTGGCTGCTTCTCATTCTGAGATTAATTCTGTCTTCATATATAAGCTGTCTCTGTAAAACTGTCCTAGTAAAGTTACCACCTCCTCCTCCTCCTCCTCCTCCTCCTCCTCCACCTCTTTTCTCCCTCTTTTCTCCCTCTCTCTTTCTCTCTCCCTCTGTCTGTCTCTCACACACTCTCACTCTCTCTCTTTGTCTCTGTCTCTCTTTCTCCCCCCTCCCTCCCTCCCTCCCTCTCTCTCTAACTCATTCTACCATATATTCCTCAGATCCATCACTTTGTCTGCCTCTCAATTAAATGCCAATTTCAAACATGGCTGCTTTCTTCTACAAACTAAATTTATCTACACTGTTATGGATTAACTGATTGTTTGAAGGGTACGTGTGTATTTCAGACAGAGGGATTAAAATTGTGCCATTCTATCCAGATCACATAGCCCTAGAAGGTCTTTAGATATGATCCCTTGCCAAAACAGCCATGTTGATGGATTAAAATTCCTCTACATTTGGCTAAATTATTTTGATGTAGCATTTTGTATGTTATTATAAAGAATATAAGAAAATCATTCTCTATACGTAAATGAAATTACAACTTTTCAATCAAATTAAAATGACACTTTCTTTAGTCATTGGACTCTCCAAAGAGATATTAATTGTACGGTATGCCAAGCAATTACTTTTGCTTATTTTCTGGTATTTACCAGTTGCTCAGACACCAATGTTATTCCAATTATGTGCTAGGCCTCATGGAGGTAGCTTTCAAGTTAAATCTAATATGTATTTTCTGAGTCCTATATCCAAGGTGTATAGTATCTTCAAAAATAGGAATTTACTTTTCATTAGCAATAGACTATAATGTTTTGAGAATTTCATGAATAGCCCAGACTAACAACTCAGCTGAAAGCCTCTTGGGCCTGGTGTTGGGGTTTCTATTAGCCTGGAGCTTAGAATAGGTGTATTGTCAATTCATATGGAAAATTTTCATTTAAAATATATATATGTGTGTTTATACAACTTCTATGTGGATATATTTATACTTTAGTAAAAAACAAATTTTAAAAGGCCATGAATTTGTAAAGGGTAAGGCACTTGAGAAGCTTAGAAGAGAAGAAAGTAGAAATTACATATATTATAGTTTCAAAATTATACTTAAAAAGAAACTGCAGTAGAAATTAATGGTTACATTTTCAGTGAAGATACCAAAGATACTAAGTGTTTTTGCTGACTTTTATAATGCCTCTGAAAAATGCCTTTTAGAGATTAGCTGTGCCATTTTTGATAGTGAGTATGTAGGTAATTTAATACAAAATTATATTTAATATAAGGCATATGGAATTTAGGATTTAAAGTGGCTTTTCTTTTAAAATACAATTTTCATAGTTTAGAAAAGGAACATATGAAAACTACTCCAAAATAAGCAAAAAAAAAAAAAAAAAAAAAAAAACAATTTTCTGTGATTAATACTGGACCAACAATATTTTTATGACAAATTCTAAGTATAAATTATTTTATCTAAATTTAATTATGATATAAAACTATTCAAGTGGTCAGAAAAAATGATCTTCTATCTTCAACTAGTTCTGTATTTTACTTTTTTCAGGAAAAAAATGGGCAAACAGTGAGTTTGCCAAAAAAGAGTACAAAGGGAGGAGCTGTGTTGTCAAACAACTTAAAACAGATTGCCTCTTGGTACTTAGCAATCTAGGTGGAATTGGTCTGAATTCCTAATATCACAGAAATGCTATTTGCTGAGAACTATTGCAGATCTGGGAAGTACTGAAACATCAAAGCTCCTTCAGGGTACCAAGTAAACTTGGTCCTTTGCCAAGCAAGTCTGCAGATCTACCACTCAGGAAAAGAGCATGAGGACTGCATAACAAGTCTCTGACATATCAGGTCTTTGTGGCTGAGTCTTGAAGGCTTACTGCCCAGGTCCGAATCCTCAGGAACAAGGAACCTCTGGCAAATCTGCCTTTGCAAGTCTTGAAGGCAATTCTTTATTCCTTCACTAGTGAGCTGGCCTCTTGGCTTTAAAAGAATAGTGCTTTGGACTCAAGTTACTGAGGAGCAGAACTGGGACTTGGCTCCAAAGCCTTCTATATTCTCTTTTCTTTATATTCTCCCGCTTCTGTTTGGCTCTGCAAATTTTGTGTCTGCAGCCTTCTAACATCCTAATTAGTTAGAAGACAGCTAAACATTGATTGGCTGAATGGGTATGCAAATAAGACCAAAAGTAGATCCAATCAAGGAAGAAATGTCAAACCTTGTGTGGGAAGAGAAGAGCCCTGAGCCCATCAAAAGCTGGTAAAAGTTTACCAGGCCCATGAGTCTGTCTTTAGCCTGGGGATGTTTCTATTTGTTCCAAATTGCTTTTTCTTTGGGTTTGTTGTTGTTGTTGTTGTTTGTTTTTTTTTTGTTTTGTTTTGTTTTGTTTTGCACCTTCTCCAATAGCTATCAGCAATGTCCTTTCTGTGACTTTTTTACTCTGGATGTTTAAAGTGCCCAAAATTGTCAGAAAACTGAGTACTAAAATTCACCCACAGTAGAGGCCAGGCTACCATCCTGAACACCAGATAAGATCAAAACCCTACCCTGCTCACCCAGAGTAACCCTAATGGTCCCTCCTCTTCTCATAATTATATTCTGTTCCCTACCTCTAGCATAAATAAGCCTTATACTTTAGAAGAAGTAGATTGAGACCAGGATAGCTCCCTGAAAACCGAGTTAACTACCCCCTTGCCCTGTCCACACATGCCCAGTAAAAACTGAGTGACCTCTCCTCTCTTTGTCACCATATCCAGACCCATACTTCTGGCAGAAACTTCCCACTCCACTAGAAGCCAGATCAGCATCTTGTACTCCAGAGACTAAGCCAGTTTTATAAAAAAATAAATAAATAAATAAGGCAGAAGTTTCCTACCATACCAGAATCCAGGCTAGCATCCTAAAACACAGACACCCCCTCAGTCAGATCACAGGATGCACACATCAGCAGAACTCCAGCCTCCAACTTGGACTGAAATCTCCTGCTGTGCAAGAAGCAATCCAAGCCATCAAAACCCCAGCCTGCAACTTAGGTGAAGATCCTTTACTCAATCACAGGCCACTCCAGCTAAAAGAACAGAGTGAAATAGAACCCATCCAACAAAGATACACTCAGAAATCATATATATATATATATATATATATATATATATATATATATATATCCACAAGATTACAAGATGGCTAATTATCTAAATTGTGTAAGAAGTCAACAAAAGCTAAGGCAATATGCTACCACCAAAGTTCACTCATCCTAATACAGCAAGCCCTGAATATTCCAACATTGGTAAGACATAAGAAAATGACCTAAAAACCAACTTAATAAAGATGATAGAGGTTCTAAAAGAGGAAATTCATAAATGCCTTAAAGGAATTAAGAAGAAGAAGAAGAAGAAGAAGAAGAAGAAGAAGAAGAAGAAGAAGAAGAAGAAGAAGAAGAGGAGGAGGAGGAGGAGGAGGAGGAGGAGGAGGAGGAGGAGGAGGAGGAGGAGGAGGAGGAGGAGGAGGAGGAGGAGGAGGAGGAAAGAAGGTCAAAAAATTGGAGGATGCTCAGTAGTGGCAGCACATGTCTTTTATACAAAAATTTGACACGCAGAAGCAAGCAACGTTGGAAGTTCAATACCAGCTGTGTCTACAGGATTAGTTCATGGACAGCAGCTCTAAACAAAGAAACCCTCTCTTAAACATGTTGTATAATATACCATATTCTTGAACATTCTGGACAGATTATCTGGACATGTCTTGTCTGTTATCAACAGCAACTGTTTACCAATTGAAAAGTGGGAAGCAATAATATTCCTCTGACCAGTTTTCTCTTAAAGCCATTTCCATAATGACAATAATTATTGGACTTAATTATAGTTTTATTTCAGTCACTCTGATAATAAAAAGCTGAAGAAATAAAAAATATTCCCAAAAAAGCTAAAAAAAAAGAAAGAAAAAAGAAGGGAAGAAATCAATAAATCCTATAAAGAGTACTATAAAAGACAAGGGAAAAATTTGAACAAAATAAATAAAACTGATTAAGACCTGAAAATAGAAAGACAAACAATAAAAACAAACTGAGGGAATTCTAGAAATGGAAAATCTAGCCAAGTGAACAGGAACTACAAATAAAAGCTGCACCAACAAAATACAAGAGATGAAAGAGAGAGTCTCGGGTGTTGAATATCATAGAAAAAAATTAGATACGAGGCACTCAGGACATCTGCCACCAGGAAAAGCAGAGATCCAGGGACACAGACCTGGTGAGATGGTGCTCTGAGTAGCCATGGAACAGAGGTTCAGGGGAGCAGAAATCCTGCCTTAGGGTGTCTGTTTCCAGCCAGCAACCCATGCGTGCAGAACAGGCACTCAGGCCATCTGACACCAGGAACAGCAGAGATCCAAAAACACAGGCCTGGTGAGACAGCATTCCGAGTAGCTGGGGAGCAGAGAGGTCTGAGCTGAGCGCGCAGAAAGTGCACCCCTCTCCATGATTGATTCAGGGAAGCAGGTACCCTGCTTTAGGGTGTCTGTTTTCAGCCAGCAGGCCTTGCATGCAGAACAGGCCATCTACCACCAGGAGCAGCAGAGATCCACAGACACAGGCCTGGTGAGATGGCAATACGAGTAGCCAGTGAACAGATAGGTCTGTGCCAGGCATGTGGAAAGTGTGCCCCCCCATTGGTTCAGGGGAGCAGGAAGCCTGCCGTAGGGTGTCTGTTTCCAGCCAGCAACCCATGTGTGCAGAACAGGCACTCAGGACATCTGCCACCAAAAACAACGGAGATCCAGGGACACAGGCCTGATAAGAAGGCATTCCGAATAGCTGGGGTGCAGAGAGATCTCTGCTGAGTGCACGGAAAGTGAGCCCCAACTGCTTGGTTCAGGGAAACAGTAACCTGGCATTGGGCTGTTCCCAGCCAGAGGCCTTTGAGTGCAGAACCAGTGCTCAGGCCATCCGCCACCAGGAACAGCGGAGATTCTGGAACACAGGCCAGGTATAAGGGAGAGGCAAGAACCAAACACTGAAAACAAGACCACAAATAAACACAGACAACAAGAAGGCAAGAGGAAAACGAAAGAACATACCCAGGGAAACCAAGACAACCTGGCAACACCAGAACCCAGCTCTCCCACTAGAGCAAACAGCGGAATGCCAAATACTCCAGAAAAAGAAGACTCAGACCTGAAATAATGCATCAAGATGATGATAGAGATCCTTAAACAAGAATGGAAGGAAAAGTATAAAGAATTAGAAGCTTTTTAAAAGGAAACAAAAAAAAAAAAAAAAGAAAAAAAAAAGAAAAACTCTCAAAAAACTCAAAGAACTAGAGGAAAACAGAACCAAAGAGATGAAGGAAAGGAAAAAGGAGTTGAAAACCGAAATGGACACAAAAAGGAAAACACTAAAAGAGACAACCCTAGAGATAGAACACCTAAAGAAGAAATCAGGAGTCACAGATACAAGCATTTCCAACAGACTAAAAGAGAAGGAAGAGAGAATCTTGGACGCCAAAGAAAACATTGAAAACATAGACAAAACAATCAAAGATGCAGAGAAGATGCAAAAACCAAAAAGCTCCTAACCCAAAATGTCCAGGAGATCCAGGACACAATAAGAAGACAAACCTAAGAATAATAGGAATAGAAGAGGGTGAAGAATATCAAATAAGAGGCACAGTAAATATCTTCAACAAAATTGTAGAAGAAAACTTCCCTACCCTTAACAATGAAATGATCATGAACATAAAAGAAGTTTACAGAACTCCAAATAGGTTGGACCAGAAAAGAAATTCCTCCTGACACATAATAGTCAGTATGCCAAGTGCCCAAAGGAAAGAAAAAATACTAAAAGCAGTAAGGGAAAAAGGTCATGTAACATATAAAGGCAGACCAATCAGAATCACACCCGACTTCTCAATAGAGACTGTGAAAGCTAGAAAAGCCTGGACAGACATCATGCAGACCCTAAGAGAACACAGGTGCCAGCCCAAGTTGCTATACCCAGCAAAACTCTTAATCACCATGAATGGAGAGACTATGATAATCCAAGACAAAACTAAATTTACAAAATATCTGACCACAAACCCAGCAGTAAAACCAATTATAGGTGGAAAACAGAATACAACTACATCCTAATAAAAATAAAAAAAAAAAAAAAACTCCTAATCAAGAAAACAAAAAGAAGAAAAACATATGGGCACAATTCAACCTCCAAAAGTAAAAATAACAGGAAAGAGCAACCACTATTTCTTGATATCTGTTAACATAAATGGACTCAATTCCCCAATAAAAGGATATAGGCTATCAGACTGGATACATAAACAAAATCCAGTATTTTGCTGCATACAGGAAACTCATCTCAGAGATAAAGACAAACACTATCTCAGAATAAAAATTTGGGGGGAAAACTTCCAAGCAAATGGCCCCAAGAAGCAACCTGGAGTGGCTATTCTAATATTAAATAAAGTAAATTTTCACCCAAAAGTTATCAAAATAGATAAGGAAGGACACTTTTTACTCATTACAGGAGAAATTTGTCAGGAGGAACTCTCAATCCTTAACATATATGCTCCAAATACAAAAGCACCGATATTCATAAAAGAAACCCTACTAAAGCTCAAAAAATACATTGCACTGCAAACAATAATAGTGGGAGACCTCAATACCCCACTCTCACCAATGGACAGATCATTGAAACAAAAAATGAACAAAGGCACTGTAAAACTAGCAGAGGTTGTGAACCGACTGGAATTAGTAGATATCTACAGAACATATCATCCTAAAACAAAAGAATACACCTTCTTCTTAGCACCTCATGGTACCATCTCTAAAATCGACCACATAATTGGTCGCAAAATGTGCCTCAATAGATATAAGAAGATTGAAATACTCCCATGCATCCTTTCAGATCACCATGGTCTAAGGCTGGTCTTTAATAACAACAAAGACAACAAAAAGCCCATATGCACATGGAAACTAAACAATACTATATTAAATGGTAGCAGGGTCAAAGAAGAAATAAAAAAAGAAATTACAGATTTTCTAGAATTCGATGAAAATGAAAACACAACATACCCATACCTATGGGATGCAATTAAAGCAGTACTGAGAGGAAAACTCATAGTGCTGAGTGCTTCCAAAAAGAAACTGGAGAGAGCATATACCAACAACTTGAGAGCACAGCTGAAAGCTCTAAAACAAAAGGAAGCAGATACACCCAAGAGGAGTAGACGGCAAGAATTAATCAAACTTAGGGCAGAAATACCAAATAGAAACAAAAAGAACCATTCAAAGAATCAACAAAACCAAAAGCTTATTCTGTGAGAAAATTCACAAGATTGATAAACCCTTACCAGACTAATTAAAGAGCAAAGAGAGAGTATCCAAATTAACAAAATCAGAAATGAATGAGCAGACATAATAACTTAAACTGAGGAAATTCAAGAAATCATCAAATCCTACTACAAAAGCCTATACTCAACAAAGCTGGAAAATCTGGAGTATATGGATGAATTCCTAGACAGATACCAGATACTAAAGTTAAACCAGGACTAGGTAAACAATCTAAATAATCCCATAACACCTATAGAAATAGAAGCACTCATCAAAAGTCTCCCAACCAAAAAAAAGTCCAGGTCCAGAAGGGTTCAGTATAGAATTTTATCGGATATTTATTGATGACCTAATACCAATACTCTCCAAACTATTCCACAAAATAGACTCAGATGGAACACTACCTAACTCACTTTTTGAGGCTACAATAACCCTCATTTCTAAACTTCACAAAGACCCTACAAGGAAAGAGAACTTCAGACCAATCTCACTTATTAACATTGATGCAAAAATACTCAACAAATTCCTTGCAAACTGAATCCAAGAACACATCAAAATGATCATTCACTATGATAAAGTAGGCTTCATCCCTGGGATGCAGGGATGGTTTAATATATGGAACTCAATCAATGTAATCCATCATATAAACAAACTCAAAGAAAAAAAACCACATGGTCATCTCACTAAATGCTGAGAAAGCATTTGACAGAATTCAACACCCCTTCATGTTTAAAGTCTTGGAAAGAACAGGAATCAACAGCCCATACCTAAACATAATAAAAGCAATATACAGCAAACCAACATCCAACATCAAACTTAACTATGGGAAACTTGAAGCAATCCCACTAAAATCAGGGACTCAACAAGGCTCAACATTCTCCCCCTACTTATTCAACATAGTACTGGAAGTTCTGGCCTAAGGAATTAAACAGCAAAAGGAAATCAAAGGGATACAAATTGGAAAGGAAGAAGTAAAAAACATCACTATTTGCAGATGACATGATAGTGGACTAATGTGACCCCAAAAATTCCAACAGAGAACTAATATATCTTATAAACAACTTCAGCAAAGTGGCAGGATATAAAGTTAACACAAATCAGTAGCCTTCCTCTACTCAAAGGACAAACATGTGGAGAAAGAAATTAGGGAAAAGATACCCTTAACAATAGTCACAAACAATATCAAATACCCTGGTGTGACTCTAAATAAGCAAATGAAGGACTTGTATGACAAGAACTTCAAACCTCTAAAGAAGGAAATCAAGGAAGATCTCTGAAAATGGAAAGCTCTCCCATGCTCATGGATTGGAAGGATCAACATTTTAAAAATGGCCATCTTACCAAAAGTATTCTACAGATTCAATGCAATCCCCATCAAAATAGCAACCCAATTCTTCATTGAGTTGGAAAGAGCAATGTGCAATGTCATCTGGAATAAAAAATACCTAGAATAGAGAACTCCATCCTCAACAACAAAAAAACATCTGCGGGAATCACTATCCCTGACTTCAAGCTATATTACAAGGCAATTGTGCTGAAAACTGTATGGTACTGGTACAGAAATAGGCATATGGGTCAATGGAATAGAATAGAAGATCCAGAAATGAGCCCTCATGTATATGGTCACCTTATTTATGACAAAGGAGCAGTAAACATTCAATGGAAAAAGGACAGCCTATTCAACAAATGGTGCTGGTCCAACTGGCACTCAGCATGCAAAAGAATGAAAATAGACCCTTTCTTATCTCCTTGTACAAAGCTCAAGTGTAAGTGGATCAAAGATCTCCACATTAAGCCAGATACACTGAAACTATTAGATGAGAAAGTAGGGAAAACCTTAGAACACATAGGCACAGGAGAAAATTTCCTGAACAAAACACCAATGGCTCAAGCTCTAAGGTCAAAGATTAACAAATGGGACTTAATGAGATTGCAAAATTTCTGTAAGGCTAAGGACATCGTCAAGAAAACAAAACGGCAACCAACAGAATGGGAAAAGATCTTTACCAACACCACATCAGATAGAGGCCTAATATCCAAGGTATACAAGGAACTCAAAAAGCTAGACACCAGAGAATCAAATAACCCTATTAAAAAATGGGGTACGGAGCTAAAAAAACGTTCTCAGTTGAGAAACACCGAATGGCCGAGAAACATCTGTGGAAGTGCTCGACATCCTTAGCCATCAGGGAAATGCAAATGAAAACAACCCTGAGATTCGACCTCACACCAGTCAGATTGGCCAAGATCCAAAAATCAGATGACAGCAGATGCTGGCAAGGCTGCGGAAAAAGAGGAACACTTCTCCACTGTTGGTGGGGTTGCAAACTAATACAACCACTCTGGAAATCAGTCTGGCGATGCCTCAGAAAATTGGATATAGTACTACCTGAAGACCCAGCTATTCCACTTCTGGGCATATACCCCAGAGACACTTTAATACACAACAAAGATATATGCACCACAATGTTCATAGCGGCTCTATTTATAATAGCCAGAAGATGGAAAGAACCCACATGTCCTTCAGAAGATGAATGGATACAAAAATTGTGGTACATTTATACAATGGAATACTACTCAGCCACCAGAAACAATGACTTAACCAAATTCTTAAGAAAATGGCTGCATCTAGAGAATATCATCCTGAGTGAGATAACCCAGTCACAAAAGAACAGACATAATATGCTGTCACTGATATTGGGATGCTAACCCCAGAGGCTTGCACTCCCCCAGAAACAACTCACAGACTGTATGAAGTCCAAGAAATAAAGAAAGCAAAAAATATATATATTTACAAAACAAGAAGACTTTGACTATTTCCATGTTGCGTTTTGTTTTGCATGTACTTTACGCTCATTGTAACTATTAGGTTTTCAATGAATACTGTCAAGCCCGTGAAAAAAATCAAGTACTGACTAAAAAATATATTCACATAGTTTTATGTAAAAATATTTTAATATCTGAAAAAACAGTACTGACAAAAATGTATAATTTTAAGCAAAAAATGTTTAAAATCTGTACATTTATCTTACATTTATCTTTGTTTTGTAAAATAAAGTCGTTTAAAAAAAAAAGAATCACAAAGGAAAAAAAAAAAGATTGAAAGATGTCCCATGATCATAGATAGATAGAATCAAAAAAATAAAAATGGCCATCCTACCAAAAACAATATACATACTCAATGTAATTTCCACCGAATTTAAACACAACACTACAGACCTTAAAAGGACAATATTCAACTCCATATAGAAAAACAAACAAACAAACAAAAAGAAAGAGATAGGTAAAATAACATCTGGACATACCACCATCCCTGATTTCAAGCTCTACTGCAGTGCAATAGTTAATAAAATCTGCATATTATTGACATAGTGTAGGGAGCCGTTTGTGTCACACCCAAACATGGCGCCGGCTTCCCGCTGAGAACTCAGCAACAGAGCTGTTGCCCAGCCAAGAGACTTAATGCGCATGCGCCACATATGTCATAGCCAGATCTCGGGGCATACTATTGAGTTACTGGAGGGCGCACCAATCAGGTAGCGACACGAGTCTCCTAGGCATATATAGCAGTGCATTTCTCCCCCACGTGGAGAGGGAGATAGTGGAGAGATTGCGAGAGACCCCACGTGGAGAAATGGCAGAGAGATACCACGTGGAGAGAGACCCGATAGGAGAGATTGCGGGAGATCCCAAGTGGAGAGAGACTGGGCAGAGAGATCGCACGTGGGAGACTGCATGTGAGAGGTCGCCTAGACAGTAGACCCCGGTAGGGAGTCCCCGGCTCAGAGAGAAGTTTCCTGCTCAAGAAGTCCCCTGCTCAAAGTGCTGTACAATAAAGGTTATCCGAAGAAGAATGTTTGTTTGTTGCACGCCTGTTCCTATCGGCGGGAAGCGTGGGCGCGTGACAACATAGAAACAGACAGGCTTATCAACAGAATAAAGTTAAAAGCTAAAATGTGAATTCAACTCCTATGGATGCCTGACTCTTTATAAAGAATTCAGAAGTACATAATGGCAAATAGAAAGCATTTTAATAAATGGTGCTGGATGTAGGTATGTAGAAGAATATAAATAGATCCATATCTAATCACTCTACACAAGACACAAATCCAAGTTTAGCTATACCTACTCTAAATTAATTAATTCCTAGATAAACCCAAGCTAGTTAACAGATATATGAGAAAAATTATTTAAACCATTAAAATTTGAAGCTGTTTTATAAAGCAGTAGTGACTTGTGGGACCCTGGAGATGAAGGGGTACCCTGATTCTGGGTCGAGATAAGTAAAAAACCCCAGGGACCCTAAGAGACAGCAGGCAGCTTCCTAGTCTCCAGGGAGATCGGGCTCCTCTCACACAGCTACAGACCCCTAGAGCCCTCTGTAGAGAGGTTTGAGTCACATAGGTCATGCCCCAAGTTGCTCCTCTATGGGTGAGGATGTGAGATAGGCTTAAGACAAAACAGTCACACCCAGAGACCCTCCCCCACCTGTGAGGATGTGACCACAAGTTACTTAGGCTCAAGACAGAGCAGGTCCACACCCCTAAATATGTAGATGAGGTATCCCCAAACTCCCAGACTGAGCCAATAGGAAGTACCTGCTGTTAGACTCTGAACCATCCCAAAACTGTATATATGAGTCCTGTCTGCAGGAATTACTCGATTGCCAGAGAGCTTTTGTCATAAGAGCTATAATACTTCCACTGGGAAGAGATGTGCTCTCCCAAAATTATTGCCATCACCAGAAGCTTCCCTTCACCCCTCAGTGGCTAGCCAGTCTTCCGCTGGCTCATCCTGGCCTGACATCCTGCGGCAATGGCGGAGACAGAAGCAGGGCAGCACCAGCAGTGGAGGCAGAACTGATTTTCCCTCCCTGACTAGAGATCTCTGTGTGGGGTCTCCAGAACACAGCCCACAGTAACTGATACAACATTAAACATACTCAGTCATAGCTTCAGCTTTCATACCTCCAGAAGTGACTGAAAAAGCATGTGCAAATGAGCTCTCTTATGAGAACCAGTTGATCATTTTTAAATATAGATGTGTGTTTTCTAAAAACTACTTTCACTTTATAAACTCACAATTGATATTTTAATACCAAAATTAAGTTTTAATAGTGAAATATGACATAATCTTTCAGAAGAAAAATGAAGAATGGGTATAAAGTTACCAATAACTTACAGGATCTATATACAGAATATTGAGAACAGGGATTAAAAATAACATAACTAAATGAAAAGATACACTGCTCATGGATTAGAAAATTAAGCATAATAAACATGTCAGTTCCCCCAAATTAATATAAAACTTTGTCCTTAGCAAATCCAGAGAGATTTTTTTTTTACTTAGATGTAATCATAAAAACTCATATGTGCTGGATGGTATTGTGTCGACTTAACACAAGCCAGAGTCATCTGAGAGGAAGGAACCTCTATTGAGAAAATACCTCTATAAAATGCCTCCATAGGGCACTTTGTTAATTAGTGATGCATGGAGAAAGCCTAGTCCATAGTGGGTGGTGCCATTCCTAGACTGGTGTTTCTGAATTATATATATATATAATATTATATATAATATATATAACAAGCTGAGCAAGCTATGGGGATCAAGCCAGTAAGTAGCACAACTCCACAGTCTCTGTATCAGCTCCTGTCTCCAGGTCCTTGCCCTGTTTAAGTTCTTGTCCTGACTTCCTTCCATGGTAAACAGTGATATGTAAGTACACATTAAATATCCCTATTTTCCCCAACTCGTTTTTTGGCAATAGTGTTACATCTCAGCAAAAGAAACCCAAACTACAACGGGTTGATACCAGCAGAGTGGGGTATTGTGAACAACCCAACCATGTTTTTGGAAGGATTATGAAAGGATGTTTGAACTTTAAGACAGATGATCCATTGACTATTGAAAGTTTGAAAATAATTATGTTGAGAGCAAATCAAAAGAAAGAGGCCTGGTTTTCAGAAAGAAGCGAAGATTCTACCAGGCCATTTGTATGAAGAACTTGTAGTTCTAGTCAGCTGGGAATGAAGAACTGACTGTGGTTAACAAGAAACTAAAATTATTAAAGTAAGATCCTTATTTTACTAGGACCATTGATGCTGGTTAACTTGGCTAAGAAAGTAGTGGTGATTGAGAAGAGACCAATATTACTGAGGTGAAATCTTCTGGGAAGGTTTTCCTGAGAGTCAGCATGTAGAAACTGTGTTCAGAGATGGATAAGGTTGCACCTCATACAGGCAGACATTTGGGTGGCAATAGTTTTGAAGGCATGAGGGAAGGCATAGAAAGGTCCCTGAAGAAAGTCCAGGAGAACTATATTTAATGCCATTTGTAACCTTGTGTTTTTCCATCCATCCACTTTAATAAGAGACTTCTTTTATATGAATAAATGTTTATGCTAATAACTTTGACTCTGCTTCTTGACTAGCTCAAATTTTAATTACCCATTTATTTTCTTCTATGTCATGCTGTATGGCTGGGTAAGTTTCCTGTGCCTGACTATTTTCTCAGAACTCCTATCTTTCTACCAGATGTCCTACCTTTTAATCTTGCTTCAGCTCACTGGCCAATCAGCTTCTTATTGAAGGGTGACGCTTATTTTCAGTATAAAAGATTATCAATACTGAGAACCTATGAGTGAAAGTATAAACCAGTTGCAGCAAGTGATCTCAGCAATTTGGAGATGCCAGTACCATGGGATAACTAAAAGGAATAGCAGCAGTGGAGGAGTGGTGGCTACTCAAGCTTAAAGGAAAATTGTGTGAGCTGCAGAGGGAAGAGCTGGAAAAGTGATCTAAAGGTCATGGAGGAGGCCCAAAGATCGTTAGTGAACCCAGGATACTGGAACCTGAAAGTAAGGAAATATCAACATTTTTTATTATTATTCTTAACTGTGGAATTGAGAGGCTGAATTTTTAAAAGAGATTTAAGGTTTTAAAAGACACTTTAGATGTTTAAAGAGATTTTAATTTTAAAGTGTTTGAATTGGTACAGACTATGAGAAATTTTAAATTTGCAAAATATTTTACATTGTGGTATTACTAATATGTGATCTTAGAAAGAATAAGAAAGAAAAGGTTGTGGCTTAATAGAAACATACTTGTGTGTCATGTTGTAAAGAGGTCAATTGTCCTAAATGGTTCTGTGTCATCTTGACCCAAGCTAGAATTATCTGAAAGGAGGAAACCTTAGTTGAGAAAATGTTTTCATAAGACACTGCTGTATGACACTTAATTATTTAGGGGTTGAAAGAGAAGGGCCAAGTCCATTTTGAGTGGTGCCATCTTTAGGCTAGGGGTACTAGGTTCTGTATGAAATAAGAGCAAGCCATGAAGATCAAGCCAGGTAGCAACACCCCTCAATGGCCTCTGCCTCAGCTCCTGCCTCTTGTTTCCTTCATTGTTTGAGTTGCTGTCCTGACTTCCTTCCATGATGAACAGGGATACAAAAGTATAACCCAAATATGCCTGTTCCTCCCCAGGATGCTTTTTGTTCATGGCATTTCATCACAACAATAGAAACCTAAATAAAGACAGCATATTCAAAAAGATAGTTAAAAGCAAAACTAAATAGAAAACAAAGACAATTGAAGAATAAGGAAATGAAAGAATTTGTTCTACTGCATTTCAGGCTATATATGATAGCTGCTGCAAGACTGTTATATTACTGTAGAGCTAGATGTATATATGAATTAACTGAGAAAGCAGAGATAAAACCCAAACAAATATGTCAAAAAATGCAGAAGCAGTCAACAGAAGAAAAGACAATCTTGGGAAGATGGTTCTAGAACAACTGGAGAGCCATAGACAGAGCATAGAACAGACATTTCACCAAGTCTCACATTTTATACAAAAAGTAATTCACTGTAAACTATGTATTCAAATATAAAATGGAGAACTTTAAAATGTGAAACAGAAAAATTTTAAGGTCTATGAAGAGCAAAACTGTTATTAAACTTATTAGACGTGACACTCAAAAACATCAAATAAAAATGTGGCAAACTGAACTCACAAATTGAAATGTTTCAAAATTATCCTAGAAAAAAGATGAAAAGATAAGCTAAGAATAGAAGAAAGTATTTGCCCATCTTATGGCTGATAAGTGATAAGGAGAATCTTACATGCTCGTTATATTTCTTTTTTCAAAAGTATCCTAAAGACAACAAACATTTTTTTTTTTTCTGAAGAAGATAAGTAAAGGAAGAAAATCACTTAAAATATTTAATGTCATAGATCACTGAGTGACGAATCATCTCCCTCCTATGGGACAACTAAAAGAAATTGCACACAAATAGAAATGGTAGATTAAGACAATGGATTGTTGACACAGTACTGCTTGTGGTATTCTGGAGTTTCGTTTAAGGAAAACTAAGCACAAACTGCTGTGAGGAAGAGACAGAAGCAGCAAGCACGGGGCCTACTCAGGTCTGCACATGTCTTCTGATTTCAGGTTAGTGTTTTTATGAAACTACTGAGTATATGAACAAGTGTCTCTTTGAATTTGTGCCTTCTCTTGGGACTCTTTTTTCCCCCTGTTGGTTTGCTTTGTTTGACTGATATGGGATGTTTTCTATTTTTATCTTATTATATTTTATTTTGTTATTACCTCTTACAAATCTTTTTTTTTTTTTTTTTTCCTAATGAGAAAGGGAGTGGATCCGGGTGGGAGGGGAAGTTGGAAAAAAACTGGAAGAATAGAAGGATGGGAAATTTTAACAAGTGTATATTGTATGAGAAAATATATCTATAATAAGAGAGAAAGATATTTTTAAAGAGGTATGAAGGAAAGAGAATAATGCAGCCATTACTTCTTCCTCTGTCTCTGTACTTCTCACAGAGCATCCAGCAGTGCCCTTTGGACCACAGCATCCAGGGATCCACCACCTCCATGGTCTATTGCAGTCAATATGAGGAAGGTCTAAGAAGAATTTGCTATTTTTAGTGGAAAACAAGCGGCAGTTACTGCCTGTGAGGAGTATGTACTTGGATCTGTATTTGCTCCACTTTTTGTTGTTGTTGTTGTTGTTGTTGTTGTTGTTACAATAGGTACCAGCTATTCAAAAACTAAAGATGCTAATTCATCTCTTTGAGTAAAGAAAATTTAAGAAGTATGGTCCAAAAATTGGAGTAAACTCTTGAACTTTTCTACTAGGCAACAAGAACTAAGCATAACAATCAACAGCCAACTATGAAACAAGTACCAAGCCTAGCCCTGGCCAGATGGTGGCAGCACGTGCCTCCAATCTTAGCACTTGGGAGGTGGAAGCAAGCACGGTGAGTTCAAGGCCTACAGGGTTCCCAGACAGCTCTACAGTGAAGCCCTGACTCAAACAAAGCAAAACAAAATGAAACAAAGAAACAGAGAAAGTTAATCGAGAGAAATAAGGACCTGTTCAAACAGAAATAGATTTGTAAACACTAAGCACTTCTTTATTAAGTGCCCAGAATCACCAGCTTCTTAGCAAACAAAGAAAAGAATTGATGGTTTGCAATAGCCTCAAGGAACTGCCTGGGGACTGAGCTTCCTGGTGAAATACAGTCTAACATTTTGGTAGTTGTTTCTCTTCGATTACACAGCCTTCTTTGTTTTCTGTTTGTTTTTTGTTTGTTGTTCAGCTATTTGTTTGTCTTTTTCTCTTTTTATTTCTTTCTTTTTTTCAATTTTGAGACAGGGTTTCTCTGAATAGCTTTGGCTGTCCTAAAATTTGCTCTATAGACCAGGCTGACCTTGAACTGATATAGATCTTTCTGTCTCTGCTTCCCCAGTGCTGGGATTAAAGGTGTGTACTAACACAGCAGATGGAATGTATTTGCCAGGGGCTTAGAACGGGGGTCATCAGCAACAGCTATAGAAAAGCAACTCAAATGTTCCCAGTGATAATAATAATCCGTGCTTTAACTGTTAAAAACAAAGTACCCTCTCAGTTTCAGTATTCTGTTTTTTTGTTTTGTTCACTTTTGTTTTTTACAGGATATCAAAGTGAGACAAATTTATGTTGATCTCTGGACTTTTTTTTTTTTTTTTTTTTTTTTTTTTTTTTTTTTGGTGCCATGTGATGCTACAATGACCTCAAAAAATATTTAAATAATGACTAATTTCAGACTTATAAGGATAATGACACCTTGTGTTTGCAAAAACAAGTGTATCCTCATTTCCCACTAACACATATCTTGCTCTTTCAGTGTCAGTTTGCTCAGGTGCTTTGGCAGGAGGGATATAACTAAATTCATCAGTTATTCCTTGAAATCGCAGATGCACTGTGCACACACCCACACACAGACAACAGCCTACGAATGCAGTGGTAATGGGTCTAGTAAGCGTCTTGTGTCCCTAGGCTCATTCATTGTTGGCCTCCTCTCCCATTGATGCCAAACAATGCTATCCTCTGCTGCATATGCACCTGGGGCCATGGGTCTCTCCCAGCGAACTCATTGGTTTGTGTTTTAGTCCCTGGGAGCTGTGGTGGGTTTGGTTAGTTGATAATTTTGTTCTTCCTATAGGGTTGCGGACACTTTTCAGCTCCTTCAGTCCTTTCTCTAGCGTCCTCGTGTTCAGTCTGATGGTTGGCTGTGAGCATTTTTCTCTGTACGTTCACAGCCAACCATCAGTATGGCTCTGGCAGAGCCTCAGAGAAGACATCCATACCAGGTTCCTGCCAGTAAGCACTACTTGGCATCAGCAATAGTGTGTGGGTTTGGTGGCTGCATATGGTGTGGATCCCCAGGTGAGGCAGTTCATGGGTGATCTTTTCTCCAATCCCTGCTCCTCTATTTGTCCCTTTATTTCCTCCCATGAGTGTTTTGTTCTCCCTTCTAAGAAGGACTGAGGCATCCACCTTCTGGTCTTCCTTCTCTTTGAGCTTTATAAGTTCTGTGAATTTTAAAAATAGAAGAGGAAGCCAGGGATTTTTTGGTGGAGGAGCAATATGGCGTGGGGAGAAAAGGGGTACCTCTGCAGACCCATACTGAAGCATCCTGTCCCTCTGAGGTACCAGCCACAGAATGAGAATAGTATAGAATAGTGTTCATTTGGGGGATGGGAAGGGAAGTTAAGGGGGTAATAAAGATAGAAAGGCAGGAGGGGAGGAGAAGAGGCTAGCTATGAGCACATAGGAAAAGGAGAAGAGGAATGTGGAGGGAAAGAAGGTAAGAGGGTAATAGCAAGTGAGGAGGGGGCAAGCAACCCCTTTTAAACTGTGTCAGGCATACCTGGCTGTAGCTAGGTAACTGGGGCAGAGCCTAGAAGGAATACCAACCACCACCACCACCACCATCACCACCACCACCACCACAAACTTCACCCATAGTTCTTTAATTCTGCTGCCCTTGGTTTGAGAATTCTTAGGTGTTTGGGGGAACATTGTAGAAACCTCTACTCCTCTCATTTGAAGGAATATTTGAAAAACTAAACACATTCAATATTTTCTCTCTTCATCTACTATAAAAGCATATAATGTAAAAAACTGAAAATTGGAGTTTTTGCCTCCTCTGAAACAGGGTACATAGATACCCGTGACTGGCCCGGAATTCACCATGTATAACAGGTAGGACCAGAACCCACAGAGATCTTCTTGTCTCTTTCTCCTGAATACTGAAATTGTATTAATGGATTATATTTCTTCAAGATTCCTTACAGAGATTTCTATTGCCTCTTCTCTTAACTATTTCAACCTGAATTCTCTAGGAAGCAAAGCCAGAGTCAGTATATTATCTTGCCAGGCACCCCATGGCCCTGGTGGGTTCTTGCCCCTGGGATAGGGCCCCAGTGTGAGTGTTAACAGCTGCTGTGGGCATAGGTATAACAGTGTGGGTATAACAGTGTATATATTTTACATTCCTCTGAGGAATGTCCTATCTGTTAACATTAGTGACTGCAAGAAAATCTGACAGCAGGAGTCCAGGAGGTGAAGGTGTGGCTAAAGTCTCAGCAAAAATGGTTACTGCTGGGACCTTAAGGACAGCCCTTAAGGCTATGGGAAAAAGCTCTAAATACATGAGTTTGAAATGTATTTCATTTCTCAACTATACAAAACATAAGAGTACAATGTGAATATGAGGCGCTTCATGAATCTGAAGGAACAAAGGCAGCTACACTATGAGCCAGCTTGTCAGAAAGATACAAAGGCAGGCAGATTTCTGAGTACAAGTTCAGCCTAAGACACAGCAAGGTTATGCCCAGGTGTGGTAGAAATGGTAATTTCAGGACAGGTGCCTCCCCAATTAGCTTCTCCTTTGTGCTTAACAAAGGGAGACAGATCCCGAATTCTTTTGCAGTGTTAAGGAAAAGTGTATGCTTCCTGTCTCTTAGGAATTGGAGTAAATGATTAGATTGATATGTAAAATAAAAGGCGACCTGTGTTCAGTAGAAGATGTGCTACCTAGAGAACTTTTTAGGATAAAAGAACTGATTGAAGAATTGGCAGATGCAGAAAAATGTTCACACACTTAAACACAGACAGGGATACTGACCGACACACACACACACACACACACACACACACACATACACACACACAAAGGAAGTGGGACATGGACTGAGAGATCTCTTAGAATAGACAGCAAGCAGAACATAGAGAAATCTCTGCCTATAAAGGAAGCAGAACATAGAGAGAAGCAGACTGAAAAAGCTGAATCAAGAAGAATGCAAGTTGTCAGCTTAGATTCACAATTTGACTTTAAGTCATTGTTTTTGCTTTGCCTAGATACCCCTCCACCCGACCCTCACCTGCACACCCCCCATAATGAGGGTAAAGGAATTAGGCATATGTCAGTAGAATAAATCTTGAGAGATTATAGACATTATGTGCATATATATATATATATATATACACACACATATATACACGTACACACACACACACACACACACACACACACACACACGTATATATAGGAATAAAGTTATTTATAGAATTATTGTGGGGATTTCCTCATGCAATTTTAGAGCCTGAGCATGCCTTTTTAGAAGTCAGAAAATCAGGAGAAATAGCACTATATGTAAATTTGTCTCCAAAGGGCTGAGAATTCTAGCTCTCAATTTTAGAATGCCTTCTTTGAAGCTGTAAGTCTGGGAAAATGAGAGTCCATTGATGTTGCAGAGTTCAAAGTGTTCTGATATTCGAGGCAGGACAAGTTATAGTTTATCAAGGAGGAAAAATTAATTCTTTCCTGTATCCTGTTCTTCCCATGGAAGGCTCATCCATTGCCTACTTACATTGTTGACAGTGACCTCAATTGTACTTTGCATGAATAACACTCCCAGGTACACCTCAAACTAATATTTAACTATGATATTACAACTCAAATAAGGTGCCATAAAACTTATCAATACAAAAACATAAATAGAGACCAAGGAAGGCTATGGGAGATGTACTATCTAATCGAATATCCTGGTATATAACTTATTCAGTAATTTGCTGTGATGATTTTTTTTTTTTTTTAGGAAATTAAATACAGTATCTGAAGTCTGTTTATATGCAGAAAATAAAATTAAGTTCATTCTGTTTCCCAATGGTCAATCGATTTGTAAGGGTTTATTAGCTTCCCCTCTTCTGTTTATTAGTATTATCTTTGAACACTGTCAGTAAGATCTAGAAAGTGCACTAATAAAAGGAGAACTAAGCATGGATCTGACACAGTCTTGTGCAGTATGTGCGGTGCTTGTGTAGAGTTAACTTGAGCTCACACAGGGAAGGAAATACAATGAAGAGACAGGTAAAGACTAGATCATGAAAGTTAAAGGAAATATACCTGTCACAGTCACTGAAGTCCATTTTAATCTTGGAAACTGAGACCAATGCAAGCCAAACTGGTTTCGAAGGTTCTCATATGTATAAAGGTACAAAAGGCATTGTTGGACCTGCATGGCCCAACAATTGGGGTGTCCACTCTCACAGAGACACAGAGACTAAGAACAATGCAATAGGCAAGAGGTTTAATTCATAAGTCCAGTATACTGGGGTCGTTCTGCAACCGGGACAGAGACAACCCCGAGCTTTCAAAGTACACAATTTTTATACAGTTCTGAGGGCAGATTTCAGCAACAGTATGGGGTGGTGGTGTCTCACTGGTGGGTTACAGTGACCTTGAATTTATTGGATGAGGTGGTTTAGGCTGATGATGATGCATATTTGGGACTTTTCCATGAGACTTTGTGGTTGTCAACCAGTAAATTCTGTCCTTGTTTTGTTTCTCAAAACTGGGTGTTTTGGGAAAGTCTCAGAGCAGTGGCAACTTAACCTAGCCAAGAACCTCACATTCTTAGGTGTTTTGGAAAGTCCCAAGAAGGGAGACAACTTGTCCCTAGGTGGTCTGGCCAAGAGCCTCATAGCCTATTTGGCACCAGAGCACACAACACGAAGTTTTACCCTGCTCTTTATTATCTTAGACATGAGAATATTGTGTGCTTATATTTGCAGTTAATGACCAACTAGATTAGATGCATTGAAAAATGTGAGTTCTGCAGTGTCTGTCATAAAGGAAAATGCTCACCAAACTTTCCTTTAAAATAATAAGGGGTAAAAAGATCAAGATCTTGTTTGTAACAATGTGATCAATTATGCAATATGTTAGTTCAAGATACTTTCAGGGGCAATGAGAAAACTACTTAAGGAGCTTCCCTTCCCAAATCCAACGCAGATTCTAATGGCCTGGGCCCCAGGCTACCAGCTGTGATGGGATCAGCCCTGCACCACCCTGTGTGAAACCTGACTTCCTGCAGTATTGGTTCACTGCAGCCATCCCTTTGCCTGGTGCCAGGTCCCCAGGCCACCACAGCTTGACTCTACCTGCTCAGCCCAGAGCCACTCTGTGGCAAGGGTCTGAAATGGCCTGGGCACACTCGATTTCTGTTCCTCCCCCTGTCACCACTGTCAGCTCTAATCCAAATGTACACCAGTCAAAACTCAGCTGTTTATCTCTCTCTCTCTCTTTCTCTCTCTCTCTCTCTCTCTCTCTCTCTCTCTCTCTCTCTCTCTCTCTCTCTCTCTCTCTGTGTGTGTGTGTGTGTGTGTGTGTGTCTTTTTATGTGTTGTTCTCTGTTGAGACACTTGAATTTCCTCCAGGTAGTCACATTTCTAAACAGTATAAAGGTTAAAGATCACTGCCATAAACACACACATATATACATGTGTGTGCGTGTGTGTGTGTGTGTGTGTGTGTGTGTGTGTGTGGGTGTGTGAGTGTGTTTTGCCACTGCCATTAAGTTACAGTGTGTTCTATTTGCTAGATACATTCTCAAACAAGTAATTAAGCAAGCACAAGTTGTCTCACTCATACTATACTTAACAGACCCGCTCTCAGTCTTGTCAGAAGTCTGCTAAATGTTTAAGCTTATGACAGACAGAGACTCCCGAAGCCTAACTTTTTTATCCCCCAAGGTCTTCAAGAAGATGATGGGCACAGTGACAAAATTTTACCTGGACTGTGGTTGGATTGTGGTATGCTAACTACTGAGAAAGACTGCTCTGTTGCTTTGCCCCTGCCAGCAGCTGGCCTATACTGTGGACAAACAAGATACCCAGAGAGCCAAATGTCTCATATTGCCAAAGTCAAGGTGGGTCATTTCTTATTTCACACATATCTACTCCACAGGAAAAACTTTTTATCTTCTGGGCCTGACAGCCAGACTGACTCCACCCAAGTTGCCATGGAGACCACAGAGACCTGGGAACTGTTTATAGACTGACTATAGACAACCTCTGTTATTTTAATTAATACATGACTCCTAGATTATAATTTTCTCTTTCCATATTTCTAACTACATTAACATATAAGGTAACTGTAGTTTGACAGCTAGAAAACAGACCTAGTTCCTTACCCTAAGGTAATCTAATACTATATTAGTACAATAGCCAATTTGATAACTAGTTATAACTAGTTCTTATGAAATACAGACAGGTTTGCCTTGTGCACAGACTCCATGATAAAGGATATGCAAGTTCATATGTAAGCTTTTACAGATGTAACCTTCTGTTACTTTCTTATCTACACTGTTTCCAGTGAATAAATGCTTAATATTTCCTCTTTTTGCTATGGCATTGTCTTAACAATTGGTCTAGCTTTTATAAATTAGCCTAACTCTAATAAACCATTCCACTATATGACCCAACTATATAATCACAAGTGCAAATTTTAAGTTTCTTTTGATTGCTTTTTAAGATAAACTTAAAGTGTTTCTCATGCTGAATCTACACTATCAGATATCACACTCAAACATAAGTTTCCTTTGGTTACCTTTCAACTACACACTCAAGGTATTTCTCTTGCTAAAACTATATTATATATAGTGACTATATCAACTATATTCACAAGGTCAAGGTTTGGAGTTTCCTTTGTCTTTTAAATATAAACTTTGTTTCTAGTTTTACTAACTTTACATATATTCAGTCTCCTAGACAGAAGGAAAAAATATCTTCTTGTTCCTTCTGCTCCATAAAAGTTTTTGTCTTCTCTGTACTCATCATAAAGATTATTCATATTGTTAACACATTTATCTCTTTTGTAAACTTATAAGCTACAGAAAACCCTCTCAGATATACCTCTCATGAACCAAATAGATCAATCCAGATAAGTATACCTGCCAATCAATAGCCTAAGTTCTCACTTGCTACCTATCCCAGAGGGTGGGATTCCTCTTCTGTTCCTGCTGTTAAGACTCCCTTCACCCCAACCATTTCAAATGTACTTTCAAATGTGCACCTAAGGAAAAATATTTCTCCCAAACATACTTAACTTTATTTTCTACCGTGCGCGTGTGTGTGTGTGTGTGTGTGTGTGTGTGTGTGGGCATCTTGTCAAGTCCAGGTGTTTACTACATCCAGAACAACTCCAGAGCAACTACTCACAGATGCTCCAATCTCTCACAGACACAGATACTTTTTCTACTGAGCCTGCTCCTTTCTATCTATTCACAGATGGTTCCACAGACCTTTGAGAGCAAGAAAACAGTCAACTCTCCAAAGACTGGACCAACACCCCATTCACATTTTCTTAGGTTTCCCAGAGACACGTTGCCCCAAAACAAGCAGGAAGCAGCTAAAGATTACAATAACTCTATTCCTGCTTCACCATCATTTTGTTCTAATTTTTCCCTTTCTAATTAAACTAAAATGGGGAAATGTTGACATATCTTCTAGTCTCTGCCCAACACGCAACAGCCATGTATGCCTGACTCAGTATAAAGGGGCTGCTTTTCCCCTCCACACTTTCTTGCTCTTGCTCTCTTACCCTCTTCCTTCTCTCTTCCCATTCCTCTCTCCCCCACCTCCTCTCCATGTATTCATGGCTGGCCTCTACTCCTCTCCCTCCCTACCCCCTTCTCTAACTTTCTCTGTCTTTACTTTTCCTCAACTTCCCTCTTCATGTCCTAAATAAACTCTATTCTATACTATACCATTGTGTGGCTGGTACCTCAGGGAGACAGGATGCCTTAGCATGGGCCCCGCAGAGCTACTCTCTTCCCCCATATTATACAACTTTTTCACCAAACATATCCTTGGCTTCTTTTTCTTTTTATAAAACACAACACTGGTAAAAAACAATTTTAAAAATAATAAAAGAACTATCTTTAGATTGTCTGCAATATGATTCAAACTTTACTAAGAGACCTGGTTACCTCCCCAAAGGCTCTGTTTCACAGGTCCACAACAGTTTCTCAGCGCTACTTCCTAAGGACCAAGCTTGTAACCTATGAACACTGGAGATACATGACTAAGCTATAAGTAAATGATAATTGTCCTAGTTCCCTAGGGCTTGTGTTCATTTCACAGCATATTCACGACACTCTTATTTAACAAAGTCTAAACTTCTTAAATTTCACTCAGAATTTAGCATTCCATTTCACTAGAGAGTCAAAGGAAACTGTTTTATCCATGTAATCAAAGACAATATTTACTTCCAAGAAAACATCCTGAGTACACAGTTGCAAGATACTCTTGGAATTTTTTTGTTTGTTTTTTATTTGTTTTGATAAGTATGTAGTGTTCTTTCTTTATGTCTATATCATGTCTTCTAGTCTATTGTTTTTATGGGATTCCTGAGTGTACAACTTTTGGGGTCTTTGATTCTTGTGCCTGACTAGCAAAATGAAATAAAAGGAGGACAAGGCTTCTCCTAAAGTATAGAGAATATTTTTATTGTGGATAGAAAGGAGAAAGAGGGCAGAGTGAAGAATCCAGGCTGAACATGCCAGGCAGACTTGATAGGAATTTATTAGTTGAGGGATTTGGACCTTGAGAGGAAAGGTGGAGTGGAAGAGCAAGAAAGAAGACTGGCCAAGAATGGCAGGCTGGGACAAAAAGCTGTTACACAGGAATCAGTCTCAGGAAAGGGAAGTATCGCCTAGGCTCCGGGATGGAAAAGTTTAGGGTAGGTGGGGTGAGAAGTGCTGGGAGCAAGCACCAGGAAAAGCCAGTCATTGCTTTGATGTGTCATAGAAAGTTGAGTTAGCCATTTGCTCCGAGTTCCTTTGAGACCTCCTCTCGGGCTCCTTTCCTTCTCTTGGTTAGACTTTTCTAATTTTGATGTGATAGTTTTTTTTTCTCTTATTATATTTTATTGTGTTATATTTTTACAATGAATGAAAACCTAACCATTAAGTTAATGTGAACACACAAAAAGTCACTTATCCCTTCTAGGAGTGAAAAAATCAGGTTTTTCTCAACAGAGTGACAGAAGATCTACCCACTCCAGAGCAGGCCTCCTAGTGAGTAGTAGCTGACCAACATACAATGGACTCCATAGGTTTTGCATGTGTGTTTTTATTTGATTACACTTTGTTTTGTTTTTTTTTTTATTTCTTTGTTTTGTTTTGTTCTTTTTAGGTGTGGTTTTATTTGTTTCCTTTGTTTTGGGGAAATTTTGTTTTTGTATTGGTTTTTTGTTTGTTTTCTGAAAAAAAAATCTTAGAGTTGTGTTGGGGGGCAGGGGAAAAGATTTTGAAGGACTTGGTGGAGGAGAATAATATGATCAAAATATATTTAATTTAAAAATTGTTTTAATAATAAAAATACAATTTTAGAAAAATGAAGGAAAAGGACAACTGAAAGAAATTGTTGGCTAAAAGCAATACAAAAGCCTAGTAAGGCAGATATCAAATCATTTTTCCCTTTTCTTATTGGATATTCTCTATATTTACATTTCAAATGTTATCCACTTTTTTCCTACTCCCAACTCCCCCTCCCCTTGCCTCCATGAAGATGCTCCCTCTCCCAACCACCTTCTCCCACCTCAGCACCTTGGAATTCTCCTACAGTGGTAAAATGAGCCTTGACTAGACCAAAGGTCTCTCCTTCCACTGATGCCAGACAATGCTATCCTCTGATATATATATATCTCAAATCTTAAAGCACAAACTCCAAGCAGCCTGCCCCATCATAGTATGGAATGAGCTCCCATCTACCTGAATAGCTTTCATGGCTTTTTGTGGCTAGTGTCTAAGAAAAATTGGTGTGCTGTGCTGTTAATGACTATTCTTTCATGAATTCTCACTGAGTCTCTACTCACACTTAGCTCTGCTTGAAGGTCTCTAGCAGGCCCAAACATGGCAAGTATGGCAGGGGTAGGTCATGTCCTCCCCTCTTCCCTCTCGTTCTAAACTATTATATTCCCTTATATAGGCATTTCCATGTTCCTAAATCAGGCCATCAAGATCCACTTTCTAACTCATTCCTGAGTCTAATGGGTCCAGCTATTAATTTTTGCCTATTTGGCAACACTGATTAAAATGTCCAATCAGACCCTACCAATACCTCCTAGCTCATTCTAACACAGACATCCCCTAGATTCTCAAGTCAACTCTCCAGAAGAATCATATTGCCTAGCAAGTCCTCCTCCTTTCAGACCTTCTCACACCCACTCCCATGATAAACTGTACTTATTCCCTACCACAATCCTGCCCTTTAGGGAAGTAGCAAGTGGGGTTTGCCCTACTCATTCTTATTTTTCCATCTCTCTCAACAAAACCTACCCAAGTTGAAAACATCCGGTCCCTTTACCTCAGACCCCACCACCATCATCAACCAATTTCAATACCTAATCCACTCCTACAAACTTACCTTCCATGACCTCTGTATGATCCTTTCTAATAACTTCTTCCCTGATAAATTTAGACATGTTTGTGGGGGAAAAAGGCAAATAAAAGGAGCATGCAAATATACCAAACAGAACAATTCACCCCTCTTGAGCCATGAAAATTCCTGGCATATATCACCAGTGAAATTATAATAGCAGACATGATTGTTGGGCCAGGGACTGTTTTATTACTTGTCTGGGCTCTGCTTTGGCCTGAGGAGAGTGACCCTTAAAACCAATTTTAAGTAATGTTAGAGTTAGCTCAGAAGTAATCTGAAATTACTCTCACGTGAATTTTGCCTGCTACTCTGGTAATAGCTCCTTCTGCCCACATTTCCAAACCCCAATACTCCCTACACTTGGCCAACTTCAGAGACCTCAACCCGTCATTCAGTCTTTTTAGATGTTTCTATGCCCTGCCTCATCACCCTGCAATACTCCCATATTGGCAGTAGGAAAAGAATTAATGAAACTTTCCACTTAGTCCAGAATATTTGTTTTATTAATACTGTCACTGTCCCTGAGTACCCTGTGTTACCCATTCCTTACACTATCCTCTCCAGTATCACTGGCAATACTATATTTCTCAGTCCTAGACCTTAAAGGTGCTTTTATCTCAACACCTCTGGACACTCTCAAGACCCAACTTTCAATCCCATTAGACTAATAGATCTTCTTGCTTCCATTTTTGCCCCTGAGCAGCAGGAAATAGCCAGAAGAATAATTCCTGCTTATCTGACCCAATGACCCAATAATGAAACAAAAAGGTAGGGATGTAGAGATCTAACAGGCCTAATCATGGCAAAAATGGCTCTGCAGGTTCTGCCCTTTCCTGCTTTCCAAACCATTATATTCTCTTATTTGGGCATTTCCACATTCCTAAAACTGACCATCAAGGTCCATTCCCTTATTTGCTCACTTTCATTTTTGAGGCTAATAGCCAAATTCCAGATATCAAAATTTCTTCTTTGACTTCATTGACAAATAATGTCCAATCAAAACCTACCAACTCATCCTAACATGGACCTTCCCTTTTCTCTCTAAAAACTGTGCTGATGGAGCCATTTGTTGCTGTTTTTGCCCAAGTCAGATTCAGTCATCTTATCCCTGTCTTGCTTAATAAAGAAACTCTTTATGTTACAAACTGGAGTTTAGATATGGTCTGTGTCTAGCACAGGGTCCAGAGTGCCTGAATCTCTTCATTGCTAAACTTTTCCCAGCAGAGTTTATGGATAATCTCCTGAATACTTGGTAAAAATGTCACCTGTCAACAAAAATCTAATGGCCAATCAACTAGGCAGGATGAGTAGTAGGTAGGACTTCAAATTGGAAAAGAATGAGGCTGAAAGAGAGGAAATTTTTCAACTGGGATTCAGAGGAGATGGACATAAACAGCTGAGAAGAGGAAAGCAGTCATGTAACTAAACTCAGGTTAGAATAAATCATGGATAATATCATCAGGGATAAGTTATAAACAGCCTGGCTTATGGCTAGGCATTTATTAATAATATTAACCCTCTCGGTTATTATTTGGGAGCTGGTACACTGGTGGGAAAAGCCCACGATGATAAATGGCACCCAGTGTGGGGCTCTTAGAATCCAGGCTTAGAGTGTGTGAAAGGTTGGTTTTGTTCACTCCTCTGTGGTGGTGAGCAGGAGCTCTGTGAGTGGACCAGCTGAAGTCTGGCTGGCCACAGGAGCCAGTGAACAGTGGGTGGAAGTACAAGCTACTTACTCCCCCATGGTTCAGTGTGGCCAGCAGCTGGAGAGAGCAGAGGCCTGAGAGCAACCGATGGAATGTGGGAACCAGAGTCTCAGGGCACAGCGCCATAGGCAGCCAGTTCCCAGAGTGGTGCTCCACACGAGGCCCTGCTCATGCTGAGGCCCATGGGAAAAACAGCAGTCCAGTTAAGGCCCAAAGCACTCCCAGCCTAGTGCCTGGTGAGAGGTGCAAGTCTAGCCCAGCATGGCAGGGCACATGTGCCTGATCGTACCAGTGGGTGCACACGGCTGTAGACTTGAAGCCAGAGAAGCACGGCTGGTTAGAGATGCTAGGTAAGCGCCAGCAGAAGGCAGAAACAGTAGGGCAGCATGCTAGACCGAGCTGAGGGGGCTAAGCCAGCTGTCAGTGCCAGGTGCTAGCTGAACCACAGAAGGAGCACCAGAGATAAATGCAGAAGAAATGCAAGCCCAGACATAAACTTCTGACCAGGTGAGTATCTTTAAAAACATGCTAAATGCTAAAAAGAGGGAGAGAAACCAAATATAGAAAGTTATAGGGAGCAAGTCTATGAAAGAAGGAATGAATTAGAGATTAAAAATAAGAACTATTTTATGTTAAAAATGGACAGAAACACAATGGCACAATATAGCTGGATCCGAAATGATTTTGTTTTGCTTATAAACAAATGATTGTTTTTGCCAGTAATGTTTACATTTTCATATATCCCTTTTTAAAAAGATCTGAATAAAACAGAGTTAGAGAAGGGAAAGATTGAAAGTTTAAATGCTAGTGAGGAGGCAATGAAAAAGGGATTACAAAATCCTCTGATTCAGAATAAAGGCTCTTCTAAGGAATCTGGATCTAAAGCCTACATCGCCACCTTCTGATGATAATACAGAATCACAGCCTATTAAAAAAATTTTTCCCTATATAATAGATTCATATTCAGGATTTCAATGGGCAACTGTTTTAGGTTCTGAAGAGGCTGATTCTGTAATTAGACACTTATTACAAGTTATGGTTATTATGGGAATACCTGTATAAATTAAGACTAGCAATGCTCCAGCTTAGGTCTCTATTAAAATGAAACAGTTTTTATATTATAATATAAAGCATATCATGCAACAGAATTCTATGGACAAGCAATTATAGATATATCTAATAGTACATTAAAAGAGATGCTTAACAAAAACAAGGGTAATCATGACTCCCAAAGATAGATTACATAATGTTTTATTGACTTTAAATTTTTTATAAGCTAATGAACAAAAATCAACAGCTGCTAAGAGACATTGGGTTATAGAAAAAGTTCTTCTGAATTAGAACAGCCTATCTATTTTAAGGATGCCCTAAGTTCAAAATGGAAAGAAGGATATGGGGAAGAGATTTTGTGTTTGTTTCAACATGAGAAGAACGTTGTGGATTTCACCAAAATTAATAAAAATTAGAATTGATCAGGGAAGAGTTCCTGAAGATCTAGACATAAACAAAACAGGTAAAGTATATGCTGATCCCTTTACATGGGACTAGCTCTGAGACTGGCTAAGATGTGAGTGTCTCCACCCAGGACTTTAGCTAAATAGAGCATCTCATTGGCTACAGAGTCCTCAGGACTTACCATGCAAATCTTTCATATGACATAGGTGAAAGTTTATATTACAGTTTGGCTATACAGTCCAAACTAATTTACATGTTCAAACAAAAGACAGAGCATCACCTTAGCTGAACTGTGAACACTGCATATTCCATACATACATTAATATAGAAATGTATATTACCTTTGAGTATTTATTTGTTCACAGAGGAAAATAATTAGACATCAATGAAGTTAAAGAAGCCCTGACAAGATTCACCCTTAAGAATGCTAAGAAGGATGCTGAGACATATTTACTGCAGTATCCTATTTGATCCAACTTCAGGCTGCTGCAATAGCTGTTTCATTAAAACATGCTTCCATGATAGCTTCAAAATGGCTGAGACCATTTGTACCAGTCTCTCAGTCCGTTCCAATCAGGACTTCAGTTGGGCCCTACATTTTCATGTCACATAGAGACTTAACAGCAAATGTTACAGCTGACTTTCTTAAAATTGCCCAATATCCCAACTTTCTTATGGTCTTCAAAAGAGGCATCATCCCAAACAGCAAGAAGAACAATGCCCCATCTTGACAAGGTGGGTGGATGGTTTGTTTTTATTTGGTGAGTGATGGATGTTTGTCATCATTTAAGGGAGGTTGGTCACAAGTTATTAATGGTCCTGGAAACAAACTGTGTGTGGTTGAGGTCAGGAATCTCTTTTTCTCTTTTTTTCTTCTATTCTCCTCTCTCTCCTATTTAGTATTAGGGAAAAGAGGAGAAGGGGATAAAAAGAAAAATGGGAATATAGGAATAATAGCACAAAATGGTAGATTATTGAATCTACTTTTAGACTGAAGAGCATTAACAGGCCAATTGTTGTACATATGGTATGAACTTTGAATAATGACAAAGATTTAGATTTAGGATTTTATTTTGCTACAACATACTATGTATATATGTTTCAACTCTTATATAAGGTATTGTACCTATACAACTCATTTAAAACGCAATGTGAAGTTCCAATCCTTTTGAAAGCTACCATTACAAACTGTTTAGGATAATTAAGGAATACAAGTTACACTGAGTCCTCTGCAGCAAGCCAAGCTGCCCTGAGCAGGCTAATATTCTAGGATACCTCCATTCTCCCAATACATCCTTCCCCACTTCATGAGACTTGCTGAGCCTGAACTATACAAATTAGCTTCCCTTCCACTACCCCTCTTCTTTGTTTGCTGAGTCATCTGGGACATGCCAATCTGTGGCTAAAAAGCCTGTAGTCACCTCTAGACTCACAGTCTCCTCCACCTCTTTGCTCACCTTTGTCAGATCTCTGGTTCCTGAACCCTACAGCTTATATTCACTTCTCTCACCCATCTTTCCTGCTCACTGAGTCTTCAGGGGCACACCAAGCTGCCACGAGTAGCTTGTTAGCATAGGAGGACATCCATTCTCCAGCCACCTCTCTACCCACCTTCATGCAGCTCCTGAACCATACAGACCTACAGATTCAGAATGATACAGCCCAAAGATACCCAAAAGAGTCCTGCCACACCCAGGCCATAGAAGTTAACCCCTCTCCCAACATTTACTACATCAGGAACATCCAAGGATTAAAGTCATCCAGATGGCTAAAGGTCCTTGAAGGAACTCGATCACCAAAGCCAGGGCAATATGACCCACTACAGCAAGCCCTGAATATGATAACACAACCAAAACACAAGAAAATGACCTTAAATCCAATCTTATAAAGATGATAGAGACCTTTAAAAAGGGAGTGAATAAATGCAGTCTTATAAAAATGGTAGAGGCCTTTAAAGAGAAAATCAATAAATCCCTTAAAAAAATACAAGAAAATATAACCAAACAGATTAGGAAACAAATCAATTCATTAAATACATACAGGAAAATACAATTTTATCAGTGAAGGAAATAAACAAAACTGTGCAAGACTTGAAAGTGGAAATAGAAACAATAAAGAAAATGCAAACTGAGGAAGTCCTGGAGATGGAAAACCTAGGAAAGAGAACAGGAACAACAAGTGAAAACATCACCAACAGAAGGTAGAGAAAATCTCAAGCATAAAAGATACAATAATAGAAATTGATAGATCAGTCAAAGAAAATGTTAAATCTAAAAGATTCCTGATGCAAAAGTTACAGGAAATTTGGGATACCATGAAAAGACCTAACCTAAGAATAATAGGAATAGAAGAAGGTGAAGAATCTAAGCTCCAAGACCAAAAAAATATTCTCAACAAAATCATAAAAGAAAACTTTACCAAGCTAAAGAAAGAGATGCCTATAAACATACAAGAAGTTTATAGAACACTAATTAGACTGGACCAGAAAAGAAAATTCTCCCTGCACATAATAATCAAAATAGAAAATCTACAAAACAAAGAATATTAAAAGCTCAAGGGAAAAAGGTAAGGTAACATACAAAGGCAGACTTTTCAGAATTACACATGACTTCTTAACACAGACTCTAAAAGCTAGAAGGGCCTGGACAGATACTTTGCAACCTCTAAAAA
Source organism: Micromys minutus (assembly GCF_963924665.1). Lineage (NCBI taxonomy): Eukaryota > Metazoa > Chordata > Mammalia > Rodentia > Muridae > Micromys > Micromys minutus. The sequence continues at coordinate 14,842,918 of NC_137982.1, read as the reverse complement.
AAACACAGGTGCCAACCTAAACTACTATACCCAGCAAAACACTTAATTTTCATATATAAAAAAATAAGATGTTTCAAGACAAATCCAAATTCAAACAATATCTATTCACAAAGCCAGCCCTACAGAAAATACTAGAAGAAAAAATCCAACCCAGAAAGGCTTACTATATCGAAGAAAACACAGGAAATAAATAATACCAGCAAAAACAAGGAAAGAACTCACTCACCCCCACACACACACCAGCACTACTTCCAACATCAAAATAACAGGAATTAACAATCATTGGTTATCAATATCTCTCAATATCAATAGCCTCAAGTGCCCCAAAAAAGACACAGACTGACATAATGAATGCAAAAGCAGGATACATCATTCTGTTGCATACAAGAAACATATTTGAGCAATAAAAATAGACATTACTTCAGAGTAAGACACTAAAAAAAGTTTTCTAATCAAATAGATTCAAGAAGCCATTTTAATAACTATTAAAATAGATTTTGAATTCCAGCCCAAAGGCAGAGACAGCTCACCACAATCAGGACTGTCTGCTCTTAGATTGCTCAGCAATCAGACAAACCCCAAGAGTACTCTCCCTCCTGAGCCCACGGATTGCTGAGCACTCAGAGGAGTTGCAGGTAATCCCACAGGTCAGTCCATACTTCCTGTCCACTGACTATCTGGAGAAAGACCACTGGGAACTCTAAGGGCACAGGGAGCATGGCGCAGCATGGGAACAGAAGGGTCTGGCCCTAAGTCAGAGCTGCCCACTGCCATCAGAACACACAGCATACCCTCAGAGAGCTGAATACCCAAGAGCAATCTCCCTTCTGAAACGACAGACCCATGAATTCACAGGAGAGACAAGCTCCAGACAGACTCAACAAGATGGCAAGAGGCAAACCCAAACCAAAGAAACAGAAACCAAGACAATCTAGTAACATCAGAAACCACTTCTCCCACAACAACAAATAGTAGATATCTCAAAACACCAGAAAAACAAGATTTGGACTTAAAATTCATGATGATGATGGAGATCCTCAAGAGGCACAGGAATAACTCCCTTAAGAATTACAGGAAACCAGGAGAAAACATGTAAACAAGTTTTCCTTAAAAAGGAAACACAAAAATCACTTAAAGAGCTACAGAAAAGCACAAACAAACAGGGGAAGGAATTGAAAACAGAAATAAAAACAATAAAGCAATAAAAAAAGGATACAACCCTGGAGACAGAAAATCTAGGAAAAGGATTAGGAGTCATAGATGTAAGCATCACTGCCAAAATGTGAGAGATGAAAGAGAGAATCTCAAAGGCAGAAGATGACATAGAAAACATTGACATACAGTCAGAAAAAATGCAAAACTCATCAAGGATCTAACCTAAAACATCCAGAAAATCCAAGACACAATGACAAGACCAGACCTAAGAATAATAGGTGTAGAAGAGACTGAAGAGTCCCAACTAAAAGGCCCAGTAAATATCTTCAACAAAATCATAGACAAAAGCTTCTCCAACCTAAAGAAAGGGTTAACTGTAAATATACAAGAAGGCTACAGAACTCCAACTAGATTGGACTGGAAAAAAAATTCCTCCTTACACATAATAGTCAAAACACCAAACTTTCAAAATGAAGAAAGAATACTAAAAGCAGTAAGGGGAAAAGGACAAGTAATATTTGAAGGCAGACCTATCAGAATTACACCACACTTTTCAACAGAGACTATGAAAGGTAGACGTTCCTGGACAGATGTTATACAGACCCTAAGAGAACACAAAGGCCATCTCCATCTCGGGTTACTATATCAAGCAAAACTCTCAATTACCATAGATATAGAAACCAAGATATTGCAGGACAAAACCAAATTTGCATATCTGTCCACAAATTCAACATCTAAAAATAATAGATGGAAAACTCCAACACAAGGAGGGAAACTACATCCTAGAAAAAGCAAGAAAATAATCTTGCAAGAAACTCAAAAGAAGAAAACCACACAAACATAATTCTACCTCTAACAACAAAATAACAGAAAACAACAATCATTATCCCTTAATATTTCTTAACATCAATGGATTCAATTCCCCAATAAAAAGACATAAACTATCAGACTGGATATGAAAACAGGATCCAGCTTTTTGCTGCAATAGGTTGGGAAAAAACTTTCCAAGCAAATGGCTCCAAGAAACAAGCTGGAGTAGCCATACTAATATCAAATAAAATAGATTTTCAAGCAAAAGTCATAAAAACAATAAGGAAGATCACTTTTTCCTCATCACATGAAAAATCAATGAAGATGAACTCTTAATCCTGAACTCTTTGATTCAAATACAAGGGCAACCACATTCATAAAAGAATTCTGCTTATACTGCACCACACACATTAATAGTGAGAAACTTCAACATGCCACTCTCACCAATGGACAGATCATGTAAACAAAAACTGAACAGAGATACACTAAAACTAACAGAAGTTTTGAGTTAATTGGATTTAACAGACATCTATAGAACATTTCATCCTAAAACAAAAGAATACACCTTTTTCTCAACACTTCACAGTACCTTATCCAAAACTGACCATATAGTGGGTCACAAAATGGGCCTCAACAGATACAAGAAGATCAAAATAATCCCTATCAGATCACCATGGACTACACCTGGTCTCTAATAACAACAAAAACAACAAAAAGCCCATATACATCTGGAAACTGAAATTAAGGATTTTTTAGAATTTAATGAAAATGAAGGCACAACATACCCAAAATTATGGGAAACAATGAGAGTAGTACTAAGAAAAAACTCATAGCTCTGAGTGCCTCCAAAAAAATAAAAACTGGAGAGAGCATACACTAGCAGCCTGACAGCACATCTGAAATATCTAGAACAAAAAGAAGCAGATACACCCAAGAGTAGATGACAACAGGAAATAATCAAACTCAGCTGAAATCAACCAGGTAGAAACAAAAAGAGCTATACAAAGAATCAACAAAACCAGGAACTTGTTCTTTGAGAAAGTAAATAAGATTGATAAACTCTTAGCCAAACTAACTACAGGGTACAGGAAGGGTATCCAAATTAACAAAATCAGAAGTGAAAGAGGAAATGTAACAACAGAAAGTGAAGAAATTCAAGAAATCATCAGATCCTACTACAAAAGCCTATACTCAACAAAACTTTTAAATCTATAGAAAAAATGGACAAATTTCTAGACAGATACCAGGTACCAAAGTTAAATCAGGACTAGATGAACCATGTAAACAGTCCCATAACCCCTAAAGAAATAGAAGCAGTCATCAAAAGCCTCACAACTAAAAGAAAGCCCAGGAGCAGATGGGTTCAGTGCTGAATTCTATTAGACCTTCATAAAAAAATCTAATATCAATACTTTCCAAACTATTCCACAAAATAGAAACAGAAGGAACACTACCAATCTCATTTTTGAAGCCACAATTATACTCATACCTAAGCCACAGAAAGACCCTACAAAGAAAGAGAATATCAACGCAAAAAAGCTACATAAAATTCTTGCAAACCGAATCTAAGAACACATCAAAATGATCATTCATCATGATCAAACAGACTTCATCCCAGGAATGCAGGGATGGTTCAATGTATTGAGAAAAATCGATGTAATCTACTATATAAACAAACACAAAGTAAAAAATCACATGATCATCTCATTAGATGCTGAGAAAGCATTTGACAAGATCCAACACCACTTCATATTAAAAGTCTTGGAAAGATTAGAATTCAATGAATATATACCTAAATGTAGTAAAAGCAATATAGAGTAGCCAACATCAAACTAAATGGTGAAAAACTTGAAGCAATCCTACTAAAATCAGAGACTAGACAAGGCTGCCCACTCTCCCCCTAGCTATTCAATATAGTATTGGAAGTTCTAGCCAGAGCAATTAGGCAACAAAAAGAGGTCAAATGGATACAAATTGGAAAAGAAGTCAAAATATCACGATTTGCAGATGATATGATAGTATACTTAAATGACCCCAAAAATTCCACCAGAGAACCCTACAGCTGATATACAACTTCAGCAAAGTAGCTGGTTATAAAATTAACTCAAATCAGTAGCCTTCCTGACAAGGAATAAACAGGCTGAGAAAACAATTTATAATAGCCAGAAACTATAAAGAACCCAGATGTCCTTCAATAGAGGATTGGATACAAAAGTTGTGGTACATTTACACAATGGGGTATTAGTCAGCTGTTAGAAACATTGTGAAATTCCTAGGCAAATGGATTGAACTAGAAGCAATTATCCTGAGAGCGGTAACATGGTCACAAAAGAACACACATGGTATGCACTAACTGTTAAGCAGATACTAGCCCAAAAAGCTCTGAATAACCAAGAAACAATTCACAGACCTTATGAAACTCAAAAAGATAGAAGGCCAGAATGTAAATGCCTCAGTCCTTATTAGAAGGAAGAATAAAGCCCTTATGGGGGAAAATACAAGGACAAATAGAGGAGTAGGGATTGAAGAAAAGATCAATCAGAGACTGCCTCACCTAGGGATCTACCCCATATGCAACCACCAAACCCAAGCACTATTGCTGAGGCCAAGAAGTGCTTAGTGGATGTAGCCAGATATGGACGCCTCCTCAGGCTCTACTAGAGTCATACAGATACAGTTGAGGATGCTTGTAGCTAACCATTGGACTGAACATGGGGTCCCCAATTTAAGGAACTACAGAAAGGACTGAAGGACACAGAAGGGTCTGCAACACCATGGGAAGAACAACATTATCAACCAACCAAACCTTCCAGATCTCTCAGGGACTAAACACCAACCAATGAGCACATATGGGGGGGGACCTGTGGCTCCCAAAGCATATGTAGCAGAGGGTAGCATTGTCTGGCATCAAAGGGAGAAGAGGCCTTTGGTCCAGTGAAGGTGTGTTTTCCCAGTGTAGGAGAATGCCAAGGCGCTGAGGTGGAGATGGTGGTTGGGAGAAGGAGCACCTTCATGGAAAGAAGTGGAGGGGCAGGGGGGAATGGGGATGTGGGGAAAGGAGATAATATTTGAAATGTAAATACAGGGAATATCCAATAAAAATTTTAAAAAGCATTAAACTTAAAACATATATACACAGAGGGCCTTGTGCATACTTGTGTAGGTCCTATGCATAGTGCTTTAGTCTCTGTGAATTCATACATAGTTTGCTAATGTTGATTTACAGGGCCTTGTTCTCAGTTTCTCTACCCCTTCCGGCCTTTACCCCCTTTTCTGTATAAAACCTTTACCACTATTTTCTAGTGTCTTTGGTATAGGAAGGAATTCTTCAGTGTATCATAAGAGAAATGTATGTACCAATACAGCCACAAAACATTTGGTCTAAAATGCCGTCTTCCATCCAAAATATGCTAGGTCAATGTCGGTACAAAGTTTGTGGGAGCAACCAACCAAGGTCTAACTTAAGTTACTCTACAAGATGTAACCCACACCTGATACTGCTTGGGTGACTAAGAACCAGAGACTAAATAGATAGTCCAGAGACCTAGGGTAAAATCAAATACCTAACCCGTTTTTTAAAGTAGTGATTAAATGGCTACTAATAATTATATGCTGCTATGCTCAAAGATCAATGTCTTATTCACCCATCATCAAAGATGATTCCTCTTGTAGCAGATAGAAACAAATACAGAGACCCACATCCAGATATTACAGGAAGGTAGGGGGCTTGGAACACTCATATATGAGTGTGAAATCTCCATTAAAGTCTTCCCCTCAGAGCTTCACAGCTTAGGGGACCCTGGGAAGAGAAAGAAAAGGGAGTGTAAAAGCTTACTTTTCAGTTTTATGTATTCTAAGAAATGTGAAGGGAGATAATAAGAAAGAGACAAAATTTTCTATTTTGAGCCATTATTATAAATCTTTCTAAGTAGTTTTTTTAAAAAACTTCATTTCAGAGTGAGATTATTTAACAAGACTCAAGTGCCCCTTATAACAGAAAGAGCATTGAGAAGAAAACCTTCCAAAGTCACTCACCTGACATCCTGTCTCTCTTCTATGTAATGTGACACTCCTCTCCTAAAATTTTGGGGCTGGTATTAATATAACATGGATTACACTTTTGCAAGCCTCTATCTGATGTTATATTTTAAAAATGTCACTAACAATGCTGTAAAAAAATAATAATGAAGAAGCTGTCCAGAGTCTATTGAACTCTGCCTTAGGCAGACATAAAAAAATAATAACCCTGGATGTAGATATGTAGATTGGGTCTGCAAAAAATACGCGAGTGCGTGCACGCATGTGCACGCGCGCACACACACACACACACACACACACACACACAGAGAGAGAGAGAGAGAGAGAGAGAGAGAGAGAGAGAGAGAGAGAGAGAGAGAGGTCTTAATCCTGTTAGCTTCGTTGCAGACAAAGAATTTACAGAGGTCTGACGCAGAGCTGGTAATAGAGGTTCATCACATCAAATTCTATGGCACCTGAGAATATTTGTCCTTCATGCTGTGTAAAGGCTTCAGTGACCTGCAAACGGTCCACTTGAAGGTTGCTTGGAATAATGCCATCAGTTTTCTGGCCCAAAGTCTAGGGCCTTTAATTTTGTCATCATGAAAAATGAATGTGGCTATTTTCACATGGCAAGATGACAGGTGTTCATCAGCATAAGATACTTCTGTTGCCCTTGCCCTTGTGGATCTTTAGCACAATAATGAATGCAAAGCACCAATTTCAGAACACAATAACCTAATGAAACAGCTTAAAATACAATTCTTTTTAAATGCAATTTAGGTCAGAATCATCTGCTTTGTGGTGCAATGTGATACACTCTTCTACCACACAAAATTACTATTCTGATTAGTGAATATTTCATAAGCGATACTTTATTTCATATAAACTCGCCAGATCACTTCGTGAAAAAAAATTGGCCTACAATACAATGGCAAAAAAAGTGCTAATTATTGGTAATATTAAGCTAGATGTGGTTAACTCTCGCTGAGCCTCTACAACATTTGGAATTTTCAGAGATTCAAAGGAAGCCTGACTACAACAGAATAACCCACACTAGAGTACCATTGAATTTGAATTGTAGGAAAACTTACTAGATTCCAATCCAGTCAGGGCACCCTTATCCCTCATGCAGTCACCTGCTGGCATCCTTTCTGATTTTTCCATTAGAGACTATACAATCCAATAATTCCATCTCACTAAAATTAATTCAAGAAACTTTCCTGTGTTAGAATTAAAACCAAACAATTGGGCATTACGCATCAGCCCACAAGTCACAACACTATGCAGTCAAGTATGAGGAGTGACTGTCTTCTTTAGTGATTAAGAAAACTCAGTGAAATAAGTCTTCAATTAAAATGATGTCATGCCTATCACCTTTCTTACAGAGATTGATCTTGTACTACAATGTCACTCTGTGTTGTGACTTACATGAAAGATCCTGAGTCTGTCCCTGAGAAGTGATCTGTAAGCTTCAGGCTATTTCCTTCTCCATAAATGATCTCAACATCCACTCAGAATAATAAAGATGACCTGTGTCTCCTTTTAGCTTTTCTGGCTGAGTCTGGTTTTCCCAGATTTCTAGATATCAGCAAGGACTCAACAGGAGCCACTGCCCTTTTCAATTCTATGAGCGAATCTTCCTTCTAATAATCAGCTTCTTCTGTGTTGCTTCCTTCTTTGTTCCTTTCCAAAGCTTCCATATAACAGTTTATTCTCATGTTTAAGTTTTATGCATTGATTAGATATTGCTAGAATTTGGTCGTGGCTTGGTTCACAATCCCATCTCAGCCTGAGTGTAGATCACGATACACTGGACTGATTCTTGAGATCTGGTGTTGTACCAACTCACAGTCCTTTTTTCCCTCATCAAAATTTTTCTCAGTCTCTGCTTGTGAAATTGTAGCCTCTACAGAGAATATATAACTTACCTGGGAAAGTTATTTTTGAACAGAATTATTATATGTATGAGTAAAACAGTTATAAATCTTTATAAACTAAGCATGTGGAAATAGATACACTTCAGGATAAAAGGACATGATTCTAAAATGATTAGTTTGCTTAAAATCTGTACCAAGTCAACTCATACAACTGACCTTGGAGCAACTAACAATAACATAAATTGACAGTATTTTGAGTCAACTGAAAAAAAGCATGCCTTTTGGAATGTCTGAATGCCTTGGTTCTCAGTATTATCACTCTATTGACTTTTTTTCTTATTAAGGTATATAGATTTTAAAAATTTTTCTTGACAATATTACATAATTTTTTAGCATGGGTAGATGGGAATGTTGCTTGTATGTTACCATACAGCTGACGTGTATTTTTGTCTGTTCTTTATTGTCTTAGTAGTTTCATACTGTGTATGTACCATAACCAACTATTGCCTATGAGAAACATGTAAGATAATGTATTTACAGCCATTGTTACAAGTTTATAATGTATTTTTCTATCTCGTTTTAAATGTGTGTTATATAACATTCAAAAGAATTTTCTTCTTGGTAGAGAAAAGAATACAAAATGCAAAATCCACAATTCTGATAACTGAAAATTGCCAATTGTTTTGCAGTACTTTATTATATTGGGTGTCTTGTCTTTCTTGGGCTTATAGTTAGCTGATGAATGAATACATTAGACACTTCTGGTTTTTAGTTGGGATTAAACATAGCATATATCTTAATTCTTTGGTTCTTTGCTGTCTGTATTAACCCATAGCATTATTTTAACAAATGTTATAATACCAAACTAAAAAAAATAAAAAACAATAACTACTAAGACCAAGTTTCTCAGGCCTTATTATTTAAAATGATCAGTGTATCTTCTTTTTTACAACCAGAAAAGCCATTTTAAACATTTGTAGTAAATATCATCTGTTTTATTATTTCCTTTTTGACTAAAGCATTGGCTTTCTTAAGTAAAAATCTTACAGAAGAGGCTATTTGCTTCTAAAATAACATTAACAGAAAGATATATTTCAGGAAATAGTACTATGTCCAACTTTTTGATTCATTACTTTGATCTCTCAGTGACTTTTTTTTAAATTCTTTCTTTTTTTGGACAACTTTATTTAAAAAAAACAAAGATAAATAAAAAAATTTTAAGCATTTTTGCATAAAAGTATACAAATATGTTTTTGTCAGTGCTTGGCTTTTTTTTCCAAAGGTTTGATAGTGTGCATTAAGGTCTTACTAGTTACAATGAGCAAAATGTACATGTAAAACATGATGTAACCCGGAATTAGTCGAAGTTTTCTTGGTTGTAAGGATTGAGCATAATGTTTTTTTTTTTTTTTTCTTGAACATCACACAGTCTGTGAGTTGTTTCTGAGGTGTTCAGAGCTTTCTGGGGTTAGTATCCCATTATCAGTGACTGCATATTATGTCTGTTCTTTTGTGACTGGGTTATTTCACTCAGGATGATATTCTCTAGATGCAACCATTTTCTTAAGAAATTGGTCAAGTCATTGTTTCTGATAGCTGAGTAGTACTCCATTGTGTAAATGTACCACAATTTTTGTATCCATTCATCTACTGAGGGACATCTGGGTTCTTTCCAGCTTCTGGCTATTATAAATAGAGCTGCAATGAACATTGTGGTGCATGTATCTTTGTTGTATGTTGGAGCATCTCTGGGGTAAATGCCCAGAAGTGGAATAACTGGGTCTTCAGGTAGTACTATGCTCATTTTTCTGAAGAATCGCCAGAATGATTTCCAGAGTGGTTGTACCAGTTTAAAACCCCACCAGCAGTGGACATGTGTTCCTCTTTCTCTGCATCCTAGCCAGCATCTGCTGTCATCTGAATTTTTGATCTTAGCCTTAGTGCTGTGTATAGTAGCATAGGTTGGCATTTGTGTTCTGTTAGAGTCTGAATGACATCTTTCCAGGATCTTCTAGCTTTTGTGGTCTCTGTTGAAAAGTCCGGTGTAATTCTGATAAGTCTGCCTTGTATGTTACTTAACTTTTTTCCTTTACTGCTTTTAATATTCTTTCTTTGTTTTTTGAATTTGGTGTTTTGACTGTTATGTGATCAGGAAGAATTTTTTTTCTGGTCCAATCTATTTAGAGTTCTGTAGGCTTCTTGTATGTTCATGTTCATCTCTTTCTTTAGGTTAAGGAAGTTTTCTTTTATAATTTTATTGTAGATAATTACTGGTCCTTTAGGTTGGGAATCTTCACTCTCTTCTTTGCCTATTATTCTTAGGTTTGGTATTCTCTTTGTGTGCTGGATTTCCTGGATGTTTTGAGTTAGGAGCATTTTGCATTTTGCATGTCCTTTGACTGTTGTATCAATGTTTTCTATGGCATCTTCTGCCCCTGAGATTCCATCTCTTGTATTTTGTTGGTGATGCTTGCATCTATGATTTCTGATCTCTGTCCTAGGTTTTCTGTCTCTAGGGATGTCTCCTTTTGTGATTTCTTTATTGTTTCTATTTTTATTTTTAGATCCTGGATGGTTTTGTCCAATTTCTTCCCCCATTTGGTAGTGTTCTCCTGCAAGGATTTATTCATGTCCTTCCTTGAGTCCTCTATTATCACCATGAGATATGATTTTAAATCAAATCTTACTTTTCAGGTGTGATGGAATATCCAAGACTAGCTGTACTGGAAGAACTGGGTTCTGATGATGCCAAGAAGCCTTGGTTTCTGTTGCTTATGTTCTTGTGCTTGCCTATCACCATCTGGTTGTCTCTAGTGCTACCCACCCTAGCTATTTCTTACTGCAGCCTGTCCTTCTTGATATCCTGATTGTGTCAGAATTTCTCAGAGTCCAAGTGTCTCTGTGATCCTGTGATTCTGGGATCCTGTAATACTGGGATCCCGAGTATGTCAAAGCTCCTGGGAGTCAAGCTGCCTCTGAGATACTAGAATCTCAGTGTGTCCACTCTCCTGATGTCCTTGAGTATGTCAGAGCTCCAGTGCTCCTGGTTGTGTCCAATCTCCTGGGAATCGAGTGTCTTCTGTGATCCTGGGCCTGTTAGCACACCTGTTCCTGTGATCCTGTGATCCTGGACAGGTTAGAGCACCTGGGTGACAGGCTTCTGAATGATGTTGTGGAATTGGGTGTGGTACCAGCACCCAAGATCTGCTCAGGGGATTACTTTTTTTTAAAGATTTATTTATTTAATGTGTATGAGTGTCTTCAGACACACCAGAAAATAGCATCAGATTCCATTACAGATGTTTGTAAGCCACCATGTGGTTGCTGAGAATTGAACTCAGTACCTCTGGAAGAGCAGTCAGAAGTCTTAATCATTGAGCCATCTCCCTAGCCCCTTCAGTGACTATTTTAAAGCTGGCCTTGATAAGCCACTTAGCAATCTGTTTTGGAAGTATTTTTCCCTATGATTTATTACTTGGTTATGAAAACACCTGCTGACAAAGAAAAAAATGATGTCTAAGTAATCAGTAGCCCCAATAAATCATTACTGATGTCCAGTGGGTATTCCTAAATCCTTAATTGAAAACAAATTATGCAAAAACATTTAATTGTGATGAAAACTTACCACAATGGCTCTTAAGTAGGAAGAACTAAATATATCAGTGCAATTGAAAATTAACTTTTGAGACAATAAAAGATGTTCCTGGGTCTGTAATACCTTGTTCTTTGACTAAGAAATTTGTTTTCTAGACAATTACCTCAAAGGGAAACATTCAGAGCTGCAGGGAACAATCTTCCAAAGTCTTACTGTTATTTAGTCACTACTGCCAGCCATTAAAAAACAGGTGGCAAGTTGTGATTTATATGCAGAAGTTGTACCGTATAGTTATCCTGTGAGGACTATGGCCCTCAGGATGGACAGAAAAAGATAGTGCATCAATTAATATAAAACCAAAATGGCTTTCTTCATAAGCAAATATTCTTATCTATTAAGCTATAAAAACATGTTCTATGTGCCAAAAAGCAACAATCACCAATACACACTATCATACTTTATTTATACCCATGATTTTCTGTAGCTTTATTATTACATTTCTCATAATCATCACATGCTACAGAGAGAAAGGTAAGCCTATGGTAACACACACACACACACACACACACACACACACACACACACACACACACACACACACAAACAGAACTAATATCATTTACAGAAAAAAAAACCGTCACAAGAGTACAATTGAAATAATCATGTCTGTTTTGAATTAATTTTATTTTTATTTGGTGTTAGTAATTTTCTGGTAACTTCATATGTGTTTGGTGTATTGTTGAATATTCTAGTCCTACCAGCACTTTAGATATTATAAATATTTGCTGGAAATACTACACTTATGTCCAGGATATTCCAATAAAACAATTTGGAATGGATTTTGCTTATAGTGAACACAATTTAGTAGAACAAAATATTGCTTGGCCAGATGTTGTGCTCCTGTTGAGAGGCCTCAAAAATCACCAAACAACCAGCGAATTTACACTAGCCTTCATCTCACTTCACGGGTCATGTCCTACTGCTACAAAGTGTGATGTTCCATGATATCCTACAGCTTGAAATCCAATTGCCTTAGGGCAAAGTAAATGAAAATCAAGAATAGACTCAGAAATTTCTTTGACCAAAAGATATCTTTCTATTATAGAAGTCAAGTGATATCTCAGACTAGACTTAAAATGTTTAAAACTTACAGAAGTTCAAATACATATCTGCAATCCTCCTGCTTCCAATTTTGTATTTTTGTCTCTCAGCAAGACTTGTAAGAAAGGTTTATGGTCTCCATCCTTTGAAGCTGGCTCTTCCTGGTGATTTGAGCACCTGGCATCAGATAACCTCTGGTACCCATTCATGACTACTAAAGTTTCAGGATGTCATTAACTATTGTATAGAAATTTTCTGTTTAGATGTATCAGAACATACCCCATATTAGATGATGGACAAAGAGTTTTGAATTTAATTAGCATTTGTTTATTAATGTGAAATCTATATAAAATATTAATAATCAAAATCAGCATTATTTTTAAATATTTCTCATAGAAAGTGGTCTATGGGTACAGGATCTCATTTACAGAGAAAGTACAGAATAACTAAGAAACATAATTTAAGTCATGGTAGAGTAATACCCAAACCAATGTGTAGTTTCTTTCATCCACAGAACACAGTTTACCTGATTTGCTCTCTCAGAGTATTAGATTGACTCAATGTACCATTTTCTTAGCTTTGACAAACACAAGTTGGTATTGCCTGGCAGGAACATTCTTAGTGTTGTTCTGATAAAAGAAATGATATCCCTCAGAATGGCAATATTTATTCCCCTACAGTACAATCCAACGTTTGTGTGTGCACTGGGTAGAAGCCAGGATTTAGTTAATCAAAGGAAGAGTTGTCCCAGGGATACAATTTGGGGCATTTAGCAGAGGAAAAGACCAGGGCAAAGTACAAAAAAAATGTTTCTCACCTTTTTCTGATTTAGGTAATTATGTTACAAAGGTAGAGAATCCTGAAGATACCTGAGGACTTATGGGTGAGTAGATTACTGAGATCTTGCAATCTCTATAGCTTTAAAAATTACCTGTAAAACATACCCTGAGAAACAGAAATAGTAATTCAATGTTTCAAAGACAGAAACATGGAAAACATGAAACCAAGAAGTGTGTTCATGTCTTAATGCTACAATTTGATTTCATTACATTTCAGAAACTTGTGATTAGCATTGATTTTTGTGTCAGCCTTTACTTTGTCCATGGTGTCACAGGGATTCTGATAAAATGACTAACTCTCACAGGTCTCCTGTCTTCTGCATGCTTTTCTTGGTATGAAAGACATAAGACAAGAGACAATGATTAGGGAATTGAAGTTCTCCCATGAAAGGTGAGCATGTGCACAAAAATACCAATTCCCCAGCATGCAGGTCAAGCATTCCTAATCTTGCTCTTTTCAGGAGATTGCCTGATGATTCTGTATTTCCTGCTATGGGAATCAGACCTGTTCAAATTTTGAAACAAAAAGTCAAAGAGAATCAAAGAACCGGAGTGTCTCCCACAGAGTCATGCCTGTCTGTATCTTCAACACCACATGAATTATATTTTAAGTTTATTGTCTGACATTTTAGGGGGCTGTGGGAGATACATAGAGAATGAGGCAAAAGGTCATAAAATGCCTAGTGTGTTTCCCCATTATATTAAGAAATTGGCCTGACCAAAAAAGTGCTCTTCAGATGCAAAATTAAATGTAAATTAAATGAGTATCCTTCACATTTGTCACAACATTTGCAAGAAGCTCTGGGAGTGTGTATATAAAACTTATCATCACTGTGAATTTCCCTAACAGTACTACCTACTTGTTTTCACTGTATGAAGCTGCACATTATTTATGGTTGGTATATAAACACTGACATCTGTGTTTGTCTCCTCTACGTTATTTGCCTTAATAACAAAAGTCACCGCTGTTATCAAATGCCTGATGGTCTTACAAACAATATGGGTACTAGACATTGATACAATCTCTTAATCTTTGACATAACCTTTTACTATAAGTATTCTCATCATTATGTTATCGAAGCAAGTTCTTAAAATTACATGGTCTGCCAACCCAGTAATTAAGGTAACTTCTCATATGTACAAACACACACAAGCCCACATTTCCTCCTCAGTTCCCCATAGAAACCCTAACATTGTTCGCAGTCCTCTTACTTCTTAGTAACTATGTCATCAGAATTTGCTTGCAGATGCAGACAGATTGAAGCATAATTTATAAAGCTGCAAGTACTTAAGTAGCCAAATATTCAGGCCAGTTGCTTGCATCTGAGATAACTTACGTGTGTTCATTCACACATATAAATTCTAGAAATGCATATTTGGCTGTGAGTTTATAGACAGTAAGAACGGTAAGTGTCATTTACACTTGAAAATCACATTTATTATGTGGCATATTTCCAAGAGTTTAGACTTTCTTAATGTTTTCTCACATTAAAACAAAATGGAACACACTCTTAAGCACCTGGAGAAGGTGCTTAAAATGCCATCACCAGCTGTAATTACATGGAAAATTCACTTACCACAGCTATGAAATCAAGACTGCTGCATACAACTGCATTAGATAATGGCCATGTTGATCATAAAATATTTAACAGGACAACCAATACACTTAATGGTGGGTTGTGTTCAACTTGCATGAACAAAGTGTCTTAGTTAGGGTTTATATTGATGTTATGAAATACCATGACCAAAAATCAAGTTGGAGAGGAAAGGTCTTTCACTTCTAGATCATAGTCCATCACTGAAGGAAGTCAGAACAAGAACTCAAGTAGCACTGGAACCTGGAGGCAGAAACTGATGCAAAGGCCATGGAGGGATGTTACTTACTGGCTTGCTTCCTATGGCTTGCTCAACCCGCTTTCTTACAGAACTCAGGACCACCAGCCAAGGAAAGGCACCACACACAATAGGCTGGACCCTCTCTCACTGATTACTAATTGAGAAAATGCCTTTCAACTGGATCTCATGAAGGCATTTTCTCAACTGAAGCTCCTTCTGCTCTGATGACTCTAACGTGTCAAGTTGACACAAAACCAGTGAGTATAGAACCTTTGAAGAGCAATTAGTCTCTAATGAGTAATGAATACAAACTAACAAATAATGGGGATGAACACCAATAGATAAGTTTCACTGCAATAATAATTGCATTCTACAGTTCTTCAGCTTACTGACTTCAAATGAATAAAAGTTAACATACTTATATAAGTATGAATAAAATATATAATATGATAGAATGGTTTAATAATATAGTGATAGAACAATGAAGTCTTTTTTTAATGCCTGTGTAGACTGGCTAAAGATCCTATGAATACACTGAAATGTTTCTCAAACATTCTACATGCATGCTAGAATCAGTGAAAGAGTAAAAAACTTGTGGCATTTGTCATAGAAGTTACATCAACTTCACTAAATTACAGTCCTTTTTAAGATAAATGGAGAAATGGCAGATGCAGGGCTGTCTGCAAGCCTATCATATGGCCTGTAGCCATGAAAGAAATAGAGGAGGGCAGGAGCAAATAAGCTCACCAATCTGAGGCACACAGAGACTTCTGAGTCTATGTTTTGTGGGATAATCTGCAACTCCTAGGAGCCAACTGAAAGAGATTGACTGATGCTACAGGTTCAGTAATGGAAACAACAGAAGGTATCTGTTTTTAAATGTTATTTGTTTTTCATCCATACTACTTGCATGATGCAAATGGACATCATCTTGTCTTGATGAAAACAAAATCCCCAGACAGAAACAATAGGCATGCTTCCTAAGTGAGTGACAGCTTCTTCAGAAGCAGAACCTGTAACTTTATTTCTGAGATATTTGCACAATAATATAAAAAGAATCTGGTTTTTTTGCTGGCTCCACAAATGTAACCATTTAATAGAGCATCTAATTTAAACACTAGTTGGTCTATTATTTTATTGTTATATATAACTAGATGTGTTATTGCACAAACCATAATAGTACTCTATACTCAGTAATGTATACAGTGTGATTAGTTGAGATATGTGCATACACCTGTGAAAGTACCATGTGAACCAATAATAGAGACAATTCATTACATCCTTGGAGCCCTTGTTTGATACTCTTTTTATATTCTTCATAGTGTTGAGCAACATGGAGTCTCTCTGTCAAACTCTCTGTGTTTCTCACAACTAGATATTATCTAAGACCTTCTCTTTGAATTTTTCCTTTCAGCCCCTTCTTCTAGCTGTTTTCTCTCTCAGAAATTTCACTGAAAATTTCATAACTTCTATAGATTTTCCTTTATGAACATATCAGTGGCTTTTGAATATATAACTTAGGTTCTCAACTAAAACCTTCCCCCAATATTTACAAACTCTAATTGAAAATGTTTACCTGAGAGTACGAACAGTTCAACAAGGGGAAGTGTCTTGATTTCCCACACTAAATTTTATTATAGTGATGCTTGATTGCTGGCATCAATAATTATCCAAACCTATCATCTAATTTCTACCCTTTATTTTCTTCTGATTGTATCTGTTTCTGTAATCTGCATTTGTCTTTCTCTTCATCCCTGGTTACCGTATTTATCTAATTCCAGCATCTCCCTAGAGCTTTGCTTTGTATCTAGAGCATTTACTTGCTTCCAAGTATTAGCTGTTAATTTGCTCTCCACTATACCATAATTCTGACTATACTATATCCTTGACTATAATACTATATTAACTCTTCCTTCAACCATTATTATATTTAAATTATATATATATATATATATATATATATATATATATATATATATATATATATATATATATATATTCTGTCTATATGTCTATGTATGTACCATGCAACTTTCTGATAAACAGAAGCCAGTAAAGGACATTGGATGACTAACATCTGAAGATACAGAGAGGGTTTTGAATCATGATGTGGATTTTGGATATCAAGTCTGGATCACCTGGAATAGTAGCAAGTGCTCTCAATTTCTAAGACAACTCTCCAACTTTCTGAACTGTTTTATCACATCACATAAATAAAACCTAGCCTTAGTAGTATGGCTCACTTCCAACTCAGCTGTTTTCTTCCCTTCTCATTCCACAATCTCTCAACTCTCCATATAGCACTACACAACTCTAGGCATGTCATGTGTGTGTGTGTTGGTGTGTGTGTGTAAAGACTTACATGTACAATACATTTTAAGAGATACTTATAATATGATCTCTGGTAGTTTGTCAGACATCCTTATGCTATTTTATGTCCCTCCCCTTATGTATTTGCATCTATCTTCCCATAGTATAGAGTTCCTCCTTTACCCATTTCGCCTATCTGCCCATTTATATCCTAGTTGGTCTCCCTTACCTTCCTTCTATTTTCTTTTATTTTCTTCAGCTTCCTTAAAAAGCTCAACCTTGGAGGCTGGAGAGATGGCTCAGTGGTTAAGAGCATTGACTGTCCTTCCAGAGGTCCTGAGTTCAATTCCCAACAACCACATGGTGACTCACAACCATCTGTAGTGAGATCTAATGCCCTCTTCTGGTGTGTTGGAAGACAGCTACAGTGTACTTATATATAATAAATAAATCTTTTTTTAAAGCTCCCCCTTTCCCATTTCCCTGATCAGAAGACTTGCCATTCGTTTCTTTCTCTATTGTTCCTTAATTTCTCTATTCAGACAATGGTCCTGTTTTATCTTCCCAGTGTAGCAGAATTTTCCCCTAATTAATTGAATGGATAGCAAAGACAAAAAGAAGCCAATCTCTGGGCAAGGAGGAGGCAGGCCTTCTGGGTTTGAGAGAAGAAGAGGAGATGCAAGAAGAGAGCACACGTCTTTTGGGATGTGAATGGAAGCAGAAGTGAAAGGAAGCAAATTGTAGACTGGGAGATGTTAGATTCCACCAGAACCATTGCCACTGCCGCCGCCACTGCCACTGCCACCAGAAGACTTTTAACATAGAATTGTTGATGGTTTAGGATGATAGATTCTATGCCCAGTGGTTGTGTCATCTGTTGATTTTAAACTAAGGTTGTCTGGGGTTTTACATTCATAGTGACTCAGGTGGGCAGAGGGAAAGAATTTAACCAGGACAGAATTCAGCCAGGCTTTGGAACAGGAAAAGAGCAAATTGGCAGTGATCTCAGAGCTCTGGAAAAGCAGAGCTGGTGTTTGTGGGACTTGGTCTCGGGCTGTTTGCTGGGCTGGGAACAGACCAAGACTGCCAGTGCCTGGTCAGCAATAGTGTGGAGTGGGTTGTTTTTTTAATAATTACACATTACAGATGATGATCCACATGGTAGGTGAGACTCCACTGTTAATTTAGGAATTCTCAGATTGATCACATAGTGAAGCAGGTCTGGAAGGAGGGGAGAGGTAGTGTCTCAGCAAGAGAGAATCATGTGGTGGCTCAAGCACTGGAACCTTAAACAAAGAAGCACAGGGAAAACTCAGCACACAGGCTCTGAGGTGCCCTGCCGTGAAAAGACAAGATGACTGCTCTGAGGCAGACAGCCAGAGAATAAAATCTGCCTGCTTCCTATAAGCAGCTAATCATAGGACAGAGTTTTAAAGTTTGGTTTAAAGACAGATAAGAATACAGATTTTGCCTGAGTCATGTGTGGAATCCTACCCACTGTTTGGAACTAATGCAGGGAAAATATAATGACTCCAGGCAGAGCACATAATAGATAAAAGCTGCCTACTTTCTATAGACAGGTAATAGTGAAAGTTTGATTCAGTTACTTTAAAGATAGTATCATAAAGTCTGCAGGACATCTCATATTCTTCTAATGTGGTCTCCACGGAAATTTTGGGCTAAATATCCTGACATGACAGATTAAGAAAAATGCCTGGGAATAGGTTTATACAGTAAGCAAAAGGTTTTTAAGGATAGTAGGGAGATTGTATGAAAACAGAATTGTTTTAGGGAATCTTTGAACTCCTGTAGGATAACTCATATTCTTTAAACGTGGCCTCCGTAGGAATTTTGTGTTAAATATCATAACATGACAGATTAGGAAAAAAGCTTAAGAATGGCCTCATACAGTATTTGTTTAGTTTACTTCATTTGTTTTCACTTGTTTTAATCATGAAAATGGGTGTGATTGTGAACTTTGTGATTATTTTATTATTATTCTGGGAAAGAGGTCAAGCTAAAAATTTTCCTGATTACTGGCCAAAGGACATACTGATTTTGGGAAAAGGCTTTGTTTTTGTGTTTTTAGAAAAAGTTATTAGACTTTGGACACCTTCCAAAATTATATGGATCAGAACTGACAGGGAGACACCCTGAAGAACTAGATTCAAGACAATCAAAAAAAAAAAAAAAAAAAAGGTAAAGATTCTTTGTCCCATCCCTCACATGTCACAATGAGAACTTATGATTGGTTATTATTGAAATTGGCTCATTAAAAAAAAAAAAAAAAAGACTGTCTTTGACGTGCTCAAAAAAAAGAGCATAATTTCATCCTAACTAGTCTGTTCACCCTTCACAGACTAAAACAATTCATACAGATACCTTGATGACATGCAATTTTGTTTTGAGATTTGTATATTGCAGAATGTGCAGCTTTGGTGAGATTCATCATCACACATGCTGAACTGGCCTGCTAGAACTCCTGAGGTCATGAATTTTCAGACATCAGAGCCTAATAACAACTGTTGATGTGGCCTTTTTAAGGCCTAACCAAATCCCACATTTTTCCAACCCTCTACTCCCTCAAAGATATCTCAACATCCATATTCAACAGGAAGTAGTCTTGAAGAGTTATCATCCTGGTTCCCTAGGCTTGGGTGTCTAGAGGTGGTTGCCTTTCTGGGGAATTTAGAAATGCTCATAATTTGAACAGGAAGGAAAAAAGCTAGAATTGATGTGTAGTCATAATCTCATTTGGTAAAAATCTTTATAATTATGACTAAGCTAAAGTTATACTCTCTTACATTGGTATAGAATTTATTTTGATACAGAATTCAGATTTTCATTGGTATAAATTTCTTCTGATGTTACAAAAACTTAAGTATATAAATCTTAGACCCAGGCCTTCTCTAACTGCCATTGCAAACTGATTTTAGATGATTAATCATATGAGTTAAAGACCAGATTGCAAATTCATGGCTCTGAGTTAACTGCAAGGGTATTTTCAAGATATTTTAATTATAATTAGCTGAAGGTAGTTAAAGGACAACAATCCAGGTTACTTTACATAGATAGTTTTCAAAAACATCGGAAATTTACAAAATGTGGCATTTAATGTTTTGAATCATTTGTTGTTGAGACATATCTGCTTCTGACAGCACCCCATTCTTGGATACAAATAAAAAACAGAGTATCTATACCTCCAGGTGACATTGCGCATAGTTGCAAGGTGGCCACTGGGCAGAAATTGCCTGTTCATCCACAGACAAAATTACTGTACAGAAAAAAGACAAACTATGCATAATATCAACTGATTATCTCTGCCAAGATGGCATAATCAATCTTTCAAAATCTGAATTGTAAAGGTCTGTCAGTCCCCAATAAAAAGATATAGGCTATCAGACTGGATACATAAACAAAACCCAGTAATTTTCTGCATACAGGAAACTAATCTCAGAGACAAAGACAGACACTATCTCAGAGTAAAAGGTTGGGGAAAAAACTTCTAAACAAACAGCCCCAAGGAGCAAGCTGGAGTGGCCATTCTAATATCGAATAAAGTAGATTTTCAACCAAAAGTTATCAAAAAAAAAAAAAAAAGATAAGAAAGGACACTTTTTACTCATTGCAGGAGAAATTTGTCAGGAGGAACTCTCAATCCTTAACATACATGCTCCAAATACAAAAACACCAATACTCATAAAAGAAACCCTACTAAACCTCAAAAAATACATTGCATCCTAAACAATAATAGTGGGAGACCTCAATACCCCACTCTTACCAATGGACAGATCATGGAAACAAAAACTGAACAAGGACACTGTAAAACTAGCAGAGGTTATGAACCAACCGGAATAAATAGATATCTATCGAATATATCATCCTAAAACAAAAGAATGCACCTTCTTCTCAGCACCTCACAGCACCTAATCAAAAATTGACCACATAATTGGTCACAAAATGAGCTTCAATAGATATAAGAAGATTGAAATACTCCCATGCATACTTTCAGATCACATGGTCTAAGGCTGGTCTTTAATAACAACAAAGACAACAAAATCCCATATACACATGGAAACTAAACAATGCTCTATTAAATGATAGCAGGGTCAAAGAAGAAATAAAGAAAGAAATTAAGGGTTTTCTAGAATTCAATGAAAAAGAAAACACAACATACACAAACCTGTGGGATGCAAGGAAAGCAGTACTGAGAGGAAAACTCATAGTACTAAGTGCTTCCAAAAGAAACTGGAGAGAGCATAGACCAGCAACTTGACAACACAGCAGAAAGCTCTAGAATAAAAGGAAACAGATACACCCAAGAGGAGTAAATGCCAAGAACTAATCAAACTTAGGGCAGAAATAGACCTAATAGAAACAAAAAGAACCATTCAAAGAATCAACAAAACCAAGAGCTGGTTCTTTGAGAAAATTCACAAGTTTGATAAACCCTTAGTCAGACTAACTAGCAGGCAAAGAGAGAGTATACAAATTAACAAAATCAGAAAGGAAAGTGGAGAAATAACAACTGAAACTGAGGAAATTCAAGAAATCATCAGATCTTACTACAAAAGCCTATACTCAACAAAGCTGGAAAATCTAGAGGAAATGGATGAATTCTAAGAAAGATACCAGATACTAAAGTTAAACCAGGACCAGGTAAACCATCTATATTATCCCATAACACCTAAAGAAATAGTAGCAGTCATCAAAAGCCTCTCAACCAAAAAAAGCCCAGGTCCACATGGGTTCAGTGCAGAATTCTATCAGACATTTATTGATTACCTAATACCAATACTCTCCAAAGTATTCCACAAAATACAGTCAGACAGAACTCTACCTAACTCACTTTTCGAGGCCACAATAACCCTTGTTCCTAAACCACACAAAGACACTACAAGAAAAAAGAACATCAGACCAATCTCACTTATGAACATTGATGTAAAAATACTCAACAAAATCCTTGCAAACCAAATCCAAGAACACATCAAAACAATCATTCACCATGATCAAGTATGTTTCATCAATGAGACACTGGAATGCTTTATAATATCGAAATCCTTCAATGTAATCCACCATATAAACAAACTCAAAGGAAAAAAAAAAAAACCACATGGTCTTCTCACTAGATGCTGAGAAAGCATTTGACAAAATTCAACGCCTCTTCAAGTTAAATGTCTTGGAAAAAACTGGAATTCAAGGTCCATACCTAAACATAATAAAAGCAATATACAGAAAACCAAAAGCCAACATCAAACTTAATGGTGGGAAACTTGAAGCAATCCCACTAAAATCAGGGACTCGACAAGGCTGCCCACTCTCCCCCTACCTATTCAACATAGTACTGGAAGTCCTGGCTGGAGCAATTATACAGCAAAAGGAAATCAAATGGATACAAATTGGAAAGGAAGAAGTTAAAAACATCACTGTTTGCAAATGACATGATAGTATATGTAACGACCCGGTAAATTCCACCAGAGAACTTCTACAGCTGTTAAACAAGTTCAGCAAAGTGGCTGGATATAAAATTAACTCAAACAAATCAGTAGACATCCACTACTCTAAGGACAAACATGTGGAGAAAGAAATTAGGGAAAAGATACCCTTTACAATAGTCACAAACAATATGAAAAATCTTGGTGTGACTCTAACTAAGCAAGTGAAAGACCTGTATTACAAGAACATAAAAACTCTAAAGAAGGAAATCAAGGAAGATCGCAGAAAATGGAAAGATCTCCCATACTCATGGATTGGAAATATCAACATTGTAAAAATGGCCATCTTGCCAAAAGCAATCTACAGATTCAATGCAATCTCTACCAAAATTCCAACCCAGGTCTTCATAGAGTTGATAAGAGCAATGTGCAATTTCATCTGGAATACCAAAAAACCTAGAATAGCAAAATCCATCCTCAACAACTAGAAAAAAAATCTGCATGAATCACCCACCATCCCTGACCTCAAGCTATATTACAAGACAATCGTGCTAAAAACTGCATGGTACTGGTACAGAGATAGGCAGGTGGATCAATGAATAGAATAGAAGATCCAGAAATGAGCCCTCACATATATTGTCATTTGATTTTTGACAAAGTGGCTGTAAACATTCAATGGAAAAAGGACAGCCTATTCAACAAATGGTGTTGGTCCAACTGGCACTCAGCATGCAGAAGAATGAAAATAGACTCTTTCTTATCTCCTTGTACAAAGCTCAAGTGTAAGTGGATCAAAGATCTCCACATTAAACCAGGTACACTGAAACTACTAGAAGAGAAAGTATGGGAAACCTTAGAACTCATAGGCACAAGAGAAAATTTCCTGAGCAGCACACCAATGGTTCGTGCTCTAAGGTCAAAGATTGACAAATGGGACTTAATGAGATTGCAAAGTTTCTGTAAGGCTAAGGACACTGTCAAGAAAACAAAATGGCAGCCAACAGAATAGGAAAAGATCTTTACCAACTCCACATCTGATAGAGGCCTTATATCCAAGGTATACAAAGAACTAAGAAGTTGGACACCAGATAATCAAACAACCCTATTAAAAATGGAGTACAGAGTTAAACAAAAAATTCTCAGTTGAGGAATATTAAATGGCCGAGAAGCACCTAAGGAAGTGCTCAACATCATTAGCCATCAGGAAAATGAAAATCCAAACAACCCTGAAATTCCCCCTCACAGCACTCAGAATAGCTAAGATAGAAAATTCAGATGACAGCAGATGCTGGCGAGGATGTGGAGAAAGAGGAACACTTCTCCACTATTGGTGGGGTTGTAAACTGATACAAACACTCTGGAAATCAGTCTGGTGATTCCTTAGAAAGTTGGACATAGTACTACCTGAAGACCCAGTTATTCCACTTCTGAGTATATATCCCAGAGAAGCTCCAACATACAACAAAGACACATGTACCACAATGTTTATAGCAGCCCTATTTATAAGAGCCAGAAGCTGGAAATAACCCAGAGGTCCTTCAGTAAATGAATGGATACAAAATTGTGGTACATTTACACAATGGAGTACTACTCAGTTATCAGAAACTATGACTTTATGAAATTCTTAAGAAAATGGATGCATCTAGAGAATATCACCCTGAATTAGGTAACCCTGTCACAAAAGAACAAACATAATATGCAGTCACTGATAATTGGATACTGGCCTCAAGAAGCTCTGAACACCCCAGAAACAACTCACAGACTATATAAAGTTTTTTAAAAAGCCAAAAAAAAAAAAAAAAGAAAATGAAAAAACCATTATGCTTAATTTTTACACACCAAGAAAACTTTGACTATTTCCAGGTTACATCTTGTTTTACATGTACTTTATGCTCATTGTAACTAGTAAGATTTTAATGCATACTACCAAACCTTTAAAAAAATCAAGTACCGACAAAAATGTATTCATATTAATTTATTCAAAATTTCTTAAAATATGTACATTTATCTTCGTTTTTAAAATATAATTTTTTCAATTTAATTAAACAAAAGATAGTGAAAATTTCCAGCTCAGAGAACCAGAAAATGTTCTCTCATTGGACAAAGAAACAGAACATCAAATAGATAGGACCAGAAAAGAAAATCCTCTCATCAAATAATAATCAAAACACAAAATGCAAATAACAAAGAAATAATATTAGAAGATGTAAGGGAAGAAAGCCAAATAACATATAGAGGTGGACTTATCAGAATTACACCAGAATTTCTCAACAGAGACCCTAAAAGTGACATTATGCAGACCATAATAGAACCCAGATGCCAGCCCAGGCTACTATACCCTGCAAAACTTCCAATTATCTTAGATGAAGAACCCAAATATTCCAGGACAAAACAAACAAACAAACAAACTTAGACAGTATTTATCTACCAATCCAGCCCTACCCAGGATTCTAGAAGAAAAATTCCAAGACAAGGAAGGTACCACAACTAAAGAAAAAACAAGATATTAAACATATCTCAACAAAATCAAAAGGACAGAATTACACACACATAATGCCACATACAACAATAAGCATAACAGGAAGTAACAATCATTAAGTCTTTAATATTTCTCCATATCAGCAGATTCAGTTCCCCAGTAAAAAGACATAATGTAACAGACTGGATACATAAGCAGGATCTAGCTTCATGGTGCATGCACTAAAACACCTCAGTGACAAAGACAAACAGTACCTCAGAGTAAAAGTTTGGATAATAAAGTTTTCAAATCTATGGTTCCAAGAAACAAACAGGAGTTACCATCCTAATATCTAATAAAATTGACTTTCAACCAAGAGTTATCAAGCAAGATGGGAAAGGACACTTATTTATCAAAGGAAAATTCCACCAAAAAATTCTCAATTCTAAATGTCTATGCTCCAAATGCAAGGACAACTACATTCATAAAAGAAACTTTTCAAGCTCAAAACACACATTGAACTCCACACAATAGCGGAAGATCTTAATACCCCACTATCACTAATGAAAAGGTCATTGAAACAGAACTAGGCAGTGACTCAGTGAAATTAATAGAGGTTATGAACCAAATGGATTTAACAGACACCTACAGAACATTTTACTCTAAAAATAAACAATATACCTACTTCTCAGCGCCTCATAATACCTTCTCCAAAATTGACCATATAATTGGCCACAAAATGAGCCTCAACAGATAAAAAAAACATTAAAATAATCACATGCATCCTATCAGATCACCACAGATAAAGGCTAAATTTCAATAACAACAAAAACAACAGAAAACCCACATACCCATGGAAACACAATGCTCTACTCAAAGATAACTTGGTCAGGGAAGAAATAAAGGAAGAACTTAAAGACTTCCTGAAATTCAACAAAAATGATGACACAACATGTCCAAACTTATGGGACATAATGAAAGCAGTGCTAAGAGGAAAATTCATAGCACAAAATATCCTAGTAAAGAAATTAGAGAGATCCTACACTATCAACTTAATAGCACACCTGAAAGCCCTAGTATAAAAAGAAGTAAAGGCACCCAGTAAGAGTTTCTATGAAATATAGTGCTCAAAGTTCTAGCTAAAGTGTAGAAAATAAAAAAAAGATTTAGGAAATACAAATTGGCAAAGAAGAAGTCAAGGTATTACTAAGATGATAGGATAGCATCAAACCAAAGTGGCCAAATATAAAATTAACTCAAACAAAACACTAGCCTTCCTTTATACAGGTGATAAATAGACTGAGGAAGAGCCAATTTCTCCATGCTCATATACATAAAATAAATAAAATGAATCTTGAAAAAAATAGAGTATTTTAAAAAGTCGAATGTTAATACCAGTACTGTTAATTAAATGTGTGTTCTCTTGGTATTATAAAGAACAATCAAGGGCTCTGTACAGAGCATTTACCTGAGATAATTGAACATGCTTCTATCTTTTCTAGAATGTATTCAGAAGAGTTTTGGCAGGTGTCTCAACAACTTTAAGACTTATGCCAGCATTCTGAGAGAAACATCCAGTGTCTTGTCATCAGTATGAGTTTTTTAGTAATCACAAAGGTGACATGATGAGGCGCTGTGACTTTGTGATCAGATAATGAGTCATGAGAACCATGGCTCCTTTAAATTGGCATATTTTACCTGTCATTAAATCTGAGACTTTCAAACATATTGTTGACTTAAGCATACTCCATATGCTTCTCTTAAGTGTTTTTTTTTTTAGTTCAATATCTGTATATTAAAGTATAAAATACTCGTTTGCCATTGAAACATTTTTAAGGAAGGGTAAAATAAAGCACAAAACAACAAAAGAGCACTACTCAATCAGACACAGTACCTTCTAAGAACTCAAACAGATTGGATCACTAAGTGGTCTTTTCAAACTGTTCTAGATCTAAGTCATTGTTTGCTAGACTTTTGCTACTTTCAGGATGCTCTTTGGGAAAGAAGTTGTATGAATACTGAAATATTTCAGCAAATAGAAAACCTGAAACTCCCAACCCTCAGGGACCACTTGGAGCCAAAACTATATTTTTAACCAGATCTTCAGGAAATTTCTTGCAGTTTAAAATTTGAGGAGACTTGCAAAGAAAGATTCCAACTAAAAGAAGTTGGAATTAGTTTAAAGCAACACAAGTCATTTGGCATAAAAATTTGAGGTCTGACACATGGCATAATTCACACAATCTTTTTTTTATTATTATTAGATACTAATTCGATAGAGTAAGCAGATTCCCCATTCATATATATAGCACAAATCAATCATGTTCACTACTTCAATTGATCATTATTGTTTCAATCTTTTAAAATTCCTCTCTGGACTTTCTAATATAAATCAAACATATTCTTTCCAAAATACTAGATGAAGTTCCCTATGCTCCTTCCCAAGCTCTAGCTCTGCCCGAATGCTTCGGGTCACCTGTGCTAGTTTGAAGTTCACAGTGTTGTTTTAAATAGCTACTTTCCCATGACAGTCTTCAATTTGTCCTTTCCTTGAGGGATTAGAAAAAGGTTGAAAGTTCAGCATTCATTTGCACACACAATTTAAGCTGCACACTCCACAAGACAGTTGGTTTTTAAGGAGAAATTTTTTTCCAAGCATTATTGATAAAATTGAATATTCTTGGTTATTTACCTAGAATTCAAAGCATAATGAGAAGAATACCTGTTAATCTGTTAGTCATTTATAATCTCCAACGATTTGCAGTCCTGGATCTTTTTGGGTAATTTGTGCATTTCATTTTCAAACCTACTACAGAGAAATGTTGTCAGGTAGTTCTGGAGTGTACATTCTTAACGCTAAGTACAATATGCCGATTTACTCTTTCCTTTAAATCTAGGTACAGAGTATTTTAAACATTCATAAAAGTAATTAGTTATAAGTAAATTATCCTCTCTTCAGTTAATTACAGATGTTTCCCATTAAGATTGAATTCTTAAATTCAACAATTTTTGTTATTAAGCATATTATGTGTCCATGTTACTTCTATGAATATTCATTTTATCCAACAGTACTTGGTATTTCTCGGAGCATGTCTCAAAGTAAATAAAGATAGCCCCAGAACTCGCCTTTTCACCATTAGTTCCTGTTAGTTCATTGTGTATGTTGAAAATTTAGACACGTTTTCCAGTAAAAGTCAGTTGTCATAGTGTCATAAAGTACAGCCATTAAGGTGGACAATGTGATACTTAATACTTATTATTAATTTAATTGGAGGTAGAACCATACCTCTGGGTGAACTGATGAGATGTTTCCAGAAAGTTTTAGTGGAAGAAAGAATATGCTTGCTGAGTGTTATTAGCACTAGGAATGAAGTTGTGTCTCAGACTAAATAAAAAGGAGAAAGCCTACATCACAGCAACATTGATTTCTCTCTGCTTCCTGACTACAGATGTCATAGCCTCACCAAGCCACCTCACACCTCTGCTACTGTTCTCTCTATCATTGTGGATTACATTCCTTCAAACTGCAAACCAAAATAAAAACAACCAGAAAACAAAAACATTCAATTAAGTGGCACTTTTTTGTCTAGTGTATTGGTCAAAACTATAAAAATAGTAGCCATTAGACATAGTCAGTATTTATGCAATCACCCCTTTTAGACAAAGTTTCTAAAAAGTCAACAAGAACAGTTATTTCTGGCTACTAGCAACATAAAGAATTGTCAAGAGAGACAGCTGAATTGATGCTATTTCTGCCCTGCAGGCCTGGAAGACCTTGTTTCTTGTCTCTGTTATCACCTGCTTATATCAGCAGGCAAAACGGTACTTATCACTACCCAATTTTCTGTATGGTAAGATTTCTTAGTCCCCAATACAATGGGCATTGAGAAAGTGAAGCATATTACTTTTGTATAATAGTGTGTGACAGTGTATACAACCAGTACCCTTTGTGGAAAGACTGCTACTACTCAAGAAAATTATTTGGGAGACATAACTTAACTTTTACATTCTGAAAAGAAACTGTTTATTGAACACCATGAGGTTCCCAAAGAATGCAAATATTCATTCAACTGTGAAGATAAAACTAAATAAATATCCATATTTCCATTTACACTTAAGTGGGCAGGAAATAAAAGTTTGTATACAGACACACACACACACACACACACACACAGACACACACACACACACACACACACACACACACACACACACTTACATTGAGCATTATCAGGCAATCAACTTTGTGCTTGGACTTCAGAGGTAACTTAGTAAAGTAGGAAATGAGCACAAAGCTTGTGCCATGGTTGATTATTCGTAAGGTACAAAGGCTAGAATTTTTAAATAGCAGTTTGGTTAAAAATAACAGGGAGTCTATGGGGATGACTCCAGTTGAGACTTTTAGCAGTGGGGTATATGGCACCTGAAGTGGCTACCTCCAATAGCCAGGCAGGACTTCCACTGGACAGATAAAGACAGCAACACACCCACAAAACGTTCAACCCAAAATGTGCCCTGCTTAGAAGATATGCAGGAACAGAGATGGAGCAGAGATGAAGGGAGTGGACAGTCAATTAGTGGTCATGGGCAAAACTCAATTCCTAACACTACTGATACTCTGTTATACTTTCAGACAGGAACCTAGAATAACTATCCTGTGAGAGCCTCCACCCAGCAGCCAATAGAAACAGAGACAAACATGAGATGGAATGCAGCCTAGCACCCTGCATTTGATCTGATTATACGTCAGTAAAAATAGTTTTCGCCTTGAAACACTCTGCCCTAAAATGGGAAGTCTTTATGACATCCCTCCCATCAGAATCCAGGGAACCTCCTTGGAAAAGGAAGCCAAAAATTGTAAGAGCAAGGAATGATAGAGGACAAAAAAATATTAAATTTGAACAAAGCTTATATCACCTCACAGAGGCTGAAACAGCATACACAGGGCCTGCATAGGTCTGTTCTAGGTCTCTCTGTATATATTATGGCTTTTAGTTTAGAATCTTATGGAATTCCTGGGTGTGTGAATGACTGGATCGCTGATTCTTGTGCCTTCTCTTGAACTTTGTTCCTTCTGTTGGTATGTCTTGTCCAAATCTGTGACAACTTGGTGATAATTTTTGTTTCATCTTATATTTTATAATACATTTGCTATAATATTTTTAATATATTTGTTATATTTTCAAAAAAACGAATGAATAAAAACCTAGCCACTAGGGTAAAGGTTAACAACTGAACTGTTACTTATATCTGCTGACAGAGGAAAATACATTTTCTCTAATGGAGTAACATTGGGCATATCTACCACTCTAGGACAGACCTCATGTTCAGTAATTGACCAACATAAAATTGACTCCACTGGTCATATTGCTTTTTTTTTTTTTTTTTTTTTTTTAGTTTTTTATCTGTTTATAGTTAAGTATTTGTTTTGCTTGTTTTTTTTCCTCTTTCTTTTTGGTACTGTTTTATTTTGTTTTCTTGGTTTGGGGGATGTTGGTTGTTGTATTGAGCTATTGTTTGTTTGTTTGTTTTTCTGTTTGTTTGTTTGTTTGTTTTTGAGAAAGAATTTAAAGTTAGGCTCTTGTGCTCTTGCTTCCCCACCCCCTCCTGCTCCTCCTTTTCCCATTACCTTCCCTCCTCTCGACGTGCTCATGGCCGGCCTCTACTCCTCTACTTCTCTGTTCCTCTATTCTTTCTCTCTGCCTCTACTACCCTCTTAACTCCCCCTATGACCTGAATAAACTCTATTCTGTACTAAAAATTAAAAAAGAATTTAAAGTTAGATGGGTAAGGAACAAGAAAGAATCTGGAAGGACTTGGGGAAGGGAAGAATATAAACAAAATATATTTAAATTTAAGTGTTTAGAATAATATGTGTATATGTATATACATATATAAGAAACACCTCTTAAATCTAAAGTTATATTTCTTTTCAAGTAGCCAGTTCTATTCTATATCAAATGGAGATTCTGCCCTGGTGTTTACACTGCCACTAATGCTTACAGAGATGCCATCATTTACATTTATTTAAGACATGGAATGTATGTCCTAGGGAATATCTGCAGACATATAAACTGGTCCTTCCCCATATTGTCATGTGCCCTCCTACTCATAGGCAGTTCCAAAATCTAATTTGCTTCAGACAAAAAATAATAATTTGTTTCCTACCCATGATTAGAAATTGGAGGCCAGACCTTTTTGATTCATAGCTTTGATAGCTGATAGCTTTGATAGCTGATAGCTTTGAAAGCTGTTAAAATGATTTCATTGTATCTTCATGTGTCTCTGAATTATAGGACTGTGATTGCCAAGATAATATGCTGAGAAATTGTTATAAGATATGAATGCTGGTAATAATTTTGAAGCCTTCAATGTAGTGTTACTAATACAGTAGTATAATTTTTACTTTTTTCCACTTCCAAGCTTTTCAATGAAAACTCGATTATGGTTGTAGTAAAATGCAAAGAAAGCAAATGAATGGTACATAGTACAAAACAAGATGAGTATGTGCAAACAAAAAGAAAACTTCTACAGGCATTGGTTATTTACTTTTTAAATTTTTTATTGTTGGGGTATGATATTATACATATTTAGGTCTTCATGTCTCTCTCTCTCCCTCTCTCCATATATATTTGTGTGTGTGTGTGTGTGTGTGTGTGTGTGTGTGTAATAAAAATCCTCCTTAAATCATATCAAGCTCTTCTCAGTATTTTGTGATAATAATGTTTATTTCTATAAAACAAATGGCTGTCTGCAGCACTCTCTTCAGATGAGATTACATCAGAACCCAGCAGTAGTCATACACAAATAGATCTCTAAAAATAATTTGGACACTGTAAGAAAAGTCTTTGAGGACTCAATAAATAAAACAAGATAAAAACCATTAGGACAACCAGCATCAGGCTACCTTTTATAGATCAAAATTTTAAAATAAGTAATCTTCTTGCTTTTAATTTGTGCAAATTACATTTAAAAAAATCAAAAGACTTGCAATTTTGATTTTCAATAACTTTGTTCAGATATTATAGGGATATCTCTTCCCTTTAGAATTTTTCCCTTTGTGTTTGATAACAAAGAATGTCTTTTTCTTCCACAATATATAATGAAAACAATGAAGAATAAACTACAAAATTTATGATGTCTTTGTTTTTAATAGCTGAATAGTACTCTGCTGGAAATCAGTTCTTGAGCTCTGGTTCTCCATGGAAGGTAGCTAAGGGAAAAGACATTAGCAGAGACAAAAATTGATCCTACAAGGGACTAAGGTTGCTTTCTATAATGTTAACCTGTCTTGAGAGGTCCTTTGTTCTTTTACCCAAAGGTCTTCCACAGTTCTAGTCCTAAGGCTGAGAGTTTTATTTTTAACTCCTTGTCAGCTAGGGACTGACTCTCTCAGGAAAGAAAAGTAAAAAGGTAGTTCTTTTAGTGAAGAAGACAAACCCATACAGTGGAAAAAAGTAAACATCTTCAATGAATGGTGCTGGTCTAACTGGCCCTCTGCTTATAGAAGAATGCAAGTTGATCCATATCTATCACCTTGTACAAAGCTCAAGTACAAGTGGATCAAGGATCTCCACATAAAGCCAGATACATTTAATCTAATATAACAGAAAGTTGAAAAGAGCCTCGAACTCATTAGCATGGAGGGGTGTAGATTTCCTAAACAGAATTCCAATGACTCACGCTCTAAGATCAACAATTGACAAATGGGACCTCATGATACTGAAAAGCTTCCATAAGACAAAGAATATAGCAAATAGGGAAAAAGAGCAACCTACAGATTAGGAAAAGATCTTCACTAACCCTACATCCAATAGAGGGCTAATGTACAAAATAAGTAAAGAACTCAAGGAGTTGGACTCTAAGAAACCCAGCATAAAAATGGGGTACAGAACTAAAAGAGAACTCCCAACAGAGGAATTACAAATGGCAGAAAAGCACTTTAAAAATGTGCAACATCCCTAGTCATCAGGGAAATGCAAATCAAAACAACCCTGAGATTCCACCTCACACCAGTCAGAATGGCTAAGACCAAACACTCAGGTGATAGCAGTTGCTGGTGAGAATGTAGAAAAAGAGGAACATTCCTCCATTGCTGGTGGGATTGCAAACTGGTACAACCATTCTGGAAATCCATCTGGTGGTTGCTCAGGCAAATGGAAATAGTTTTACCCGATGACATAGTTTTACCACTCACTCCTCGGCATATACTCAAAAGATGTTCCACCACACCACAAGGTTACATGCTTCACTATGTTCATCACAGTCTTATTTGTAATAGCCAGAAGTTGGAAACAACCTAGATGTCCCTCAGCCAAAGAATAGATATATAAAATATGGTTCATTTGTGCAATGGAATACTACTCAGATCTATTTCCATCCTTCTACATCCAGATATCCAGTTAGGCCAGCACTATTTGTTAAAGATGCTTTCTTTTTTCCATTTTACGGTTTTTACTTCTTCATCAAAATTTAAGTGTCCATGGGTGTCTGGGTTTACTTCAGGGTCTTTGATTCGATTCCATGATCAACCTGTCTATTTCTATACTAGTACCATGCAGTTCTTATTATTATTGTTTTGTAGTACAACTTGAGATTAGGGATAGTTCCCTGAGAAGTTCCCTTATTTTTCAGGTTTGTTTTAGCTTTCCTAGGTTTTTTCCCCCCATTGGAAAGAAAAAGAAATTGAGAATCATTCTGTTAAGGTCTGTAAAAAATATGTTGGAATTTCAATGGGAATTACATTGAATCTGTAAATTACTTTTGGTAGTATGGCCACTTTTGCACACAAATGAATAGAACTTGAGACAAGCATCCTAAGTGAGGTAACCCAGACACAAAAGGACAAGTGTAGAAAAGAAGGAATGCCCAAGCAAGGATGTTTGACTCTCATTTAGAAGGGAGAATAAAATGGTCATAAGAAGCAAATGGAGGGAGGAAACAGTGTGAGAAAAGATGGGGAGGGTAATGGCAGAGGTTTCAGGATCAGGTGTGCGGAGAGACAGGGGAGGTGACCATAAGAATGAATGGAAAACTACAGTTTGTGAGGGCATCTTGAGGACATTTGAGAGACCAGGAATCTATTGAGAATCTATGAGGCTGACCTTGGCTGAGACTCATAGCATTGAAGATATAGAACCTGAAAAGGCTACTTGCTGCATTCTGGCAGAACCCCAGTGGAGGGATGGGGACACCAACCCACCCACAAAACCTTTAACCCCAAATTTATCCTGGATACAAGAAATGCAGGAGCAGAGACTGAGGGAATGGCTAAGCTGAATTAGAGACTCACCTCATGGGCAAGCATCAGGTCACTGACACTGTCACTGATACTATGTTATGCTTGCAGACAGGAGCCTAGCACAGCTGTCCTCTGAGAGGCTCCATCCAGCAGTTGATTCAGACAGATGCAGACCCAAAGCCAAAAACTGGATGGAGCTTGGAGACTTTTATGGAAGAATTGGAGGGGGACATATTAAAGGTTCCAAAGGGATAGAAACTCCACAGGAAGACCAACAGAGTCAACTCACCTGGACTCGGGGGTCTCTCAGAGGCTGAACTATCAACTAAAGAACATACACGAGCTGGACCTAGCTCCCCATACCCCACATATGTGTCAGATATTCAGCTCAGACTTCATGGGGACTGTTGTTAAAGCCATTGCCCGCCTATGGAATCTATTCACCTAACTTGGTAGGCTTTTCTGGCCTTAGCACTGCAGAGACTTAATGTACCAGGGTTGGGGAACACCCAGGGGTCCTCCACTGTCTTAGTGGAAAAGAGAAGGGGATTGGGTGTTGGGACTTGGAAGGTGGAGACCAGGAGCAGGGACAGTGATTAAGATGTAAAGGTTTAACACAGCCTGAGAAGACACTGACTCTGAAGATGGAAATTTGGAGCAGTCTATGCAATTTTAGAAATAATTATATGACCTAGTGAGATTGTTCATAGGATTAAAGAAGATGTCACATTAGATGTGAGAAATTACAGAAGTTACATTGTAGATGGTTCTGGTGGGAGTGGGTCCCACAAGTCTGCACTTTTTTTGGTTGTAGTTTTCCAGTACCAAATGATCAGTCATACAAACATGCATACAGGTAACATTATATAAACTGAGCAGGTTGTATTTATGTATTTATATGTAAATATTCACACATACAACAACAACAACAATAACAATTAATGAAAAAGAGGTCATAAGTTTGAAAGAGAACAAGCATGGGTATATGGGACAGTTTGAGGGATAAAATGGGAAAATGATGTAATTGTGTTATAATCTCAAAAATAAAAAAAAAATTAATGAGAAAAAGTGGAAGGTGGAGGGACAGGAGCACATTTCTGCAGTTAGGCAGATGGGTTTCTTGGTGACATGTTAACCTACTATCAACAAGGCTTTTCAGGAGCTGCATGAGGAATTAGCAACTGCTTTGCATAAACTTGACTTATTCCGACACCCTCATATCTCTCCCAGAAAAGAGAAGTGGACTTGTTATGATGGCAACTCTTAATATCCTTGGCACTTACTCGGCTCCCTACTGGGCCTAAAAAACCAAATCAAGTGCATTAAGTACTTAAATCTCAACTCACTAGGTTTCATACTGTGACTTGGTGGATTTTCATGCTGGCTTGACAAAGTTCAATAAATAGCTCCTAGAGTTAAATGGATATACAAAGAACATAAATGTATTGTTATTTTTCACAATTTCAAGCACCTAAGTACATCTCAAACAACGACATCTATTTGTTGGCATTTCAAAATGGCTTGTTTAAGAAAGAAGTGTTTATAATTCAAGGAGATCTACAGGGCTATAAACTATTTTAGTTAATAACAAAAGGAAAGTAGCATATTACTGATAGATTCCATAGAACACTGTATTTCAGATAAAGGCTTTAGGGCAAAGGATGGAAAACACACAAGAGCATCAACTCTTACCTAATTTAATGTACTCTATTCTGTTAGTTCAAGTTCATCAATGTAAGAAGACTAAATTGAAACAACAAGAAAAAGAACTTACCTGGTATGTATACTAGACTTATATACATAATTTGATAAGTTGAATTTGAAACTGGTATAAATAACTTTGGTAAATCAGCTCCTTTTTTCTTACTGCTTTCATTCTT
Organism: Micromys minutus; assembly: GCF_963924665.1. Taxonomy (NCBI): domain Eukaryota; kingdom Metazoa; phylum Chordata; class Mammalia; order Rodentia; family Muridae; genus Micromys; species Micromys minutus. The sequence continues at coordinate 14,806,361 of NC_137982.1, read as the reverse complement.
TCTGAAAGTCTGCTCCTTGATAACAACACACTGCAGAAAATGCAAACTGGGTTGGTTCTAGTAGGAAATGACTAGTCAGGGTCCAAGGAGTCTTGTTGGGGATTTCAGTGGGTGATATGTAAGAACCTAAAGCGAATCCCATGGAAAACCTCATTTTAGCTAACAGAATGTTGAGTCCCTGCGCACCTCTCTGAGATACATCAGGAATATCTGCATCTAGGCTATCTATCGCTAGTCTTCCTGAGGACCTTCTTCAGAGGACCACGCTTGCAGAGCATACACTAAATCCATGTTAGAAAGCCAGCAAAAAAGACCTTAGCGGAAAGCTTAGAAGGCACAGTCTATTATCCATATCGTTGGCTAACACTTAAGCAAGTTATAATTCAACTCATTTGCTTCTACGTCTATGAAGTCATTGCAATTATCCTCATTATTATTGCTCCTTAACATTTTATGCATGATTCTTCTATGTTTCTGGACATTAAAACTGTACTTCAATGTTTGAGAATCCCAATGTCCTTATAATAAAAGATTATCAAATTGCATAGTAAGCATCCCAGCATCAATTTTAGGTATTTTTTTATTTTCCTGTTTCTTATGTGTCTTTAATAAACTCTAAATCTTAAATTTGCATTTAGAACATGAAAAGAAACTGCATTATCATTGTTGAAATTTTCTCAATTAACAGAGAAACGCAGTTTCTTCCTTCCTTCTTTCCTTTCTTCCTTTCTTCCTTCCTTCCTTCCTTCATCTCTTTCTTTCTTTCATTTTTTTCTTCCTTTTTTCTTTCTTCCTTTCTGTACTCAAGAGCCAGGATTTAAAGTGCACTTAGTCATACAGACCGGGAACCTATTGATACCATCTTCTACTGAGTGGAACACGTAAAATAAGTGCTGCAAATATAAAATATGGAGACCTAAGGAGCTGAAAGGGGTTGCAACCTCATGGGAAGATAACAACATTATCAACTAACCAAACCCTCCAAAACTCCCATGGAGTAAAACACCAACCATTGTGTGCACTTTGAGAGACCTATTTATCCAGTTGCATATGGAGCTGAAGATAGCAGTGTCTGGCATCAATGTGAGAAGAGACTTTTGTTCCAGAGAGGACAGATTTTCCCAGTGTAGGGGAATTCCAAGGCAATGGACTGGAGAGGGGGAGCAGAAGGGAGTGCACCTTTGTGAAGGCAAATGGAGGGAGAGGGGAGGGGAGCAGGGCAGGGTAAAGGGATAGCATCTCAAATGTAAATACAGAGTATCTAATAAAAAAAGAGAAAATAAATAAATAAATAAATAAATAAATAAATAAATAAATAAATAAATATGGAGACTATATAACATCCAAATGCACATTCCTACTTGTTAACCATGTAAATCCAGTGGGTAAAATTTATTCATTCATAGTCACTAATCTGGCAAGCCTTTAATATTTGTTTGGTTCAAAAGTCTATACTCTCATTTAGTGAGGCTTGAAGCTTAAAATCACTTTTGCTCAAGTTATCTGTATGCTTGAATTACTGCTAAACACATTTGAATATGAACTATCAATATAAGCAGAACGTTTCTTTTATGCGACTACAGGATTTTTCATATCAGTATTCCAAGTGTACTTGGTATCTTATTTTGCTTTTCTGCTTTCTTTAGTGTCCCCAGGAATTAGAGACAGCCCTTCCCCAACAACTTAGATACTGCGATGGAAATGCTGTAGACCTACAATCTACATAAGAGCATTGGGAAAACTTTTTATCAACAACCTAGTTAACATCATGCTTAAAGTTCTATACTAACAATCTTGATACACCATGGATTAACTCTATTCTAATAAAGTAGATAATGCCATGGGGAAGCTCTGCCATTCCTAACACATTACATTAATTAATGAAAAAATATGTACTTTTGGCAGTTCTAAAATAATGCTCTCCAGAAAGGCCTCATTTGAAAAATGACATAGTATCTAATATTGAAATTGTGATGCGTACCAAAGTCTTTCTGGGTCCTTCATATTGACATCATCACCTTTCAGATTTAAAGATGATCTATCTTTTTGCCTTCAGAGTTAAGTATTCAATATACTGTTTGATGGCAGATAACATCTGAAATGCACATGAAAACAAGACAGCTAATCAAGCAGCTAGGAAGAACAGAGTGGAAATGACACTAAATGGTGAAAAAATTATATACTTTCAAAACTGTGTTGTTAGGAAGCAAGTTTTAAAGGTTTTAGTTCAACTGTCTAATTCTATGAAGAAATTTATGTCTCATAGCCTGAATAAGAGAATTAAGTACAAAACCAAACTTCTATTAATCAAGGAAGGTTGGTGAACAACAAAATAATAGTGCTCTCCATAAGAATTAGTCTAGATGTTAAACCAAGAGATCCAGTGTCATCTCTGACAGTTAGTAGATGCAATCACAGTACCTCAGACAGAATATAGGTAAGTGTTGCTACCGCCCCTGACCAGCAGAAAATGAGCGACAACACAGCATTCTTCTCAAAGCGGTTCATTCAGGAACCTTTCAGCATGCCAGTGAAAAATCTTTCTGTACCCTTTCTGTCTCTCTTTCTGTTTATCTTTCTGTCCTCCGCCCCCAAGCGCAGTCCCTTTATCCTCTCTCAACTCCACCTCCTCAGTCCATGTTGCATGGCTGCAGTTCATAGGTCTGTGTCATCTGGCCTGATCTTGTGTCATGGGTGCGCCTTAAACCCTGTGGTTCTCCATAAACAGCCTAGAGCTACAGTACCATAGAGCGAACGATTACAGGTTACACTGGAAAAGTCAACAGGGTGCCGCCCAATCCACATAGGTGATTTTCCAGTTTATCATTTCAATCCACTGAATTAGAAGTTGTTTGTTAAGTATCTCTACAACAATAATTGACTAATATATATAAAAAAGGGAAATCACAGAAGGAAGAACATAATCAACATGTTGTGAAAATGGGCAACAAAGAAATGGCAAGAGCCAGAAATGCAATGAATTTCACAAGGGCTAGGAAAAGCAGCTTCTCATGCTTCTAAATAGTCATACCTTTAGTAAAACTAACAGAAATAATAAAATACATTTTGAATGTGTTTTAGATTGAGATTTGGAGAACAATATTTTTAGGGAAAATATTGACAGTAGTCACTAGGGTGTTATATATGAGTATGTATCACAAGAGTAGGAGAACAAAGAGGGAGAGAAAGGCAATGGAGGAGGCAGGTTGAAGGATGTTTGTATGTTAGAGAGTAAAAGATAACTAACACGCAAACCAAAGGAAGTATGAGGAGGGTGCAGATCTTACTATCACATAAAACAGAAGAGGGGGAAGAGAGAAAGGGAAAATCACTATGGAGCTGGAGAAAGCAGACCTAGATCCTGGTGGCCGTAATTGGCAATAGGTAGATTTGAATATTTTAAGGGATTCTATAGGTCTTTTTTTTTTTTAATCTCTTATGGAAGGGCAGTTTGTATCTTTGTCCATTGGATATAATCACATTGTTTAGAGGGTTTGTGGATTGAGAATTTATTATATAAAACCTACCATGAAAATCTGCAGGGCACACTCCACATACAATTCACTTCCCTGGTAGTTCAATCTGCAGGCCCTGCTGCTTCTGGCCCGGGTAGATATGACTGCTCCAGCACGTTTCTTTATCCCACCACCCAGCACATGACTCTAAATCTCGGTAGAGAGTTATATTTTCCCTTTCTCTCTGCCCCTCTTCTGTTTTCCTACCTTTTCTCCACCTACATTTCCACTGTGCAAATATGCATCACCTTAACATCAATCTACATATCTACATGCCCGCTCTCAGGATATTGGCCAGCGCCCTGCTTAAATTTGCTTCCCTGCTCTATTTTACCTGCATTGTGTGACAGCAACATCCGTTCCAAGGCACTTGCCAGTGGCCACTGTCCCATCACCTTGTACCAAGCACAGTGACACCCTCAGAAAGTAGCTTCTGGCCTAGGAAATAGCCTCTACAACCCGGGAGGAGCCTAAGGAATTATCCTTTCTTCCCACATTTGGTTTTGTAAGTGGTCCTCTCTATTTTAAACATTTAACAATCCAAGTGAAATAGAAGGCCCTACTTTCAATGTCAATAAACTTCCTCTATTTAAATCTGTACCCCTAGTTTTTTGTTTTGGTTTGGTTTGGTTTTTTTTTTTTTTTTTTTTTTTTTTCAATTTTATTGTATTCACTCTGTATTTACATTTCAAATTTTATACCCCTCCCGCACTCCCCTCCCTTCTCCTCCTCAACTTGTTTTCATGAAGGTGCTCCCTCTCCCAATTACCCTCTTCACCTCAGTGCCTTGGCTGGTTGATGATGTTGTTCTTCCCATGAGGGTGCAAACCTTTCAGCTTCTTCATTGGAGTCCCCATGTTAAGTCTGATGTTTAGCTGCAAACATTCTTATCTGTATCTGTATGACTCTGGGAGAGCCTTCGAGGAAACATCCATGTATGGATCCTGCCAGAAAACACATTTTGGCATCCGCAATAGTGCTTGGGTTTGGGGGCTGCATATGGTGAACCCCATGGTAGTTCTCTATGTGAGACAGTCTCTGTATATCTTTTCTTCAATCCCTACTACTTTATTTGAGCTTGTATTTCCTCCCCTGTTTTGTTCTCCCTTCTAGGAAGGACTGGGGCATCCACATTCTGGTCTTCCCTCTTTTTGAGTTTCATAAGTTCTCTGAATAATTTTTTGGGTATTCTGAGCTTTGCTTTGGGGTAGGAGGAGGCTAATATTTCTTTATGAATAAGTGCATACCATGAGTGCTTTTTGTGACTTAATTACCTCATTCAGGATGATAGCTTTAAGTACCATTCATTTGCCTAGGAATTTCATGAACTCGTTGAAGGACATCTGGGTTCTTTCCAGCTTCTGGCTATTATAAATAAGGCTGCTAAGAACATGGTGGAGCATGTATCCTTATTGTATGTTGGAGCATCTTTGGGGTATATGCCCAGAACTGGAATAACTGGATCTTCAGGTAGTACTATGTCCAGTTTTCTGAGGCACTGCCAAACTGATTTCCAGAGTGGTTGTATGAGTTTACAACCCCATCAACATTGGAGGAGTGTTCCTCTTTCTCCCCATCCTTGCCAGCATCTGCTGTCACCTGAATTTTTAATCTTAGCCATTCTAAATGGTGTGAGGTGGAATCTCAGGGTTGTTTTTTCATTTGTATTTCCCTGATGACTAGGGATGTTGAGCATTTCTTTAGATGCTTCACAGTGATTCATTATTCCTCAGTTGAAAAGTCTCTGAGTAGCTCTGTACCCCATTGTTAATAGGATTGTTTGAGTTTCTGGAGTCTAACTTTTTGAGTTCTTTGTATATATTAGATACTAGCACTCCATCAGATGTAAGAATGGTAAAGACCTTTTCCCAATCTGTTGGTTACCGTTTTGTTTTCTTGACAGTGTCCTTAGCCTTAGAGAAACTTTACAATCTCATCAAGTCCCATTTATTGATTTATGATCTGAGAGCACAAGCCACTGGTGTTCTGTTCAGGAAATTTTCCCCTGTGCCTATGCATTCTAAAGTATTACCCACTTTCTCTTCTAATAGTTTCAGTGTACCTGGTTTAATGTGGAGATCTTTGATCAACTTGTACTTGAGCTTTGTACAAGGAGATAAGAAAGGGTCTATTTTCATTCTTCTGCATGCTGGCTGTCAGTTGAGCCAACACCATTTATTGAAGAGGCTGTCCTTTCTCCATTGAATGTTTTCAGCTCCTTTGTCAAAATCAAGTGACCATATGTGTGAGAGTTCATTTCTGGATCTTCTATTCTGTTCCATTGATCTACCTGCCTATCTCTATACCTGTACCATGCAGTTTTTAACACAATTGTTTTGTAATATAGCTTGAGGTCAGAGATGGTGAGTCCCAAAGATTTCTTGTTGTTGAGAATAGATTTCTCTATTCTGGGTTTTCTGTTATTCCAGATGAATCTACAAATTGCTCTTTCCAACTCTATGAAGAATTGAGTTGGAATTTTGATGGGGATTGCATTGAATCTGTAGATTGCTTTTGATAAGATGGCCATTTTTAAAATGTTGATTCTCCCAATCCATGAGCATGGGAGATCTTTCCATCTTCTGAGATCTTCTTCAATTTCCTTCTTCAGAGTTTTGAAGTTCTTGTCATACAAGTCCTTCACTTTCTTAGTTAGGGTAAAACCAAGGTGTTTTATGTTGTCTGTGGCTATTGTGAAGGGTATCTTTTCCCTACTTCCTTTCTCAGCATGTTGTCCTTTTGAGTAGAGGAAGGCTATTGATTTCTTTGAGTTAATTTTATATCCAGCCACTATGCTGAAGTTCACAACTGTTTTTAACTTCAAAAGATCTGACACCCACACATAGACATGATGAATGCTGTCAAAATATCAATGAGAATAAAATAAAGTTTAATTTAAGTTAAAAAAAGAATTGAAATGTCGTCATTTTGGTGACTTTTGTTGATGAGTGCATAATGTCCTCATCTATTTCTCTGATTAGTTTTGTTTTGAAGTCTATTTTGGTGAAATTAGAATGGCTGCATCGGCTTGCTTCTTAGATCCAATTTTTTAAATATCTTTTTCAACCTTTAACTCTGAGGTAACATCTTCCTATGCTGATGATTTTCTTAAATGCAGAAAAAATGCAGAAAAAAAAATGGTTTCACATTGTTTTTTTTTGGTCTATGTCTTTTTTACTAGAGAATTACAATTACTAATATTAAGAAATATCAATGACTAATGATTGATGATTCTACTTTGTTGTTGTTATTGGTACTATTGTCAGTGATGATGGTGGTGGTGGTCATGTACATGTGTGGGTGTGTGGTTTTGTGTGTGTGTGTGTGTGTGTGTGTGTGTGTGTGTGTTTCCCTTTTGATTTTGCTGGTGTGAACTTTTTTAGACCCTGTGTTTGCATGGGTGTGGCTAACCTCAAGTTGGAGTTTTCCTTCTACCACTTTCCATAGGGCTCAGTTTGTAGATAAATATTGTATAAATATGACTTTATCATAGAAAATTTTATTTTCTCCATCTATGATGATTTAATGTTTTTATCAGAATAGTAGTTTGAGGTAAAATTTATGGTTACTTAGAGTCTGTAGTACTTCTGTCTGGACCCTTCTAGCTTATAGATCTCCACTGAGAAGTCAGATGTAATTCTAACATGTTTTTCTTGATATGTTACTTGGCCTTTTCCCTTAAAGCCTTCAATATTCTTTCTTTGTTCTGTACATATAGTGTTTTGAGTATTATGTGCTGAAGGGATTTTCTTTTTTTTTGCCTTATCTATTTGGTACTCTAGATGTTTCTTGAACCTTTATAGTATCTCTTTCTTTAGTTTAGAAATTCATTCTATGATCATGTTGAAAGAATTTTTCCTAGCCCTTTAAGCTGGAATTCTTCTTCTATTCCTCTTATTCTTAGATTTTTTCTTTTCATAGTGTCCTAAACAACCCGGATGTTTTAAGTTAGGTATTTTTTTTTTTACAATTCCTGAAATTCTTTCATCCTTTTTGTTATATTTATAAAGCTTTCCTCTAGTTTCTGTTCAAATTACTAGGATTTTTATTTGCAGAATTCTCTCAGTATTTGTTTTTCTTTATTACTTCTATTTCTATTATCAGGTCTCAAACAGTTTTATTCATTTCCTTCCACTCTCTATTTTTATGGATTTTTTAAAAGAATTTATTAATTTTCCATTTAAGGGACTTTATCCTATATATACTGGAAATTTTACAGTCTTTTTCTTGTGCTTAAGCTATGTTTTAATACTTAGGGTCTGCTGTGGTAAAATTACATTTTGGAAACATATTGGAAACATATTGCCCTCTCTGTTATTGACTGTGTTTTAGAGCCAGTGGGTAAGCATCTAGGATTGGATGATTATAAGCCTAGGTGCTGGTTTGATTTCTGGATGGAGTCAGAGAAGAAAGAGAAACTGCCTCAGATCTTCTTATTTTTGCTATGAAGCTGGGAATGAGATTGATGGATTTGCATGTAGAGGAGCAGAAGAACAGTTGTGGATTTGCTGCCAGCCTACTTACTAGAATCGAGAACCCAGAAATGAACCCACACACCTTATGGTCACTTGATATTTCACAAAAGAGCTGAAAACGTTCAATGGAAAAAGGACAGCCTCTTCAACAAATGGTGCTGGTTAAAATGGCAGTCAGCATGCAGAAGAATGTAAATTGATCTCTTCTTATTTCCTTGTACAAAGCTCAAGTCCAAGTGGATCAAAGACCTCCACATAAAACCAGGTACACTGAAATTAATAAAACAGAAAGTGGGGAAGAGCTTAGAACACAAAGGCACAGGGGAAAATTTCCTGAACACCAATAGCTTATGCTCTAAGATCAAGAATCTAAAAATAAAACCTCATGAAACTGCAAAGCTTCTGTTATGACAAGAACACTGTCAAAAAAAACAAAATAGCAACCAACAGATTGGGAAAAGATCTTTACCAATCCTACATCTGGTTGAGGCCTAGTATCCAATATATACAAAGAACTCAAGAAGTTAACTCTAGAGAATCGAAGAATCCTATTTTTGAAATGGGGTACAGAGCTACACAGAGATTTCTCAACTGAGGAATATCAAATGGCTGAGAAGCATCTAAAGAAATGCTCAGCATCCCTAGTCATAGGGGAAATGCAAATCAAAACAACCCTGAGATTCCACCTCACACTAGTTAGAATGGCTAAAATCAAAACATCAGGTGACATCAGATGCTGGTGAGGATGTGGAGAAAGAAGAACACTCTCTCACTGTTGATGGGGTTATAAACTGGTACAACCACTTTGGAAATCACTCTGGTGGTTCCTCAAAAATTGGACATAGTACTACTTGAGGACCCTGCTCTTCCACTCTTGGGCATACACCCAAAAGTAGCTCCAACATCTAATAAGGACACATGCTCAATAATGTTAATAATAGCCTTATTTATAATAACCAGAAGATAGAAAGAACCTAGATGTCCTTCGACAGAAATGGATATAGAAGTAGTGGTACATTTACACAATGGAGTATTACTCAGCTATTAAACAATGAATTCATGAACTTTCTAGGCAAATGGATGGAACTTGAAGCTATCTTCCTAACTGAGGTAACCCAGTCACAAAATAGCACACATGTCATGTACTCACCTATAAGCGGATACTAGTCCCAAAAGCTTGGAATACCCAAGAAAGCATTCACAGAACTTAGGAAGCTCAAAAAGAAGGAAAACCAGAATATAGATGCCTCAGTCTTTCTTAGAAGGGAAAACAAAACAGGAGAGGAAATACAAAGCCAAATAGAGGAGCATGGATTGAAGAAAGGATCTAAAGAGAATGCCTCACCTGGAGAACCACCACCCCATATGCAGCCAACAAACCTAAGCACTATTGCTGATGCCAAGAAGTGCTTACTGGCAGGAACCAGACATATATGGATGCCTCTTCAGAGGCTCTTCCAGAGTCATGTAGATACTGATGAGGATGCTTGCAGCTAATCATCAGACTGAATCAGGGGACCCCAATGAATGAGCTAGAGAAAGAATTGAAGGAGCTGAAAGGTTTGCAACCTCATGGGAAGAACAACATCATCAACCGGCCAAGGCACTGAGGTGGAAAAGGTGATAGAGAGAAGGAGTATTTTTATGGAAGCAAGTTGAGGGGGAGGAGGGAGGGGAGTGAGGGGAAGAGTATACCATTTGAAATGTAAATACAGAGAATATCTAATAAAATTTTAAAAGTTTCCTTTTCAAATAAAGAAGTATCTTTAGAAAAATCTATTAATGCAGAATTTACTGTTAAAAAATCGAGATCATGATGGTTATTCTTGGTTATCAACTACATCCATATGTATATAAACACATTTATTACATCTGAGTGAGCCAAAAGAAAAATGTCTAGACTCACTTATTAGGACTGTTTATAAATTAAGTAATTTAAGTGGGAAAACCCTCTTTTTATCAGGATTCTTGAGGTGGGAAGAAAATTTTCAATTCAGATACCTTGAGGTAGAAAAATTAATCTTTACCCTGGACCACACTTCCAATTGTCAGTCTAAAGGACCTGGAAGAATAAAGATTGCTCTGCTTTTGTCTTTTTCTTCTTTTTTGCACTAGCCATTCTTTTGCTGGCATTAAAACCTTTTTTTTTTTAATTCTGAAGACCAGGTAAGACCTCTAGCTTCATATCCTGAAGAAATACTGTATTCTTGGTTCTTCCATTGATAGACAGCCATTGTTGAACTATCTGGAGCACAGCCTGTAAACCATATTAATATATTCCCATTATATATCAACATCTACCTATGCATAAGCATAAATTTACACGCATTTTATAGCTCTGTTTCTTTAGAGAACCCTGGCTAATACAGAAACAAAAGCAAAAGTAAGATTGGAGGTACTGAAACTGATTTGATCAAATTTGCTTTGGTAGAAAAAGTTAGTTCTAGGAACGGAGCCTGGCCCATCTGCCACCCAGAACGGCGGCTCATACAGGCTGAGCACCTGGTGGGTGAGAACCTGGGCTGCCGGGGAGCAGAGAGATCTCTGCAGAGTGCACACAGAGAGTGCACCCCCTGCCTTGCTCTGCCGAGCCTTGCCTGATCCAGCGACCGGGAACAGAAACTTAGAACTTCTGTTTCCACCTGGCGGCGACTTCAGGAGACAGAGCGAAGCCTGGCCCATCTGTCACATGGAACAGTGGCTCACAGAGGCTGAGAAACTGGTGGGTGAGAGAACTGGGAGCCGGGGAGCAGGGAGATCTCTGCGGAGTGCACATGAAAAGTGAACCCCCTGCCTTGTCCTGCCCTGCCCTGCCTGAGCCAGAGACCAGGAACAGAACTTTGGAACTTCTGTTCCCACCAAACGACTCTGAGGCATAGAACAGGGCTCGGCCCTACTGACACCTGGGACAGTGGAGATCCAGAAACACAGACCAAATACAAGGGAAAGGCAAGAACATATCACTGACAACAAAATGGCAAGAGGAAAGCGAAAGAGCATATCCCAAGAAAATCAAGACAACCTGGCAACACCAGAACCCAGCTCTCCCATAACAGCAAACGTCGGAATTCCAAACACTCCAGAAAAAGAAGATACAGACCTGAAATCATACCTCAATGCTGATAGAGATACTTAAACAAGAAAAAGAGGAAAAGCAAAAAGATTCAGAAGCTTTTAAAGAAGAAACAAGAAAAAAACTCAAAGATACCAAAGACCTAGAGGAAAACAGAACCAAAGAAATAAAGGAATGGAAGAGGGAAATTAAAACGGAAATTGACACAATAAAGAAAATGCTAAAAGAGATAACCCTAGAGGCAGAACACCAAAAAAAGAAGTCAAAAGTCACAAAAGCAAGCATTTCCAATAGATTACAAGAGATCAAAGAGAGAATCTCGGGGGCAGAAGACAACATTGCAAACATACAAAAACAGCCAGAGAAGATGCAAAAAACAAAAGGCTCCTAACCCAAAATGTCCGGGTAATCCAAGACACAATGAAAAGACCGAAACTAAGGATAATAGGAATAGAAGAGGGAGAAGAGCATCAACTAAGAGGCACAGTAAATATCTTCAATAAAATCGTGGAAGAAAACTTCCCTACCCTTAAAAAAAAGATGACCATGAGCATAAAAGAAGCCTACAGAACTCCAAATAGGTTGGAACAGAAAAGAAATTCCTTCTGACACATAATAGTCAAAACACGAAGTGCCCAAAGAAAAGAAAGAATACTAAAAGCAGCAAGGGAAAGGGTCAGGTAACATATAAAGGCAGGCCAATCAGACTCACACCCAATTTCTCAACAGAGACTATGAAAGCTAGAAGAGCCTGGACAGACATCATGCACACCCTAAGAGAGCACAAGTGCCAGCCCAAGCTGCTATACCCAGCAAAACTATCAATCACCATCGATGGAGACATGAAGATATTTCAAGACAAATCTAAATTTACACAATATCTGACCACAAACCCAGCACTACAACGAATTATAGGTGGAAAATCCAATACAATGAGGGAAAATACAGCCTAGTAAAAGCAAAAAAACTCCTAAACAAGAAAACTAAAATAAGAAAAAGACACAGACACAACTCAACACAAAAGAGCAATAATGGCAGGAAACAGAAACAACTATTCCTTGATATCTATTAACATAAATGGACTCAACTCCCCAATAAAGAGACATAGATTAACAGACTGGATACATAAACAAAATCCAGCCTTTTGCTGCATACAGTAAACTCATCTCAGAGACAAAGACAGACACTATAAAAGGGTGTAAAAGGGTGGGGAAAAAAAGTTCCAAGTAAACAGCTCCAAGAAGCAAGCTGGAGTGACTATTCTAATATCGAATAAAGAAAATTACCAACCAAAAGTTATCAAAAAAGATAAGGAAGGACACTTTTTACTCATTACAGGGGAAATCTGTCAGTAGGAACTCTCAATCCTTAATATATATGCTCCAAATAAAAAAGCACCCACATTCATAAAAGAAACCCTACTAAAACTCAAAAAATACATTTCAGTCCACACATTAATAGTGGGAGACTTTAATACCCCACTCTCACCAATGGACAGATTATGGAAACAGAAACTGAACAAGGACACTGCAAAACTAGCAGAGACTTTGAACCAACTAGAATTAATAGATATATACAGAACATACTATCCTAAAGTAAAAGAATACCCCTTCTTCTCACCACCCCATGGCACCTTCTCAAAAATTGAACACATAATTGGACACAGAACGAGCATCCATTGATATAAGAAGATTGATATACTCCCATGCATCCTCTCATATCACCATGGTCTAAGGCTGGTCTTTAACAACAACAAAGACAACAAAAAGCCCATATACACATGGAAACTAAACAACACTCTGTTAAACGATAGCAGGGTCAAAGAAGAAATAAAAAAAGGAGTTAAGGATTTTCTAGAACTCAACGAAAACAAAAACACAACATACCCAAACCTATGGGATGCAATGAAAGCAGTATTGAGAGGAAAACTCATAGCCCTAAGTGCTTCCAAAAAGAAACTGAAGAGAGCATACATCAGCAACCTGACAGCACAGCTAAAAGCCATAGAACAAAAGGAAGCAGATTGGGGGCGCTGCCTGCACAATCTCCATTACAAGATGGCGCTGACATCCGGCTGGAGTTAGCAGTAAACAAGTCATGTGCGCACATGCTGGGTAACTTTCCACTCCTTGAGCCTTGCCTCTCCTGTAGCATCATATGGCCTGATGAGTTTCAACCAATCAGGAAGCTTCACGTCCAAGGCAAGGACTGATTCCTATATAAGGGGACGGGCTAGATAGTTCGTGGTCTTCACTTCTACTTGATGTAAGCTTATGCTCTGCCTCTCGAGAGCATTAAAGCTTTACCGCAGAAGAATCCTATTTTGTGTGCCACGTCGTTCTTGCTGCCGAGACAGTGGTGCGAGACAGCAGATATACCCAAAAAGAGTAGACTGCAAGAAATAATCAAAATTAGTGCAGATATAGACCAAATAGAAACAAAAAGAACCATTGAAAAAATCAACAAAACCAAGAGTTGGTTCTTTGAGAAAATCAACAAGATTAATACACCCCTAGCCAGACTAACTAGAGGGCAAAGAGAAAGTATCCAAATTAACAAAATCAGAAAGGAAAGTGGAGACATAACAACTAAAACTGAGGAAATTCAAGAAATCATCAGATCCTACTACAAAAACTTATACTCCACAAAATTGGAAAATCTGGAGGAAATGGACGAATTCCTAGACAGATACAAAATCGCAAAGTTAAACCAGGACAAAGTAAACCATCTAAATAACCCTATAACACCTAAAGAAATAGAAGAAGTCATCAAAAGCCTCCCAACCAAAAAAAGCCCAGGTCCAGACGGGTTCAGTGCAGAATTTTATCAGATATTTATTGGGGATATAACACCAATACTCTCCAAACTAATCCAAAAGATAGAATTAGATGGAATATAACCTAACTCATTTTTTGAGGCTACAATAACCCTCGTACCTAAACCACACAAAGACCCTACAAGGAAAGAAAACTTCAGACCAATCTCACTTATGAACATTGAAAAAAAAATACTCAACAAAATTGTTGCAAACCAAATCCAAGAACACATCAAAATGATCATTCATCATGACCAAGTAGGCTTCATCACTGGGATGCAGGGATAGTTTAACATAAGGAAATCCATTAATGTAATCCACCATATAAACAAACTCAAAGATCAAAATCACATGGTCATCTCACTAGATGCTGAGAAAGCATTTGACAAAATCCAACACCCCTTCATGTTAAAAGTCCTGGAAAGTACAAAAATCCAAGGTCCATACCTAAACATAATAAAAGCAATATACAGCAAACCAACAGCCAACATCAAACTTAATGGGGAAAAACTTGAAGCAATCCCACTAATATCAGGGACTCGACAAGGCTGCCCACTCTCCCCCTACCTATTCAACATAGTACTGGAAGTCCTGGCTGGAGCAATTAGACAGAAAAAGGAGATCAAGGGGATACAAATCAGAAAGGAAGAGATAAAAACATCACTCTTTGCCGATGACATGATAGTGTACTTGAGTGATCCCGAAAATTCCACCAGAGAACTCCTACAGCTGATAAACAAGTTCAGCAAAGTGGCTGGATACAAAATTAATTCAAACAAATCAGTAGCCTTCCTATATTCAAAGGACAAACATGTGGAGAAAGAAATTAGGAAAAGAGTACTCTTCACAATCGTCACAAAAGCTATGAAATACCTTGGTGTGACTCTAACTAAGGAAGTGAAGGACCTGTATGACAAGAACTTCAAACCTCTAAAGAAAGAAATTGAGGAGGATCTCAGAAAATGGAAAGATCTCCCATGCTCTTGGATATGAAAGATCAACATCTTCAAAATGGCAATACTACCAAAAGCAATCTACAGATTCATTGCAATCCCCATCAAATTTCCAACCCAGTTCTTCATGGAATTGGAAAGATCAATGTGCAATTTCATATGAAATAACAAAAGACCTAGAATAGCGAAATCCATCTTCAACAACAACAACAAAAAAAAACATCTGCGGGAATCACTATCCCTGACCTCAAGCTATATTATAAAGCAATTGTGCTGAAAACTGCATGGTACTGGTACAGAAATAGGCATGTGGATCAATGGAATGGAATAGAAGATCCAGAAACGAGCCCTCATGTATATGGTCACCTGATTTTTGACAAAGGAGCTGTAAACATTTAATGGAAAAAGGACAGCCTATTCAACAAATGGTGCTGGTCCAACTGGCACTCAGCATGCCAAAGAATGAAAATAGACCCTTTCTTATCTCCTTGTTCAAAGCTCGAGTGTAAATGGATCAAAGATCTCCACATTAAACTATATACACTGAAAGTATTAGATGAGAAAGTAGGGAAAACCTTAGAACACAGAGGCACAGGAGAAAATTTCCTGAACAAAACACCAATGGCTCAAGCTCTAAGGTCAAAGATTAACAAATGGGACTTAATGAGATTGCAAAGTTTCTGTAAGGCTAAGGACATCGTCAAGAAAACAAAACGGCAACCAACAAAATGGGAAAAGATCATTACCAACACCACATCAGATAGAGGCCTAATATCCAAGGTATACAAGGAACTCAAAAAGCTAGACACCAGAGAATCAAATAACCCTATTAAAAAATGGGGTACAGAGCTAAACAAAACGTTTTCAGTTGAGGAACACCGAATGGCCGAGAAACATCTGAGGAAGTGCTCGACATCCTTAGCCATCAGGGAAATGCATATCAAAACAACCATGAGATTCCACCTCACACCAGTCAGATTGGCCAAGATCCAAAACTCAGATGAGAGCAGATGCTGGCGAGGCTGTGGAGAAAGAGGAACACTTCTCCACTGTTGGTGGGGTTGCAAGCTAATACAACCACTCTGGAAATCAGTCTGGCAATACCTCAGACAATTGGATATAGTACTACCTGAAGACCCAGCTATTCCACTTCTGGGCATATACCCCAGAGACACTTTAATAGACAACAAAGATACATGCACCACAATGTTCATAGCGGCTTTATTTATAATAGCCAGAAGCTGGAAGGAACCCAGATGTCCTTCAGAAGACGAATGGATACAAAAATTGTGGTACATTTACACAATGGAATACTACTCAGCCACCAGAAACAATGACTTAACCAAATTCTTAAGAAAATGGCTGCATCTAGAGAATATTATCCTGAGTGAGATAACCCAGTCACAAAAGAACAGACATAATATGCAGTCACTGATAGTGGGATGCTAACCCCAGAGGCTAGCACTGCCCCAGAAACAACTCACAGACAGTCTGAAGTCCAATAAAAAAAAAAAACAAAACAAAACAAAGAAAAAAAAAAGTCATGCTCAATCCTTACACACCAAGAACACATTGACAAATTCCCGGTTACAACCTGTATTACATACATTTTGCTCACTGTCAAAAAAGAAAAAAGAAAAAAAAATTGTATTGATTGATATTTTCTACAACATTCTTTTCTTTCTGTTGAACTCTCTAAAATGTTTTTCTAAAGTCTTGGACAACCAGGTGACTATTGCCTTCAAATTTTTCACTGCCTTATTTACCATGTGGAAAGAGTTTGGTTGAATTCTGTGTATTAGAAACACTGTGCTTCTCCTTTAGATGTTTTGTGTACTATTGTTTTTTCCAGGAAACCCCATTGTGGTTTTTATTGTTTCTATGTGCTATTTTACCAATAAAAGACGATCTATGGAAAAAAAAAACAGTAACTGGTTTTTGAGAAAATTAACAACACTGATAAACCCTTAGCCAGACTAACTATAGGGCACACAGAGAGTATCCAAATTAACAAAATCAGAAATGAAAGGGGAAACATAACAATAGAAACTTAAGAAATTCGAGAAATCATCAGATACTCATTGAAACCGGAAAATTTGGAGAAAATGAACAAACTTTGAGACAGATATTAGATACCAAAGTTAAATCAGGACAAAATTAACCATCTGAACAGTCCCATAACACCTAAAGAAATAGAAGCAGTCATCAAAAGCCTCCCAAACATAAGAAGCCCAGGACCAGATTGGTTCAGTGCTGAATTCTATCAGATCTTCATAGAAGAACTAATACCAATACTTTCCTAACTATTCCACAAAATAAAAAACAGAAGGAACACTACCCAACTTATTTTTTGAAGCCACAATTACACTCATACCTAAACCACACAAAGACCCTAAAAAGAAAGAGAACATTGATGCAAAAATGCTACATAAAATTCTTGCAAACTGAATCTAAGGAAACATCAAAATGATCATTTACCATGATCAACAGGCTTCATCCCAGGAATGCAGGAATTGTTCAATATACTGATATCTATCAACATAGTCTACTATATAAACAAATTCAGAATAAAAACTCACATGATCAACTCATTAGATGCTAAGAAAGCATTTACAAAGATTCAGCACTACTTCATGTTAAAAGTATTGGAAAGATCATAAATTCAAGGCCCGTACCTAAATGTATTAAAAGCAATATAGAGCAAACCAATAGCCAACATCAAACTAAATGGTGAGAAACTTGAAGTAATCCCCCTAAAATCAGGGACTAGACAAGGCTGCCCACTCACCCTCTACCTGTTCAATGTAGTATTGGAAGTCCTAGCTAGAGCAATTAGAAAACAAAAGAAGGTCAAAGGGATACAAATTGGAAAGGAAGAAGTCAAAAAATCACTATTTGCAAACGATATGATTATATACTTAAGTTACCTCAAAAATTCCACCAGAGAACTCCTACAGCTGATAAACAACATTAGAAAAGTGACTGGATATAAAATTAACTCAAACAAACAAGTTGCCTTTCTCTACTCAAAGGATAAACAGACTTAGAAAAAAATTAAGCAAACTACACCCTTCACAATAGTCACAAACAATATAAAATACCTTTTGTAACTCTAACCAAGCAAGTCAAAAATCTGTACGACAAAAACCTCAAGTCTCTGAAAAAAGAAATTGAAAAAGATCTCAGAAGACGAAAATATCTCCTATGCTCATGAATTCATAGGATTGATATAGTACAAATGGCCATCTTTCCAAAAGCAATCTGCATATTCAGTGCAATCCCCATTAAATTTTCAACTCAATTCTTCATAAAGTAAGAAAGAGCAATTTTCAAATTCATTTGGAATAACAACAAACCCAGAATATAGAAAACTATTCTCAACAATAAAAGAACTTGTGGGGAATCACCATCCCAACATCAAGCTGTAGTGATCAATCCTGATAAAATCTATGTGGTATTGTTGCAGACACAGGTAGGTAGGTCAATAGAACAGAATTGAAGACCCAGAAATGAACCCACAGACCTAAATCACTTGATCTTTGACAAAGGAGCTAAAAACATTCAAAAGTACAACCTCTTCAACAAATGGTGCTGGTTCAACTGACAGTCTTCATGCAGAAAAAGGCAAATCGATCCATTCTTATCTCCTTGTACAAAGCTCAAATCCAAGTGGATCAAAGACCTCCACATAAAACCAGTTACAATTAAATCAATAGAAGAAAAATTGGGAAAGAACTTAGAACACATACCACAAGGGGAATTTTCCTAAACAAATCAACAAAGGCCTATGCTGTAAGATAAAGAATTGACAAATGAGACCTCATAATATTGCAAAGTTTCTGTAAGGATAAAAACACTGTTAAGGGGACAAAATAGCAATCAATAAATTGGTAAAAGGTTTTTACCAATCCTGCATCTGATAGATGGCTAGTATCTAATATACACAAAGAAGTCAAGAAGTTAGAATCCAGAGGATCAAATAATCTTATTAAAAATAGGGTACAGAGCTACACTGAGACTTCTCAACTGAGGAATACTGAATAGCTGCAAAGGACCTAAAGAAATGTTCAACATCCCTAGTCTTCAGGAAAATGCAAATCAAAACAACCCAGAGATTCCACTTCACACCTGTCAAAATGGCTAAGGTCAAAAATTCTGGTGACAGCAGAAGCTGGTGAGGAAGTATCCAAAAAAGGAACACTCCTCCATTGTTGGCAGGATTGCAAGCTGGTACAACCAATCTGGAAACCAGTCTATAGGCTCCTCAGAAAATTGGACATATTACTACATCAAGATCCAGCTATACAACTACTGGTATATACCTAAGACCAGCATATATCCAAAAGATGCTCTGACATATAATAAGAGCACATGCAATACCATTTTCACAGTAGCCTTATTTATAATAGCCAGAAGCTGGAAAGAACCCAGATGTCCTTCCTCAGAGGAATGGATACAGAAGTTGTGGTATATTTACACAATGGAGTACTACTCAGCTATTAGAAACAATGACTTTATGAAATTTATAGGCAAATGAATGGAACTAGAAGCTATCCTCCTGAGTGAGGTAACCCAGTCACAAAAGAACACTCATTGTATGCACTCACTGATAAGTAGATACTAGCCACAGAAAGCTCTGAATACCAAAGAAACAATTCACAGACCTTATGAAGCTCAAAAAGAAGAAAGGCCATAATATGGATTCCTTGGTCTTTCTTAGAAGAGAGAACAAAACATTCATGGGAGAAAATACAGGGACAAATAGAAGAGCAAGGATTGAAGAAAAGATCACTCAGAGACTGCCTCACCTTGGGATCCACACCATATGCAGCCACCAAACCCAAGCAGTATTGCTGATGCCAAAAAGTACTTACTGACAGGAGCCTGATATGAATGTGTTTTCAGAGGCTCTGCCAGAGTCATACAGATACATTTGAGGATACTTGTAGATAACCATTGGCCTGAACACGGGGACCCCAAGAGCTAAAGAAATGAGTGAAGGAGCTGGAAGGGTTTGCAACCCCATAGGAGGGACAATATTATCAACCAAGCAAACCCTCCAGAACTCCCAAAGACTAAGACACCAACCAATAAGCACATGGAGAGATCTATGACTCCATTTGCATATGTAGCAGAGGATGGCATTGTCTGGCATTAATGGGAGAAGAGGTCTTTGGTTCAGTGAAGGCACATATTCCCAGTATAAGGAGAATGCCAAGGCAGTGAGGTGAAGAGGGTGGTTGGGAAAGGAAGCACCTTCATGGACCAAGTGGGTCTTTGTCTTTGTCTTTTTCTTTTATTGGATATATTTTACTTACATTTCAAATGTTATCCCCTTTCCAGGATTTCCCTCCAAAAGCCCCTGTCTCTTCCCCTGTTTCTATGAAGGGACCTCCTACCCACCCACACCCTCCCACCTCCCTGCCATGACATTCCCCTACACTGGAGCATAGAGCATTGGCAGGATCAAGGGCTTCTTTTCCCATTGATGCCCAACATTCTCTTCTACATATTAGGGTGGAGCCATGGGTCTGTTCACGTGTACTCTTTGGATAGTGGTTTAGTCCCTGGGAGCTCTGGTTAGTTGGTATTGTTGTTCATATGGGGTTGCAAACCCCTTCAACTCCTTCAATCCTTTCTCTAACTCCTCCATTCACAACCCTGTTCTCTGTTCAATGGCTGTAAGCATCTGCTTCTATATTTTCAAGATCTGACAGAGAATAAAGCTCAGGAGACAGATATATCATGTTCCTGTCACCATGTGCTTTTTGGCATTAGCAATTTTGTCTGGGTTTCTTGGCCTGTGTTTCATGACTGTATATGGGATGGACCACCAGGAGGGTCAGTCTGTGGATGGTCTTTGTTTTAGTCTCTGCTTCAAATTTTGTCTCTATATTTCCTCCTGTGAATATTTCTGCATCCATTCCTCTGCTGAAGGACATTTGGTTCCTTTCCAGCTTATGGCTATTGTAAACAAGGCTGCTATGAACAGAGTGTGTCCTGGTTACATTTTGGAGACCAGGAGTCACAGAGCTGGATCTTCAGGTAGTACTATGTTCAGTTTTCTAAGAAACCACCAGACTGATTTCCAGAGTGAACACACCAGCTTGTAATCTCACCAACAATGGAGGGGTGTTCCTTTTTCTCCTCATCCTTGCCAGCATCAGCTATCACCTGAGTTTTTTATCTTAGCCATTCTGACTGATGTGAGGTAGAATCTCAGAGTTGTTTTGATTGGCATTTCCCTGATGACTAAAGATGTTGAAACTCATTCAAGTGTTTCTCAGCCTTTCAAGATTCTTTGGCTTAGAATTCTATATTTACCTCTGTACTCCACTGTTTAATGGGGTTATTTGGTTCTCTGAAGTCTACCTACTTGAGTTCTTTGTATACTTTGGATATTAGCCCTCTATCAGATGTAGAATTGATAAATGTTTTTTCCCAATGTGTGGATTGTCATTTTGTCCTATTGACAGTGTCCTTTGCTTTACAGAAGCTTTGTGATATTATGCAGTTATATTTGCCAATTTTTGTGAAAGACCAGGATAATTCCTGACCCCCTAACAGGTAAAGTAGAAGACCCCTAACAGATAGAGTAGAGCCAAAAATGTAGGACAGCAGGTTCAGTGACTGTCTCAGGAACTGGCTGACCATAAAGAATTTATGGCCTTAAGGTCAGGGTGACTCTGTTTCAGAAACTGACTGACCATAAAAACATAAAAGTTAAATAATACATCATAAACAATCTTGAGAAACTGGATGTTCCCCTCGAGATTCGTCACTGGTAATTTTCGCCTTATAGGCAATCTTGAGAAACCAGGTATTTCCCTTACAATTCTTCACTGTATTTTTGGTATTCTCCAATGATGTACTTCCCCCAATTGTGGTTTTCTTTCTTTAAAACCCCCTTCTTCCAACCACTCATGGTCAGACTCCTCTCTACTCCTGCGTGGGATATGAGTCTTAACCCCAGTGCACTGGTCAATTAAAAAACCTCATGTAATTGCAGCAAGGACAGCCTCTTGTGAGTTCTTGGGGGGTCGTGTTATCCCAAGACTTGACTGAGAGTCTCCCCTCTGCAAGGGTCTTTCAGTTGTTCTTAAACTGAAGCCATTGATGCATAAGCCATTGATGATCGGAAGGTTTCTCATGTGTACAAGTATTCAAGGCTCTTCTCCACTTTCTCTTCTATTAGATTTATTGTATCTGATTTTATGTGTAGGTCCTTGATCCACTTGAACTTAAACTTTGTACAGGGTGATAAGAATGGTTCAATTTGTATTCTTCTACAAGCACCATTTGTTGAAAATGCTATCTTTTTATTTGCGTTTTCCTGATGACTAAGGATGTTGAATATTTCTTTAGGTGCTTCTTAGCCATTTGATATTCCTCAGTTGAGAATTCTTTGTATAGTTTTGTACCCCTTTTTAAAAACAGGATTATTTGATTCTCTGGAGTCTAATTTCTTGACTTCTTTTTATATATTGAATATTAGCCCTCTATCAAAAACAGGATTGGTAAAGATTTTTTTTTCCAATCTGTTGGTCGCTGTCTTGTCCTTTGACAGTGTCCTTTGCCTTACAGAAGATTTGCAATTTTATGAAGTCCCATTTGTCAAATCTTGATCTTATTGCATAAGCCATTGGTGTGCTATTCAGGAAATTCTCCCCTGTGCCTATGTGTTTTAAGCTCTTCCCCCCACTTTCTTTTCTATTAGTTTCAGTGTACATGGTTTTATGTAAAGGTCTTTGATCCATTTAGACTTGAGCATTGCACATGGAGATAAAAATATGTTGATTTTCATTCTGACTCCCAGTTGAACTAGCACCATTTGTTGAAAATGCTGTCTTTTTTCCATTGAATGTTTTTTGCTCCTTTGTCAAAGATCACGTGAACATAGGTATCACGTGAACACATAGGTATGTGGGTTTATTTCTGAATCTTCAAATCTATTGCATTGACTTACCTGTTTGTCTTTATATCAATACTATACTGTTTTTATCACAATTGATCTGTAATACAGCTTGAGGTCAGAGATAGTGTTTCCCCCCAGAAGTTCTTTTATTGTTGAGAAAAGTTTTCACTCTCCTGGGTTTGTTTTTTTTTTTTTTTTTTTTTTTTTTTTTTTTTTTTTTTTTGTTATTCGAGATGAACTTGCAAATTTCTCTTTCTACCTCTATGAAGAATTGCTCTGGGGTGGGACCCAGTGGTCCTATATGACAGGTCCTGTAATGCTCAGGGTTGGTCTGAATATGTGTTATCTGCATGTTTTATACACCAGAGACTCATCTGAAAACCTTTTGCTTATGGGAGCCACATGTCTCCTCAGAAAATAGATTTGCAAATTAAGAAAAGAATTGGGCAAATAACACAACACACACACACACACACACACACACACATCCTTAAATGGGATATCTCCATGAAATCAGAGAGCACCACAGAAGATAATGCAGACAATATCAGAGCCAGAGAAGATGGACACCAGGAAAACAAGACCCTCCAAATAAATATGAGAGAAGGTCATATAAACTCTCAGAATAATGAAGCATGTACAGGATCTCTATAGGATTACACCAGGTCCTCTCTGTTTATATTATGATTAATTAAAGGTGTTCGGGAATTACTCCATGCTCTGAGAGCTTCTGTCATAAGAGCTGTAACACTGCCACTTTGGATGAGATCTAAATCACCACCGCTGCCAGGAGCTCCCCTGCATCTCTTGGCAGCTAGTCACTCTCCATCTGGATCAACCTAGCCTACCCTTCTGCAGCAGCAGAAGAGACAGAGACAGACTGGGGAGCACCAGCATCAGAAGCAGCAGAACCCCTTTCTTCTTCTTGCTCCATTCCCTCTCCCCCTCACCTGAACCCATGCACCTAGCTGAAGAGGCATTGGAAGCCCTTCACCCTCCCTACCAAAGATCTCCATGTGGGGCCTCTAGCACCCGGGCCTGTTGCAGTAAATATTTTTTAAAAAGAATGGCTTATTTCTTTATCAGCCCCCTCAGTCTCACTCCATGGGTGCAGCTTTAATATGGAGCCGAGCACACTGACTCTGTCACTTGGTCCAAGCTGCTTTCTCCGCACGATTCCCTTCCTAGGTGGTTCACTCCACCTGCCTTGGTGCTTCTTCCCCGGGTAGATACTACTGCCCTGGTGTGTTTCTTTCCACTACTGCCCAGCACAGACATGACTCCAAAGCCCAACTGCTTTTCATTAAAGATTTATATATTAGATCTCAATCCACAAACCCTCTACACAATAAGATTAAATACAGTAGAAAAGGATACAAATTGCCCTTCTATAACTTACAAAAAGACCTATAAAATCCCTTACAACTCTTCATATCTACCTATCTCCAGTCACGGCCACCTAGATCTAAGTTTGCTTTCTCCAGCTCCATCTTGATCTCTCCTCCCAATCTCTGATCCTCTTGCCTTTTCTTGCCTTTTCTTCGCCTACCTCTCCACTGTCCAATCATGTATCCCCTTAACATCAATCCACAAGGAGCAATGTCTCTAAGGAGACACTTTGCAGCTATAAACATGAAGGGAAGAAAAAACTATGCTGAACATTTTTTCCACACATTGTAAACATTTATATTTGAATTCAAAGAAGGTTTTGACATTTCTTTGAGCCTTACTCAGAAGAAACCTTGCCAGTCTCATGGATCTCAGGGCACTGGGCATCTTGACTTGGCTATGCCCATATCAAACAATGTGTTCACTCAGGCTTTCACAAACTCACTCTACAGCAATGATAGAGGAAGATACTTAATATTAATTTCTGGCCTCCACATTCATGCACAAACAACAGGCATATAAAGCTAGCAAATAAGTACATGCACACATAAGCACAAAGGGTACATAGAACATAACTTTATCAAGTATATCTGTAACATACTTAGGGCACATGTCAGTCATGTTTCTCAAATATTTACTTTAAAGAGGCATTCTCAGCACTGTTGGACAATATTGATCAATTCAATCATGGTATAGCAGTAATATTCAATGACTATTTCAACAAAAATATACTTTATTAAATTATTTGCATTGAAAATGGTTATTGTGTTTTCTTAGTAGACATCAGTCTCTTTGAAAGGGAATTGATTACTTATAATATTTAACCTTTAATATCAAAAATAGTACTTTTCTCTGTGGAGATAAGCAATACATACTTTCCAAAAGAGTAACTCTAAGATATCACTACAAAAACCAGCCTTGACATCATAAAATGTATAAGAAGATGCAAAAAAGATTATATTTATAATTTAGCAATACACAACATAAGCCATGTGATGAAAATTTATGAATTACTATATTATGCATTTCTAGTCATTTTTAAAAGTTCACTTACCTTAGTTGGTTTTAAAAATAATTTTATTCTATTGAGAGAGAAAAACAAAAAGAGAAAGAGAAGAGAGAAGAGGAGAGGAGAGGAGAGGAGAGAAAAGAGAGAGAGAGAGTTAACAATTTTTGCTTTTCTGTTCACTCTTTTTATTATATTGTCCCTAGAAATAGAACTCATGTGGTCAGTTTGGCATTTACTGCTACATAATTAGAATGTCAGTCACGGGTCAAACACAGGTGAGAAAGTGAATCACCCATCTTTTTGTTTCCCTTCATAAAGTGAACTATTAGACTTGGTGATAACTAAACATTTTTTTCATCTCATGGTTTTGATGTTGACCTAGAACACTAGGAAATATAAGACCAGAAAGGAGACCTTTACTTGAACCAAAGCTAAGATCAATGACTATGCAATGGGGCATCCTGCTTGCTACTGTTTGAAACAGCTCTCTTTATATGATTTAATTCATCTCACTCAGAGACTTTCATTCTCAGAAACATACTCTGCACAGGGCCAGTACTGAATATAATTCTGAATAGATAATAAAGATAAAACCTTTTGATGCTTAGAGAATGTGGCAATGCCATTCTAATATTGAATGAGCTTTTCCCCATAATTTATATATTATGCATGTAGTTTTTCTTCAGGTGGTTTTAAGATGACTTTAAACTTTTCCATAAGACATTTGACTACATGAAAAGAAAATTATTTCCTAAATAGTTATTAAGATATGTACTTAATGAGAAAATATTTATAGATATAGCCTAATTTTTAGTATAAATGCATTTCTAAAGAGATTTCAAGACCAAATTTTCTGTATTATTTTTATTTTCTAAAATTATTTTTATTATTTTAATAATTCTTTTTATTTAATTTATATAAACATACTCTAGCTGTCTAGAGATACACAAGAAGAGAGCATTGGATCCCATTGCAGATGGTTGTGATCCACCATGTGGTTGCTGGGAATTAAACTCAGGACCTCTGGAAAAGCACCAGTGCTCTTAACCACTGAGCCATCTCTCCAGCCCTATTATTTTCATTTAAATGAGTGAATATATAACTAAATATATATATATATATGTGCATATATTATTCAAGAGACAGATACATTTATGTCACAATATAGAAAGAGTTGGTTTAAATTACATGTATACCAAGAACATTTCTATTCTCTAAGCATAATATATTTGTGTTTTTTGAGATTCACCAAATAATAACATCTGAAGAAAATGCAATGTATAAATGTAAACATAAATTAAATATGTTAATGTAAGTGTAAGATTTAATGACCTATAAAAAAGGTATATAGACCAATCACTGTGTTCTTGAGGGTCAACTCAGGGACCACACTTTTACTATCAAGAAGCTAGTGAGTGGGTATAGAAAAGGTGTAATGTTAATTTAGAAACAAATTTTAAATAAATAAGCACAATGCAGAGCAACATCTTTATGATCTTACTGCTTCGATGCAAGTTCCATTATAGGCAGTAATTTGCTACTGAACTTCCTAGTAAATGTGTATTATCCAGGAAGGCAGTAATGATCAATTACTCAAACATAAAAACTATACATACAGTAGGAAAGAAAAGGGATTATTGATTGCTGTTGGAAAGTACATTCTTGCACAGCTGCTAATGGCTCATTAATCTGGCTTTGAATTCGGTCTGCATTTTAATTTAGAAAAGGAGGTGAACAAGACAGCATAAAGGCCCAGGCTTTAATTATAAAGGAGAGATTGAAACTCATTTGTAACAAGTCCCTTTAGACTCTCCTGTGCAAACTGTCATGGTCTGTTCCTGAGCCTTGAATAAGAGGCTGTTGTATATATTCACTGATAGCATTGGCCTCACAGAATGTGACACAGATTCCTAATACACACAAAAAAAAATCTGCTCATGAATTATTTTTATCTCTACTTCCATGATAAATTTAGACTAGTTTATTTGTTCAAATGAAGATATAAAAAATTCTATTTGGATCAAAGAATACTAAGAAAGTCTAGTTAGAATTCAGAAGTTCTGGTATGCCACTTTCTATGCAGCAGAACTATAGGGAACAATTATATACTGTTTTGCCATAAAGATGTAATAAACGAGGATAAAATGTTCCACCTGATTCTATAGTGTATGTGCACTACATCATGTTGGCATATGTATCATAAACCATTAGTATGCATAGTTGTGACGCTATAGATTATTTCATAAGGTTGATCAATTATGTTTATAAAATGAATCATTGTACATTATAAGTTGGTGAATGCATGCACATCCCTGTGTATACATCCACACATGTGCTCACACACACACACATACACACACACACACACACACACACTCAGATGCTTGTAAACTGCCTCTTATGAGAAAACAAATCATCTGTTGCGTAATTTTTCATTATACTGATGATTTATTTAAAAAACATATTGAATGCTAAAAACTGTAATGCATTTCAGTGTTATTAATTAAACATGCTACATATATTTTGTTGTTATTGTTGTTGTTGCTGCTGCTGCTGCTGTTAAATTGTCAAGTCCTAAAAAGAATTATGCTCCCGTGGATTATTTATTTGAGAAGAGTAGGAAGGCAAACATGAAAATTAGCTTTTAATACTTAACAAGAAAAGTATGGATGTTGACTCACTTTGGATGACCACAAGATGAGACCACATTAATTTGCTAAGATGACATAGTCCTTCCAGTTACTCTGTGCTTGAAAATGGGAGTTTGTGCAACAAGAAGCAGCACAAGTCTCTAAAGGTTTTATTTTATATTTGAGTTTTTATTTACAAAAGGGCATAGAACTTTGGCAGAGAGCTAGAATCCACATTAGAGGATAACCCACACATTCCCCCATTGCCCAGCTGCCACAAAAGACCAGTTCTGGCATGGAGATCAATGATTATAAAAAAAATCAAAAACTTCTTCTTAATTTAGGAGAAGCTCCTTTTGTTTTTCTGGTATGCAGATGTCAGCCTCTACAAAACACTCATTCTTCTACAGAACCTCACAAGCAAAATGCTTTGTGATCTGCTATGTCCATGAAACACAAATGTGTTTCCTTTTTCTATTTTGTGGGAGAAGGAATATTATCTCCTGGGTGTTTTCCATATGGTATGTTCTTTAGTAAAAGTGGATTTTCACCTTTGGTGCCATCTAACACTGTGTGCTGAGGCAGGGTGTGCGGTGTTTCTATTTGCTAACCCTGAGTGTCACGTTGAGAATAGTTAGTGAGACAGGTCTGCAATATGCTGGCAGAAATTATTGGTGAGCCACAGTTTGAGAACTGCTAAGTTTAATTAGTCATTTTGAAAACTATTCTCTCCATGCTCTCTTTCCAAAGGTAATGATTGACATAAAGCCCTAGTTAAAAACAAAATAAAACAAGACAAAACAACAACAAAACCTTGGAAAAGAGAAAACCATAGAATTTGACACCGATGAGTACAGAATAAAAATACAAGGCATAAGTCATTCTTGGCCATCCAATAGGAATTTCCATTGCCTTTACACTATCCATAAATCACATAAAGATTGAAAAATCAAGTCAGATAGTTCCACCTTAACCTCCAAACCTACATCCATTAAAACCCTCACAGTGTCATTATAATATTAATTTATGCCAACACCTTTAGTAATTATAGGTCTAAGTTTTAAATTATTTAAAACTAAGACTTAATTATTTATATGTTTAGATCATATTCTGGATTTTATTGCTTCTGTGAAAAATAAAAGGAGACATGGAAAGAGGGGGATGGAAAGCAAAGGAAGAAAGAGGCTGGAAATTGATATTAATGTGGATGAAATAAAGAAGGAAAGAGAAGTAGCTAGCTGTTTCTAAAACATTTGGATTCAGGTGATTGCTACGGTCCTGACTCCTGAGTCACAATCATGTAAAGAGAATGTTCATTTCTACATCACATTTGTAAAGCAGACTGAAACCTTGTCAGGTGTGCTCCCTCTGAGGAATGAGCATATTCTTCCATTGGCCCTCTGAGAACACATGGAACTTGTCATTTCTAGTGCCAATTACAATGTACAGCAGAGCAGAAGCACCAACTCCTTCTACTCCAACAATCTGTCAGACAAGAGCAGTTTTCTGTTTCTACTACCTACAGCTATAACCAGCTTCCGAGAAGTAAAATAGTCCATGTATCCATCCTTGATAATTTCATCTGTCTTCTTTCTCTGAATTAAACTCGTTTTCTTTTTTAGAGTTTGAAATAACCTCGGTGCTATCTCAGAATTAAACAATAGTGACCAGATTTAAAGTAGCCTAAACAGCCCAGGGATTATTTTTTATTTACCAAATCCTTATATAATTTTACTTAAAATAAATGACCAAGGAAATAATCTGCATGTCTGTACAAAACACAAAAAGCCAGAATACAATTTGCAATTAGTTCTACATTATGGTTTTTGAGGTTTTATTTGTTTGTTTGTTTGTTTGCTTGTTTGTTAACAGAGTAATAGAGCAGCCAAAGTGAACTCATCTGAAAGAACCACAATGGTTGACACTTATTCTCAGTTGAAGTATTATGATTGTCATGTTAGTTTGTATATTTACCTGGATGATTTCTACCAACTTCTAAAAAGGCATTAAAGCAGGTGAAAATGTGAGGGTATTCAGTGATATGACAAGGATCCTAATTCTGTGTGGTGTCAGGAAAGCTACAGGTCTCTTCTAAACTTTAGTTTCTTCATCTGAAAAAGACAGATTCTGGTATCTGTTGAGGCCTGTTTTGTGACCGACAATATGGTCAATTTTGGATAAGAAACCATGAGGTGCTAAGAAGATATATTTTGTTTTAGGATGAAATGTTCTATAGATTATCTGTTAAGTCACGTTTCATAACTTCTGTTAGTTTCACTGTGTCTATGTTCAGTTTCTGCTTCCATGATCTGTCCATTGATGAGAGTGGGGTGTTGAAGTCTCCCACTATTATTATTTGAGGTGCAATATACGATTTGAGCTTTAGTAGGGTTTCTTTTATGAATGTGGGTGCCCTTGTATTTGGAGCACAGATGTTCAGGATTGATAATTATCTTGATAGATTTTTTTCTTTTGATGAGTAAAATGTGTCCTTCCTTATTTTTTTTATAACTTTTGGTTGAAAAACTATTTATTGGATATTAGAATGGCTACTCCACCTTGTTTCTTCAGACCTTTTGCTTGGAAAGTTTTTTTTTTTTTTTTCTCCCAGCCATTTACTCTGAGGTAGTGTTTATCTTTTTCACTAAGGTGCATTTACTGTATGCAGCAAAATGCTGAATCGTGCTTATATATCCAGTCTGATAGTCCGTGTCTTTTTATTGTGAAATTGAGTTCATTGATGTTAAGAGATATTAAAAAATAATGATTGTTGTTTCCTGTTATATTTGTTGTTAGAGGTAGACTTATGTTTGTGTGCTTTTCTTCTTTTGGTTTCCTTGCAAGAAGATTATTTTCTTGCTTTTCCTAGAGTGTAGTTTCCCTCCTTGTGTTGGTTTTTCCATTTATTATCCTTTGTAGGGCTGGATTTGTGGTCAAATATTGTGTCAATTTGCTTTTGTCCTGGAATATCTTGGTTTCTTCATCTATGGTAATTGAGAGTTTTGCTGGATATAGTAACATGGCATTTGTGTTCTCTTATGGTCTGTATGATGTCTGTTCAGGATCTTCTAGCTTTCATAGTCTTTGTTGAAAAGTCTGGTGTAATTCTGACCTGTCTGACTTTATATGTTACATGTCCTTTTTCCTTTCCTGCTTTTAGTATTCTTTCTTTGTTTTGAATGTTTAGTGTTTTGACTATTATGTGTCAGGAGGAGTTTCTTTTCTGCTCCAATCTATTTGGAGTTCTGTAGGCTTCTTGTATGTTCATGGTTATCTCTTTTGGGGGGGTTGGAGAAGTTTACTTCTATTAGTTTGGTTTACATATTTTGTGAGACTTTTAGTTGGTGTCTTCTCTCTTCTCTTCTACACCTATTATCCTTAGGTTTGGTCTTCTCATTTTGTCCTGGATTTCCTGGATGTTTTGGGTTAGGAGCTTTTTGATTTTTGAATGTTCTCTGACTAATGTGTCAATGTTTTCTATAGTATCCTCTGCCCCTGAGATTCTTTCTTCCATCTCTTGTATTCTGTTGGTCATCTATGACTCCTGATCTCATTCCTAGGTTTTCTATCTCCAAAGTTGTTTACTTTTATAATTTTTTTATTGTTTCTATTTCCATTTTCAATTCCTTCACCTGCTTGATTGTGTTTTCTTGTAGCTCTTTAAGTGATTTTTGTTTCTTCTTTAAGGGATTCTACTTGTTTATATGTGTTCTCCTGGTCTCCTTTAATTCTTCAAGGGCATTATTCATGCACTTTTTGAGGACCTCCATCATCATCATGAAGTATGATTTTATGTCCAAATCTTGTTTTTCTGGTGTGTTGGAATATTCACTATTTGCTGTGGTGGGAGAACTGGGTTCTGATGTTGCCAAGTTGTCGTGGTTTCCATTTCTTAGGTTCTTGTGTTTGCCTCTTCCCATCTTGTTTTCTGTGATGCTGGATGATCTTGTTTTCTCTATCTGGTGCTTGTCTCTTTTGTGGATCTGTGGTCCCATAGTCTTAGGATGTAGTTTGCTCCTGGGTATTCAGCTCTCTGTGTGTAGACTGTGAGTTCTGACAGTGGGCTAGCTCTGGCTTTGAGCTGGAAATGTCTATTCCCATGCTGCACCATATTGCCTGCACCCTGAGAGTTCCTGGCAGCCTCTCCTCTCATAGCCAGTAGAGAAGTGTGATCTCACCTGTGAGCTCAGGAGAGAGAGTGCTTCTGCAGCTCCTTTGGTTGCTCAGCAATCTGTGGCAGTAATTTTCTTGATTCATACTTTATACCAAATTAAACTAAGATTAGATAATTTACCCACACCTATAACCCCTATAGTAAAACAGAAGTCATTTTTAAAAGTTTCCCCAAACAGGACCAGATAGTTTTAGTGCAAAATTCTACCAGGCTTTCATGTAAATTAATGCCAATACTCCTTAAATTATTCTACAAAACACAAACAGAAGAATCATTGTCCAATTCATTTGGTTATGCCACAGTTACCCAGATACCCAAACCACATAACGACCCAACAAAAAAAGACAATTGCAGACCAATTGCTTTTGTGAACATAGATGTAAAATCACTCAATAAAATACCTTCAAGTTGAATACAGGAACACTTCCCATGATCAGTTAGCCTTCATCGCAGAGATCAGGGGATAAATGTAATCCAACATAGAGACAAACTGAAAGACAAAACCCACATTTTAGTCTTACTTGGTGCATTAGTACATCTCATTAGCAGCAGCCAAGGCTTTAATACAATCCAACATCCTTTCATGATAAATATCCTGAAGAAATTATAAATATAAGGAGCATGACTCAACATAATAAAGGTTATTGAGAGCTAGTCCAGGGTTACCACGACCTGAACTGGAAAGAAACTCAAATCAATTTCATTAAAATAAGGAAAAAGACAAGGTTGTCCTCTCTTTCCATACCTATTCTAATGGGAATTTCCAAACAAGTTAGGCTTTTTCCAAAACTAGATTATTCCCTCTACATGAATTCAAGGCCTCATTTCTGAAGACATCATCTATGTTAAACATTTATATGTTGATCTGGTACCTATATAGAGTCTTGTTCCAGTGTCCTTTATACAGTAAGATACTCTGTGTGCTACCAAATGAGAAACAAACACCAACCCAGCCACAACCTAACAGCAGTAGTGTACTACCTTCAAGATAGGCTAGAGCTATAGTAGCACAAAGCTCATTTGAGTAATTAATCAATAATTGATGTGACATAAGCGTCACTGAACAAGATGAAACTCATACCTGACACTGCTTCTTTGATCAAGAACTAGAGACTAAATAGCTCATGGAAATGGATAATCAAAAGGATGATGATATAAAAATGGCACAAAAAAAGCTACATTCATAGATGAGTGCTTGGCCAGCCATCATTGAAGATACTTTCTCTTTCAGCAGATAGAAACCAATACAGAGACCCACAGGTAGAAGACAGACAGACAGACAGACAGAAAAACATTACACAGAGTGAGAGACCTGGGAACATTAAGGCCCACATGGGATGTCTCCACCAAGCTCTTCCCCTCAGATACTGGGAAACCCAACAAAAAAGGAGACAGAATGAGTATCAGAGCCAGAAAGAATAGAGGACAGTAAGAAAACAAAGCTTTCTAACCAAATATGAACAAAGCTCATATGAATTCACAGACACTGAAATAGCACGCACAGGGCCTGCATTGTTCTGTGCCAAGTCATCTGTGTTAAATTATGGTTTCCATCTTACTCTTTTTGTGAGAGTCCAGAGTCTAAAAATAGGTCTCTGATTCTTGTGGTTTTTTTCTTGATCTCTTTTTATTATGCTGGTTTGCCTTGTCCGCATTTGATTTGGTACTTTTTATGTTTTATTTTCTTATACTAAAAATGAATGAATTAGTGAATGAACAAATGAAGACCTAGCCACAAGGATAAACGTTAACAACTGAACTGTCAGTTATATATATACTTCTAGGGAAAGAGAAAGACCAGTTTTCTTTAATGAAATGAAATCAGGCACATCAATCACTTTAGAGAAGGCCTCATGTTCAGGAGGAGTTGACCAACACATAACAGACTCCAAATATTTGGTCTGTGATTCTGTTTGGATATAGTTTGGTGTCTTTTGTTTTGTTTTTATTGTTTGTTTGTTTGGTCGGTTGGTTGGTTGGTTGGTTGATTGGTTGGTTGGTTTTGGTTTGTTTGGTTTTTTGTTGGTTTTTTTTTGGGGGGGGCGAATTTGTTGTTGCTTTAGGTTTCTGTTTTTTAAGAATGAATTTAAGTTGTGTTGGTAGGAAAAAGAAGAGGATATGGAAAAATGAGGGGAGAGGAAGGCTATTATCAATGTATATTTATTGGAAACATTGTTTTAAATAATAAGAAAATGATAAGAAAGAGTTTAAAACAAAGTACTGAGAATGCAGTACTTTTATGATAGCAATAACTTTGTTATGTTGATACACTTCATAGAGAACATGAGGTTATTTGAGTACCACACCAGGACACTGACAGCATAAGAATGGAATAAGAGAGCTCAGCATGAGCATCTAAGACTGAAACAATATGCAGTGGCATCTTGGAAAACACAAGCACTTGTGATTTAATCAGTTGACAACAGCATGTTTGCAAGACCCAATGAACTTTGACTACGGCAAAATCTAAATCCTGTTTTCACTGAAGCTGACCATTTTTTTTTTTTTTTTTGTACAACTCTGAAGTTACTCAGATCAGAACAAGAGTGCATTATTTCCTAGGTAAAGTGGGCTTGTTAAGAACACAGTAAATACAGTAGCACGTTTCCAACAATGGATCTCTGATATACTAACAACTGACAGAGAAGTAAGACATGCTGATTGACAGGAGAAAGCAGAGGACGTGCCTATCATCATAGCACTGCATAAGGATGTTAAATGAACAGGAAAGGAACAGGAGAGTGGAGCTTAAGAATCTGTAACTTTAACAGTGCAGAGCATCATCTCTGTACTTTAGAAAACTCAAGCACAAGTGACCTATTTCCAAGAAATAATGTAGTTCTATTGCATTGAATACAATGGATAATTTACTTCTATAACTCTAAAATTACATGCATCACGACAGTGGCACATATGTTCTAAGGTAAAGCAGGTTAGTTTACAATAAGATGAAAATGTTAGCATTTGACAGCAGGAAGAAGTTTTTCATAGCAATGCACCTCACAGAGCTGTACTGGAACAGAAGCAGAAATTGACTTATTAGAAGAAAGAGCATATGAGGATACTGAAGCAGTAAATAATGATAGAGTTAGAGAATTCATGCCCAAGAGAATATGCCACATCCAGTAGCATATTGGCAAAACATAATAATAAGAAGAATAAGAATAAGAATAAATGTTAATGTACTTCGTTCTTTTAGCAATATTCAAATACTATCTACATTGAAGCAGATGGATGTAGTCATACTACTGATTTTGCTTGCACCAAAACAGCAGTGTGTACATTCCTAGTTATAGTAGTATTTTAAGAACACGGTGAAAATGATAGTAGTTTAAAACAAGCTATAGCAATAGACCTCACAGAGATGTTCTTGAACAAAAGTCTTGATTTATTAAAAAGAAACCCGAGAACTTGAGATTATTATAGCATTCCAACAGGACACTGAAGCACTGGACAGAGTCATCGTTGAAAAAAAGATAAACACAAATAGCTAAAATGCTGCTTAATAGAACTTTTTTTTTAATTTACTTCTTCTGTAGTGAAAACAAAGTTCCAGTCTCAACAAAGTAAGGTTTTATTCCTACAACACTGAAGGTACTTGCCTCGGAACAACAGCAAATGCCTGACTAGGTAAAGCTGGTCTATTCAGAACAAAATAAATGCAGCCGTGTTTTCTCAGCAGCAAGAACACGTGTGCACCACTGCACAGCGCTGGGATGTGAGCGCAGACTGAATGACAAGAATGCAGAGCACATGAGATTATTATTGTAGCATTGTATCAGTATGCTGATAAAATGAGAATGCAAGAGGAGTCCTCAGGGGGGAAAAAAAAACACGTGAGACTGAAACAGGGCATACTACCATCTTTGGAAAACATGCGCAGAAATGACAACACAGCACAATGTCCTATTTCCAAAACCCAATGTACCTCTATTGCAGGGAAATCTGAATCTACTGTACAATTCTGAAGTTGCCTGCACCAGAGCAGTAGTGTGAATTTTCCTAGGCACAGTGAATACTTCCATCATAGAGGCAGTTACATTAACTGTCAATCTTCATCTCTCCTCCTGCTCCTCCAAATCTAATCTTCCAGTTTCATCCCCAGCCCTGCCACAGAATACCTGCTGCAGCCGACTCTGCAGAAAAACACCTGTGGCAGCTTCCCCCACCTCATCTCTAGTGGATCTCACCGATCTTCACTTCCTATCCTTCCTCCACTACTTGTTGCTATATCTCAGCTCCCAACTGAAGCAGAAATTTTGGGGGAAGCCATAGGCCACTCTGGGTAGTAGGCTAAAACCAGATCTTCATTTTTCCCTCAGTTCCTTCAAATCCAATCCCCAAGCCTTATTTTTAGCTCTGCAGCAGACTGCCTGCTGAGGCCTGTCCTTGCCCACTAACCCTGCCTCCAGTGGAAAGGTAACACTTACATCCTCTCTGCCTTGGTTGCTTTATCCCAGTTCCCCATTCCAGGAGGCACATAAGCTAACTCACGGGCTATTCCCATCAGGCCAACTGCTGACCTTCACTTCTTCTGCTCCTCCAAATCAAACGCTCCCAGTCTCATTCCTCTCTCTAAATTTAGCAAACATTCTGCAGAGGCCTCTCTTTACCCTCTGCCCCAATACCCTGGGTACTAGGTGGATCCTGTCAAACACCCTGCTTTCCTCTCTCTTGTTGAGCTCCTACACTTCCCCCTCCCCCAGCACTTTCATATTTCTAAGTGTTAGGTCCCAATACCCTGACACAACTGTAACTTGCAGTGTCCACACCCATCAAGACTCCAGACATTTTTTCTTACAGGCAACACACAGCCATCAAACCAAAGAAGAAAATTCCCAGATACCTAGACACAAGCTTAAAATATAATCCATACTAACCAGGGTATTATGGCTATATTTACAGCCCAGAAGCACTTCTGCTGCATGTCCTGAATATCACAGCATAGCTGAAGCTCTTGTAAAAGGCCGTAGAATAAGGTTTATGCTTGTGATATTTAAATATCTATTATGTCTATTTATGTATAGTTATCATTTAATTGTGACTCATGTTTGTTCTTCATCCAGATCAATTATATATTGGAAAAAGTGAACTATTCAAATCCCCTACTTATATCTGCCTTAAATTGAAAACAAATCTGCCTCTTAGAGAAACATATGAAAACGCCTATGATTAGAGACGTGAAATTAATTAATCTCTTCAAGACAACCAAAACTGAGTAAAATATGAAAATGTCCTACTTTTTTGTTGGTACTTTTGTTGGTGGGTTTTTTTTGTTTGTTGTTTTGTTTTGTTTTGTTTTGTTTTGTTTTCTTGGAGGTTTTTTGTTAGTTGGCTGGTTGATTTTTCAGACATGGTTTCTCTGCATAATCTGCCCATCTGGAACTTGCTCTGTAGACCATACAGGTCTCAAATTCTCAGAGATGCCAACCTCTGGTTACCACCTAGTGGGATTAAAGGTGTGCACTACCATGGCCCAGCTTGTGCTAAATTTATAGACGTGCGCTAAGTGCTGTAAGGCGTTTTCTGTCTGATTTTCCAATGGAAAAATTCATTTTTCTTTATATTCAATACCATTCCTAGTTGCTATGAATTTTTCATTTGCTACGAATAAAAAAAGCCCTTGTGTTTCAGCATCTTTTGAACAATTTTGAGGGCCACACAGTCATTGATCTTTGTTACAAAGAAAACAGCTTGTTACTGGGGAGCGTGTGAGGGTCAACTCCGTACAGAGTTTCTCCTTGACAAATTTCAGGGGATTTAGCCAGCTTCTTTCTTAATCAAGAGGGATAGAAAGTGGTAGAGAGGGCAAATGGCCACCTATTTTTCAAGAATATTTCTTAGCTCAGGTTTCTCAAAGAACTTCTCCCAGGCTGTTGTCGTTTATGATTTATGAAAGGGCACCTATAAGGCTTGGCAAGTGTACACAGTGCTTCAAGCTTCAACTTTCCACTAGTGACAAGAGACCCAAAGGTTAATTTGTTTTTGGCACTTCCTGATTACTTCCTGCGTTTATCTCATTCCAAGACTTCATATTCACAATCTGATTTAGAGGCTCTATTTGGCAACGTATAGGCATTTTCACCAGCTTATTGCTAGCTTTGGTCTTGTGATATCTAATTGCAAGGAAATTGTTGAAATCAAGTTTTTTTTGGTTTTTGTTTTGGTTTGGTGTTTGGGGATTTTTGTTTGTTTTTTTGTTTTTGTTTTTGTTTCTAAACACGAGTTGGTTGCTAATACCTGGTGAAATTTGCAGATCTCTTTTTGTGGATATGTTTGAGAGTCAGGCATACCAGACAGATGGTATCAGAACCCTTCTCATATTCATGACCCTGGGTTTGACTGTTGTTGTTGTTGTTCATCATCATCATCATCATCATCATCATCATCATCATCATCATTATTATTATTATTATCCAGTATTTTATCATCTCAAGTATTATGTCAGTCACAAATATTTTGACTAATTTTTTAAACTTTCCCATCATGCACCTCAGTCCCACTCATCTTTCATCCCTTCATATCCATTCTTTGCCCTAGTCTTCTCCTCCACAAAGTAAAACAAAAGTTAAAAATTATAAAAGAAATAGAAACAAAAATGTATTACCATAGAAGCTGCATTGTGTCATGGTGTCTACCCTTTTGTCCAAACATCCTTACTTGAAAACAATCATTGCAATGAGTCATTGGAATGATTATATGCAGGAACTTACATTTTCAATAGGAATTCTGTTCCTTTTGGAGCATCAGCCAAGAACTACAAAAATAAGTGCATTAGTTATAAAATAAAACAAAAAAAAAACCATATTATTCTGGTGAGGGTACAGACACATGGGTGCTTGTTTTATGATTAGACTGATAAAGTCATAGGTGATGGGACAGTGGAATATACAGTCATAACAGTTTGACCAGGATCCAAAGAGCTACAGTCATAGAAAACAGCCCAAGCAGAAGCCCAGTGCAGGGGTGCAAATCTGTAAGTTAGCATCTGAGAGGTGGAAGCAGGAAGATTTAAGAGTCTATAGCAAACATGGAGCATATAAAAACTGGTCTAAAAATATGACTTTGTTAGGGGAAATGATCTCTAAACATTTTCAGACAATCCAGACTGTCAATTGTTTTAATCGTGGTGAGCAAGAACATTTCAAAAGGAATTGTAGACAGAAAAACTTAATTCTGAGAGGCCTGAGTCTTTAGGAATTTGCAGAAGATGTTGCAAAGACCAACTTCAGACTAATAGATTAATAGAAAACAGAATCAATTATTCTGCTGCATCCAAGAAAGCAACCTCATCAACAAAGAGAGAAAAAGACCTCAGGGTAAAGTGTTGGAAAAAATATATTCCAAATGTATAAACATAAAATCCAATCTGGTCTAGCTATTTTAATATCTAACAAAATAGACCTCAAAATAAAAACTATCAGAAGAGATGGGGAAGAAAACTGCATACTGAACAAAAGGAAAATTTACCAAGACAGCACTTCCCTTCTTAGCACATATGCACCAAGAACAAGGGCAACAAAGTTTGACAAATAAACACTCCTACAGCTTAAATCTCATATTGACCCTCACACACGGAAATTAGATAACTTCAATACTCCACTCTCACCAATCAAAAAATAAAAGAAAACAAAGCCTAAACAGAGAATGCTGAAGTGAGGACTCACAGCCTGTCCGAAGATTGCTGAGCATCCACAGGAGCTGCATAATGCTCTCCCACCAGAGCCCATGATAAGCACCCACTTCCTTTCTACTGATTATCCAGGGAGAGATTGCAAGAGGCAAGACCAAGAACCTAAGCAATAGAAACCAAGAATATCTCACAACATCAGAACTTAGTTCTCCCACCACAGCAAGTAGTATATATCTCAACACACCAGAAAAACAAGATTTAGACTTAAAATCATACTTCATGATGATGAAAGAGGCCTTGACTATATGTGGTCCTACAACCATTAGTATTTTGATATTAATTCCACTTCCGCAAGAAGGGCTGCCTAGTCATATACTCATGAAGGTAACTTCATCTGAACCTTCCCATTTTAATTAATAAAATAAAGGTGAAAGTCAGTGATTGGGTGGGGTAAGGGAGGTGGAGAGAGAGGGTAAGAGGTCAGAGGACAGAGGAGGACCAAGAGAGTAGAGTTTCAAGACCTCGGGAAGGATGAATTAGATCCAGGTGGGATTTATTGGTTTTAAGTAGCTATGAACATTTAAGGATCTTATAGGTCTAATATCTCATATAGAAGGGAAGTTTGTATCTTTGTCTATTTGATGTAATTTTATTGTGTAGAGGGTATGTGGATTGAGAGTTTGATATATAAACTTGTATGAAAAGCTATCGGGCATTAGAGTTGTGTTTGTGTTTGGATTAGGGGTAAAGAAACACCCTGGGATGGAGGCAGTAGAGCAGGCAGAGTAAAACCTCCAGGGAGGGGAGTCATGCAGATGGAGTGAGACTGTGAAGGTAGCTAGGACCGAGTGACAGAGTCGGTGTGTGGCTCTGTACTAAAACTGGTGCCTGAAGAGTGAGACTGGGGGGACAATAAAGAGATAAGCCATTTCATGTTTAAATATTTACTGCAAGAGGTGGCACCCAATATGAAGCAAGAATCCACTAAAAAGTTTAAGGCTATCAGCCTTAAAAGAAAAGAAAGTTTTTATTTTCTAAGTAAGTGGGGGTCAGCGGCATGTTGAGTCAAATGATGTTTTAATCACGGGAACCTTAAAAGAAACAGATGGCCTCTGCCAGGAGGCTGTAGTGTCCTGTGTCTAAATTAGTAGCTATTTAATTCCTTAAAACATTGTTTTCAAAATTATAAAGCTTATTTGTTTAAGATGGTAAAAATAGAACTGATATACAAGTCAAGTTTGGTTTTCTAGTTAGAAGAATAGAGTATAGAACTTACCCGAATCACCTGGGAATTTTCACCAGTGGTTCAGAATTAAGAATGAAATCTGTACACCAGACAGAATGAATAGAGACATATATTAGGTTAGATAATAATTACTTTCTTAAAGAATTACAGGAGAACCAGAAGAACACACATAAACAAGTAGAATCCCTTTAAGAGAAAACATTTTTAAAAAATCACTTAAAGAACTACAGGAAAACACAAACAAAAGGGTGAAGGAATTGAAAACAGAAATAAAAACAATAAAGAAATTATAAAAGGAGACAACACTAGAGGTAGAAAACCTAGGAAAGAAATCAGAGCTCATACATGCAACGGAATAAAAGAGAGGGAAGAGAGAATCTCAGAGGCAGAAGATACCATAGAAAACATTGAACCAGTTCCAAAAGGTTTAAAGACTGGTGAGAAGGAGATCTGGGCAGCCAGGGAGCAGAGAGATCTCTGCCGAGTGCACACGGAAAGCACTCCCCTGCCCTGCATGATCCAGGGACCAGGAACACAGCATTGGGACCTCTGTTCGCACCGGCGAATTTGGGGCGAGAACAAGACTTGGCTCATCAGCCACCTGGACCAGCAGTTCCCAAAGGTTTAAAGACTGGTGATAAGGAGATCTGGGCAGCCAGGGAGCAGAGAGATCTCTGCCAAGTGTGCATGGAAAGCGCGCCCCTGCCCTGCCTGATCCAGGGACCAGGAACCCAGGACTGGGATCTCTGTTCGCACCTGGCGACTTTGGGGCGCAGAACAGGGCTTGGACAATCTACCACCTGGACGAGTGGAGATCCAGGGACAGAGACCAGGTACAAGGGAAAGGCAAGAACATATCACTGAAAACAAGATGGCAAGAGGAAAGCAAAGAGTATATCCCAAGGAAACCAAGACAACCTGGCAACACCAGTACCCAGCTCTCCCATAACAGCAAACATTGGAATGCCAAACACCCCAGAAAAAGAAGACGCAGACCTAAAATCATACCTCAAGACTCTGAAAGAGATCCTTAAACAACAACAGGAGGATAAGCAAAAAGAATCAGAAGCTTTTAAAGAGGAAACAAGAAAAACACTCAAAGAACTCAAAGAACTAGAGTAAAACAAAACCAAAGAGATGAAGGAATGGAAGGAGGAATTCAAAATGGAAATTGACACAATAAAGAAAACACTAAAAGAGATAACCCTAGAGGTAGAACACCTAAAAAAGAAACCAGGAGTCACAGAAGCAAGCATTTCCAATAGACTACAAGAGATGGAAGAGAGAATCTCGGGGGCAGAAGACAACATTGTAAACATAGACAAAACAGCAAGAGAAGATGCAAAAAACAAAAAGCTCCTAACCCAAAATACCCAGGAGATCCAGGACACAATGAGAAGACCAAACCTAAGGATAATAGGAATAGAAGAGGGAGAAGAATATCAAATAAGAGGCACAGTAAACA
The DNA here is from genome assembly GCF_963924665.1 of Micromys minutus. Classification (NCBI taxonomy): domain Eukaryota; kingdom Metazoa; phylum Chordata; class Mammalia; order Rodentia; family Muridae; genus Micromys; species Micromys minutus. The sequence continues at coordinate 14,764,069 of NC_137982.1, read as the reverse complement.
TCTTCAACAAAATTGTAGAAGTAAACTTCGCTACCCTTAACAATGAGATGACCATGAGCATAAAAGAAGCCTTCAGAACTCCAAATAGGTTGGACCAGAAAAGAAATTCCTCCCAACACATAATAGTCAAAACTCCAAGTGCCCAAATCAAAGAAAGAATACTAAAAGCAGTAAGGGAAAAAGGTCAGGTAACATATAAAGGCAGACCAATCAGAATCACACCCGATTTCTCAACAGATACTATGAAAGCTAGAAGAGCCTGGACAGACATCATGCAGACACTAAAAGAGCACAAGTGCCAGCCCAAGCTGCTATACCCAGCAAAACTATCAATCACCATAGATGGAGAGATGAAGATATTTCAAGACAAATCTAAACTTACACAATATCTGACCACAAACCCAGCACTACAACGAATTATATGTGGAAAACCCAATACAATGGTGGGAACTACATCCTAGTAAAAACAAGAAAACTCCTAAGCAAAAAAACCAAAAGAAGAAAAAGGAACAGACACAACTCAACCCACAAAAGCAATAATGGCAGGAAACAGAAACAACTATTCCTTCATATCTATTAACATAAATGGTCTCAACTCCCCAATAAAGAGACATAGGTTATCAGACTGGATACATAAACAAAATCCAGCATTTTGCTGCATACAGGAAACTCATCTCAGAGACAAAGACAGACACTATCTCAGAGTAAAAGGGTGGGGAAAAAACTTCCAAGCAAACAGCCACAAGAAGCAAGCTGGAGTGTCTATTCTAATATTGAATAAAGTAAATTTCCAACCAAAAGTTATCAAAAAAGATAAGGAAGGACACTTTTTACTCATTACCGGGGAAATCTGTCAGGAGGAACTCTCAATCCTTAACATATATGCTCCAAATAAAAAAGCACCCACATTCATAAAAGAAACACTACTAAATCTCAAAAAATACATTTCACCCCACACAATAATAGTGGGAGACTTTAATGCCCCACTCTCTCCAATGGACAGATCATGGAAACAGAAACTGAACAAGGACACTATAAAACTAGCAGAGACTATGAACCAACTGGAATTAATAGATATCTACAGAACATATCATTCTAAAGTAAAAGAATACACCTTCTTCTCAGCACCCCATGTCACCTTCTCAAAAATTGACCACATAATTAGACACAGAGTGAGCCTCAATCGATATAAGAAGATTGAAATATTCCCATGCATCCTCTCAGATCACCATGGTCATTAACAACAACAAGGCAACAAAAAGCCCACATACACATAGAAACTAAACAACACTCCATTAAATGATAGCAGGGTCAAAGAAGAAATAAAGAAAGAAATTAAGGATTTTCTAGAATTCAATGAAAACAAAAACACAACATACCCAAACCTATGAAATGCAATGAAAGCAGTACTGAGAGGAAAACTCATAGCCCTGAGTGATTCCAAAAAGAAACTGGAGAGAGCTGACATCAGCAACTTGACAGCACAGCTAAAAGCCCTAGAACAAAAGGAAGCAGAGACACCCAAAAGGAGTAGACGATAAGAAATAATCAAAATTAGGGCAGAAATAGACCAAATAGAAACAAAAAGAACCATTGGAAGAATCAACAAAACCAAGGGCTGGTTCTTTGAGAAAATCAACAAGATTGATAAACCCCTAGCCAGACTAACTAGAGGGCAAAGAGAGAGTATAAAAATTAACAAAATCAGAAAGGAAAGTGGAGACATAACAACTGAAACTGAGGAAATTCAAGAAATCATCAGATCCTACTACAAAAGCTTATACTCCACAAAGTTGGAAAATCTGGAGGAAATGGATGAATTCCTAGACAGATACAAGATCCTAAAGTTAAACCAGGACCAGGTAAACCATCTAAATAATCCTATAACACCTAAAGAATCAAGTAAAAAACATGTTTGATAAAAATTTCAGGTCTTTGAAGAAACTGAAAAGGATGTCAAAAGATGGAAAGATGCCTTTGCTCATGGATCAGTGGGCTTAACAGTAGAAACGTACATCCTTCAAAAAGCGGTCTACAGATTCAGTGCAATCCTCACCAAAATTTACCAATTATTCATAGATCTCTAAAGAAAAATACTTAACTTCATATGGAAGCACAAAAACCCCAGGGTTCATAGAAAAATCTTGAACAAAAAAAAAAAAAAAAAAAAAAAGGTATTGTGCTCTATTTCCTTAGAGCAACCATTCTCAACCTGTGAGTTGTGAGCCTGTTGTCCGTTGAATATCAGAAATCCTTCATATATAGTATTTATTTTACAAATATAATAGTAGCAATATTTCAGCTAAGAAGTATTAATAAAATAATTTTATGATTTGGAGTCACTACAACATGGGGAACTATATTAAAGGGTTGTGGCATTAGGAAACTTGAGAACTTCTGACTTTGAGTAACTAAGGGGAATTTAGACAAAACTTTGCCTACCATATTATCTTATTGCCATTCAGAATGGCCATTAACTTTGGCAGGAATCAGTGTAAGGTGAGTGACTTGGGTGAAGAGGCTGTAATTTATGCTTTAACCTCAGTTGTTTAGTGTCATTTTGACAACTTTCTATTGGTAAATGTCTTTCTACACCAGAGTTGTTTTGCAAAAGAGAACCTGAGTGAATCTGTCAGAGCTGAGTTTTCACAGTTTATGACTGTGATTGGAGTGGGAAGTAGTCACATGTGACAACTGCAAGGGAGTCCAAGCTACTCACAAAGGCATCAGGCCCGATGTACCTCTTTATTGTGTCGTGGCTGTCAGATGGATTTATAAATTGCTTTTCCCTAATCCTTTCTCAATAACTGCCCTCATTTTGTTATTCATTAGTTTTTTTAATCATCCATCCTAGTCCTTAGAGGGAAAAAAACCCACTGGGCTGTTTTCAGGAAGGAAAGACTAAGTCTAAACCCAGCATGTATAACCTTTTATGTTCACAGAAGAAATTTTCCCTGAACTACATTTTTCTCTAGCTGCCATGGCTCAGCTCATGATTGATAATTTTAGTTATAAAGGAAACTATCAGATATTGCCACTTTTTCAGAACTTCTTAGCAGCTGGTCTTACTGTGACCTGGGCTGCCAACTTCAGTATTTGAGTTACCTTTACATGCTAAATCTCATAGATATTTACAAGTTGATTATTTGACAATGCTGTTTACCTGCATTGGAGTAGGAGTGGAGAAGTCCTAGTCTTATCGCCTTGAGAAACATGTGTCATAGATTCTTCAGGCTAAAGTCTATGGGTCCTGAGTCATTACGTACCTTCCAACTCCTGAGAAACCAGGGCATTCTCTCAGGAAGTAGAGAATTCAGGCTCCTTCATTCCCTAGAAGCCAGTGAAGCATACAGAAGTTTGGTAAAACTATTAGTCTTTGGCCTTATCTTGTGTACCCTGCATAGCTGGCAAATGTTACATGTTGGCAGCAACATTTCTATTCTTCCTGAAAACTGCCATTATATTCTGTTTCTCATACATTTTCAAAAAGTCTAATTGTTTGCAATATATTTGTCTCAGTATCAGTCTTGCTGAGATCCTTCCAACATGATCCTGGTTTTTATTCCTCCTGACCATACCAGGAAAAGCTGGTTTGGTAAATAATCACTGGTTTTTACATTTATCCTTTGATAAATCAAATCCAAACAAAGCAACCAAAGTATGAAACTCGTACATCTAGAGAAATGTAAAAGTTCTTGCTGATTTTCCATTGGCCATGAGTTTAGTTCTTATCACACATCCTGTATAGCACACAATTGTCTACAAATTCAGGGTACTTGACCCTCTCTTCTAGATTTAATGGGCCTCTGCACAAATATGGTGTAGGTACACACAGACACACACAGATACACACTTAAATACAAATAGATCTTTAAGGAATGGAAAGGTGGCTCAGCAGTTAAGAGCACTGACTGTCTTCCAGAGGTCCTGAGTTCAATTCCCACCAACCACATGGTGGCTCACAACCATCTCTAATGGCATCTGATGCCCTCTTCTGCTGTGTCTGAAGACAGCTATGGTGTACTCACATAAAATAAATAAGTAAATTTTTAAAAAAATGAATGAACCTTTTAAATATGTGAAATCTTTTGTCTATTCTGACTCTTCTAAAATGTGGCTTCTGGTTGTTATTGGGTACTCTTTTCCTGGCTCAATGTCTTAGTAGATAATGTTTTTCCAAAATCCATGGTAGATTCTCACTTCTCTCAAGGTAAACACAAACTTTGATAATCTAGCCAATTACCATATTTTTAATTCCACAGATAAGAAGCCTTATCTCAGTTAACAATATTCTTTTCTATCCCTACCATGCAGGTGTTTGGAGTATGCATAATCTCTGACTGATACCTAATGTATAATTCATATTTTCAAGAATTTATTATGAACATTCTCTCTTTGATACTATCTTATTACTAAAGTGATTTAAGAAGTCGTATTGAAGACTGATGAAATGACTCAGTGGATCAAGCTGTTTGTTTACTATCAAGCCTGACGACCTAAGTTTAATTCTTGGGGATCAAAATGTGGAAGGATAGAACCAACTCCTGAAAGGTGCCCTCTGATCTCCACATGCACACAAGCAACACTCTCATACATAAATTCATTAATGAAAATAAATAAATAAATTCAGATACAACTGTAAAGAAGTTATAACACAACATAGCAAGATGCCAGATCAGATGAAATGACAGCACCCATATAAGCTCTATGGCCTGAAAATGGGTGCTCAAGACAGATAAGACTTCATAGCCACCTGAGGAGCTTTCTGGGGCATTTTTCTCCTGAGTTTAACTTTTTCATCCAAAATTAGATGGGGTTGCATAGCATGGCCAGTATTATTGCTTTAATATTTAGCACTACCCTAATCTAAAGAGTGAACTAGCATTATTTTAAATTTGGCATGGGAAGACCATGGCATTGAGCATTTTATAGAAGGTAAATGCCCAAACAACTTCCACAGTAATATCTTAGATAAAAGAAAACCACTGATATGATTGTGCCAAAAGCAGATATTTCTGTCTTGACAAAATATTTTTTATTATCACATAATCTGACTGCATGGTCCAAAGAGATTTAGATTTTTGTTTTTCTGCAACTACACAAATACAGAGCACAAATACAGGATATGTATCTACCTGTCTTACCATGGAGCAATGGATAAAAAGTAAATGATGTCTAAATAGCTAACCAAATGTTTTCATATGTAGGTTCTTAATTACTGCTCTTTTCATAATATTTAGAGAAGAAAATATCTCTTGGTTGGAAGTCTAAATCAGTTTCAAATTAGACAAGCTATTACTACTTTAGCCAACTTTAAATACAGTTAAAACACAACTTTTCAGCAAAATGCTTAAGATAAAAATGAACGGTTGATTTGCATGCATTTTATGTGACAGTTTGATACTTCTAAGCTGTACCACAAATGAAAAGAAAGATCAGATAGGTGTTTTTGTGCAGTGAACTATCATCTGACTCCTGTGGTAGTACTGCTTGATTTGTTTTGGTTTTTTTTTTCCATTTTGATTAAATAATTAAGGTGTTCCAATTTAGATACTCATCTTAGATACTGTTAATCTATGGCTTTGACTTTCAGCAAGATTAACCCTTTATTCTACTGAGATGTTAATACTGAGCAGAGGCACAGGAAGAGAGTAAAATGCTACCTATGCTGTGGTGAGGTCTCCCCTGAATACCTAGCCACTGTCCATGCATAGTGTGTTAGATAGATCAAGAGACCATCCATAGAGATTAGAAGCTCATGAACCTATTTTAAATGTACTCATTTATTAACTTCATGGTAACCAGGTTACTGGCTGGCCACAGATACCTAGCACTTCTTCCATCGGTGGTAAAATGGGGTGATTTAGAACATTATAACCCTTAATCTTTCTTTCATGTGGTGACCGAGAGCAGCTTGGTAAATTAACAGGTCCCCCAGAGCAGGAGCAAAGATTGGAAGAAAATAGAGACAATTAGACAAAGCTATAACATGACCCCATCCATTTCTGAGGCTGAAACGGACCTTTTATTTTTCAATATGCTTTTAAACCATTTTAATTACATGCAGAAAGGTAAGATCAGTTCTGAGTCAAGGAACAAGTGAGACAATAAAGCAAAAATCTTGTAAACATCTTTTCTAGGAGCTAAGCAAGATGACTTAGACAAAGGGACTGCCACAAGAGACAAAGGGACTGCCACAGGTACTGATCCTGCCCTGGCCTTCAAATGTGAATGTTCTTAATCCGGGCCTGTTTTCTGAGCCCAGGCCCACAGTCAGATTCCTGCCTTGAGCTTACCTCTTTTGTCCTGGTAATGTCAAATTCCAGCCCAGTGTCTGGAAGCAAGTGGCCCCCAAAAGGCCCTCCACAATGTGAACATATGAGCAATCAGTTCTTTGGAGTTTGGAGTAATTGTGTTTTACAGAAACATTGCCTCTGATTCTTATGACAGACATGGCAGGGAAGATCATCAAAACTTTCACAAAAAAACTATCTCCTGCATGGCAGTTGTTCCATGTGGGTGTCACAGCTTACATGTATTTTACTTGTTAACCAAGGTACTTTTGTATCTTAGACTTCATAATTAATTGACACTGGCTTTTTAAAGGGAAGCATTTTTTTCACCAGGAGTCCAGTCAATATTCTCTGTGTGAGCAATCTGAGTGAGGGAACAGAAATGGCCCTTTCCATCCTTCCTCCTCTTTCCCCACAAAATGCTTTCAACATAAACAAAACTCAAACAAAATACAGCCATATAGTAAACTTCTACTATTTTATTAATACTTCATATATTAGAAGAATCACAGAAAACTTTTATTCTTTTAGTGTAAAGTAGTTTCCTTCCTTTGCACAAATGTCTCTGAAACAGTTGCCAACAAATGTTAATTAGGCTTTATTGAGTTTCATTTTTCCAGTCAAACAAAACACGTAGGCTGAAAAATCATGCATTCTGAATACAACTTGTTTTTGTCTCCTCAAGGATGACTTTAAAATCTTGCTCATAGTTTCTTGTACAGTTCTCAATATTTATAAATATTGACTAAAATGATGACTAAAGTGAAACAAAATTTATGTCTTATAGATTTTTCTTAAGGAAAAAATTTATGGTTGTTTCCAAACTCTAATTATGGCACTAATGAAGACAAGTGCCTTCCTTTTGTTTTAGATGATCTACACTCCCTTTCCGGCTTATGAATGTAGCTCTGCAATTTTTCTCTGAGGCCAGGTTTTCAACAGCATTTATTCATAATGTTAGTGCTCATTTGAGTGGGTAACTTTGAAAAACCCTAGGGGCTTTCACCAGCCTTACACCCACCGCCTCAGGTCAAGGCTAGGCCAAGTTCCATTCTCTACCCACAGTACTTGGGAGGAGCAGGAACATTCTTGAAAAACCGCAGAATATACTGACTGATAGTCACCTGACTCTATGATCCCATGGCCTGTCACATGCTTGCTAGCCAATAGATTCAAAGGCTAATATGCATAGCCAATGAATTTAAATTATAACCTTGCTGATGTAACCTGTACCCCTAAAGAGTATAAAAACTCCTTGTAACAGCCTTTCAGGGTCACCTCTCCTCTGGATGTAGGCCACCCCAGTACACTAGACTAATCAACCTCTTGCTTTTGCATTGATCCCCGATCTCTTGCATCATTCATGGGAGCCTCAGATAGATAAGACTCAGTTTGGGTCTTACAAGTTCATTGTGTCAGTTAGTCTTATGGTTTTCAGTCATATTTCCACTTGAGAATGCTTCTTCTGATGTATTTTCACTGTCTTCCATTATATTTTATAGATCAAATATGTCCAGATAGAGTAAACCACTCTTTAAGAACAAACCAATGTCTTCTTTCTGGGTTAAAGCTCTCAAGTTTTAAATTTTATACCACATGTGCATGCCTTAAATTACTATTCTCCTAAAAATTTTTCATGTACTACTCCATCCCTACTGATACAGCATCCTCAGTTTTATGCATACTTTTTACTCTCCTGTCTCAACTTATTGAAAAAACTTTTCAGCTCCTTTTGCACAGTGTCTAATTATATCTCTCATCTAGCACATTATTTCTTAGAAGAAGAGTTGTGTTGTAAGTAGATCTACCTTCAGATCCAACAGATGAAGGCAAACTGAAAGGTCACATATAACCTAACAAAAAGGCATGCTGACTGTATGAACACTGGAGCTTTCATGACATCTCGACAGACTTGGGTGCCTGGGGATTTAGGATTTCTACCTTCCCTCATTAGAGGTAAGAATTGCAAGTCTCCAGGCCCAACTATTTTAAAAATAAACTTCTGATACAGGACAGGAAACATGGAATTCCAATGATCCATAATGGAGTTTTAGAACATCATCTTACAACTGATTAAAACTTCAATGTGGATATGTTTTGGTCCAGAACGAGTATGATAGTTGAACTAGCTCTTCACATATAAACAGTGACTGCTCCTGCTCTTCTCTCCTTAACTCACCAATGTCCATGCATAGTTTTGTCATATATATCAAGTAGCCTTCCACAGAGATTAGATACCCACAGACCTATATTACATACAGTCATTGACTAACTCATAGTAACCAGATGATGATTTAGGACATTATAACCCTTGACCTTCCCTCTATCTGAGTAGATGAGCAAACTGGATGTTTGGAGCCACTGTTTTCACAGGAATGTTGCCTCTGAGCTTTATGTCAGACATGGCAGGGAAGATCACCAAAACCTTCACAAAGAAACAATCTCCTGCATAGCAGTTCTTCCATGCAGATGTTATACTTTACATTCATTTTACTTGTTAATCATCATGTTTTAACAATTAATTGACACTGGCTTTTTAAAGGGAGGCATTTTTCACCTGGAGTCAAATCATTATTTTCTCTATGAGCAATCCCTCTAGTTTCATGATATCTTCCATCGATCAACAATTAAAGTTTTTTTTTATTCAGACCATATAAAATGTGTTGAAGTGTAAGATAGTCACTCAAATTCTCAGACTCCTTTAAATGCACTACTGAACAATATAGTATAAATCAACATTATAAAGACACTTCTATATCCCATATTCAAGAGATTATAATAAAACCTGGATAATTTATTGATATCTAAAATGTTTGAAATAGAATAATAATTTTACAATGGAGGCAGAGCTGGTTCTATCAAGGCAACTACAAATAACATTTACAAAAATAGAAACAAAAATTAGTATTTTTCCCCTGTTGACATTAGGATAGTTCCTACCCCCAGAGATGGTGCCACCCTCCAGTGACAGGGACCTGGCACATCCATCATCATGGAAACAGCCAAGTATTTTCAAGATTCACTGGTTCAGAAGTCCACCTCTATCAGGGAGCAAATGATGTCACTACCCCCATAAAAAATCAAACACCCTCTCCCCTTCTCTCTATCTCTCTTCTCCTCTTCTCTTGACTCTAACCCCTGTCCTGTCAATCTATTAAAACTCTCTACGGAGAACTGTGTTGGTTTGGTATAGTTTGGGCACGAGCCGAGAAATGTAATTAACAACATTCCCCCAGTATACTTTTTTTTGAGAATATGCTGCTAGGTTAATAGTTAGATCCTTTGTATCAGTTATGATAAACAACCTCATAATCTAGGCTGAGAACTATCTCAGTCAGTAAACTGCATACTTTGTAAGCATGAGGATATGATTTTAATATTAACACTGAATGTTTTTTCAACACTTGGCATTTTAACATTAATATTTATGATTTTTTGACAAAATCTATTTTGTATTCAATGAATGAAAATCTTTCTTTTTTCTGTTGTATTCTGTTAATGAAGCTTGACTCTGTGGCGCCTATTGGAGTTCCTAAATTTTTAACTTCCACATTTTCTTCAGTTGGTGTTTTCTTTGTTAGCTCTATTTCCACTCTCAGGTCCTAAATGGTATGGTTCTCTTCCTTCAAATGTTTGGTGGTATATTCATAAATGTCTTTGAGGGGTTTATTACTTTTCTCTTTAAATACCTCTATCATAGTCATAAAGCCAAAACTATGATCTTTTACTTGTGTTTCAGCTATGTTGTGATATTAAGGGCCTACTGAAGTAGGGTTGCTGGACATTAATGGAGACACATTGCTCTCATTGGTACTGATTGTGTTTTTAAACTTGTGGCTAGACATCTGGGCACAGGAAGAGTGTAATTCAGAGTGCTGGCTTTGTCTTTATTGGGTGAATGTTTTCTACCTTGTTTTTGCTTCCTTCCTGGTAGTTTAAAAACTGTGATGGCTCTGTATTGCCTATAGAAAATTTTTCTGGGGGTCCTGGTGGGTGTGGGCACTCGGCTTACAGTTAAAATTTTGTTTCAGGGTATTCAAATCTAGAACTTAGAAATGGGAAAGGGTTGGAGGCAATATGGGAGCTATACAAGAGGGTAGAAAACAGGTTGTTCCACCAGGATCTTCTAATTCTCCTGAATATTGGAACAGAGAGTGAAGAGAGGCCACAGCAGAGCACTTGCTAATTTAGAGCTGGGAATGGGACTGGGGGCATTTCATTTGAAGGAGCAGAAGGAGAAGTGAAAGTCAGTTGTTGGCCTAACTGAAGTGACCTGTGAGTTAGCAGATAATGGGTCTGCTGGAATGGGGAACTGGAATAAATCAACTAACTCAGGGAAAGTATAAGTTACAAGGATAATATCTATGTAGTACACTGGACGCAGAGCTAGTGGGGAAGGACAGGCCTCAGCAGGTAGTCTGCTGAAGAGCTAAAAATGAGACTTAGGGATTGGATTTGAAGGAACTGAGGAAAGGATGAAGATCTGGTAATAGCCTAACTGTTCCCAGAGTGGCCAATGGATTCCCAGAAAATATTAGTTGGGAGCTGAAATAAAACAAGTGGAGGAGGAAGGTTAGGAGGGGAAGATCTGTGAGGCCCACTAGAGATGAGGTGGGGGAAGCTGCCCCAGGTGTTCTTCTGCAGAGCTGAGGTGGAGACTGGGGGATTGGATCTAGAGGTTTAACAGGAGGAGTGAAGATCCTCAGTCAGCATACTGCTTCTCATGCAGAAGTGGTCAGTTGGTTCCCAAAGAATGCCTGCTGGAGTCTGAAACTGAGATAGAGCAAGATGTTAAGACAGTGAGTTTGGGAAGAAAAAATTTTTGAGGCACAGTAGAGATGGAGAAAGTGGGTGTTGGGATTCTTTAAACTCCACCCCTCAGTTACCTAGCAACAGCCAGGTATATCCCACTCCTCAGATACCTGGCAATAGACAAGTATGCTCTGCCCCAGTGACCTTCCCTCCCCCCACCTCTACATACTCATGGCTTCTCCTTCCCCCCCACCTCCACGTACTTCTTTACTCCTCTATTCCTCTCTGCTCTCTCTCCCTCTGCCTCTACTACCCTCTTAAGGCCCCCATGACCTAAATAAACTCTATTCTGCACTATACTGTCCTGTGGCTGGTTCCTTAGGGGGAAAGGATTCCCAACATAGATTCCCCCAGAGGTATCTTCTTAGCCTCCAGGCCTCACTGCACCTCCATGGGCCATACCCCCATACACACACTCTCTCTCCATTCTTTTCCTAACAGTGGGGACTAGAAGCGACAGCAGGTATTCTGTGACAGGGCTGGGAATGAAACTGGGAGATTAGATTTGGAGGAGCAGGAGGAGAGATGAAGATCTACAGATAATGTAACTGCTTCTATGATGGAAGTATTCACTTTGTTCCTAACAAATCCACTTTGCCTGGCAACATTCACACTACTGCTCTGGTTCAAGCAATTTCAGAATCGCATGAGTAAACCTTTCCCCTCCATTGTACATTAGATTTAGATTTCCCTGCAATAGAAGTACATTGGTTTTTGGAAATAGGACATTGTGCTGTGTTGGTGTCATTTCTGTGCATGTTTTCCAAAAATGGTACTGTGCCCTATTTTAGTTACACATATTTTTGCTGACTACTTCTCTTCCATTCATATTAAATCAAAGTCCTTGTATACTGCTACAATAATTCGCTATTGTGCTCTTCTTTCTTGTAAATCAGTCTTCATTTATATTACATGCAGTGAGGTGCACTGATATATCAAAGTTCTCACTGCTGTGAAAGTACTTCTGCATAAATTTTGTTCTGAACAATCCAGCATCGCCTAGTGCTGTATGCCTTGCTGTTCTGAGGCAAGTAATGTCAGTGTTGTAGGCGTAAAAGTGATGACTTTGTCATAAGTGGGATTTAGTTTGCACTGCAGAAGGGCACTGGTTTGGGGGGAAAATGACACTGCACAGTATTTTAGGCACTTATGTGTATCTTTTCTACAGATGGCAATGTGTACTACTTCAGTGTCCTATTATAGAGACATAATAATTTCAAGTGTTCTGGTTTCTTTTCATAAATCAACACAGCTGTTCCAAGACATCTCTACAAGGTCTATTGCTATAGAAGAATGCTTATTGTTGTAAAACTACAATCATTTTTGTTGGGAGTGATGCCCCCTCCCCCCAGGAATTAGCTGAACTGAACTGCCTGCTTGTATGCCTAGACATTGGGGAAACAACACACCCTGCTTTGGTTTTAAATTGGCCTAGTCAGGAGCCTATGATTTATACCTTTGTTCCTGTTTATTCTGCCAGAGGTCACAGGTTTGACCCGGGGATGTTTTCTTCTACCAGGCAGGTGGGGGATTTCCATACTGTTTTGGTACCTTATGTCTTGAGCCGAATTCAGAGAGTAAAGGGCATTCTCCCAACACAATGACCTGAGTTGTGTCTTTCTTTCTTTGCCTTATTTGGAGGCAGTACAAGCACTGTCACATTTTCACTGTGTTCTTAAAAAACCCACTTTACCCAACTGCTTCAACATTGATGGTATGTAAATAATGCTACAAAAGAACTGAATTATTATTATTATTATTATTATTATTATTATTATTATTATTATTATTATTATTACTTATTCCAGTATGATACCACATGAGATATATTTTCTTGCACATGTGTTTTCCAAAAAGGAAACTGTTTAGTGCTTCTCTGTCTTCGTGTCCTCATTTCTTATAAATCAATCATTACTTCTGTTCCAGTACAGAACTGTGAGGTGCATTGCTATTAAAAATTTCTTACTGTGGTCAAAGTATTGCAGGTTTCGCAGTGTTGTTAACTTGCCTGCTTTACCTTAGAATAACTGTCTTGCTCTTCTGATACAAGTAACTTCAGAGTTGTACCAGTAAATTATTCACAATGCTCTTAATTTTAATTACCTTTCACAGTAGGAGAACTTCATTTTTTTTTGGAAATAGGTCACTTGTGCTTGAGTTTTCTAAAGTACAGAGATGATGCTCTGCACTGTTAAAGTTACAGATTCTTAAGCTCCACTCTCCTGTTCCTTTCCTGTTCATTTAACGTCCTTATGCAGTGCTATGATGATAGGCACGTCCTCTGCTTTCTCCTGTCAATCAGCATGTCTTACTTCTCTGTCAGTTGTTAGTATATCAGAGATCCATTGTTGGAAACGTGCTACTGTATTTACTGTGTTCTTAACAAGCCCACTTTACCTAGGAAATAATGCACTCTTGTTCTGATCTGAGTAACTTCAGAGTTGTACATAAAAACCAATCAGCTGGCTGTGAGTAGCCGGGGCGCAGAGAGGGCTAGGCCTAGCGCACAGTAGGCACAGCCCTCCTGTTAGTCTAGGGGAGCAGGAACCCTAACCCTCTACCATAAGGACTCGGTGTCTGCCTGGAAAGCCCTTGTGTGCGGACCAAAGGCTCAAGCCATTTGCCAACTGGAACAGTGGAGATCCAGAGACACAGGCCTGGTGACCTGTGCTGCGAGTGGCCAGGGTGAAGAGAGGTCTGGGCCAAGCACAAGGAAAGCATGGCCCCCTGACTGGTTCAGGGGAGCAGGAACCCTGGAATAGGGACTTGGTATCTGCCCAGAAAGCCCTTGCATGCGGACCAAACACTCAGGCCATTAGCCACCAGGAACAGCAGAGATCCAGGGACAGAGGCCTGGCAAGACTGCACTGTGAGTAGCCGGGGTACAGAGAGGGCTAGGCCTAGCACGCGGTAGACATGGCCCTCCAATTGGTGGAGGGGAGCAGTAAATCTGCCATAGGGACTCGGTGTCTGGCCTGAAGGCCCTTGCTTGCGGACCAAATGCTCAAGCCATTTGCCACAAAAACAGTGGAAATCCAGAAACACAGGCCAGGTACACGGAGAGACGGGAACCAATCACTGACAACAAAACCATGTATAATCACAAACAACAAGATGGCAGGAGTAAAGCAAAGGGACTTACCCAATGGAAACCAAGACAACCTAGCAACATCAGAACCCAGCTCTCCCATCACGGCAAGCAGTGGAATGCCAAACACTCCAGAAAAAGAAGACTCAGACCTGAAGCCATACCTCAAGATGATGATGGAGATCTTTGAGAAGAGTGTGAATAACTCACTTAAACAATAACTGGAGGAAAACAATGAACCAAGAGAAGCTTTTAAAGAGGAAGCACAAAAAACACTCAAAGAAATTAAAGAACTAGAAGAAAACAGAACCAAAGAGATGAAGGAATTGAAGAAGGAATGGAAAATGAAAATAAAAACAATAAAGAAAACACTAAAAGAGACAACTCTAGAGGTAGAAAACCTAAAAAAAAAAATCAGAAGCCACAGTTGCAAGCATCTCCAACAGAATACAACAGATGAAGGAAAGAATATCAGGGGCTGAAGACAACATGGAAAACATAGACAAAACAGTCAAAGAAGAGGCAAAAGCCAAGAAGCACCTAACCAAAATGTCCAAGAGATCCAGGACACAATGAGAAGACCAAACCTAAGGATAATAGGAATAAAAGAGGGCAAAGAATATCAACTAAAAGGCACAGTAAATATTTTCAATCAAATTGTAGAAGAAAACTGCCCTACCCTTAAGAATGAGATGACCATGAACAGAGCCTACAGAACTCCAAATAGAGTGGACCAGAAAAGAAATTCTTTCTGACACATAATAGTCAAAACAACAAATGCCCAAAGCAAAGAAAGAATACTAAAAGCAGTAAGGAAAAAAGGTCAGGTAACATATAAAGGCAGACCAATCAGAATGACACCCGATTTCTCAACAGAGACTATGAAAGCTAGAAGATCCTGGAGAGACTTCATGCAGACACTAAGAGAGCACAAGTGTCAGCCCAAGCTGCTATACCCAGCAAAATTCTCAATCACCATAGATGGAGAGTCCAAGATATTCCAAGACAAAACTAAATTTACACAAGATCTGATCACAAACCCAGCACTACAACGAATTATAGGTTGAAAACCCAATACAAAGAGGGAAACCACATCCTAGTAGAAACAAGAAAATAACTAAGCAAGAAAACCAAAAGAAGAAAGACACACAGGCACAATTCTACTTCTAAAAGCAAAAATAGAAGGAAACAGCAACCACTATTCCTCAATATCTATTAACATAAATGGACTCCACTCCCCAATAAAAAGATATAGGCTATCAGACTAGATATTTAAACAGAAACCAGCATTGTGCTGAATACAGGAAACTCATCTCAGAGACAAAGACAGACACTATCTCAGAGTAGAAGGTTGGGGAATAAAACTCTGAAGCAAACAGCCCCAGAAACAAGCTGAAGTAGCCATTCTAACATCAAATAAAGTAGATTTTCGACCAAAAGGTATCAAAAAAGATGAGGAAGGACACGTTTTACTCATTACAGGGAAAATTTCTCAGGAGGAACTCTCAATCCTTAACATATATGCTCCAAATACAAAGCACCCATATTCATAAAAGAAACCTTACTAAATCTCAAAAAATACATTGCACCCCACACAAAAACACTGGCACCTCAATACCTCACTCTCATTAATGGACAGATCATGGAAACAGAAACTGAACAAGGATGCAATGAAACTAGCAAAGGTTATGAACCAATTGGAATTAATAGACATCTACAAAACATTTCATCCTAAAACGAAAGAATACAGCTTCCTCTCAGCACCTCATGGCACCTTTGCCAAAATAGACCATATAATCAGTCACAAAACAAGCCTCAATAGATATAAGAAGATTGAAATGCTCCCAGGCATTCTATCAGGTCACCACAGACTAAGGCTGACCTTTAATAACAACAAAGACAACAAAAAGCCCATATAAGCATGGAAATTAACAATGCTCTATTAAATGATAGCGTGGTCAAAGAAGAAACAAAGAAAGAAATTAAGGATTATCTAGAATTTACTGAAAATGAAAACACAAAATAAAGAAACCTATGGGATGCAATGAAAGCAGCACTAAAAGGAAAACTCATATCTCTGAGTGCTTCCAAATAGAAACTGGAGAGAGCATAAAATAGCCACTTGACAGCAGAGTTGAAAGATCTAGAACAAAAGAAAGCAGATACACCCAAGAGGAGTAGATGGCAAGAAATAATCAAACACAGAGCAGAAATTGACCAAATAGAAACAAAAAGGACCATTCAAAGAATCGACAAAACTAAGAGCTGATTCTTTGAAAAAATTAACAAGATTGATAAACCCTTAGCCAGACTAATTAGAGGGCAAAGGAAGAATATCCAAATTTTAAAAAACGTCAGAAAGGAAAATAGAGACATAACAACTGAAACTGGGGAAAATCCAGAAATCATCAGAACCTACTACAAAAGACAATACTCAAAGCTGGAAAATCTGGAGGAAATGGATAAATTCCTAAACAGATACCAGATACTAAAGTTAAACGAGGACCAGGTAAACCATTTAAATAATCACATAACACCTAAAGAAATAGAAGCAGTCATTAAAATCTCCCAACCAAAAAAAGCCCAAGTATAGATAGGTTTGCTGCAGAATTTTATCACACATTTATTGGCGATATAATACCAATACTCTCCAAACTATTCCACAAAATATAATCAGATGGAAAACTACCTAACTCCTTTTTTGAGGCTAAAATAACCCTCATTCCTAAACCACAAAGAGACCCTATAATGAAAGACAACCTCAGAACAATCTCACTTATGAACATTGATGCAAAAAATACTTGCAAACTGATCCAAGAACACATCAAGACAATCATCACCATGACCAAGTAGGCTTCATCCCTGGCATGCAGGGATGGTTTAATATAAGGAAATCCATCAATGTAATCCACCATATAAACAAACTCAAAGAACAAAATCACATGGTCATCTCACTACATGCTGAGAAAGCATTTGACAAAATTCAACACAACTTCATGTGTAAAGTCTTGGCAAGGGCAGGAATGCAAGGCCCATACCTAAACATAATAAAAGCAATATACAGCAAACCAACAGCCAACATCAAACTTAACGGTGGGAAACTTGAAGCAATCCCACTAAAATCAGGGACTCGACAAGGCTGCCCACTCTCTCCCTACCTATTCAACATAGTACTGGTGGTCCTGGCCAGAGCAATTAGACATCAAAAAGAAATCAAGGAAATACAAATTGGAAAAGAAGAAGTAAAAACATCACTGTTTGCATATGACATGATAGTGTACTTACTCCCACAAACTCCAGCAGAGAACTCCTACAGCTGATAAACAAGTTCAGCAAAGTGGCTGGATACAAAATTAACTCAAACAAATCAGTAGCCTTCCTATATTCAAAGTACAAACGTGAAGAAAGAAATTAGGGAAAACATAGCCTGCACAATAGTCACAAAAAATATGAAATACCTTGGTGTGACTCTAACTAAGCAAGTGAAGGACCTGTATGACAAGAACTTCAAACCTCTAAAGAAGGAAATCGAGGAAGATCTCAGAAAATGGAAAGATCTCCCATGCTCATGGATTAGAAGGATCAACATTTTAAAAATGGCCATCTTACCAAAAGCAATGTACAGATTCAATGCAATCCCCATCAAAATTCCAACCCAGTTCTTCATTGAGTTGGAAAGAGCAATGTGCAATTTCATCTAGAATAACAAAAGATCTAGAATAGCGAAATCCATCCTCAACAACAAGAAACATCTGCGGGAATCATTATCCCTGACCTTACGCTATATTACAAGGCAATTGTGCTGAAAACTGCATGGTACTGGTACAGAAATAAGCATGTAGATCAATGGAATAGAATAAAAGATCCAGAAATGTGCCCTCACATATATGGTCACCTGATTTTTGACAAAGGAGCTGTAAACATTCAGTGGAAAAAGGACAGCCTATTCAACAAGTGGTGTTGGTCCAACTGGCACTCAGCATGCAGAAGAATGAAAATAAACCCTTTCTTACCTCATTTTACAAAGCTCAAGTGCAATTGGATCAAAGATCTCCACATTAAACCAGGTACACTGAAACTATTAGATGAGAAAGTAGGTAAAACCTTAGAACTCATAGGCACAGGAGAAAATTTACTGAACAGAAGACCAATAGTTTGAGCTCTAAGGTCAAAGATTGACAAATGGGACTTAATGAGATTGCAAAGTTTCTGTAAGGCTAAAGACACTATCAAGAAAACAGAATGGCAGCCAACATAGTGGGAAAAGATATTTACCAACCCCACATCAGATATAGGCCTAATATCCAATGTATACAAAGGATTCAAAGAGCGAGACACCAGAGAATCAAACAACCATATTAAAAAATGGGGTACAGACTTAAACAAAAAGTTCTCAATCGAGGAATATCGAATGGCTGAGAAACATCTAAGGAAGTGCTCAACATCTTACCCATCAGGGAAATGCAAATCAAAACAATCCTGAGTTTCCACCTCACACCAATCAGATTGGCCAAGATCCAAAACTCAGATGACAACAGATGCTGGCGAGGCTGTGGAGAAAGAGAAACACTCCTCCACTGTTGGTGGTGTTGTAGACTAATACAACCACTCTGGAAATCAGTCTGGCGGTTCCTCAGAAAAATGGACATACTACTACCTTAAGACCTAATTATTTCACTTCTGGGCATATACCCCAGAGATGCTCCAACGTACAACAAAATACATGCACCACAATGTTCATTGCAGCTCTATTTATAATAGCCAGAAGCTGGAAAGAACCCAGATGTCCTTCAGTAGATGAATGGATACAATAATTGTGGTACATTTACACAATGGAGTACTACCCAGCTATCAGAAACAATGGCTTAATGAAATTCTTAATGAAATGGATGCATCTAGAGAATATCATCCTGAGTGTGATAACCAAGTCACAGAAGAACAGACATAATATGCAGTCACTGATAATGGGATACTAACCCCAGAAAGCTCTGAACACCCCAGAAACAACTCATGGACTGTGTGAAGTTCAAGAAAAAAAAAAGAATATATTTTAATTAAAATAGAACTGTATCACATCCCCCTTTTCTTCCTACAGCCCCTCCAGTTTCTCTCCTATCCCCTCAAATTAATAACCTCTTTTCCTATATTATTGTTACATATATACATATGTGTATGTATATGTACCCATAAATACTTAATTGCAACCTTAAAAAATGTATTTGTATACTTTCATGCAAAAATGCTTAAAAATTTGCACATTTATCTCTGTTTTTTAACATAAAGTTTTTCAATAAGAATAAAAAATAAATAAATAAAGTGGTAAGGGAAAAAAACAATCAGCTTCAGTGATCTAGATTTTGCCATAGTAGAAAGTACATTGAGTGTTGTAGACAGGTCATTGTCAAATGATTTAATCACAAGTGCTTTTGTTTTCCAAAAATGACACTGAGTATTCCTTCAATCACAGATGCTTATGCTGAACTCCTGTACACCACTCTTACTCAATCAGTGTCATAGTGCAGAACTCTAATAATAACCTCATGTTCTCTGCTTTCTTGTAATCAATCAATTTACTTCTCTGTGAGGTGTGTGAACATAACAAAATTATTGCTGTCATAAAAAGAATAGTTTCAATTGTCTTGTGTTTGATTATTATTTTATTATTATTTAAAACAATGTTTGCATTAAATATATGTTTATATTTCCCCCACCCAATTCTTTCATATCCTCTCCATTAAGTTATTTCTCAAAAAAAAAAAAAAAAAAAAAAAAAACAGGGCCTCTAAAACAGGAAAATAAAATAAAACACCACCCAAAAAGAACAAAGAAAAATTAGACGCCAAATTTTAACCAAATAAAAGTGTGCACACACACACACACACACACACACACATACACACACACACACACACACACACACACACATACACACACACACACACACACACACACACACACACACACACACACATCTGGAGTTCATTATATGTTGGCCAACTACTCTTGAACATAAATCCTTTCCCAGAATGACTGATTTATTTCGTGTGTACTTGATCATAGAAAACTGATTTTTTCCTTTCCCAGCAGGTATATTTTACAGTTCAGTGGTTAACCTTTACCATTCTATGTTTTTCTTCATTCATTCACTCACTAATTCATTCATCCACTAGCTATTTATTTTTAATATAACAATATATAATATACTAAGGTAAAACAAAAACTACCATATTAAAATTGAACATAAAAAACCACCAGAAGGAAAAGAGCCAAAGAAAAGGCACAAGAATCAAAAGCCTACTCATTTTTAGACTCAGTAATCCCGTATAAAGGTAAACTAGAAACCACAAATTAAAAACAGTGAACCTGGTACAGACCCATTTACATCCTCTGGATGCCACTTCAGTGTCTCTGAGTTCATAAAATCTTTGCACACATTCAGTTCAATGGCTCTGTTTTCTTGGTGTCCTCCATTTCTTCTGGCTCTTGCACTCTTTCTATCTCCTCTTTTGTGAAGTTCCCTGATCTCTAAAGGAAGAAATTTGATGGAGACATCCTGTTTAAGGCTGAGTGTTCCAAGGTTTCTCACTCTCTGTAATGTCTGCCTGTGCATTTCTTTATTAGTTCACATTTGCTGTAAGTAAAATTTTCTTCAATGATGGTTGACCAAGGTACTCATCTATGAATATTCAAGAATACTAAGAGTCATTTTATCACTATGTTTTATTGTGATACATATTGTGATTTTTATACTGTTATTTTTGCTTCTTAGTACCATTTTATACCACTATCCTTTTATTCTACTTTGTTCCTTGGGCTATGTAGTCTCTAATTCTTGTTCAACCAAGTGATGTTAGATATAGGTTCTATCCTGAAAAGCAGAGCTTATGTTAAGTCACTCACTGGTTTGCCATTCAAACACACTGTACCCAGTAAAACTTTCAATACCCATAGATGGAGAAATATATCCCATTAAAATCAAAAGATGACACACAGAGATACTAACACCATCAACATCAAAATAACAGGAACTAACAATCATTGGTTATTAATATCTCTCAAAATCAATGAACTCTATTCAGTAATAAAAAGACCCAGCCTAAAACAGTAGATGTGTATACAGGAACTATCATTCTACTACATACAAGAAACACACATCAACAACAAAGATAGACACTACCTCAAAATAAAGAGCTAAAGAAGGTTTTCTGAACAAAGAGACCCGAGCAACAGCTGAAATGACCGTTCTAACATCTTATAAAATAAACTTTCAACCAAAACTAATGAAAAGAGATGGGGAAGGACAGTTGATACTCATCAAAGGAAAAATCCACCAAAATGACTTCTTAATTCCGACCATGTAGACCCCAAATAGAAAGCCACCCTCATTTGTAAAAAGAAACATTACTAAAGCTTAAATAACCCACTGAACTCCACACATTAATAGTGGGAAACTCAATACCATATTCTCACCAATGGAACTGCCATCAAAACAGAACCTAAACAAATAAATAATAAAACTAATAGATGTTATGAATCAAATAGACCTAACAGATATCTACAGAATATTTCACTCAAACACAAAAGAAAATATTTTATCCTCTGTACCTCATGCAACTTTTTCCAAAATTAACTATAAACTCATCACACAGCAACAAATGCAAGAAAATTGAAATATCTTGCATATTATTAGCTCACCATGGATTAAAGCTCAACTTCAACAACAATACAAACAACATAAATCTTACAAACTCATGGAACCTTAACAATTCTCTACTCAATAACCACAGGGTCAAAGAAAAAATAAAGAAAAAAAAAGACTTTCTGGAAATCAATAAAAATAAGGACTAACACACCCAAACATATAGGACACAATAAAAGCAGTTCTAAGAAGAAAGTTCATCACATTAAGTGCCTTCATTTTTTAAAAGTGGAGAGAGCTCACACTAGCAACTTAATAGCATACATGAAAGCTCTAGAACAAAAAGAAGCAAACAGACCCAAAAGGAGTAGATGGCAGAAAATAATAAAACTCATGTCTGAAATCAATCAATTACAAAGAGAATACAAAATTAACAAAACCAAGGTCTGGTTCTTTGAGAAAATCAACAAGATAGACAAACCCTTAGCCAAATAACCAAAAAACAGAGAGACAGTGTCCAAATTAACAAAATCAGAAATGAAAAGAGAGAATTTCCTCAACAGACACTGAGAAAATGCAAAAAATCATTAGATCTTACTACAATTCAGTGTCCTGGTGTAATGGCACGTGAGCTCTATTTTTTGAAGGTCAATAACCATTTATATTCCAGAACAACCTTGTGAGTTGCACATACAAGAAAATATACTATGTGATAAAAATGTATTTGTGTACCATAGCAATGTTTAAGTACAGTGTTATCTTTGGATGCACACAGAAGTGGTGTAGAAATGTTATTGTACAAGTACTACTGTGTTTCACTGTGTTCTTAACACACATGCTTTACTTAGAAACATATACATTGTATATAATGTTATAATACAAGCAACTTCAGACTGGTACAACTAAAATCATACAAACTGATCTAAATGGAATTTGAAGAAATACATCAGCATTTGCAAAGATGCACTGTACATAGTTTTTGTCACTTCTTTGTGTGCTCTCCAAAGATGAAACTGTGCACTGCTGTAATGCCATGGTACACTGGTGCACTATTCTCATTGTTATGTCAGTTTGACTATATCTAGGATGAACTACAATCCAGAAATGAGGGGACACTGTGATCCAGATGTTGAAGCAGGAAAGCAACATGACTTTCATCCAGATCCTTAGGTTGGAAGACACTGGCTTTTGATCTGGATCATGAAGAGGGATGACACATGCTTTTGAAGTGTATCACCACATGCCTTTAATCCAGATCTTGAGGTACACCCTTAATCTGAGCCATTCCTTAATTCCAGCTTATACAGAAGAGCAGCTGAATCACCTACCCTCTTGGGATTGTGAAACTACTAAATTCTTGAACTTGATTATAAATAACCACTGTTAGATTAGTAGGACTGAATCCTTTAAGTCATTCCAATACTAACCCCTCTCTAGATGATAGAGATCTTCTATAGAAAGCAACTTTAGAGATCTATGAGTAAGGCTTTCCCAAATGTTGTAAAGAAGGTTTGGTTTTCCTTAGAGTAGATGTACATTGGTTTTTCAAAATGTGCCACTCTGCAATGATATAGTCACTTTGAATATGCTTTCTAAAGATTACACTGCTGACTTACATCAATTCGTATATTTTACACTCTTATTTTTTTATTGTTCTGAATTTAACCCTATCCCTAACCTCACCCTAATCTAACTGTGACCCTAACCATAGCCTTAAGCCTGGCCCTAGGCCTAAGCGTAGCTCTAATTCTATCCAAACACTTCAACCCAACTAACACTCATTTTAATGTCTTTGTTTAGTGCTACTAAAATAAACAAACGTGTTCACCTCTTTTTAAATCAATCAACTTCCCTTACAGTATTTCCATTTGAGATTATTGGTATAAAAAAGTCCTTGCTGTTTTAAAGGTACTACCATTTTCATTCGGTTCTTAGCCATAGGAATGTATACATTGTTTTCAAATGCAAGTAAGTTGAAGTAGTAAAATGGTCCATGTTGTTATAAATGAGATTTAGTTTTTACTACTGTAGAAATTCATTCTGTTTTGTAAAGGTTCCAATTTTTTTAGGGTCTATTTACTTGTGCATGTATTTTCTAAAAATGGCATTGTATGCTGCTAACATTAAAAATAAGTGAACTAAGACCTTTCATTTCTTTCTTGTTCTCACCTTAAACTTAATCCAAAACCTGGCCCTGAGAACTTCCTTTTGGGTAGACCTTGGGAGATCAGCTGTGGATGAAGGTCACCTGGATGCCAGAGTTGCTTCAGTTTATGTTTTCTTTATTACTTCAATTTCCATTTTGGGGTCTGTTTATTTGTTTCCTTCAACTGCTTCTTTTTCTTGTTTTGTTTTTTTTTTTTTGTTTGTTTGTTTTAATTTACTCCTTTCAATTTTTTTGTCTTTGATTTTTTTTCAACAAATTTATTCACTTGTTTAAGGACTTCTTTAATGTCTAGAATGTTTTAATGTCTTTGTCTTGTGCTTCAATGGTGCAATATTCAAAACGTACTGAAGTAGAATAGCTGGGCTTTGGTGGTGACATATTACCTTAGCTGTTGTTGATTGTGTTTTCACACTGGTATCTAAACACCTGGGTTTGGGAGAATTACAGGTCTAGTGCCAACCTTTGGATTTGTCTTTGTTGGATGGGTGCTTTGCTCCTTGATTTCTGTTTCCTCTCTGATCTTATGGCTTCTGCAATCTGTGGTTGAGCTACCTTCCTGCACTGTGTTCACCTGTGTGTCACCATGCTTCCCACCCATCACAATAGTGAATTAAACCTCCAAACTGTCAGCCACCCTCAATTAAAATGCTTTTTGTATAAGAGTTTCTGTGGTCATGGTGTCTCTTCACAGCAATAGAAACCCAAACTAAGATAGAAATTGGTTTAGGATTGTGGAGTATTGCTGTGACAGACCTGACCATGGTTTTGAATGGATTGTTGAAAGACTATTAGAACTTTTGGTAATAAAAGCCAGAGTATTTATAGTTCAGAGTGTGATGTTTTGTGGAAACTTGGAAGATGGGAATGTTGAAAGCAGTAGAGAGAATAGAAGCTTAACTTGTGACATTTCAATGGGAAGCTTAAAGACTCTATTAGGGCCATTTGCTCTTTTGATTTAAGACCCTATCATTGAGGTTTTCTGGGGTGAAGAATGAGCTGTAGTTAACAAATACTAATAAAGTATAAGCTTTTGCATTGCTTGTAATACTTGATGCTAGTCAGCTAGAGCTGAGAATGTGGTGGTGAATGACAACTCTGGTCTCTACCAGCATTATAGACATGAAATCTCGGAAGCCTTTCTTGAGAGTCAGAATATAAAAACTGTGTTCCAGAGGTAGTCAATATTCTAGAGTCATCTAGGTTATACTGGTTTTGAAGGGAGGAAAGGATCATGGAGAGCAGCTGAGTCTTGTCACTGTGAGAAGCGGGAGAGGCCATTGGTGAAGGTGCAGCCTTAATAGCAGTTGAAGGCCTAGGATTAAAGCAGTTTTGAAAAAAAGTTTAAGCTTCTCACCATGAAGAGAGCCTATTACAGGCTATTGGTAAAAGTGCAGCACAGTTGCAGCAAAGGATCTCAGCAGTTGAGAAGATACCTGTGACATGTGATGGCCTAAAGGAAGAAAGCAGCAGAAGGGAAGAGCCAAAAACAGCCTAGAAGGCAAATTGTGTGTTCTATGTAATATGGAGCAAATGAAGTGACCCAAGCCTTTGGAGGAGGTCAGAAGATTGTGAGTGGATCCCAGACATTCGACATTCTTCTGCTTATACATTTGGAGTTTGGTTTTGCTTTGATTTGACTGTGATTGTACCCTGGTTAGTATCTCTTGAAATGAAAAGGCATTATATCTAATTTTGATTTTTACTGGACCCCACATTGAAAGATTTCAGACTTTTAAAATATTTCAGGAATTTAGAGAGATTAGATATTTTAAAGAGAATGAAATTTTAATATGTTTCAATTTGTAAAGACTATGGGACATTTTGAAAGTTATTTATGATTTTAATGTGAAATCCTGGGGACAAATAAAAAGGTAAGGGTTTTGAATTAATACAGATATATTTGCCTGTCAGACTGACAAAAGGTCAACTGTGCTAGCTAGTCTTCATGCATTTATTTGTTTATTTATTTATTTATTTATTCAATTTTCATCCAGATCACAGCCCTAGCTCCTCCCAGCTTTCCCCCCATACAGTTCCTCCCTCACATCATCATCTTCCTTTCTCCTTTGAGAAGGGGGAGACTCCCTGGGTACCAAGATACTTTGTCACATCAAGTTGAGAAGACTAGACTGACTCCATGACAGGCTTCAAATTGGCAGCTCAGGAGACAAGGCCTAAATCTATGCTGCAGAGGCTTGAAAGACATCCCATGAGCAAGAACCAACCCCTGAAATTGTTAATACATTCTGTTCTGCTTGCAGATGGGAGCCTCTGTGATGCTCCATAGAGCAGCTAACAGAAACAGATGCAGGGAACATTTGGCAGAGTTCAGGGAGTCTTGTGGAAGAGTTGAGGGAAGAACTGAGGGGCTTGGAAAGGATAGGGACTCCACAAGAAGTACCCAGAGACTGAGCCACCAACTAAAGAGCAAAAACAGGTTAGACCTAGGCCCCCATGTATATGTAGCAGATGTACAGGTTGTTCTTCATGTGGGTCTGTAAAAAACTGGACCAGGGATTGTCCCTGACTTTCTTGCCTGCCTATGGATCGTGATCCTTTATCTGGACTGCCTTGTCTCACCTCAATGGGAGAGGATGTGCCTAGTCCTGCAGTGACTTTGTAAGAGTCCAGCATTCACCAAAAAAAAATGATGTCTAAGACTTAAATAGTATTTAACACAAAGAGAGACCAGAATGCTAAGGTCTCTCATTACCAAGATAGAGAGATAACCAGTAAGCTCTCAAGCAAGATTTAAAGCACATTAGGGGAATTCTGAGGTAGGTGACCTTTATCTTGCTTCATTTCTAGGAACAATCCAGAATCATTACCAGAGCATGGGGTTAAAAACTTTTGCTGAAGAGGGCTGAAAACTGTTGCTGAGGAAGTCTAGAAACTGATGCTGACTCATTGTGTTTTGCCCCAGACCAGGTGTTAGGTCAGCTTCTGACACCTTGACTTGCCTGGACTTACTCAGTTCTTGAAAACAGAGATTTAGGCCTCATCTCCTCAACTGCCAATTTTAAGCCTGTCGTGGAGCCAGCATAGACTTCTTATTTTCCCTTTCAGTTCCGGGCCATCTCGAATCCATGAGATTTTTCTACGGGCTGGTATTATTGTTTGAAAATAAAACTGTTCCTTAATAAACCTAACTAAAGTATTGATAATGCAGGGCTGCAAGTCACAGCTAACTTCAGTAGGATCTGTCTTGTAGTCTCTTTCATACTAAGGCCATTGATTCTTTGACCACCCCTGAGTGGTCAGCACAGAAACAACATTCCTCACCTAAGTCTGCACAGCATCCTCTCTGCTGAAGGAACAGCAAGTCTAAACCTCTTCTCTTCTGTAAGACTACTTCTGCCAGGAGGATAGGGAATCCTGTAGGATAGTGATGGACTTTTCCATCTCCTGTATATCTGCATCTATTGCCATCAGTAGAGACTTGTAATTTTTATTTTGGAGTATTAAGGGTGAGGCCTCTGCACCAGAAGCTCCAGCCAGCACTATGCCAATTAGAGAACCTAGTAACACAGTGGAAATGCCACCTCCAGTTGTTTGGGGGTACTAGCTAGTTTAAGACATCCTTTTCAGAGTAATAAGTCACTCTGGGTACAAGCTGTATTAGAACATAAAAATTCTCAGTCATGTTTACATCTAAGCCACAAATGCATGGAGCAAAACCACTAAGTATTCTCTGGGGGAAGCATGTATCCTGTAACAGTAAAGGTTATGGTGTGGTTGCAGACATGGAATAGGCTGCGGGAACCTTATTTTCAATGCAGAGTCCCTCTCCAGTAACCAACAGTTCTGTGTTAAGTTGAGAGAGGAAAGAGAGAGGAGTTAAGAACCAGCAGTCCAATTGGCCTTCTTGACAACCACGGAAAATTTGATGACAAAGTTGTTGCATTGCCCCCTAGGGGTAGCCATATAGTAAGGAAGCTAGTGGCTGATGCTGCAAACCATAAGCAGTAAGCAAACAGGATCAGAAGCACTGGAGTTCCAGTTTCAGTGGATCAATAGGGTATGGGGAGACTTTCCATTGTTCCATTGTTTCTATTGTGGCAGTTCACCTGGACCCCTCCACAGGTTTATGGTGTAAGGTCCTTTCCAGCAAGGTTCCAGAGACTTTTGGTTATGTCTATTAATCCAGATTTTGTCACCTGTTTCAAATCAATGTGTATTGGTGGGGGGAGCAGAATCATAAACCTAGGAAATGGCAGGCCAGAGTTGCTTCTGGACCCTTTGGAGGGCTTCCAAGAATTTTTAAAACATGTCAGACTAAAGGTAAGACAGCATGGGAGGAAGCCTTCCATATAGAATCTCAAAAGGAGGAGGACCTAAAGTAAAGGGGGTGTTTCTAACCCTATATAGAGCACAAGGTAGGTAGGACTCCCAGTTACAAAGGTTAACTTGGTCAAGGCCTCCTTCAGTGTCCAATTCATTTTCTCTGCTTACCCTGAACTCTGGAGTCTGAATGCACAATGTAATTTCCAATTGTTCTCCAGAACCTGTGCTAGAAATTGAGATACCTGAGAGATGACCCAAGCAAGGTAGGCAAATCGTACCTGAGTGTAATGTCTTCCAGAGGCTTCTTGAGTTCTTTATGTATTTTGAATATTACCCATTTGTCAGGTGCAGAATAGACATTTCCAAATCTGTAGGCTGTCATTTTGTTCTTTTAACAGTGTCCTGTGCCTTGCAGAAGCTTTTCAGTTTCAAGAAGTCCCATTTTTCAGTTGTTGATCTTAGAGCCTGAGCCATTGGTGTTCTGTTCAGAAAATAGTCTCCTATACCAATGTGTTCAAGGCTATTTCCCACCTTCTCTTCTACTAGATCTAGTTTCATGTTGAGACTCTTGATCCACTTGGACAAAAGCTTTGTGAAAGTTGGTAAATATGGAACAATTTGCATTCTTCTACATGTAGACTGCCAGTTAGACCAGCACCATTTGAAGATGCTATCTATTTCCCAGTGTATGGGTTTGGCTGCTTTGTCAAAAATCAAGTGTTTAGAGATGTGTGGGTTTGTGTCTGGGTCTTCAATTCAATTCCATTTATCAACCTGCCTGTCTCTGTTCCATTTCATTGCAGTTTTTGTCACTATTTCTCTGTCGTACACATTGAAGTCAGGGATAGTGTGATTCCTCCAGAAGTTCTTTTATTGTTCAGAATTGTTTTGGCTACCCATGGGGTTGCAAACCCTTTCAGCTCCTTCCGTCTTTTCTCTACCTCCTTCACTGGGGTCCTCGTGTTCAGTCCAATGATTAGCTAGCTGCAAGCATCCTCAACTGTATCCAGATCTCACTGGAGTACATTTTCTTTTATCAATGTGCCAGTGTATGGTGTTTATTCATTTGTGTGCGTGCGTGTGTGTGTGTGTGTGTGTGTGTGTGTGTGTGTGTTTATGTGTGTTTAAGATGACACTGTTTACTAAGTAACTATCCTGGTGCAGTGATTAAATGATCTCTGTGCTCTGCATGTCAATGTGGTTATATAAATACATTTCACTGAAAAATACTGTAAGACAAGTTAGGGATAGGCTTAGAGTTAGAATATATAAGGAAAAGAAGAGCAGAGTTTAAAGATCTGTAATATTAACAACACACAGTGCCATCATTGGAAGATACACACACAAGTAAAGAAAAAAATACACAGTGGCCTATCTGAAGAAAACAATTTACTTCTATAGTGGTGAAAACTAAATCCTAT
Source organism: Micromys minutus (assembly GCF_963924665.1). NCBI lineage: Eukaryota > Metazoa > Chordata > Mammalia > Rodentia > Muridae > Micromys > Micromys minutus. The sequence continues at coordinate 14,734,365 of NC_137982.1, read as the reverse complement.
TTACAACAAAGTGGATGGTCTTACAGTTGAACCATCAAATCTATTTCAGTACATTCCAGTGAAGGTACATTTGCATATTTTGCCACAGTGCAAATACTACCATTTTCACTCTGTTCTTAATAAGCCTGCATTACTTAGAAATGTACATGCTGTCCTTCTAATGGAATCAAAGTCAGCGTTTGATGAATAAAACTGTCCAAACTGTTGCAAATGGGATTTGGATTTCACTGTACCAGAAGTGCATTGCTATTTGCAGATACATTTTGTACAGTGTTTTAATTACATCTGGGTGTGCTACTAAAAGTTAACACTGTGTATTGCTTTAGTGTCCTAGTTTAGTGATGCACCATTCTCAAATACTCTATTTTTAGTAAATCAATCACCATTTGTATTCTGGGTTTACCTAAGAATGGATGCACAGCTTTTCTAGTGCAAGCAACTTCAGAGTTGTAAATGGGACTTTGTTTTCACTGCAGTGGAAGTACAGTGGATTTTGAAAATATTATATATATATACATTATTTTATATATTCATTCTATAAGTTCTGTTATTCTAGAGAACCTGATGAAAGAACTTTCCTTCTTCCAAACCCTCTCATATACTCCTACTTGCTCTTTTCCAAATTTATGCTCTCTTTGTCCTCTATTAATTGTTGTTTTATGTACATATATACACATACATACATATATAATATATATTCTTTAAAATATATATGTTGAACATATATACATAGACATATATTCCTAAATATAAATATTCTTTAAACCTTCCTTTTTCCTCATCAATACAGCTAGATACTACTAACATATATATATATATATATATATGTATATATATATATATACATATATACATATATATATATATATATATATATATATTTGAAATATTCATAAGCCACATACCTCATTGTTGTTAGTATCAGCAGGGCAGTTTCTAGGTCATTTGCCTCATTACAAGAAGTTCTCTTTTCATTATCAATCTAGATAAGCCAAATCATTTGATGGCCAATGGAACAAAGTAATAGAAAGAATATATTACTAACCTAATGATCAGTAGACTGAGAGAAAACAAAGCATACAATCTTCTATAGTCTTAGAAAAGGTGTTTGGAGGACATATTAATCCAAAACACCCTCAAACACATATTGCTCTTTTAAACATACAAATGCATAAACACAACTCCTTTTCCCCCCTAAAAATCAAAAACCAAACTATCAATTTATCCTTTACTGGATTTATCATGGTTGTCAGAGTTAATATTATTCATATGATTGATAGAATTTAGAATTTCCTAGAAAAGAATAGCCTCCGGGTATACCCTTAGTATCTAGATAATGTTTATTTCTTGGAATATCTATGTATTACCAATATTAGTTTAATGAGGGTAGGAAGATCTACCATAAATATCAAGGGCTGGAGTTCCAGACTGAATTAAAAGGAGAAAGTAAACTGGACACCAGTATTTATAACTCTTTGCTTCTTAACTGCAGATGCAGTGTGAGCACCTGCCTGTTAGAGTTACTGTCTCTGGAGCTGAAATGGCCTTCTGGTGTTTTGGACAGTAATACAGAGTCCATAAGATGGAGAGGTGGCTCAGGGTTATAGGGTATATTTGAATGTGGGTTTTTACTTTGGGTCGCTGGTGCAAGCATGTCCTCCAGGAAAGCAGCTTGTTGTTTGCAAGGATAGGGAGCCGAGGGACTGGGGTTCAGTTTGCGGCTGTAGGGCAAGTATTAAGGGGAGTTGGCAGGCAGAGGGAGGACCTTAACTTAGAGTCCTTCTGCAGGCGTTGCCTCTGATTGTGAGGCAGTCTAGGTGAGGGCATGCAGTGTAGGTCTGCTAAGTGTGCTTGACGGAGAGTTGATGGGCAGATGCTAGGGACTTGTCTGGGTTCCCTAGTTCTCAGCTGACTTCTGGGAAAGCAGCAAGAGTAGTGGGTCTGAATATTGAGCCCAGGGCATGGAAGGCAAACTTGGGCTCCTGGGTGTTCTTTAAGGGTTGTTGGCAGGCAGAGTTTTTTGTGTGTTTGGTTTTTTGTTTTTGTTTTGTGGTATCCCTAGTGCTGGTATGGCTTCCAAGAATGCTGCCAAATTTGTGGACAGAAATATGGAGTCCAGGAGTGCAGTTTAAGGCTGTTAGGTGTGTTTTAAGGGGACTTTGTGGGTAGAGGTGGGGGGTCTTACCTCAAGCTTCTAGTGCAGGCAGGACTTCTGGGAAAGCAGCCAGAGAAGTATGCTGGAATGTTGAGTCCAAGACAAGGAATGCAGTTTGAGGCTGTTGGGTATGCTTTAAAGGAAGTTGGCAGGCAGAGATCATGGAATGACTTGGATTCACTGTTGCTGGTCTGGCTTTCTGAAAAGCCCTAGAAGTTATGGGTCAGAATATAAAACCCAAGACTTGAGTTGTTGTGTGGGGATTTTTAAAAGTAAGATTTGCATACCAAGATCAGGGTTGTACCTTGAGTCTCTAGTGACACTGTGTCCTCAGGGAATGCAACAAGAGTTTTTGGCTTCAGTATCATTCCTAGGGCATAAAATATAGAAGCTATTGAGTGTGCTTCAAGGGACATTTGCAAGCAGGGTTTTATCTGGGGTCCTTAGTTTCAGTGTTGGCTTCTGAAAAGCAGCCAGAGTAATGGGTCCAAATAAGGTGCTCAGGGCATGGGGATGTGAATTTAGGGTCTGTTGGGTGTGTTTTAAGGGGGAGTTGGTGGGCAGAGGCTAAGACTTAATCTAGGTGCTGGCTTGGCCTCAGGGAAAGAAGCTAGAGTTGTGGACAGAAATATGTAGTCCAGGGAATAGGGTGCATTATAGTGTTGTTGGGTGTGCCTTAACATCTCTTAACACCAATGGGCTCAATTTCCCAAGGAAAAGGCATAGACTAACAGACTGGATATGTAAACAGGATCAAGAATTTTGCTGTATATAGGAAACACACCTCAGTGACAAAAACAGAAATTATTTCAGAGTAAAAGCGTGGAAAAATTATTTCCAAGCAATGGTCCCAAGAATAAAGCTGGAGTAGCCATTCTAATATCAAATAAAACTTTCGCCCAAAAGTTATCAAAAAAAGATAAGGAAGAACATTTCATACTCATCAAAGAAAAAAAATCTACCAAGATCAACCTCCAATTCTGAACATTAATGCTCCAAATCAAGGGCACCCACATTCATAAAAGAAAACTAACTTAACCTCCAAGCACACATTGCACCTCAGACAATAATAGTGGGAGACTTCAACACCCCATTCTCAGAAATGGGCAGATCATGGAAACAGAAACTAAACAAAGACACAGTGAAACTAACAGAAGTTATGAACCAAATGGATTTAGCAGATATCTGTAGAACATTTCATCCCAAAACAAAAGAATATATCTTCTTCTCAGCACCTCATGGTACCTCCTCCAAAACTGACCATAAATTGGTCACAAAAAAGACCCTAAGAGATATAAAAATATTAAAATAATCCCATGAATTCTTTCAGATGACTATGAAATAAGGCTGGTCTTCAATAACAACAAAACCAACAGAAAGCCCACATACATATAAAATCTGAACAGCACTTTAATCAATGATAACTTGGTAAAGAAAGAACTAAAGAAAAAATTTAAAGATTGCATTGAATCTGGACATTGCATTTTGCAAGATGACAATTTGTACTAGATTAATCCTTCCAATCATGAGCAGGGGAGATCTTTCGATCTTCTGTGATCTTTTCCAATTTTTTTCTTCAGAGACTTGAAATTCTTTTTATGCAGTCCTTTCACTTGCTTGGTATTGTCATCCCAAAGTATTTTATTTTTATTTTTTTATTTTAAAATGTTGTACTATTTAACTTAAAAAACATTTCAGCATTCTAAGCATACAAAACATAACAGAGTGTTGCGAATTGCGTTTAGGTACAGAGGATTCTTGAACGTTCATGGATGCAGTAGTTCTTCACTTTGCTGAAGATATGAGTTCTACAGTTTCCTTAAAAAGTTTAAAAACTACCACATTTAACTAAAGAAAAAACTTTAAACACTTCTTTCTTATGCCAGGTGACCCCTCCCTCCTTTGCAACTAAGAATGTCAGCAGAATGCTATGCCACTATATACAGAAACAAGACAACCTGAAGCTAAATGAATGCCCACCACAGTATCAACAGGTCCAGCCTCAATGCACACCCTGAGCTATGGCCCCTCCAAAAGGCAACTTCCCCTCACAGCCTCCACGCCTAACAAGGAGCACTGAGAATCTGGGTTGTTTTGTTCTCTTTACAAACTATAGATATGTGCAGCTGACAACTCAGGATTTCTAGCCAATAACCATATGGTTAACACTACCTTACAAGTTGAGAACAAGATGCCAGAAACATCTCCAAATGCCTTGTCACACCAACAGCAAAGTAAACTGAGTGAGGAGGGCTCGAGTGCCTTTCATTTTAACAATGTTTGGAGCTATGTACAACTTTGATACAGTTTCAGGGAGCTCCGGACACCCATGGCCACTTCATGTAAGCCACTGACACTTTGAGAAACTACAATGTGATTGTGATCAAATTTTGCAATTAAACCTAACAGGGGCAATAGACATGACTCAAATAAGAGATGTGTCTATCACACAGCGTTCTCCTACTCTAAGGTATTCATAAGGAGGCAGAGTTTTTATTCATCTTCCTCTTCCTCCTCCTCCTCTTATTCCTCCTCCTCCTCTTCTTCCACCTTTTTCTGGGCAACTTTAGCAGGACCCTTGGTGCCATCAAACTTCCCTTTAGACTTATAATCAGCAACATCCTTCTCAATCTTCTCCTTCAGTTTTGCTGCCTTGGTAACGTAGGGCTGCTTCTCACTGTCACATCTCATCTCCAATGGAAATGCCAGGGTTTGTGGATTTGATCTTGGGGCAGAATTCAGAGCAGAATAAGAAAAATCCAGATGGAGGTCTTTTGAGGGCATTTGGGTCCTTCTTCTTGCCTCCTTTGGCTGGTCCATAATCTTTCATCTCCCAATCATAGCATACTTTATCTACTATTTCACCAGACTTTGATTTCTCTTTGCTAGACATTGTCTTCCACCTCTCCGAGCACTTCTTGGAAAACTCTGCAAAACTGACTGGAACCTCTGGATTTTTCTTCTTATGTTCTTCCCTGCATGTCTGCACAAAGAAGGTGTAAGCAGACATCTTGCCCTTTGGTTTCTTGGGATCACCTTTAGCCATCCTGACTGTATCGTTTGCTAGTCTGGGCAGCACAGGGCACGACGCGCAGCTCAGTGCTCCCCAGCCTGGCCCCAAAGTATTTTATATTATTGGTGATTATTGTGAAGGATGTTGTTTCTCTAATTTCTTTCTCAGCCTGTTTATCCTTTGAGTAGAGGAAGGCTACTGATTTGTTTGAGCTAGTTCTGTATCTAGCCACTTTGCTGAAATTGTTTATCAGCTGGAGAAGTTCTCTGGTAGAAATTTTTGAGTCACTTAAGTATACTATCATATCATCTGCAAATAGTGATAGTTTGATTTCTTCCTTTCCAATTTGTATACATTTGACCTTTTATTGTCTATTTGCTCTGGCTAGGACTTCTAGTACTATATTAACTAGGTAGGGAGAAAGTGGGTGGCCTGTCTAGTTCCTTATTTTAGTGAGATTTCTTCAAGTTTCTCTCCATTTAGTTTGATGTTGGCTACTGGTTTGTTGTGCATTGCTTTTACTATGTTTAGGTATGGGCCTTGAATTCCTGATCTTTCCAAGACTTTTATTATAAAGAGGTGTTGAATTTTGTCAAATGCTTTCTCAGCATCTAATGAGATGATCATGGTTCTTTTTTCTTTGAGCTTGTTTACATAGTAGATTACAGTGATGGATTTCTGGATATTGAACCATCCTTGCAACCCTGGGATGAAGCCCACTGGATCATAATGGATGATTGTTTTGATGTGTTCTTGAATTCAGTTTGCAAGAATTTTATTGAGTATTTTTGCATCTATGTTCATGAGGGAAAGTGGTCTGAAGTTCTCTTTCTTTTGGGGGTTTTGTGTGTTTTATGTATAAGGGTAATTTTGGCTTCAAAGAACAAATTGGTTAGTATCTCTTCTCTTGTCCAGTGGTCTCTAGATTTTTTAGTTTTAAACTGTTTTGTTTTTTTTTTTTTTCAGAATGATCTAAAAAAAGAACTCTGCCATAACTCTGGGTCTTTACATTGTCTAGCAGAACATATCTTTTGAGGAAAAATTCTCTTTGGCAACTAAAAAAGTAACACTCCTCAAATTGAAATCATAAACATACCTTACATAGATACATATACATACATTCTTTTTCTCTGTATTTAAATTTAATATTAATTTGTATTTATTTTTTTTTTAATTTTTAGAGTATTTTTTGTTTTTGTTTTTATTTTTAAATTTTTATTGGTTATTTCATTTATTTTCATTTCAAATGTTATACCCCTCCCAGTGTCCCCTCTACAGCCCCCTTATCTCCTTACTTGTCTCCCTTGTTTCTTTGAGGGTGCTCACCCACCCACTTTTGCCTCAGTCCCCTAGCATTTTTCTATGCTGTGTCATCGAGCCTCCACAGGATCAAGGGACTTACCTCTCATTTAAGCTAGATAAATCCATCCTTTGCTACATGTGTAGCTGGAGCCATGGGTCCCTCTATATGTATTCTTTGGTCAGTGGTTTAGTCCCTGGAAGCCTTGGTGAGTCTGGGTTTTTATACTGTTGTTCTTCCTGTGGGGTTGCAAACCTCTTCAGCTCCTTAATTACTAAGGATATTTTTATTTATCATTAAGCAAAAACCTGCATAGTACCTTTCAGAAAAAAAAAATGTCATTTTGAATTTTAGACCATTATTTATAAGCAGTTGTATCTATTAGCAGGTGTTCTTGATTTCACTTCATTGTTTTGTGGAAGCCCCTAGGCCTTATTTCTTTCTGTCTTGGCTCTAAACTGTTGGAAACTGCCATCTGGAGGCTCTTGTCAGCCAACAATCTCAAGCCCATGTGTCCTTTCATATTTGGCTTAAACCAGAGCCTCTGGCCTTTGCTTATTCCACAAACATAGTTGGTCCATGGCAGGGTGGGGCAGGTGGTGTCATATTCCTTTACCTGGATCTTGCTCCTTTTTCAGCAAGGGCACTCAGTGCCTCTGTGATTTGGTTGCTATTTGTGCATAGCTTTAGGCCTTTAGTTGCATTGATCTGAATATTGCTGTTGGGGCCTTTGTAGGTTGGGGTGGTTCCCATTTGCTACCTGCTGTTTACAAGACTCCATTCTCCCTAAAGGCAGCTTTCCTATATGTAGGGGCCTTCTTTAAAAAAATACTTAAATCACTGCTCCTCCAAACCCAACCTTTTTCTTAAAGAGACAGATCTTTAAAGCTGTTTTATCAAGGAGACTTGGTGGCTCTACCTGGGAAATTATCTCTGGTTAATTTGGTTCTATGCAATACTTGGGTACTGAATATAAAAGTTTAATTGTTCTTACTCTCAACCTCATACCTTGGCCATGTAGCTGGGCTCTTCTCTGCCTAGATCATCAAATAACCCATTTATTCTAATCTGCATCTGGCCACATAGATGGCTACATGTGCTCAGGCACCATGTGTCCATCTCATCACATCTTCCCAGACAAATATCTTATGCTTGTCAACATCTCAGAATTCTTTCTGCCTCCCAGATGTTCTACCTCCTATTGTCTGCCTAAGCCATAGACAATCAGATTTTTAGACACAGGTGCCACACATGAACAATTACAAGATATTCTCTCTACAGTATCCATCAAAGGGTGTCCATTACACAGTGTCTGACGTATAGTGATCATTGCACAGTAGCCATAACACAATGGGATCAAAAGATGGTCATGATATTGTGGGCATCACAGAGTAACAATTACATAGTGGTCATCACTCAGTGCAACCACAGTGACCATTACAATATGACTATCACAGGTAGGCATCACAAATGGCTAACATATAATGGCCATCACTTAGTGGCCATCACAAATTGTCTATTACACATGGGCCATTACACAGGGCCATTACAGAGTAGTTATTTTGGAGTTAACAACACATGGTGGGTAACATATAGTGACCATCTCATAATGAACCTCACAGAGTGGATAGCATATGGTGACCATCAGGCAGTGGCCATGACTCAGTGGTCTTCACACAGCTGCTATCACAAAGTGACCATCAAACTGATGGTCACACAGTTAGGCATCAAATAGTGGCCTTCACAAGGTGTTTATTATACAGGGGCTATTACAGTGGCCATCAAACAGTGGCTATCTCAGTGTTAACAATACAGGGTGGCCATCACATGATGTGTATCACACAATAGATTACACAGTGGATATTACAAAGTTGCCATCACATAGTGGCTATAACACAGTGGCCATCACTAAATGACCATCATACAGTGAAGGTCACAAAATGGGTCTTGTTCACTTACAGGATATCAAACAGTCACCATCACATAGTTTACATGATGGGTTGGGGGCATTACACAGTATAGTCCCATAGTTTACCATCACAAAGAGGCCATCACATGGTTTCCATAACACAGTGGCTATTATAGTGGCCATCAAATAGTGAACATGACACAATGGGAATAACATAATATCATATTATGATCATCACAGAGTGGCCATCTCATAGTTGCCATCAAGCAGTAACCCCTAGAAAGTGGCCATCATGTAGTGAGCATCACATGGTGGCTATTACACAATAACTATTATAACACAGTGGCCACCATCACAGTGTTTATCAAAGAATGTCCATCACACAGTGTTCATAACATAGTGTCTAATACACAATGATTATTTCACAGTGGTTAGAACACAAGGGAATCAAATGATGGCTGTCGCACAGTGACCATCATAAAGTAACCATCAGACAGCGACCTTCCCTCAGTGTTCGACACACAGCAGATATCACAAATGACTATCACACTGTGACCAACCCATAGGTAAGCATCATATAATGGCCATCACACAGTGGCCATAGCAGGGTATCCAACTCACAGGGACCATCACAGTGACCATCAAAGAGTAGTTATCTCAGAGTTAACAATACAGGGATCCTATCACATGATTGTTATCACACAGTTTATCACATAGTGGACATTATCACAGTGTCCACCACACAGTGACCATCAAAAACTGGCCATCCCACAGTGATTGTCACACAGGGAACTTTACACAGATTCACTCACACTGGTGCCATCACACAGTGGCCATCATTCAGTTGAGCGTCACATAGTGAACATGACACAATTGCCATCACACTTGGGTTTAATTCGCTTAGCAATAAAAGGGTAGATGCTTTTCTTTCTCTAAGCAATGAAGATTAAAGCTTATTTTTCATCCAGAATGAATGAGTTCTTTCTACACTGGTGACTAGGCTTTTACTCTATATGCATATGTGTACTGGCTGGTTTTGTGTCAACTTGACATAGAGAAAGAAGCCTCACTTGAGAAAATGCCTCCATGAGATCCAGCTGTAAGGCATTTTCTCAACTAGGTATCAAGGTGGGAGGGCCCAGACACTTGTGGGTGGTGCCATCCCTGGGCTGGTAGACATGGGTTTTATAAGAAAGCAAGCTGAGCAAGTCAGGGGAAGCAAGCCAGTAAGCAACATCCCTTCATGACCTCTGCATCAGCTCCTGCTTCCTGACCTGCTTGTGTTCCAGTCCTGACTTTCTTTGGTGATGAACAGTGATGTGGAAGTGTAAGCTTAATAAATCTTTTTCTCCCCAACTTACTTTCGGTCATGATGTTTTGTGCAGGAATAGAAACCCTGACTAATATAATAGGTATGTATGTATAGGTATATCTGTGTAAGTATACAAATTGATTAGACAGATTGTTGAGCCCAACAAATAAGTATGTGACAAGTGGACATTACATGGTTTCCATAACATAGAGGCCATCACAATGACTAACAAAGTATGATCATAGCCTAGTGACTGTCACAATGTGTTTAATATACAGTGATCATTGCCCAGTGGCCATAACACAATGGCTCTTTAATGATGGCCCTCACACAGTGGCTATCTATTGTAAGGTGGTATCACTCAGCAACCTGCTGGGAGCCAACCCAGCCCGGAAAAGGTTGAAACAGGACAGTGTTGGATATAGAGGTAGCTTTAAAGACTGATGTTCTCTGTATGTAGTTTTAAAGATTGATGATCTCTGGCTTTCTAGCTCCCTAACTATACTGAATGTTGAAGCTTTGAGCTTTAAAAAATACTTTAAAAGTTTCTTGATTATTCTGTGGTTAAAAACCACTGGCTTTGGTGATTCACATATGTTGCTTAAAAGAGGGGGATTAAGTAAAGAATTAATTGCTAGAGCTTTTTTCTCTCTTGCCCAGAACCTCATCTCTTGCTTGTCAGGTGGGAGGGATGTTTGGAACAATAAACTTTTATTGAACCAGGAGAAGAGAATCATGCTTGCAGGTGGAAAACCTTTTACACAAGCAAATATGCATAAACACACATACATTCATTATCACATACTTATTTGTTGGGAGCAAAAATCTGTCTAATCAATTTATATATTTACAAAGACATACCTATGCTTACATACATCTGAATATGGAGTAAAAGCCTAAGCATTGGTGTAGAAAGAACTCACTCATTCTGGATGAAAAAATAGCTTTAACCTTTATTGCACAGAGAAGAAAAGCTTCTACGCTTTTATCGCTAAATGAATTAGGTTCAAGTTTTTAAGAAAAATGCTTGTCCTCTTTAGTAAGACTAAGCCTGTCTTGCTGTCAAGAAAACACTTGTACCATCCTTTGGTCGGGAGAAGACTGCCTGTTCTTTCTGTTCTCTTTGCAGTTTCTTCTTGATCTCTCTTTCTCTCTGCATTCTGTGTATTGCCTTCTCCTGCCCCTAGATTAATGCCCTCCTTATTTCTATGATAAAAGTAAAAGGGGGAAAACCTATCAGACTTATGCTCTCTTAATTTCTAAATTCTCTTTTCATTTCTAACTTACTTTACTCTGCTTTCCTCCTTCCTCCTCTTAATCTTACTCTTTCTTGCCTAATATCATCATTCCTAGTTTTTTGGTATCTTTTTTAGGTAACAAGATCACATGGTCTATCCAAGCAACTTTAAAAAAAAAAAAAAAAAGTTTGCTAAAAGTTCAACCATGAATTCAAATCATAAATTGAATTAAGTTTACAGCAGAAATATTTACATGTGTTCTCATCAAGCATAGTTATTTAATTAGACACTTATTTTCTGTCACTAGCTCCACATGTTAAAAACCATAGCTCCATTGGGAGTTAAAAACAATAATTCTTGTGACTAAGTTAGCATTGATATTTTGTATAGATAAACCCAGTCAATATTTTATTTTTTGTCCTTGCACATACCATAAATTGTTAGTTTTCTTTTATGACCTTTGGTTAATTGTTTTATAGCTCCAAGGAATGTGTTTTAAGTGTAAATGCCTGCTTACTATCTTAGAAACAATTACCTCATAGCATATGAAGATTAGCAGAGTTCTAATTAAAGTTTTCATATTAGAGAGGGCTGTAATAGCATTTCGATTATAAAGGGCTTAATAATTACTATTGTAAGTTTAGGAAGTCTAATAGAATTATCATTAAAAATTAAGAAATCATCCATTTGTTTATATAGCATCACAACAAGGCAGTACATCTTCATTGATCTGCAGAAACCTACTCAATAGGGTGGGCTAACACCCAGGGATTATAATGTTAATTTCATAAGAACAAAAGGCATATCAGCTACAGGAATCATTCCCTGAGGTGTTTGTCCTTTGTGCCTCTCAAAGGCTCTTTTGTCATAGTTCCACAGGGAAACATCCCCAGAAGATCACCTACTAACTTTTAGCCTTTACTAGATGGCTCCTGAGAGTAACCATTATCCAGTGTCCATCACTCAGTGTTCACCTCACAGTAGCCATCACACAGTGACTATCACACTGTGACCACCACCATACTCATCACACAGTGACTATCACACTGTGACCACCACCATAGCCATCACACAGTGACTATCACACTGTGACCACCGCCATAGGATTCACACAGTGACTATCACACTGTGACCACCGCCATAGTCATCACACAATGACTATCACACTGTGGCCACCACCATAGTCATCACACAGTGACTATCACACTGTGACCACCACCATAGCCATCACACAGTGACTATCACACTGTGACTACCACCATAGTCATCATACAGTGACTATCACACTGTGGCCACCACCATAGCCATCACACAGTGACTATCACACTGTGACCACCACCATAGTCATCATACAGTGACTATCACACTGTGGCCACCACCATAGTCATCACACAGTACTTATTACATAGTGGCTATCACAAAGTGTCTGTTGTATAGGGGTCATAACACAGTGGCTATAACAGAGTTAACATCACAGGGTAGCAATCACATAATGACTCACATAATATCTATCACACAGGGACCATCACTCAATGACTACCACACAGTATCCATCATAAAGTAGACATCTCTCAGTGGTTATCAAAGAGAGTGACCATCAAACAGTGGTTTCTCACTTACAGGTAATAGTACATTTTCCATTACATTGTGAGCATCACAAAGTAGATATCACAAGTGGCCAGGACATCATAGTCTTCACATAATGACCATCACACATTGTACATCGCACAGAGGTTCTCACTCACTGGTAATTATACAATTTTCATCACACTTTGACCATTATAGTGTGATGAACACAGAGTGTCCATTCAACAGGGGCCATACTAGAATTGTCATTAGACAGGGACCATAATATACTGTCTGTCACAGAATGGCCATCACATTGAATAATACAGTTACTATCTCACACTAGCCATTACATGGAAAACATCAAAGACTGACCATCACACTGTGGTCATGATATAGTGGCCATCACACAGACACCACCCACAAAGAATATCACACCTTTTTCCTCATCTTGGTGTCATCACATAGTGACCATCACACAGTTTGCTATCATGCAGATACCATTAGACAGTTGTTATCATACTGTTTCTATAGCAGTGGCCATATCAGTGGCTATCAAGGATAGTGACTATCACATAATGGCAAAATGTAAAATCTTTGAAGGATAAACATATCCTTGTGTTGGAGAAAAATCAATCAAACAAGAATAAAACAAAAACAAAAGAGAAAATAAAAGTACAAAACCAAAACAAAATACCACATACACCCAGGGACATATACAAGTACACATAAAAACACAAAATTGAGAACCATAATATATAAGCAACTGAACAGTAAGAATAAAACATGCCCGAACAAATCACTATGGGACAAAACATCTCTGAGAGTATGGTTGTATTCATACTGTGTTGGCTATCTCCTGCTAGCCATGAGGTCTGCCCTTAATTGTGGTTTGTATAACTGGTGTATTAGTCAGGGTTCTCTATAGTCACAGAGCTTAAAAATAGTCTCTATGCAGTAAGGGAAATTGTTATGATGATCTACAGTCTGTAGTCCAACTCCCCAACAATGGTCAGCTGTGAATGGGAAGTCCAAAGATCTAGTACTTGCTCAGTTCTACAAGGCCAGTTGTTCCAGCTGGTCTTCTGTAGAAGTAGATTTTAACAAATGTGCTGGCAAGTAAGTGCAGGCAGGCAAAGAAGAGCAAATCTTCCTTCTTCCAATATCTGTATGTAGTTCTCCAGCAGAAAATGTGACGCAGATTAAAGGTGTGTACCACCATGCCTGAATCTGGGACTTATTTTGTCCCAAGCTAAACTTAAACTCTGCTTGAGATTGGTTTGCCTTTGCCTGCTGCGATTAAAGGCATGTACTTCTTGCCTGGGCCTAAGCTTTTTATAGCTGCTAATGCTTCAAGATCTCCTTGCCAAGATCCAGGTCAGAAACTTAGGTCTTCCAGCCTCACAATCTGGTTTACAGGTGAGCCCTCCAAATTTGGATTGTAGTTCTTTCCAGATATAGTCAAGTTGACAACCAGGAATAGCAATTATGCCTGGCAAGACTCATTTGGAGAAAATTAAAATCCCATTTTGTGAGCAGTTGTCAATTAGGATAGATTCTGAGTTAAGGATGGGGACTTGCCTTGAGATGCTATATGGCTTGGACCTGTCCAGGCCCTATGTATGTTCCCACAGTCTCTATAAAGTCATATGTGCGCTGATCCTGTTGAACATATAAGGTATATCCTGATGACCTGTGTCTCCACTATCTCTCAGATTTGTCCCATCTCTTGAGTCCTTATTGATATAGGAGAACACTGATGAAATACATGCCATTTAGGACGGAGTCTTCTGAGGTCTAACTCTTTACCAGTTATTGGCCTCTATTAGTTTCAATCTACTGAAGGAGGAAACTTCTCAGATAATGACTGAGTAATGGTATTTGGTTTTCCATGGTCCATGCCTTATTAGTCTCACTTTTTGTTTACCTGACTAGTATGAAACATTGGTTCCTATTATGTAGTAAACTGAAAATACATTCAGTCTGACTAGCCCCACAACTTTGTGCCACGATTGTACCAGCCTATAAAGTAGTCAGGTTACCATTGTACATAGATGAGTTTGAAACAGGGTTGCAGTTTACCTTTCTCCTTTATTAGAGTCCATTATAACTTCCAGCATCTTTTTTTAACAACTTTATTTTACAAAACAAAGATAAATGTACAGATTTTAAGCATTTTTGCATAAAATTATACAATACATTTTTGTCAGTACTTTTTTTCAAATTTTAAAATATTTTTTACATAAAACTGTATGAATATATTTTTAGTCAGTACTTGATTTTTTTAAAGGTTTGGAAGTATGCATTGAAAACTTAATAGTTACAATGAGCATAAAGTACATGTAAAACAAAAAGTAACATGGAAATAGTCAAAGTTTTCTTGTTGTATAAAGATTTTTTTGTTTTGTTTTGTTTTCTTTTCTTTTCTTTTCTTTAATTCTTGGACTTCATACAGTCTGTGAGTTGTTACTGGGGCAGTGCGAGCCTCTGGGGTTAGCACCCCACTATCAGTGACTGCATATTATTTCTGTTCTTTTGTGACTGAGTTATCTCACTCAGAATGATATTCTCTAGATGCAGCCATTTTCTTAAGAATTTGGTGAAGTCATTGTTTCTGGTAGCTGAGTAGTATTCCATTGTGTAAATGTACCACAATTATTGTATCCATTCATCTTCTGAAGGACATCTGGGTTCTTTCCAGCTTCTGGCTATTATAAATAGAGCTGCTATAAACATTGTGGTGCATATATCTTTGTTGTGTACTAAGGTGTCTTTGGGGTATATGCCCAAAAGTGGAATACCTGGGTCTTCAAGTAGTATTATGTCCAATTTTCTGAGGTATCGCCAGACTGATTTCCAGAGAGGTTGTATTAGTTTGCAACCCCACCAACAGTGGAGAAGTGTTCCTCTTTCTCCGCAACCTCACCAGCATTTGTGGTCATCTGAGTTTTGGATCTTGGTCAATCTAACTGGTGTGAGGTGGAATCTCAGGGTTGTTTTGATTTGCATTTCCATGATGGCCAAGAATGTCCAGAACTTCCTCAGATATTTCACAGCCATTCCATATTCCTCAACTGAGAACGTTTTGTTTAGCTCTGTACCCCATTTATTAATAGGGTTATTTGATTCTCTGGTGTCTAGCTTTTTGAGTTCTTTGTATACCTTAGATATTAGGCCTCTACCTGATATGGTGTTGGTAAAAAATCTTTTCCCATTCTGTTGACTGCCGTTTTATTTTAATGACAATGTCCTTAGCCTTACAGAAACTTCGCAATCTCATTAAGTCCCATTTGTTAATCTTTGACCTTAGAGCTTGAGCCATTGGTGTTTTGTTCAAAAAATTTTCTCTGGTGCCTATGAGTTCTAAGGATTTCCCTACACTCTCATCTAATAGTTTCAGTGTATCTGGTTTAATGTGGAGATCTTTGATCCACATACACTTGAGCTTTGTACAAGGAGATAAGAAAGGGTCTATTTTCATTTTTCTACATGCTGAGTGCCAGTTGGACCAACACCACTTGTTGAATAGGCTGTCCTTTTTCCATTGAATGTTTACATCTTCTTTGTCAATAATCAGGTGACAGTATACGAGGGGGCTCATTGCTGGATCTTCTATTCTATTCCATTGATACACATGCCTATTTCTGTACCAGTACCATGCAGTTTTGAGCACAATTGCCTTGTAATATAGCTTGAGGTCAGGGATAGTGATTCCCGCAGATGTTTTCTTGTTGTTGAGGGTGGATTTCGCTATTCTAGGCCCTTTGTTGTTCCATATGAAATTGAACATTGATCTTTCCAATTCCATGAAGAACTGTGTTGGAATTTTGATGGGGATTGCGTTGAATCAGTAGATTGCTTTTGGTAGGATGGCCATTTTTTTAAAACAACTTTATTTTACAAAACAAAGATAAATGTACAGATTTTAAACATTTTTTGCTTAAAATTCTACATATTTGTCAGTACTTTTTTTTCAGATTTTAACATAATTTTTATATAAAACTATATGAATACATTTTTTAGTCAGTACTTGATTTTCTTCAAGGTTTGATTGTATGACTTGAAAACTTAATAGTTACAATGAGCTAAAGTACATGTAAAACAAAATGTAACATGGAAATAGTTAAAGTTTTCTTGTTTTGTAAATATTTTGTTTTGTTTTGTTTTGTTTTCTTTATTTCTTGGACTTCATACAGTCGGTGAGTTGTTTCTGGGGGAGTTCAAGCCTCTGGGGTTAGCATCCCACTATCAGTGACTGCATATTATGTCTGTTCTTTTGTGACTGGGTTATATCACTCAGGATGATATTCTCTAGATGCAGCCATTTTCTTGAGAATTTGGTTAAGTCATTGTTTCTGGTGGCTGAGTAGTATTCCATTGTGTATATGTACCATAATTTTTGTATCCAGTCATCTTCTGAAGGACATCTGGGTTTTTTCCAGCTTCTGGCTATTATAAATAGAGCCGCTATGAGCATTGTGGTGCATATATCTTTGTTGTGTATTAAAGGGTCTCTGGGGTATATGCCCAAAAGTGGGATAGCTGGGTCTTCAGGTAGTACTATATCCAATTTTCTGAGGTATCGCCAGACTGATTTCCAGAGTGGTTGTATTAGCTTGCAACCCCACCAACAGTGGAGAAGTGTTCCTCTTTCTCCGCAGCCTCGCTAGCATCTGCTGTCATCTGAGTTTTGGACCTTGGCCAATCGGATTGGTGTGAGGTGGAATCTCAGGGTTGTTTTGATTTGCATTTCCCTGATGGCTAAGGATGTGGAGCACTTCCTCAGGTGTTTCTCGGCCATTCGGTGTTCCTCAACTGAAAACGTTTTGTTTAGCTCTGTACCCCATTTTTTAATAGGGTTATTTGATTCTCTGGTGTCTAGCTTTTGGAGTTCCTTGTACACCTTGGATATTAGGCCTCTATCTGATGTGGTGTTGGTAAAGATCTTTTCCCATTCTGTTGGTTGCCGTTTTGTTTTCTTGACGATGTCCTTAGCCATACAGAAACTTTGCAATCTCATTAAGTCCCATTTGTTAATCTTTGACCTTAGAGTTTGAGCCATTGGTGTTTTGTTCAATAATTTTCTCCTGTGCCTATGAGTTCTAAGGTTTTCCCTACATTCTCATCTAATACTCTCAGTGTATCTGGTTTAATGTGGAGATCTTTGATCCACTTACACTTGAGCTTTGTACAAGGAGATAAGAAAGGGTCTATTTTCATTCTTTTGCATGCTGAGTGCCAGTTGGACCAGCACCATTTGTTGAATAGGCTGTCCTTTTTCCATTGAATGTTTACTGCTCCTTTGTCAAAAATCAGGTGACCATATACATGAGGGCTCATTTCTGGATCTTCTATTCTATTCTATTGATCCACATGCCTATTTCTGTACCAGTAACAAGCAGTTTACAGCACAATGGCCTTGTAATATAGCTTGAGGTCAGAAATAGTGATTCCTGCAGATGATTTCTTGTTGTTGAGGATGGATTTCGCTATTCTAGGTCTTTTGTTGTTCCATATGAAATTACACATTGATCTTACCAATTCCATGAAGAACTGTGTTAAAAATTTCATAGGGATGGCGTTGAATCTGTAGATTGCTTTTGGTAGGATGGCCATTTTTAAAATGTTGATCTTTCCAATCCATGCATGAAAGATCTTTCCATTTTCTTAGATCCTTCTCAATTTCCTTCTTTAGAGGTTTGAAGTTCTTGTCCTACAGGTACTTCACTTGCTTAGTTAGAGTCACACCAAGGTATTTCATAGTTTTTGTGACGATTGTGAAGGGTATCTTTTCCCTAATTTCTTTTTTTTTTATAAACGACTTTATTTTGCAAAACAAAGATAAATGTACAGATTTTAAACATTTTTTGCTTAAAATTATACATTTTTGTCAGTACTGTTTTTTCAGACATTAAAATAAATTTTACATAAAACCATGTGAATATGTTTTTTAGTCAGTACTTGATTTTTTTCAAGGGCTTGACAGTATGCATTGAAAACCTACTAGTTGCAATAAGCGTAAAGTACATGCAAAACAAAACGCAACATGGAAATAGTCAAAGTCTTCTTGTTTTGTGAATATATGGATATTTTTTGTTTTCTTTATTTCTTTGACTTCATACAGTCTGTGAGTTGTTTCTTGGGGAGTGCAAGCCTCTGGGGTTAGCATCCCACTATCAGTGACTGTATATTATGTCTGTTCTTTTGTGACTGGGTTATCTCACTCAGAATGATATTCTCTAGATGCAGCCATTTTCTTAAGAATTTGGTTAAGTCATTGTTTCTGGTGGCTGAGTAGTATTCCATTGTGTATATGTACCACAATTTTTGTATCCATTCGTCTTCTGAAGGACATCTGGGTTTCTTCCAGCTTCCGGCTATTATAAATAGAGCCGCTATGAACATTGTGGTGCATATATCTTTCTTGTGTATTAAAGTGTCTCTGGGGTATATTACCAGAAGTGGAATAGCTGGGTATTCAGGTAGTACTGTATCCAATTTTCTGAGGTATCGCCAGACTGATTTCCAGAGTGGTGGTATTAGCTTGCAACCCCACCTACAGTGGAGAAGTGTTCCTCTTTCTCCGCAGCCTTGCCATCATCTGCTGTCATCTGAGTTTTGGATCTTGGCCAATCTGACTGGTGTGAGGTGGAATCTTAGGGTTGTTTTGATTTGCATTTCCCTGATGGCTAAGGATGTCGAGCACTTCCTCAGATGTTTTTCGACCATTCGGTGTTCCTCAACTGAAAATGATTTGTTTAGCTCTGTATCCCATTTTTTAATAGGGTTATTTGATTCTCTGGTGTCTAGCTTTTTGAGTTCCTTGTACACCTTGGATATTAGGCCAATGATGTGGTGTTGGTAAAGATCTTTTCCAATTCTGTTGGTTGCCGTTTTGTTTTCTTGACGATGTCCTTAGCCATACAGAAACTTTGCAATCTCATTAAATCCCATTTGTTAATCTTTGACCTTAGAGCTTGAGCCATTGGTGTTTTGTTCAGGAAATTTTCTCCTGTGCCTATGTGTTCTAAGGTTTTCCCTACTTTCTCATCTAATAGTTTCAGTGTATCTGGTTTAATGTGGAGATCTTTGATCCACTTACACTTGAGCTTTGTACAAGGAGATAAGAACGGGTCTATTTTCATTCTTTTGCATGTTGAGTGCCAGTTGGACCAGCACCATTTGTTGAATAGGCTGTCATTTTTCCATTGAATGTTTACTGCTCCTTTGTCAAAAATCAGGTGACCATATACATGAGGGCTCATTTCTGGATCTTCTATTCTATTCCATTAATCCACTTATCTATTTCTGTACCAGTACCATGCAGTTTTCAGCACAATTGCCTTGTAATATAGCTTGAGGTCAGGGATATTGATTCCCGCAGATGTTTTTTTGTTGTTGAGGATGGATTTCGCTATTCTAGGTCTTTTGTTATTCCATATGAAATTGCACATTGATCTTTCCAATTCCATGAAGAACTGGGTTGGAATTTTGATGGGGATTGCATTGAATCTATAGATTGCTTTTGGTAGGATGGCCATTTTAAAGATGTTGATCTTTCAAATCCATGAGCATGGGAGATCTTTCCATTTTCTGAGATCCTCCTCAATTTCTTTCCTTAGAGGTTTGAAGTTCTTGTCATACAGGTCCTTCACTTCCTTAGTTAGAGTCACACCAAGGTATTTCATAGTTTTTGTAACTATTGTGAAGGGTACCATTTCCCTAATTTCTTTCTCAACATGTTTGTCCTTTGAGTATAGGAAGGCTACTGATTTGTTTGAGTTAATTTTGTAACCGGACACTTTGCTGAAGTTGTTTAACAGCTGTAGGAGTTCTCTGGTGGAATTTTTGGGGTCACTCAAGTACACTATTATGTCATCGGCAAAGAGTGATGTGTTTATCTCTTTCTTTCCGATTTGTATCCCCTTGATCTCCTTTTGCTGTCTAATTGCTCCAGGCAGGACTTCCAGTACTATGTTGAATAGGTAGGGAGAGAGTGGGCAGCCTTGTCGAGTCCCTGATTTTAGTGGGATTGCTTCAAGTTTCTCGCCATTAAGTTTGATGTTGGCTGTTTGTTTACTGTATATTGCTTTTATTATGTTTAAATATGGGCCTTGGATTCCTGTTCTTTCCAGGACTTTTAACATGAAGGGGTGTTGGATTTTGTCGAATGCTTTCTCAGCATCTAGTGAGATGACCATGTGATTTTGGTCTTTAAGTTTGTTTATATGGTGGATTACATTGATGGATTTCCTTATGTTAAACCATCCCTGCATCCCAAAGATGAAGCCTACTTGGTCATGATGAATGATGGTTTTGATGTGTTCTTGGATTAGGTTTGCAAGGATTTTGTTGAGTATTTTTGCATCAATGTTCATAAGTGAGATTGGTCTGAAGTTCTCTTTCCTTGTAGGGTCTTTGTGTGGCTTAGGTACGAGGCTTATTGTAGCCTCAAAAAATGAGTTGGGTAATATTCCATCTGATTCTATCTTTTGAAATAGTTTGGCGAATATTGGTGTTATATCCGCAATAAATGTCTGAAAAAATTCTGCACTGAATCCGTCTAGACCTGGGCTTTTTTTTGGTTGCGAGGCTTTTGATGACTTCTTCTATTTCTTTAGGTGTTATAGGGTTATTTAGATGGTTTACTTGGTACTGGTTAAACTTTGGGACCTTGTATCTGTCTAGGAATTCGTCCATTTCCTCCAGATTTTCCAATTTTGTGCAGTATAAGTTTTTGTAGTAAGATCTGATGATTTCTTGAATTTCCTTAGTTTCAGTTGTTATGTCACCACATTCCTTTCTGGTTTGTTAATTTGGATACTCTCTCTTTGCCCTTTAGTTAGTCTGGCTAGGGGTGTATCAATCTTGTTGATTTTCTCAAAGAACCAACTCTTTGTTTTGTTGATTTTTTCAATGTTTCTTTTTGTTTCTATTTGTTCTATTTCTGCCCTAATTTTGATTATTTCTTGCCGTCTACTCTTCTTGGGTATATCTTCTTCCTTTTGTTCTAGGGCTTTTAGCTGTGCTGTCAGGTTGCTGATGTGAGCTCTCTCCAGTTTCTTTTTGGAAGCACTTAGGGCTATGAGTTTTCCTCTCAATACTGCTTTCATTGCATTCCATAGGTTTGGGTAAGTTGTGTTATCATTTTCGTTGAATTCTAGAAAGTCCTTAATTTCTTTCTTTATTTCTTCTTTGACCCTGCTATCCTTTAACAGAGCGTTGTTTAGTTTCAATGTGTATGTGGGCTTTTTGTTTTCTTTGTTGTTGTTAAAGACCAGCCGTAGACCATGGTGATCTGAGAGGATGCATGGAAGTATTTCAATCTTCTTATATCGATGAAGGCTCGTTCTGTGTCCAATTATGTGGTCAATTTTAGAGAAGGTTCCATGGTGTGGTGAGAAGAAGGTGTATTCTTTTACTTTAGGATAGTATGTTCTGTATATATCTATTAATTCTAGTTGGTTCAAAGTCTCTGCTAGTTTTGCAGTGTCCTTGTTCAGTTTCTGTTTCCCTGATCTGTCCATTGGTGAGAGATGGGTGTTAAAGTCTCCCACTATTATTGTGTGGAGTGAAATGTATTTTTTGAGCTTTAGTAGAGTTTCTTTTATGAATGTGGGTGATTTTTTATTTGGAGCATATATGTTAAGGATTGAGAGTTCCTCCTGACAGATTTCCCCGGTAATGAGTAAAAAGTGTCCTTCTTTATCTTTTTTGATAACTTTTGGTTGGAAATTTACTTTATTCGATATTAGAATAGCCACTCCAGCTTGCTTCTTGGAGTTGTTTGCTTGGAAGTTTTTTTCCCACCCTTTTACTCTGATATAGTGTCTGTGTCTGTCTCTGAGATGAGTTTCCTGTATGCAGCAAAAGGCTGGATTTTGTTTATGTATCCAGTCTGATAGTCTATGTCTCTTTATTGGGGAGTTGAGACCATTTATGTTAATAGATATCAAGGAATAATTGTTTCTGTTTCCTGCCATTTTTGCTTTTTTGGGTTGAGTTGTGTCTGTGTTTTTTTCTTCTTTTAGTTTTCTTGTTTAGGAGTTTTCTTGTTTGTACTAGGCTGTATTTTCCCTCCTTGTATTGGGTTTTCCACCTATAATTCGTTGTAGTGCTGGGTTTGTGGTCAGATATTGTGTGAATTTTGATTTGCCTTGAAATATCTTTGTCTCTCCATCGATGGTGATTGATAGTTTTGCTGGGTATAGCAGCTTGGGCTGGCACTTGTGCTCTCTTAAAGAGTGCATGATGTCTGTCCAGGCTCTTCTAGCTTTCATAGTCTCTGTTGAGAAATCGGGTGTGAGTCTGATTGGTCTTCCTTTATATGTTACCTGACCTTTTTCCCTTTCTGCTTTTAGTATTCTTTCTTTACTTTGAGCGCTTGATGTTTTTACTATTATGTGTCCGGAGGTATTTCTTTTCTGGTCCAACCTATTTGGAGTTCTGAAGGCTTCTTTTATGCTCGTGGTCATCTCATTCTTAAGGGTAGGGAAGTTTTCTTCTATGATTTTGTTGAAGATATTTACTGTGCCTCTTAGTTGATACTCTTCTCCCTCTTCTATTCCTATTATCCTTAGGTTCAGTCTTCTCATTGTGTCTTGTATTTCCTGGACATTTTGGGTTAGGAGCTTTTCATTTTTTGCATCTTCTCTGGCTGTTTTGTCTATGTTTGCAATGTTGTCTTCTGCCCCCGAGATTCTCTCCTCGATCTCTTGTAATCTGTTGGAAATGCTTGCTTCTGTGACTCCTGATTTTTTTTTTTTTTTTTTTTTTTTTTTTTTTTTTTTTTTTTTTTTTGGTGTTCTGACTCTAGGGTTATCTCTTTTAGCGCTTTCTTTATTGTGTCAATTTCTGTTTTAATTTCCCTCTTCCATTTCTTTATTTCTTTGGTTCTGTTTTCCTCTCGTTCTTTGAGTTCTTTGAGTGTTTTTCTTGTTTCTTCTTTAAAAGCTTCTGAATCTTTTTGCTTTTCCTCCCTTTCTTGTTTAAGTAACTCTATCAGCGTCTTGAAACATGATTTCAGGTCTGTGTCTTCTTTCTCTGGAGTGGTTGGAATTCCGATGTTTGCTACTATCGGAGAGCTGGGTTCTGGTGTTGCTAGATTGTCTTGGTTTCCATGGGATATACTCTTTCTCTTTCCTCTTGCCATTTTGTTGTCAGTGATATGTTCTTGTTTTTCCCTTGTATCTGGTCTGTGTCCCTGGTACACTTTCTGTGTGCACTTTGCAGAGATCTCTCTCCCCCCCTGGCAGCCCAGGTTCCGGGTGGCAGCTGGGCCAGGCTCCGCTCTGCGTCCTGAAGTCGCCTTCGGGTGGGACCAGACCTTTCTAAGATCTGTTCCTAGTCACAGATGCTTAGCCTCTCCGATCCACCTTTCCGGCTGGCAGGTGGGCCAGGCTCTTCTCTGTGTCCTGAAGTCGTCTCTGGGTGGGAACAGAAGTTTCTAAGATCTGTTCCCGGTCACTGGATCGGGGAGGACAGGGCAGGTCAATGCAGGGGGTGCCCTTTCCGTGTGCACTCCGCAGAGATCCCTCTGCTCCCCAGCAGCCTAGGTCTCCGACTCACCAGTTGCTCAGCCTGTACGAGCCGCCTTTCCGGCTGGCAGTTGGGCCAGGCTCCACTCTGCGTCCTGAAGTCGTCTCCGGGTGGGAACAGAAGTTCCTGAGATCTGTTCCAGGTCACAGTTGCTCAGCCTGTACCTTTTCCCTAATTTCTTTCTCCACATGTTTGTCCTTTGAGTATAGGAAGGCTACTGATTTGTTTGAGGTGATTTTGTATCCAGCCACTTTGCTGAACTTCTTTATCAGCTGTAGGAGTTCTCTGGTGGAATTTTTGGGGTCACTTAAGTACACTATCATGTCATCAGCAACGAGTGATGTTTTTATCTCTCCCTTTACGATTTGTATTTCCTTGATCTCCTTTTACGGTCTAATTACTCCAGCCAGGACTTCCAGTACTATGTTGAATAGGTAGGGGGAGAGTGGGCAGCCTTGTCGAGTCCCTGATGTTAGTGGGATTGCTTCAAGTTTCCCACCATTAAGTTTGATATTGGCTGTTGGTTTGCTGTATATTGCTTTTATTATGTTTAAGTATGGACCTTGGATTCCTGTTTTTTCCAGGACTTTTAACATGAAGGGGTGTTGAATTTTGTTAAATGCTTTCTCAGCATCTAGTGAGATGACCATGTGATTTTGTTCTTTGAGTTTGTTTATATGGTGGATTACGTTGATGGATTTCCTTATATTAAACCATCCCTGCATCCCAGGGATGAAGCCTACTTGGACATGATGAATGATCGTTATGATGTGTTCTTGGATTCAGTTTGCAAGGATTTTGTTGAGCATTTTTGCATCAATGTTCATAAGTGAGATTGGTCTGAAGTTCTCTTTCCTTGTAGGGTCTTTGTGTGGTTTAGGTATGAGGGTTATTGTAGCCTCAAAAAATGAGTTAGGTACTATTCCATCTGATTCTACCTTTTGGAATAGTTTGGAGAGTATTGGTGTTATATCCGCAATAAATGTCTGATAAAATTCTGCACTGATCCTGTCTGGACTTGGGGTTTTTTAATTGGGAGGCTTTTGATGACTTCTTCTATTTCTTTAGGTGTTATAGGATTATTTAGATGGTTTACTTGGTCCTGGTTTAACTTTAGCTTCTTGTATCTGTCTAGGAATTTGTCCATTTCTTACAGATTTTCCAATTTTGTGGAGTATAAGTTTTTGTAGTAGGATCTGATGATTTCTTGAATTTCCTCAGTTTCAGTTGTTATGTCTCCACTTTCCTTTCTGATTTTGTTAATTTAGATACTCTCTCTTTGCCCTCTAGTTAGTCTGGCTAGGGGTTTATCAATCTTGTTGATTTTCTCAAAGAACCAACTCTTGGTTTTGTTGATTTTTTTCAATGTTTTTTTTTTTTTTTTTTTTTTGGTCTATTTCTGCCCTAATTTTGATTATTTCTTGCCATCTACTCTTCTTGGGTAGATCTGCTTCCTTTTGTTCTAGGGCTTTTAGCTGTGCTGTCAAGTTGCTGATGTAAGCTCTCTCCAGTTTCTTTTTGGAAGCACTTAGGGCTATGAGTTTTCCTCTCAATACTGCTTTCATTGCATCCCATAGGATTGGGTATGTTGTGTTTTCGTTTTCGTTGAATTCTAGAAAGTCCTTAATTTCTTTCTTTATTTCTTCTTTGACCCCGCTATCGTTTAACAGAGAGTTGTTTAGTTTCCTTGTGTATGTGGGCTTTTTGTTGTCTTTGTTTTTGTTAAAGACCAGCCGTAGACCATGGTGTTCTGGGAGGATGCATGGGAGTATTTCAATCTTCTTATATCAACTGAGGCTCATTCTGTGTCCAATTATGTGGTCAGTTTTCGAGAAGGTGCCATGGGATGCTGAGAAGAAGGTCTATTCTTTTACTTTAGGATGATATGTTCTGTATATATCTATTAATTCTAGTTGGTTCAAAGTCTCTGCTAGTTTTGCAGTGTCCTTGTTAAGTTTCTGCTTCCATGATCTGTCCATTGGTGAGAGTGGGGTATTAAAGTCTCCCACTATTATTGTGTGGGGTAAAATGTATTTTTTGAGCTTTAGTAGGGTTTCTTTTATGAATGTGGGTGCTTTTTTATTTGGAGCATATATGTTAATGATTGAGAGTTCCTCCTGACAGATCTCTCCGGTAATGAGTAAAAAGTGTCCTTCTTTATCTTTTTTGATAACTTTTGGTTGGAAATTTACTTTATTCGATATTAGAATAGCCACTCCAGCTTGCTTCTTGGGGCTGTTTACTTGGAATTTTTTTTTTCACCCTTTTACTCTGAGATAGTGTCTGTCTTTGTCTCTGAGATGAGTTTCCTGTATGCAGCAAAAGGCTGGATTTTGTTTATGTATCCAGTCTGATAGCCTATGTCTCTTTATTGGGGAGTTGAGTCCATTTATGTTAATAGATATGAAAGAATTGTTTTTTCTGTTTCCTGCCATTATTGCTTTTGTGGGTTGAGTTGTGTCTGTGTCTTTTTCTTCTTTTAGTTTTCTTGTTTAGGAGTTTTCTTGTTTTTACTAGGCTGTATTTTTTTTCATTGTATTGGGTTTTCAACCTATAATTCGTTGTAGTGCTGGGTTTTTTGGTCAGATATTGTGTAAATTTTGATTTGTCTTGAAATATCTTCATCTCTCCATCGATAGTGATTGATAGTTTTGCTGGGTATAGCAGCTTGGGCTGGCACTTGTGCTCTCTTAGGTCGTGCATGATGTCTGTCCAAACTCTTCTATCTTTCATAGTCTCTGTTGAGAAATCGGTTGTGATTCTGATTGGCCTGCCTTTATATGTTACCAGACCTTTTTCCCTTGCTGCTTTTAGTATTCGTTCTTTGCTTTGTGCACTTGGTGTTTTGACTATTATGTGTCAGGCGGTATTTCTTTTCTGGTCCAACCTATTTGGAGTTCTGAAGTCTTCTTTTATGCTCGTGGTCATCTCATTCTTGAGGGTAGGGAAGTTTTCTTCTACAATTTTGTTGGAGATATTTACTGTGCCTCTTAGTTGTTACTCTTCTCCCTCTTCTATTCCTATTATCCTTAGGTTAGGTCTTCTCATTGTGTCCTGGATTTCCTGGACATTTTGGGTTAGGAGCTTTTTGTTTTTTGCATCTTCTCTGGCTGTTTTGTCTATGTTTACAATGTTTTCTTCCACCCCCGAGATTCTCTCTTCCATCTCTTGTAATCTATTGGAAATGCTTGCTTCTGTGACTCCTGATTTCTTTTTTAGGTGTTCTACCTCTAGGGTTATCTTTTTTTGTGTTTTCTTTATTGTGTCAATTTCTGTTTTAAATTCCCTCTTCCATTCCTTCATCTCTTTGATTCTTTTTTCCTCTAGTTCTTTGAGTGTTTTTCTTGTTTTCTCTTTAAAAGCTTGTGAATCTTTTTTCTTTTTTTCTTGTTCTTGTTTAAGTATCTCTATCAGCATCTTGAGGTATGATTTCAGGTCCGTGTCTTCTTTTTATGGAGTGTTTGGCATTCCGATATTTGCTGTTATGGAAGAGCTGGGTTCTGGTGTTGCCAGGTGGTCTTGGTTTCCTTGGGATATACTCTTTCGCTTTCCTCTTGCCATTTTGTTGTCAGTGATATGTTCTTGCCTTTCCCTTGTATCTGGTCTGTGTCCCTGGATCTCCACTGGTCCAGGTGGCAGATGGGCCAAGCACTGTTCTATGCCTCAGGGTCACCAGATGGGAACAGAGTTTCCAAAGTTCTCTTCCTGGTCCCAGGATAAGGCAGTCAGAGGGTTCGCTTTGCGTGCACACTTTGCAGACATCTCTCTGCTCCCTGGCTGCCTAGTTCTCCTACTCACCAGTTTTTCAACCTTTAGGGGCTGGCAGTCCGTGTGGCAGATGGGCCGGGCTCTGTTCTGTGCTCTGAAGTAGCCACCGGGTGGAAGCAGAAGTTCCAAAGTTCTGTTCCTGGTCCCTGGATCAGGCAGGTCGGAGGGTGCGCTTTGCATGCACACTCCGCAGAGATCTCTCTGCTCCCTTCCTGCCTAGATCTCCTACTCACCAGTTTTTCAACCTTTAGGGGCTTGCGGTCCGTGTGGCAGATGGGCCAGGCTCTGTTCTGCCACCTTCCAGCATTTTGAACACTAGTCAGTTTTGGTCTTCACCAACTCTGGGTAGGCACCAGCTTTATTTCTCTATTTTAGTGAGTTATGTAGGTATTGTTTTCACAATGGGGCATTATCATTAATTTGTGGAGAGCAAGCAATAGCCTTCACAATAGTTTAAGTTACCAGGGGCAGGGTTTTCATAGGGTTCCTTTGACCAACAACTCAATCAGATGAAACACATTCCTGGCAATGGACGAAAGAGGTCTAGTAGGCTTTTTGTATCCCTGTTATTTGCTGTTTCCATTTATATTTTTTATGTGTGTATGTTTTAAGAAGCTTCTACTATAGTAGATCTCTATATGAGCTATCAAATGGACATTTATGTTACTGGATTTTTAGCAAAGAAACCAGAAATACATACAGAAAAAAAAGCACCTTCATCAAGCGGTGCTGGATAAAATGGTTGTAGGTTGGTTACATGTAGAAGCAAGTATAGCCATATAACCACATAAAACTCTACTACAAATGAGTTCTGGGGGTTAAACTCAGCATTGTAAGAAAATTCCAAACTATCTTTCACAGAATATCATTTTACATTCTTACCTGTTCCGAAGAAAATACCTGTCAAAATTTGGTATTAGCAACTTTCAAAGATACTTTGACATGTTTACAGGTTTAAATTGATACATTAATCTAGTCCTAGATTCATTTTTCTTAGAACACATTATAAAAAGCATTATTTTATAAATAAATATTCATCTGCTTAAATTCTTTGTCCATTTTAAAATTATTTAATTACAGCAAAATATATGTAATGTAAAATTTACTATGTTAACTAGTTCTAAATTCATCATTCAGTGAGTATTGTTTAGTTCAAATTTTTTTGTACAGTCTCTAGAACAGTTTCATCTACATTAAAGGAAACTTTGTACAAAATAAAAAGTATCCTATTTTCTCACTTTATTTTTTCAGTTCTTATTAGAGATTTATTTTTAAAATCTATGTAATATATTCTCTCAAAAACTATAATATATGTAATTATATATGTATATTATTAGTTAAATTGTGTTCATTTAAAAGTAGATTGTTTTATAAGACAGTTGAGATTGTTTGGTAGTTAAGACAGTTTGAGGAATATTGTCAAGTGTGGGAAGCTGAGGAATCTCCTGGATAGGAAGCAACATTTGAAAAAAAATATTAATGAGAAAGACACATTTAGAGACATAAAATTATATAACAGACCATATTGTTTTGATTTTTGTGAGTACAAATTCTTACTTTTTACTAAACTTTATAGTTTTGGCATTTTTTTGAATTTTCATAACAAAGTATTATAGAAAAGGTAGTTAAGATAAAAGTTTGGTTTTGGTTTGGCAGAGTGTAGACAGTTCTAATAGCAAGGTATTGTCAGGGCTTTTTTCTTCCAGGGTACTTCTCATTGAGTCCTGAGGCTTTTTCTCTCTATGTCTTTATGTAGTGTACTGGCTGGGTTTATGTCAACTTGTCACAAGCTGGAGTTAATCACAGAGAAAGGAGCCTCAATTGAGAAAATACCTCCATGAGATCCAGCTGTAAGGCATTTCTCAACTAGTGATCAAGTGGGGAAGGGGCCATCCCATTGTGAGTGGTGCCATCCCTGGGCTGGTAGACCTGGGTTCTATAAGAAAGCAGGCTGAGCAAGCCAGGGGAAGCAAGCCAGTAAGCAACAGTCTTCCATGGCCTCTGCATCAGCTCCTGCTTCCTGACCTGCTTGAGTTCCAGTCCTGACTTCCTTTGGTGATGAACAGTGATGTGGAAGTGTAAGCTGAATAAACACTTTCCTCCCCAGCTTTCTTCTTGGTCATGATGTTTTATGTAGGAATAGAAACCCTGACTAAGACACAGACACAGGGATTTTCTATTGTACACAAACATCTATCAATTTCTTCTCTCCCTTCTCTCAAAGACATGGTTTGACTTAAAATCCCATCTCAAAAAAGTCACATTCTGTGGTAGTGAAGTTGATTTCAACATATAGGTGGAAGAAAGCTATAGTCTATCTATAACAATATATAAAGACTATTGTAAACGAAGGCAGAAATTGTTCATTCGGAATAAAGGTGACCCAAGCAACTTCAGAACAAATCAGGTTGCCATTATTTTACATCTCTGGGAGAGAGTGAAATTGAACAAAGACATGGTACAATGACTTGACAGATTCTATAATGTGTCTAAATGTGAAATGTGAGGGTGTTTTCAGAAGAAATTTTTTTACTAACTTTTAAGTTACATGCTTAGACAGATACAATCATTGTTCATGAGCGAGTGTGCCAAAAGACCAATAATAGGGAGACTATCAAGGACTCCATTTCCATCACAGTAAAATGTCTAAGATCAGACTTCTCAGGAAATTGAACATTTGCCAGAAGAGAATGATTATACAGTGTTGGCTTGGAGGTCACCCATGAGTTGTGTACCTCAATGTAATATACATAGGCCGGATTCCTTCCCAGTATCCTGAAAAGAAGTCACACTTTTGAATTTTTTTCTCTCTTTTCCATTAGGGAACATTATAGTCTCATTCATATAGTAAATCTGGCATTATTAGTAAATTATTATTTGAATATGTTAGAGAAACGTATTCTGCTCTGTTTTAATCTAAAATATTGATACTTTGGCCTTTGTTCATTCCCCAAATTCTAATGTACTAATTGTTTCATACACCCCTAAATACAATCAACAAAAGTGGATTCATTAACATAAATGAATGAAGCATTCTCTCACCATCTTCCCATGCTACATCCCATATAGATTTCCTTCTCTTTTTTATGAATGCAATTTGTTTAAAGTATCCAAAGATATTCTTCAATATTTGTTGATCATAGCTAGTCTTCATCTTTCTCGCCCCTCTCCACAAATCCTGTGACAAACCTCCAATTGTGAGTAGCAAATTTAATGGTATCAATTATCTTAGGAAAGCTACATAAATTATCTTATCCTAAGGATGCAAGCAAAGTTAATAAGTTTCTTGCACACATGTGTCTGTCTTCAATTTGTTTCAATATTTGGTTGAACTTTCCTAGAACCAAATCTGATTTATGTGCTTTCATATTGTATCAGTAAACATTTTTATAATATAAAGTTCTAGAATTGGTAACATTAAAATTAGAATTGAAAATGTTTTCACTGTTTTTTGTCATATTGTATTGAGTTACATGATAAAACAATTTAAGAAAAAGACACAATCAGATATTGAGAATGATATAACAGGCCATATTGCTTTGATTTTTGTGAGTATAAGCAGGCAAATAAACCAAGCAATAAAAATAAATAAATAAATATTTTAGAGAAATGTATTTTAAATTTATTTTTGAATAAAAATGGGAAATAATTGTTTAAAATCTCTGGTAGCTGATTAACATTAAGAACTCATTAAAGTAATTCTTTCAAGCCAATATGTAAAATCCAGCAAATATGAAGGAAGATTAATGTAAAGAAATGATTAATGTATCTAAGTTACCAGTATCCTTCACTTAAGTGAAATGAATTAACTTAAGTCAACACACAGTAGCACTCCTCTTTGATGAAAAAATATTCATAAGCATTTTATAACACTAATAGTTCCCACCCTGAAGCACTGAAGTAACAGAGCAAGTTGAGATTCTATCTAAATAAACAGACCTCAGAAAATAGAAAAACTGGTCAAGTGTAACAGGGCAGCTTAACAAAGAACTTTCTTCCTGAGAAAACTTGGCAGACTAGTGAATGGAAAGTAGCCTCTTATCTCCAGCATCAATGAATTTGAAAACTCTCCATCTTTTATATTTACTTGACTGTAGTAAGTAATTTGTACTGTTAGTCAACCACAGTAAATTACTTAGTTGATAAGAAAGTAAATCCTACTAAGAATTAAAGAAAACATTCTGTATAGAACAAAATACAACCAACTTGCTATGGAATATGAATTTCTAAAGTGCTTTTTATTTGTCTTGGATATTGATGTAGGAGGAGGTGCAAGTGGATTTTGGGCAGTTTGCAAGCAAGTTTGTAAAATGAATGTCAAGATTACTTACTGGAGTATGCCTCCAGGGAAGCCTGGGAACACAGTGCTGAGTTGCAGATACAACCGTTTAACCTCTTACTGTCTGCACATCTTCACCACTCCCATGAATAACTTCAATTTTCAACTTTTGGTCTTGTGTGAGTCAACCTCAGCAAACCTATTGATGTTGTGAACAACCAATGATTTAGGCACTACCCTGAGATATCCTATTCACTCTGAAAATATAATGTAGTTCATTGCTAACCTACAAATAAAGTGTGAGGCACCGAACCAAAAATTTAATTTAATTTTTAATGTGGTTTTCTGTCTTTTTAGGGGGGTATGGGGGAATTCACAAATAACCAAAGAAAATAATAATTTTCTTTTTACTTAGTTATATAGAAGATGAACTATAAACTTTTCTTCTCTATGTCTGAGGTAACTTGTTAAGTTTAAAAGAAATGTATTTTAGAAGAACATAAAATTGTAGTAGAAACATAAAGAGGTTCCAGAAAGAATTGGGGAAAATTTTCCTTCATATCTAAAATGTCCTAAAGATACTGTCATTATTTTAATTTGAAATTTCTCCCATAGACTCATGTACTAAAGACTTTAGTCTTAAATTGGGAGCTGGTAGAAGCTTTAGGAGGTAATGTCTGTATAGGTAATGTGTCACTGTGGGCATTCAAATATCACATCTATGCCTATTCCCTCTTTGTCTTGTTCTTCCAACTGTATCTGAAAGGGAAGTGCATTCATGGAGAGAGAGAGAGAGAGAGAGAGAGAGAGAGAGAGAGAGAGAGAGAGAGAGAGAGAGCAGGTTGTTTGAATTCCTAGCCAAGAAAGAATACAAATAGCATATGCAGAGAAGGCTAACATATATGCATAAAACAGATATTTGGTACAAGTACCTGAATGTGAGTTCTTAGGGTATGCCCCCTCTACTCTATCCATGTTTGACATTGTATGGATGAGATATAGGGGGCTATAGGAAGTGTACATTGGAAGTTGCTGTAGCATCCTAAAAGGTAGACACAGAATCGGTACAACTTCAACACTCCATCAGAGTCCCATTCTATTTGTGAACAGGCATTTACAGACAAGCTGATCTCTAAAACAACAGAAGGAAAGATTAGAGTTAGCAAACAGAAAGACAAATATTATAAAAGTTTGGCTAAAGCTAAGAGGAACGTTACCCAGATGTAATTGACTGAATTTGTGACCAGTAACACTCCCTGCCTCTACAACCTCAGGGGACTGTCACAAGTGACTATTCAAAAAAATCTTTAAATCCAGAAAGAAATAGATTCTTAGTGATGCCACAATATATTTTATTTCATTTTTTAGCTTTCTAAATCTTTATTTTAATTTTTTGAAGTATAAACACCCTTTAATACTTTAATAACTTGAATACTGTATTTTAACTTTTCAAAAATTTTTATTGAATTTTTTTAATTTTATTTTAAGTTTTATCTTGCTAGAGAAAGGTCTGTATGTTTGGGTAGTTGGTTAAGTTTATCCATACATCCTTTTTATCTCAAAGGTGATATAGGATATTTCATAGTTACTTTACATATCTTTAATTTAAGTAGTTCCTGTCTTAATTTTCTGGTTGCTTTGATAAAATATTCTGGCAACAACAACTTAATGGAGAAAAGGTCTGGAGCAGTTTGAAGGTACAGTACAACAACTAAAGGAGTCCTACTAGCGAGAACTTCAGGCCACTGTTCCATTGCACCCACAGTCTGGAAGTAGAGATTAACTAGTACTTTTTTTTTATTCAACGTGGTACCAAAATACAGGGAACTGTGCCATATAGGATTTCCCACTTCAGTCAATTTGATCAAAGTAATTCTGTGGTCATGCAAGCATGTTTCTCTCCCAGGTGAGTCTAGATTTCAAGTTTGCAATTAAGATTTAACACCATTTGTCCATTCGCTCCTACGTTGCCTTTTTCCCATTTCTATCTTTTCTTGTTCAATATTCATTCATAAAGTTCTTCAAGTTACAGAACTTCTGGATTTTTTAAGGGATACAAATGAAATGTACAATGTTCACAAGTAAAATTTAACACAAGGTCTGCCACCAAATCCTTATGTTTTTGTTTGTTTGTTTGTTTGTTTGTTTTAGTAGCAATCAGCTTCTCTTCTAGTGGTTGGAAACAAAAGACCAAGTGGAAAAAACTCAAACAAATCATCAAGCTAAAAGCAGAAAAATATGACCATAAAAGAGGAAATTGGAGGATATTTTTATCCAAAGAAAACCAACAAACATAAAAATAAGAGGCAATAATATACTGCCACATTAATGAGCTCACAATTTCCTAATGACAGAAATAACAGTAATGTAATTGGTGAAATGTAGAGATATATTTTAGACTCATACTATTAAAAGGAATGAGCATAAAGAGGACCTGAATAAGCAGATCAAGCACAACAATCAATCCAGGAACTACACAAAAAGTGAAACTAGACAAAATGAACAACGGGATTTGTAGGGCATTCCAGAACATGGAAGAAATATACAATAAGGACACAGTTAAAAGAACAAAACAGCAACCGACAGATTGGGGGAAAAAAATCTTTACCAATCCAATATCTGATAGAGGGTTAGTATTTCAGTATATACAAAGAAATCAAGAAGTTAGACCCTAGAGAAACAAATAAGTTTATTTAAAAATGGAGTACAGAGCTAAACAAAGAATTTTCAACTGAGGAATATCGAATGGCTGAGAAGCACCTAAAGAAATGCTCAACATCCTTAGTCATCGGGGAAATTCAAATCAAAACAACTCTGAGATTCCACCTCACATCAGTTAGAATAGCTAAGATCAAAACTCAGGTGATAGCAGATGCTCACAAGAATGTGGATTAAGGGGAACACTCCTCCACTGTTGGTGGGGTTGTAAGCTGGTACAGCCACTCGGAAATTAGTCTGG
This sequence comes from Micromys minutus, assembly GCF_963924665.1. Taxonomy (NCBI): domain Eukaryota; kingdom Metazoa; phylum Chordata; class Mammalia; order Rodentia; family Muridae; genus Micromys; species Micromys minutus. The sequence continues at coordinate 14,699,328 of NC_137982.1, read as the reverse complement.
TGGTTCCTCAGAAAATTGAGCATAGTACTACCTGAGGACCCAGCTATACCACGTTTCAACATAATCAAAGACACATGCTCCACCATGTTCATAGCAGCCTTATTTATAATAGCTAGAAGCTGGAAAAAAAAAACATATCCTTCAGTAAAGAAATGAATACAGAAATTGTGGTACATTTGCACATCAGCTATTAAAATAATGACTTCATGAAATTCTTAGGCAAATGGATGGAACTTGGAGGTATCATCCTGAGTGAGGTAACCCAGTCACAAAAGAACACACATGGTGTGTATTCATTAATAAGTGGATACTAGCCCAAAAAGCTCTGAATACCCAAGAAACAATTCACAGAAATTATGAAGCTCAAAGAAAAGGAAAGCCAGAATGTCAATGCCTCAGTTCTTCTTAAAAGAGAGAACAAAACACTCATAGAAGGAAATAATGGGACAAATAGAGGAGCAGGGATTGGAGAAAAGATCATCCATGTAGGGGAATGCAAAGGTGCTGAGGTAAAAAGGAAGTTGGGAGAGAGAGCACCTTCCTAGAGGCAATGGGAAGGGGGGGAGATAGGATTAGTGGAAAGGGGATAATACCTGATTTGTAAATACAAAGAATATCCAATAAAAAATAAAAACAAAACAAAAGAAATAATGACTTCATGAAACTTTTAGGCAATCGGATGGAACTAGAAAATATCATCCTGAGTGAGGTATCCCAATCACAAAAGAACACACATAGTATGCACTCACTGATAAGTGGATATTATATTAGTCTAAAAGCTGTACTTACCACAGAGATATTGGCATAACCATGTTTTCCTCAGATTACTCAGAAGAGCCAAGATAGAGAAGAACTACCTGAGGTATGAATCAACATATTCATGGATGAAGACACCGGTACTTGAAAGAATGGGATCTTACTCAATCACAGAAAAAAAGTAAAATCATTACTTTTGCAGGAAAACAGCTGGAGCTGAAAACTGTTGTTTGCAATACTCAAAAATCAAACAATGAAAGTTTTAGGTCATATACAGCTACTTGATTTTTTTTTAATACTTGTTGGGGGCCACCTCGAAAGTGGGTCATAAGAAAGGGAAAATATATTTTTCACTTTTTCATGATAAGGTTTCTCTGTGTAACAGCCTAGGTTGTTATGGAGCTCACTTTGTAGACCAGCCTAGTCTCAAACTCACGGAGTTCCACCTGCCTCTGCCTCCTGAGTGCTGGGACTAAGGGCATGTCCAACCATGCCTGGCAGAAAATAATTAAGTGTTGTAAAGGGAAAGAAGAAACAAAGAGGGTAAAAGAATACATGTGACATGGAGGAAAAGGAAAACATTCATAGGTGATTGTCCTCAGATGGCATGTTTACATTAGCAGGAACTGGGTTCTATTCTTAGAAAATTCAGTCGAAATAATCTTTCTGGGTTTTTATAATAGTGATGGTGTTGGCAATAACTCCTCCATTAAAGTGAGCCTGTTAAGACTTCAGTGCTCATCAGGAATGGAGGGAGAGAATACTCAACACTGTGGAGACGAGACCACAGATGATACCACAACTGGCAATCATTTTTAACCTGACACATTCATAATAATCAGAGAATGACTGGTACCCCAAGAGTTGAATATTTTACAATAAAGTTAAGCTTAACATCTCTGAATTTCCCTGAATGTCTCTGTAAGGACCAAGCCTGGAAACTTGGTTATTACTGAAATCTTATATTTGTTTCTGTTCAGGTTCTGTTATGATACTTTAAAATCCTCATGTATTCACTAATATTGAGTAGAATTCATCACTACATGATTATGGTATGGAGCAATAAATCAATGCATACTTGCTAAGTACTGATTTGAATACAATTGACAAATAGTGTCTTTCCAGATGATCAACGTATATAGAATCAATTAACATTTTATCTAAGTCCGTAAGTGTGTATGCCATTTTACTTTATTCTTATTTACTAGGTAATGTATCCGATGCAAAGATGTTTGGATGCTTCTCCCTGAATGTGTTCAAGGTACAGGTCTAAAGTGTTTGAAACTGGAGTGTGTGAACTTGGAGTAGTTTCCAAGTGTCCTAACTAGCAACAATCTACTCTTTTACTTTTTTTCTTGAATGTAATGTCATGCAAAGGCCCTCTGCCTGTGAGCATTTGCAAATGATTTGTAGAAGAAAAAAGAAATATTTGTCTTCCTAGGCTAAGCATTAACTAGACAGATTGTTGCTTTGTGCTATTAAATGATCCTTCAGCAGCCTCAGCTGGAATTAAAATATATTTCTTTGCTTCTCAGAATAGTTCTTCTTAATGCAATTTTGTCTCATATATATGTTGATTGTAATGGAAAAACCTCAGTGTCAAATGATCCTGAGAATAAGACATAATACTGGAAACATATCTCCATTTTGCCAGCGCCTTCTGCTCATTCTTTAAAAGCCTTGTATTCAGCTGCTGAGTGCATTCTGTCACTATTTTCTTTATTGTTGTTACTTGTTTCCACTTTGCCACAGATGTGGAGTTGCTATGCTGATGGGAAGGTATTGCATCATTTCCGAATAGGGTTATGATGAGGAGGAAGCAAAATGAATTCTGTAGCCAAGAGAAAAAAAAACCTTTCTATGTATGTTTTCATTTTCCTCTGCTGATTACTTTTCAAGTCTTTGAGCTCACAGTATAACCTTTGTTTAGGCATGCTTGTGTGTTTTTTTCTTTGATTGAGAACCTGCTGTATTTGTTGTATTCTACATGAGAAAAAGGTAAAGTATAACCACACAGCAGATAGAATTGGAATCAGGCAGCATGGAAATTTAGTAAGGCATGTCCTTGGCAGACAATAGGCCTTCAGTCTGGCTGTAGTTGATAACATAGTAAAGAAAAGCTGTTCCTAGATTAAATTAAACCTGCTATTGCACAAAAGACCAAAATTAAACAGCATTGTCTTTGAAATGAAAGTTGGGTTCTGAAAATAGCTAAGGGAAGAAAAGCATTTCCCCAAAACCTTTTGTAAGTGTGAAGACAGCTCTCAGAAGAGTTAACATTTTAAGACAATATTGTCTTTTGACAATATGTTTGTTCAAGAACCAAATCTAAGCTAATGAGATAAATTATGGTCAAGCAATGTAACCAAACAAAGGAAAAGTAGAAACACTATGGAGAGTGTTACAGAATAGACTTTCCTAAAGGGAAAATTTCATATAAATTTCCAACACCCGTTTGGTTTGGCTTGACCAAAATTACAAATGCACAGAAATAGATAGATAGATAAACAAACAAATAAATAAATAAATAAATAGCATAAACCTGTGGAGAAAGTATGGCTTTCTAAAACGGGGGGGAGTTGAGCAGTTCCTTAGTAGAAAATAGTCATTAGCCATTTAGTCATTTCAATAGTTATATTGAGCTCTTACAACTAAACAATGTGTAGCTATTATTGTCATTACTATGACACATGTTAGGAATCTATTCAGGTATTTTGTAGAATTTGTTAGTAATTTATGTTCCTACAGCTAGCTAATGGCAATGACAAATTCTGAGCATAGCCCATAGTCACATCTCATATAGCTGCCTACTGTACTGTTGTTTCCCAAAGTGAGGTCATCAGAACTCAGCCTTTCAAAGCAATCTACAGAAAGATCAAGGCTAAGTACATTAAAGAATGATGGTAATCTCTCTGTGTTGGTAAGTCATATGACACAATTATATATTAAAATGTCAGAAGTCATCAGATTACAGAGTGCACTATAGCCATACAAATTTCATTTTCTCCAATGTAGTTGATAATTACACCTTTGACTTCTCTTTAAGAGCAAGTTGTAGTACATGCATTTTGCAAATACAACATCAAACATGTATAAAGGCAAAGACACTATTCTAGGGTCTATTAAAAATATAGTCATGTATTTATAATAATACCTCCAGCTCCCCACCCAAATGACACTGACTAGTAGGTGGGTTCATACACTTTCAATTATAGAATCAAAAGATAGGAAAAGAACTCATGGCAGAATAAAAGTAATGTTTATCAGCAAGACTTCCAGATTTAGATAACAGAGACCAGTGAGCTGACTTTTTATTGGATTTGAATGTCTTCCTGCTAGTGATTTTCTTTTTTTTTTTTTTTTTTTGAATCTATTGATTTTAAGAAGTACGTGTCCCTTCTGGTACAGGTATTGGATTCACAGCAAATCTGCCTACCAACATGGAAATAATTGTCCCATCTTGGTGCAAAGGTGCATAAAGAGCTGCAGGCTTCTTGAAGGCTAGAACATTCCTCTTTGCTTTTGAGCTATTAACCCAGAAACATATTTTTGGGAGAAATGGAAATATACTGGAAGAGACAAATAAAAACATAGAAATAAACTAATTGTTTTAATCTTCTCATTTACCAGTGTATTATGACTTAATTGCCTCCTCTGAATGATCTCTCTAACTGAAAAGGGGACTCAATTTTTTTAATTGAACATTTTCTTCACTTACATTTCAAATGTTATCCCCTTTCCTGGTTTTCCATCTGGAATCCCCTTATCCCATTCCCCTCCCCCTATCCCTATGAGAGTGTTTTCCTACCCACCCACTCCCTCCCATCTTCCTGCCCTGGCATTTCCCTATACTGGGATATTGAACCTTACTGGGGCCAACAACCTCTCCTCTCATTGATGCCTGATAAGGCTATCCTCTACTACATATGTTGCTAGAATCACGGGTCCCTCCATGTGTACTCTTTGGTTGGCGGTTTGGTCTCTGGGAGCTCTGGGAGGTCTGGTTGGTATATTGTTGTACTTCCTGTGCAGTTGCAACCCCTTCAGCTCCTTCAGTTCTTTCTCTAAGTCCTTCGTTGGGGACCCCATATTCAGTCCAGTGGTTGGTTGAGAGCATCTGGCTCTGTATTTCTCATGCTCTGGTAGAGCCTCTCAGGAGACAGCTATATCAGGCTCCTGTCAGCATGCACTTCTTGGCATCCACAATATTGTCTGGGTTTGGTGACTGTATATGGGATGGATCTCTGCAGTCTCTGGATGGCCTTCCCTTCAGTCTCTGGACCACACTTTGTCTCTGTATTCCTCCTGTGAATATTTTGTTCCCCCTTTTAAGAAGGACTAAATCATCTGCACTTTGGCTATCTTTTTTCTTGTGCTTCATGAGGTCTGTGAATTGTTGGGGTAATCTCGATTTATCAGTGAGTGCATACTATGGGTGTATTTTTGTGACTGGGTTACCTCACTCCGGATGATATTTTATAGTTCCATCCATTTGCCTAAGAATTTCATGAAGTCATTGTTTTTAATAGTTGAGCAGTACTCCATTGTGTATGTACCACATTTTCCGTATCCATTTCTCTGTTGAAGGACATCTGGGTTCTTTCCAGATCCTGAATATTATAAATAAGGCTGCTACGAATATATTGGGGCATATGTCCTTGTTAGATGTTGGAATTTCTTTTGTGTATATGCCCAGGAGTGGTATAGCTGGGTCCTCAGGTAGTACTATGTCAAATTTTCTGAAGAACTGCCCGACTGATTTTCAGAGTGGTTGTACCATCTTGCAATCTCACCAACAATGGAGATGCGTTCCTCTTTCTTCACATTCTTGCCAGCATCTGCTGTCACCTGAGATTTTGATCTTTGCCATTCTGACTGGTATGAGGTGAAATATCAGGGTTGTTTTGATTTGAATTTTTCTCATGACTTAGGATGCTGTACATTTCTTTAGGTGCTTCTCAACCATTTGAGAGTGGGTTCCTCTTGGGCAAGGGTGGCAGTCTCTTCTGTGCTCTCGGGTGTCTCAACATTTCTGAGGGACCAGCTCTCTCCCAGTGGGGTCTGGGTATAAAGAGCTGTAGCACAGGGTCAGCTCTGGGCACAGACAGACACCAGAAGGATCCTGTGCCAAACTGCTTCTCTGTTCCAGTGTCCTGAGTGCTCCGGGATGGTTCCTCCCTGTGCTCTCAGATCACATGTCATTGCTTCTGTGAGACCAGCTCTCTCCCAGCAAAGTCTATGTCCAGAGTGACATCAACCTTTTGGTCTACATTCTAGTGACATAAGGATTATAAGGAGGTTTTCTTCACCTGAGGGCAGTGATCTATGGGTTTTAAGTAGGAGTAAGATGGGCTGTTCATGGAGGAATCAGAAGATTAATTAAGCAAAACCATATATCATCAAAGCAAAATAGCCCATGAAGGTTATAATAGAGAATAAACAAGGTGACAAGGGTAGCACAAGTTAGGTTTAAGTAGATAAGCAGATGAATGCAATTCTCAGACACCCTTTTTCATTAATTTATTTATTCATTTTAAATCCCAATATCTGCCTTCCTCTCCTCCCAATACCCCATCACGCAGCTTCTCCTCCCATCCTTCCCCACTTCTCCTCTAAGAAAGTGAGTGGGGGTCACTCTGGGTATGACCCTACCCTGGCACATTAAGTCACTGCAAGACTAGGCACATCCTCTCACCTTGAAGACAGACAAGGTTGGCTCAGTTATGGGGACAAGATTCACAGGCAAGTAAAAGGTTCAGGGACAGTCACCACTCCAGTTGTTGGAGGACCCATATGAAGACCAAGTTGTACATCTACTAGATATGTAGCAGGAGCCTAGGTCCAACCCATGTATGCTATTTGATTGGTGGTTCAGTCACTGACACCCTCATGGGTCTAGGTTAGTTGACTCCTTTAGTCTTCCTGTGAAGTTTCTATCCTTTTTGAGTCCCCCAATCCTTTCCCAACCCTTTATAAAGACTTCCCAAGCTCCATCTAATGTTTGGGTCTCTGCATCTGTTTCATTTACTGCTTAGTGAAGCCTCTCAGATGACAGTCAATGCTAGGCTTTGTCTGCAAGCATAACAGAGTACCAATACTGTCAGGTATTGGTTCTTGCCCATGGATAGGTCTCAATTTAAACCAGTCACTGGTTGGTCATTCCCTCCAACTCTGCTCCATCTCTGTCTCTGTACATATTATAGGTAGAACACACTTGGATTGAAGGTTTTGTGGATTGTTTGCCGTCCTTATTGCTCCGCTGGAAGTCCAACCTGGCTACAGCAAGTGGTCATCTCAGGTACCATATCCCCTACAGATAGGAATTTCAGACTTATCCCCACAGAGTCCCTCGAGCCTCCTGATAACTCAGGTCTGTGGCATCCCCCCTACTGATTTCCATTCTTCCCTGCTCTCCTTACACCCATGTCCTGTTCCTCTCCCCATTCTTTCTCATCTAGTTCCCTCCCCACATCCACCTCTGATATTTATTTTACTTCACCTTCCAAGAAAGATTCAAGCATCCTTTCTTGGGGCCTCCTTGTCATTTGGTTTCTGTGGGTCTGAAGCATGATTATTCTGTGCTTTATGGATAATTTATAAGTGAGTATATACTATGCATGTTCTTATGAGTCTTGGTTACTTCATTCAGGATACTTTCTATTTCTATCAATTTGCCTCAAAATTCATAGTGTCTTTGTTTTTAATAGCTGAGTAGTATTCCATTGTGTAAATAACCACACTTTTTAAAATGCATTCATCAGTTGAGGGCCATCTGGGTTGTTTCCAGTTTCTATCTATTATGATTAAAGCTGATATAAACATAATTGAGCAAGCATCTTCGTGGGATGTTTGAGCATCATTTGGGTATAGGCCCAGGAGTGGTCTAGTTGGTTACAAGTATTCCCAATTTTCTGAGAACAACCAATTGACTTCCAGTGGTTACACAAATTTGTACTCCTACCAGCCATGGAGGAATGTTGCTCTTGTTTCACAACATTGCTAGTATGTGCTGTGGCTTGAAATTTGATCTTAGCCATTCTGATGGATGTAAGGTGGAATTTCAGATTGCTTTTGATTTATATTTCCCTGATTACTAAGGAAGTTGATCTGATGAAGTCTAGTCTCAGTGTGAGGAGGGTCTTGAGAAAGGTGGGAATAGGAGCAGTGTGATTCAATAATGAGCCAGTAGTGGATACAAGCTGCCAGTTCAGGTATTCTCTTTGTTTCCTAGAGATTCTCATTATTCTTCCTTATTCTCCTTCCTTCCCTCTTGCTTCTCATTCTTCTGACTTCTTCCTTTTTCTCATTTTTAGCCTTATCTCAACCAGAAAGCCTGATTCCAGTTTTTTATTTACCAAAGTTACATCATCAAGGCTTTTATCATAATCAACAATACCTTTAGAATTTTTTAAATTTACATACGTTCTATAAATCCTGGATCATTAATTTCAACTCCTACTTCCTTTGAACAGGAACTAAACACAAAGCAAAAGCACATTCCTTACAGGTTTTACAGAGTTTGTTTTGCACAGGGCACAGCACTTGTGGTTTCTTGGTACAGCAGATAGCAGTCTTTAGTACTGTTTTTATGTAAGAACAGAAATATGACAGACTACTAAAATTAAAATGATTCCTTACAAACTTTTGAAATTCCTATAAGTAAAGCACTTAGCTCTCTCTAATATCTTTCTAGGCATTATTATCTTCAATCCTTCAAAGTACTAACTTTTTATATGCTTCCACATCATCATATTTTAAATCTCTAATCTTTGTTTTCTCATCCTGGCAATTCCATAACCTCGAGTACTCTCTTCTAATACTATTTGTTCCTAAATTACATTTAAATTCTCATTTTTTTTCTATCTATACCTTTTTTTTTTCTGAGACCACTTTAACTCTTTATTCTTGATGTCCCCAAATTTACCCTGGCTAATTAATACAGCAGTCATTTAACTTGAGGGTACATTTATCTTCTCATGATTCTAAAGTCAAGGCCAAGTCTGGCAATGAAATATTTCTACAAAGGACTGTGTAGACTTTTATGGCCTTTGTGGTTATTTTGTTTAGATCTCTTCCCATGAATGTTAGGACCAAGCAAAAGACCTGTTCCTCGGCCTCCATAGCCTCATGAAACCTCCATTCCTCACGCCCAAAAACCACATCTGTTTCATTTAATATGACGTGATTAGCATTGAGTAATAGGGGAAAGCATATTCCCCAGAAAGAAAGATTGAAAGTAAAGAAGGGAAGACCACAGATCAGTTTCAGGGCAACAGAAACCCTCAGATCATGAGTATCAATGGCCTGGGATGCTCCAGGGGCAGGTGTATCATGCCTTCTCTTACACAGCCATGGAGTTGAAAATGTCTTTAAGTGTTTATTGGCCATTAGAAATTCCTCTGTTGAGAATTCTCTATTTAGCTCTGTACCCAATTTTTTAATTGGGTTATTTGGGTTGTAGGCATCTAACTTCTTAAATTGTTTATATATTTTAGATATTAACCTTCTGTTGGAGGGTAGTTAGAATGAGATGGTCTGTGGGATCCACAGGAGATGTGGACAGAGGCAAAGAAAGTCTACAGCAGGTATTTTGTTGCAGAGTTATGGATGAGAATACGGGATTGGATTTGGAGGGGCAGAGGGAGAGCTGAAGATCTTTAGTTGTTTTACTTTCCCCCTGGTCTGCTCAGCTGCTGTGTTCCCCGTGAATGCCTACTGGTGCTGGAGGCTGGAATAATGAAATGAGTTTAAAGAAGGAAGTGGGAAAAAAAACTTTTGTGATCAAAAGGGATTAGGTGAAGGGGAAAGGTAGACTACAGTAGGTTTGTGCTATTTGGCAAGGGATAAGGCTGGGGGCATTGCATCTAAAGTAGTAAAAAGGGGGTAGGTCTGCCTTCAGCCTAGTTGTTGCCCAGAGTGGAGTAGCCTTTGGGTTAGTGGGAAATGCCTGATGGGGTTTGGGGCGAGAACATAGCAACCAAGTTGTGGGGGAAGTTAGAAGAGGATGGCAGTTGTGGGCATGGGGAGAAGAAGGCTGCATCTGGTGTTCTGTTGCAAAGGTGAGATGAGATTCTAATAAGACTTCAAACAACACCCGTGAAAGTATGCAGACTTTCCACATGTAGATGGTGAAATAGGGTTTACATAGGTACAAATAGACAGACAGATCCATAAACCCCGAGTTTTGACTCAAAATCCAGTGTTTTTCTATTATACACTTGTCTGTTCTTGAAGACAGAACCCATTCTGTATAGTGATACTTGGCAGAGTTTTGCTAAGTTAGAGCATGGTAGGATGCTATAGGAGTTGCTTGGTATTAGCTAATTTTGACCTAATCGTGTGTAGAACAATTGATACAGAATACATTGGTGTTGCCTGCTTATTTACATTTTTTTTCACTTACAGAAAGTGTGTCAAAAGGAGAGTTTTTAGTACCTATGTGAGTTGAGATCTATGATAGATGCTCTGATCAAAGAAGCAACGTGCCATGGTACCTTGAATGAGTAGAGTAGATGACCACCAAAGTCTCATTACAGTTTTTACTTCTAGAATCTAACAGACTACAGAAGGCCACAGTGTGGTCTAATCATCCCTGTTACCACAGACTCATACTTAGTGAAATTAGTAAAAGTTTGGAGACATTGCAAGCCTCAGAAAGCCTCATGCACAATTTAAATAACAATTTCTATTTGTTTTATATGCAAGTCCCATCTACTTTAACAAATCACTTGATAAAAGGAAAACTGATCTAGGGTATTAAAATTATACAGTAAATTAAAAAGAAATAATAAGCAAGTGGGGTCTACTTAATGTAGCAACAGAAATACTCAGACCAACATTTCTTCCATGGTCGTCATCATAATTTTATCTGTCATTATTTTTTCTTCTCAGAGCTGCCACGCTTGAAGTTATGAACAACACTTTCCTATAATTCTCAAAACAAAGCACCAAGGAATTGTTTTATTTCCCTCCAGCCAATTTCAATCAGAAAGGTTTCATGGCTGTTTCACTGAGAATGCACAAAACATTATACTTCCACTATGGAGAAGAAAAGAAAGATTTAAAGTGTGAGGGAGTTGTCTTTTATAGTTATAGGAAAAAATACAACATCTATATATCCACATATATTACATGTATACATATATATCTACATGTGGCTGCTGCAGGGCACTATGCTGTGTTCATGTAATCACAGTATATTTGAACCTGAGGCAATAGGATTACCACAAATATACTACCATCTGGAAATTCACGGTGAGATCTGGGCCAGTCTGGGATTCAAGCTCTTTCATAACAACAAACCCTTTTTAAAAAACATGATGCCACTACCAAAAACAACATAAATCGTCATTTAGTGGAGTATTAATAAAAATTTAAGAATTATGAAAATTTAGAATTTGTAGCTGTTCCCTGTCAAAGGAACCCTTCTCTTGGCCAGGCTTCAGATGTCTAATTTCCACCTTGACTTAAATGGGCTTCAGAAAGAGCACAGACTCTCTTCCAGAAGGGAAATGTTTACTTTGAGGATAGATGTTTACAAAACTTCCCAGTGGGTTTTAATGTAATAGCAGAAGAAAGCTAAGGGACACAGCCATTTATGCCTGTTCATAGATTTGAAGAGAACAGTTTGTTGACTTAATGTGCTGAAATATTTGTTGTCATATCAATTTCAATATTGGAATGTATGACAATAATTAAAAATTGTTTCTTGACTACAGATACAGCTCTCATTTCCACGACCATTAAATACATAGGTATGTGTAAACTTTGATTTTGAGGGAACCAACAGTCTCTTGATCTGTTGACAGAGTGTACACTCAGCTACAGAATGTGGCACCTTTGGCTTCTATCCTTAGCTTAATGTTATCAACCAACATAACACAGTATGAAACCACAATTTTTGAGCCTAAATTAATCTATATGATATACTTAATAATGATTTGGAAGACATTGTGCTGATGAGTTTTACAAACTTAACATAAAGTAGAGTCACCTGGTAAATGGAAACTCAATTGAGAAATTATCATCAAACTGACCTGGGACCACGTCTGCACTCTTTTTCCTTGACATAAGAGGGCCAGTCCCACTGTGAGAAATTCCATCTCTGGAAAATTGGTTTTAGGTATGCAAGAAAGAATTCTGAACAAACTATAGAAAAAAAGCCAGTAAGGAACATCCTTCCATGGTCTCTGATTCAGTTCCTGCTTTGACATCTATCAGGAATAGACTGACTCAGCAGTTATATGATGCTGAACAAGCCTTTTTTTTTCTGTCATAGTTTCTTCTTCTCCCCTGATTGAGCTCTGCCTTGACTTCTTTCAGTCTTAGGCAGTGACTGGGATTTATTTAAAAAAAAAAAAAAAAAAGCCCTATTTTTCCCAAGTTGATTTGGAAAAGCATTTTTATCCTAGCAACAGAATTCTAACTAACACAGAAATTGGCACCACAAAAATGTGACATTTTTGTGATGGTCCTAACCATTTTATTTTGAGAAAATTTAAGAAAGGTTTTAGAATATCATGATAAAAAAAGGACATTGAGAACTCAGAGCTAAATTAGGCTTTGGAAACTTAGACTACTGAGGAAGCTACAGATGATGGAAGTGTGGGTTGTGAAATTTCAGAGGGAAGCAAAGACTGTCAGTGCTGGGAATATGATAGTTTGAATTAAAAATCTGTTTTTAATTTGTCTGGCTTGAGGATTCAGCTGTGATTAACAAGAAACCTGCACTACTGAAGTGAAATGTGTGTTTTAGTGGGAAAATCAACTGCCTAGCTTGAGTTGAAAATTAGTCATGATTAATTTGAGGCCCAGTGTCACTGAGGTGAAATCATGGAAATATTTTCATAGGGTCAGTACATAAGACTATGACCTAGAAGAGGTCAAATCTTCATCTCCAGCTGGCATCCAAACATGATAATATGTAGATATTTCTCCCTGTGTAAGTAACATTGGGCAGCCTTAAGGCATAATGGAGCAGCCAAGGCTTGGGAGTATTAGAGAACAGAAAAGACAATTGCATTATTGCATTGGACATCCGTATATGAGACAACATATTTTTGTTTATTAGTTACTTTATTATTTCCATTTCAAATGTTATCCTCCTTTCTGGTCTCACCTCTATGAGCTCCACACCCTCTCCCTTTTGCCTTTAAGAGGGTGTTCCCTCACCTACTCCCACCTCACCCCTTTAGCATCTCCCTTCTCTTGGGCATCATGTCTCCATAAGACCAAGCACATCTCCTCCCTCTGGGGCCAGACGGGGCAGATCTGATACATAAGTAGTGGCAATCCATAGACCAGCCCATGTATACTCTCCGGTTGGTGGTTTAGTCTCTGGGAGCTCATAGGGTTCCAGGTTAGTTGATACTGTTGTTATTCCTATGGGATTTCAATCCCCCTCAGTTCCTTCAGTTCTTCCTCTAACTCTTCCATAAGGGTCCCTGAGCTCAGTCCAGTGGTTGGCGTGAGTATCTGCATCTGTCTCCGTCAGTTGCTGGTAGATCCTCTCAGAGGACAGCCATGCTAGGCTCCTGCCAGAAAGCACAGCATAGCACCAGCAATAGTGTCAGGGCTGAGTGCCTGTGAATGGAATAGATTCCAAGTGGGGCAGTCTCTGGATGGCCTTTTTTTCAGTCTGCTCCATTTTTTGTCCCTGAATTTCCTTCAGAAAGGAACAATTCTGGGTCAAAAATATTGAGATGGGTAGGTGGTCTCATCTCTTAACTGTGGGCCATGTTTATGTACTGGAGGTAGTCTCTTTAGGATGTATCACCTGTCAATTAAAAAGCCTATGGCCTATAACTTTGGTAGAAAATAGAAGGTTGGATATCTGGGACGCATAAAAGATTCTGGGATAGAGCTAGGCCTGGGGAGATCAGCCTAGGGAAGATGTAAGGCACGTGGTATGTGAGCACAGGTAACCAGCAATGTGGCAGAATGTAGATGAAAATCAATGGGTTATTTTAAGTTATGTCTAGTAAGAGAAGAGTGTGGCTGTATGGCCAGTGTATTTATAAATATAATTTGAGTCTGAGTCTTATTTCTGGGAGCATGTGGCTGGGAGAAAGAACTGGATCTAACTTCTACAAAGGATTGCAGGAGAGAGTCAGGGAGGTAGAGAATGGGATAGAGAGACACAGAGAGAAAACTAAGAGAGGAACTGATGAAGGAAGATATACGGAAGTTTGTTGGGGTTTTTTTTGCAGGTTTTTTAGTGTTTAAGATTAATTAAAGACTTTAAAGTCTTTCCAAAGCTTGATAACTAAGATTGTCTATTCTTATGTGAATTTTCATCAAAATAAATTTATTGAGAAAACTAGAGTATCCAAAGCTGAAACTATACCAACCATGGACACTTTGTGTGTGTGTGTGTGTGTGTGTGTGTGTGTGTGTGTGTGTGTGTGTGTGTGTGTGTGTTTCTTTATGGTCAATGTACTTAACAACATCTCATTATAGTCCACAAAAAGAAAGGTTACATGTTGACTGGCTGTTTTTACATTTTTTATACTTGTCATGACAGACTGAAAATCTGTTCCCTCTTCTCTCACCTATAGTTTGCATATAGTTTGTGAAACTCATACAAAAGACATATTGGTTTCTGGTCTCATTACTATGATGAAGGCACTGACCAAAGCATTTTAGGGAGGGATTATTTTAGATCAAAGTTTGAGGGTAGAGTTTATTATGCTTGAGGAGTCAACCCTAACCACTGCCTGCCAACTCTGGTAAAAAACACACTACAATCTCAATCAGTACTCCAGCCACTGTAATCCATATTCCAGCCCACAACTCTGGGTGTTTTCCTGGAAACAGGACTGGCACGAGAGACTCGGTGTAAGATCCTACTCTGCCTTCAACTCCCATTCAAGTACGTCTTAAAGACATAGAATTTGCACCATCCTCCTGACTCCATATCCCAACCCACAATGCCAGCTGCTTTCCTAGGGGGCACATGGGCAACGTGGATACCAGGTAAGACTTTGCCAGCTGCCCTCCAACAATTTTTAAAGCACAATGAGCATCCCCAACTCCTGGAATCAATATTCCTGTCACAGCGCCTGTTGCTCCCTAGGAAGCAAAGCTAGCCACAGAGACTGGGTGTAAGACTTTGCTCCCTGCCTATTAACTCCCCTTAAGGCACACCCAACTGCATCAAACCTCATCATATCGCCTAGGCTCCATATTCATTCCACAACACCAAATGTTTTCCAAGAGGGCACTCCATCACCAAGGACCCCAGGTAAGAGCTCACTCTCTGCCTAACTTACCTTAAAACGCATCCAATAACCCCAAACTCACTCCATCCCCTGAGGCCCATATTAACCCTCAAAACTCCATCTGCTTTTTTCCAAGAAGCCATATTGGCATTGAGGACTGGCTGCCCTATGATCACTAACTTCCCTTTAAGCATATTCAACAGACCTAACTGCTATAAAAGTAACTTATTTGCCAGATTGTGATTGTCTTCTTGGAGGCTTGCTACTGGATGAACTCGCCCTTTCTAGTTCTTTCTGAACTCTGGCTGGCTGGTTTGACTCTGCTGTTCTGGCTCAAACTCTTTGACAATCTGATTGATTCAATCTAGCATCTCGCTGAATTGCTCTGCTTGGCCTTTAACTCTGGCCATCTGTTCTAATCTTCTGGCTACTTCTCATTCTCTGGCACATCTGTCTTTACCTATGTCTGGCTTGTTATCTCTGCAGTCTGTCCAGAGACAAGTTAAACTGTCCTGGTTAAAACTGCCTCTGAACGCCACCACCTGAATGGCCACACTCACAACTCCACTGCCTCTCAATTGTACTGCACAAACTGTGCTGACTTCATGAATTGCACTAATCTTGTGAACTGACTCCCAACTGACTGGGTCTCTCTCCAGGTGCTGCTCTTAAATATTTTCCCACTCCCCGTCTATTCTCGTGAGAGCTGGACATATTCTATCTGACTCATTCTGTCAGATCTTTCTCTGATCCATCCCTTTGTCAGCCCCTCAATTAGACTTCATTGTTTGAGATTTAAAACGTGTGGCATGTCTTCATTCCAGACCCACTGCAACATATACTGACTTCCATTCTGATTTTAAAACATCTTTAAATCACACCAATGAATCTAATTGAACATGTTTTTTTTTTTTTCTACAACTAAGTATCTTTTAGCAGCTATTATTCCTACCTTGCTGACTTTCAAAAAATTTAAAGCTAATAAAGCACTATGCAGTCTATTTCTGGGAGTTCTTATTGCCCCTTTCTGTTTCTTGAGCATCTCCTTTTTGTATACACAAAATATCTCCATCCTTTTTTCTACGCAACATAGCTATATTCACTCTGGAAAGGCTTTCCCACAGTTGGCTGGAACGGAAAGGCTGTGCTGCATACTGGGAAGGGTGACCAAGGGTGCAATGTGGTGCTGCTGAGGAAGCCAAGGGCTTAAAGAGGCTCTCAGATCTGGGGTGGAGGCTAATGGCTGGTATTGATTACCTGGGTGCCAGGGCTCTGGAAGACAGGGCATTGAGTAGCAGATGAAAGCCCTACTTTCAAAGAAATTATTCTAGCTGAGATCTGTTTCTTCCCAGAGGAACTATAAGTATGTTCCCTCATGAATACGTACTATAGCAGTCTTTTTGTAATAATTTCTCTCCGGCACACTGAATGCGTTGTAAACTCTCTGAGGCTATTATTTGTTACAATTATACCCCTAGTCTTGTGATCAATATTCCACAGTAACTAAAGAACTTTTTCAGACCATGGGTAATTGTAACATTACTTCTATATACAAAAATATGCTTCAAATCTGCTCTCTCTGGTTTGGTTTTTTTAACTCTAGCTTATATTGTACTTTTAGGGCATCTCAAAATATTTGAACCCCAGGACTAAGGAATTGATATGATTAGAGGATCCTGTAAATTGAGCATCAGTGACTGAAGGTAACAGCTGGGGATGCATCATTGCTGGAGAAAGTGAGAGATAATTAGGCTTAGGCTGAAGAATCCTATTACAGCCAGAATACTTTTCCAAGGCAGGCTTCAAACTATCTGGAATCAAGTTTCTTCTTGCTGTTGAAAACCATCTTTAGGAATTTGTGACAGGGTGGTCACCTTTCCACAATCTCATTAAGAGGTGATACCATGAGTTCAATGAGCTCTCTATCTTTTTTATTGGATTTTTATTTTTATTAATTTATTTATTTTATAAAATATTATTATAGCTCACAAAATTTCTTAAATAAAATATGATGAATACACAATTTTTTCCTTTTCCTTTTTTTCTCTCTATAGGACTGAGGCTTCCACATTTTGGCCTTCCTTTTTTTAAGCTTCATAAGGTTTGAGAGATGTTTCTTGGGTATTCAGATTTTTTGGGGGCTAGTATCCAATTACCAGTGACTGCATATCATATGTGTTCTTTTGTGATTGGGTTACCTCAGTCAGGATGGTATTCTCTAGTTCCATCCATTTACCTAGGAATTTTGTAATACCTGAACAGTAATCCATTGAGTAAATGTACCACAATTTCTGTATCCATTCCTCTACTGAAAGACATCTAGGTTCTTTCCAGCTTCTGGCTATTATAAATAAGGCGGCTATGAACATGGTGGAGCATGTGTCCTTATTATATGTTAGAACATCTTTAAGGTATATGCCCACAAGTGGAATAGCTGGGTCTTCAGGTAGTACTATGTCCAAATTTCTGAGGAAGTGCCTGACTGACTTCCAAAGTGGTTGTACCAGCTTACAGCCCCACCAACAGTGGAGGAGTGTTCCTCTTTCTCCACATTCTCATCAGCATCTGCTGTCATCTGAGTTTTTGATTTTAGCCATTCTGACTCAACAGTCAGTGAGTTGGAATCTCAGTGTTGTTTTCATTTGCATTTCCCTGAGGACTAGGGATATTGAGCATTTCTTTGAGTATTTCTCGGCCATTCAGTATTTCTCAGTTAAGAGTTCTTTGTTTGGCTCTGTACCACATTTTTTAATAAGACTGTTTGATTCTCTAGAGTCTAACTTCTTGAGTTCTTTGTATATAATGGATATTAAACATCTATCAGATGTGAGATTGGTAAAGATCCTTTCCCAGCCTGTTGGCTGCCATCTTGTTTTCTTGAAAGTGTCCTTAACCTTACAGAAACTTTGCAATATCATGGCATCCCATTTATCAATTTTTGATCTTAGAGCATAGCCCATTGGTGTTCTATTAAGAAAAATTTTCTCTATGCCTATGCATTCTAAGCTATTCACCACTTTCTCTTCTAATAGTTTCAATGTACCTGGTTTTATGTGGAGATCTTTGATTCACTTGCACTTGAGCTTTGTACAAAGAGATAAGAAAAAATCGATTTGCATTCTTCTGCATGCTGACTGCCAGTTGAACCAACACCAATTGTAGAAGAGGCTGTCCTTTTTCTGTTGAATGTTTTCAGCTCCTTTGTCAAAGATTAAGTGAGCATAGGTGTAAGGGTTCACTTCTGGGTCTTCAATTCTATTCCATTGATCTATCTGCCTATCTCTGTACCAATACCATGAGGTTTTAACACAATTGCTTTGTAATATAGCTTGAGGTCAGGGAAAATGATTTCCGCAGAAGTTTTCTTGTTGTTGAGAATAGATTTTGCTATCCTAGGTTTTTCGTTATTCCAGATGAATTTGCAAATTGCTCTTTTCAACTCTATGAAGAATTGAGTTGGGATTTTGATAGAGATTACATTGAATCTGTAGATTGCTTTTGGTAAGATGGCCATTTTTACAATGTTGATTCTTCCAACCCATGATCATGGGAGATCTTTCCATCTTCTGAGATCTTCAATTTCCTTCTTCAGAGATAGAAAGTTCTATCATACAGATCTTTCACTTGCTTAGTTAGAGTCACACCAAGGTATTTCATATTGTTTGTAACTATTGTGAAGGGTATCTTTTCCCTAATTTCTTTCTCAGCATGTTTATCCTTTGAGTAGAGGAAGACTACTGATTTGTTTGAGTTAATTTTATATCCAGCCACTTTGTTGAAATGGTTTATAAGCTGTGAAAGTTCTCTGGTGGAATTTTTGGGGTCACTTAAGTATACTATCAAGTATACTATTATGTCATCTGAAACAGTGATGTTTTTACTTCTTCCTTTCCAATTTGTATTCCTTTGACTTCCTTTTGTTGTCTAATTGTTCTGGCCATGACTTCTAGTACTATATTGAATATGTAGATGGAGAGTAGGCAACCTTGTCTAGTCCCTGATTTTAGTGGGATTGTTTCAAGTTTCTCACTGTTTAGGTTGATGTTGGCTACTGGTTTGCTGTATATTGCTTTTACTATATTTAGGTATGGGCTTGAATTCCTCCTCTTTCCAAGACTTTTAACATGAAGGGGTATTGAATTTTATCAAATGCTTTCTCAGTATCTAGAAAGATGATCATGTGGTTTTTTTAAATTTGAGTTTGATTATATGATAAATTACGTTGATGGATTTTTGTATACTGAACTATCCCTGCATTCCAGGGACGAAGCCTACTTAATCATGGTGAATGATTGTTTTGATATGTTCTTGGATTCAGTTGGCATGAATTTTATTCAGTGCTTTTGCATAAATGTTGATGAGGGAGATTAGTCTGAAGTTCTCTTTCCTTGTAGGGTCTTTGTGTGGTTTAGTAATAAGAGTAATTGTAGCTTCAAAGAATGAGTTGGGTAGTGTTTACTCTGTCTCTATTTTGTGGAATAGTTTGGAGAGTATTGGTAGTAGGTCTGACAGAATTCTGCACTGAACCCATCTGGTTCTGGGCTTTTTTCTTTCTTTCTTTTTTGGAGGCTCTTGATGACTACTTCTATTTCTTTAGGTGTTATGGGACTGTTGAAATGGTTTATATAATCCTCATTTAACTTTGGTATCTTGTATCTGTCTAGAAATTTGTCCATTTCCTCCAGATTTTCCAGTTTTGTCGAATATTAGTTTTTGTGGTAGGATCTGATGGTTTCTTGAATTTCTTCAGTTTCTGTTGTTGTCTCCCCTTTCATTTTTAATTTTGTTAATTTGGATACTCTCTCTGTGCCATCTAGTTAGTCTGGCTGAGGGTTTATTGATCTTATTCATTTTCTCAAAGAACCAGCTCCGGGTTTTGTTGATTCTTTGTATGGTTGGTTCTTTTTGTTTCTACTTCATTGATTTCTGCTCTAAATTTGATTATTTCTTGCCGTCTACTCCTCTTGGGTATATCTGCTTCTTTTTGTTCTAGAGCTTTCAGCTGTGCTGTCAAGCTACTAGTGTATGCCTTCTCCAGTTTCTTTTTGGAGGCACTCAGAGCTATGAGTTTTCCTCTTAGTACTGCTTTCATTGCATCCCATAGGTTTGGGTATGTTGTGCTTTCATTTTTATTAAATTCTAAAAAATCCTTAATTTCTTTCTGTCTTTCTTTCTTTCTTGACCATGTTATCGTTGAGTAGTGCGTTGTTCAGCTTCCATGTGTATGTGGGCATTTTGTTGTCTTTGTTGTTATTAAAGACCAGCCTTAGTCCATGGTGATCTGATAGGATGCATGGGAGTATTGCAATCTTCTTATATCTGTTGAGACTTGTTTTGTGACAGACTATATGGTCAGTTTTAGAGAAGGTATTGTGAGGTTCTGAGAAGAAGATATATTTTTTTGCTTTACGATGAAATGTTCTGTAGATGTCTGTTAATTCCAAATGGTTCATGACATCTGCTAGTTTCATTGTGTCTCTGTTTAGTTTCTGTTTCCATGATCTGTCCACTCATGAGAGTGGGGTGTTGAAAACTCCCACTATTATTGTGTGGGGTGCAATATATGCTTTGAGCTTTAGTAAGGTTTCTTTTATAAATATGGGTGCCCTTGTATTTGGAGCACAGATGTTTAGGATTAAGAATTCATCTTGATAGATTTTTCCTGTGATGAGTAAAAAGTTGTCTTTTTTAATAACTTTTGGTTATTTTATTCGATATTAGAATGGCTACTCCAGCTTGTTTCTTGGGATCAGTTACTTGGAAGGTTTTTCCAAGGCTTTTACCCTGAGGTAGTGTATGTCTTTGTCTCAGAGATAAGTTTCCTGTATGCAGCAAAATGCTGGATCCTGATTGCATATCCAGTCTGATAGTCTATGTCTTTTTATAAGGGAATTGAGTCCATTGATGTTAACAGATATTAAGGAATAGTGATTGTTGTTTCCTGTTATTTTTGTTGTTAGAGGTAAAATTTTGTTTCTTTCTTCTTTTGTTTTCTTGCTTAGTTATTTTTTTGCTTTTTATAGTGTATAGTTTGCCTCCTTGTGTTGGTTTTTCCATCTATTATCCATCTATTATCCTTTGTAGGGCTAAATTTATGGTTGAATATAGTGTAAATTTGGTTTTGTCCTGGATTATCTTGGTTTCTCCATCTATGATGACTGAGAGTTTTGCTGGGTATAGTAACCTGGGCTGGCATTTGTGTTCTCTTAGAATCTGTATGATGTCTGTCCAGAGATTTCATAGTCTCTGTTGAGAAGTCTGGCGTAATTCTGATTGTTCTACCTTTATATGTTACATGTTCTTTTTTCCTTACTGCTTTTAGTATTCTTTTTGTTTGTTTGTTTTGACTAGTATGTGTTGGGAAGAATTTCTTTTCTGGTCCAATCTATTTGGAGTTTTGTAGGCTCTATGATCATCTTTTTCTTAAGGGTAGGGAAGTTTTCTTCTATGATTTTATTGAAGATATTTACGATGCACCCCAGATAAGATCCCTCCCTCTGCCCAACAACTCCCTTTAAAGCACAACTAACATCCCCAAACTGCACCCCATCCCTTGGATTCCATATTCTGACACACAACACTGGCTGCTGTCCTAGAGAACATGCCTGCATTAATGACCCAAGATAAGAATCTACCCTCAGCCCAGAAACTTTTCTTCAAGCACACCCAAAAGCCCTAGACTCTACTCCATCCCATAGAATTCATAATTCAATGTACAACACAAGCTGCTTTACCACATGGGCAACAGGGATGCCAGGTAAGATCCTGCTACCTGTTCTCCATGTTCTCTTATGTTTTAAAACACAACCAATATTTCTAAACTACATTCCAACTACTGGGCTCCATATTCCATTCCACAATACCAACTGCTTTCCCAGCAGCCACTCTGTCAACAGGGAAACCAGGTTAGACCTCACACTTTGCTTGCCAGCTCACTAGAAGCATACCTAACAGTCCAAAATTGAACTTTATCACTATGGGCTTTCGGGAATACCAAGCCAGCACCAGGGATCCAAGTTAAGAACCCACCCTTTGCCCTACAACTCCTATTAAATCATATCATAACCCTAAACTGCACCCAATCCTCTGGACTCTGTGTTCCAGCACATAACACAGGCTGCTGCTCTAGAGGACATGCCACCAGCCCAGTACCCTGGTAAGAACCAACCTATGCCCATCAACTTTCCTCCAATCGTGCCCAATAGTCCTAAGCTTTACCCTATCTCCTGGGTTCCATATCCCTGCCCACAGCACTTGCTGTTTGACTGACAATGGGGACTCCCGGAAAAATCCTGTCTTCTGTCTGCCAACTCCCTATCAAGCACACCCAACAGACCTAAAATGTACCCAACCCCCAGACTACATATTCTATTTCACAACTCCCAATTTCTTTCAAGGAGCCCAAAATAGCACTGTAAACTTAAGACTCAACCCCATGACCTCTGATTCTCATTAAAGCACACCAAACAACCCCAAACTTCAATCCATCCTGTAGGATCCATATCCTGGCATACAACATTGGCTGCTCGTCTCTAGGACACACCTGCACCAAGAACCCCTGTAAGAACCTGCCCTCTGCCCAACAACTTTTTTTCAATAACATTCAACAACCCTTAACTACACCCCATTCCCTAGAATCTATATTATCATCCACAACACCAGCTTTCACTTTCCCTAAGGCCACACTAGCACTGGACACACCAATTAAGACTCTGCCACCTGCCCTCCAACAATTTTTAAAGCATGCCAATATCCCAAAAACATATGCATCTAGTGAACTCTCTATTCCTCCAAACACCTTCTCTTGTCCTGGAAAACAGAACAGCATCTATTATCCCAAGAAAGACTCCAGCACCTGACTGCCAACTTCATTAAAGCACACAACAGCTCCAAATGAGCCCCATTCCCTGGGTTCCATATTCAAGCTCACAACTCTAACTGCATTCCCAAAATCCACGCTACCACCATTTTACAAATGTTCTACCTGCCTTCTGCCCATCAACTTCTTGTAAAGCACATTCCAAGTCCCCAAACAACATCCCCTGCCCAAAGTTCTATATTCCATCCCACTACTCAAACTGCTTTCCCAGAAGACAACCGTGGCACTAGAGACCCCAGATAAGGCCCTGCCATTTACCTGCCAACTCCTCTTAAAGCCCACCTAACATCCCAAAACTGTACCCCGTGCCCTGAGCTCCATATTCAAGCCTGCTATTCTGGGTGCTTTCCTCAAGGCCACCATAAAACTAGAAACCTCAGGGGAAAAGTCATTATCTGTCTGCCAACTCAGATGTAGGATTGGTAAAGACCCTTTCCCAGTCTGTTGGCTGCTATTTTGTCTCCTTGAAAGTGTCTTTAGCCTTACAGAAACATTGCCATTTCATGATGTCACATTTGTCGATTCTTGATTTTAGAGCATAAGCCACTGATGTTCTATCCAGAAAATTTTACCCTTTGCTTAAGTGTTCAAAGCTGTTCCCCACTAACTGTTCTATTAGATTTAGTTTATCTTATTTTATGTGGAGGCCTTTGATCCACTTGGACTTGAGCTTTGTACAAGAAAATAAGAAAAAACTCAATTTTCATTCTTCTGCATGCTGACTGCCAGTTGAACCAGCACCATTTGTTGAAGAGACTATAATTTTTTCCATTGAATGTCTTTAACTTCTTTGTAGAACTGATCTTTCATAGTCTATGAAGAATTGAATTGGAATTTTGATGGGAATTGCATTGAATCGGTAAATTGATTTTGGCAAGATGATCATCTGTACTATACTAATCCTGCCAATAAATGAGCATGGGAGATCTTTCCATCTTCTGAAGACTTCTTCAATTTCCTTCTTCAGTGAATTGATGCTTTTGTCCTACAGATTTTTCACTCTCTTGATTAGAGTCACCTCAAGATATTTTACAGTATTAGTTACTATTTGTGAAGGGTGTTGTTTCCCTAATTTCTTTTTCAGCCTGTTTATCCTTTGAGTAGAGAAAGGGAGTTTGTTTGAGTTAATTTTATATCCAGACACTTTGCTGAGGTTGTTTATCAGCTGTAGGAGTTCTCTTGTGGAATTTTGGGGGTCACTTAAGTATACTATCATCTGCAAACAAGAGATATTTTGATTTCTTCTTTTCCAATTTATATTCTTTTTTCTTTTTTTGTTGTCTAATTTTTCTAGGTTGAACTTCAAGTACTATATTGAATTGGAAGGGAGAGAGTGGGCAGCCTTATCTGGTCCCAAATTTTAGTGGGTTTGCTGCAAGTTTCTCTCCATTTAGTATGATGTTGCCTGTTTGCTGTACATTGCTTTTACCATGTTTAGGTATGGGCCTTGAGTTCCTGATCTTTTCAATACTTTTACCATGAAGGAGTGTTGAATTTTGTCAAATGCTTTTTCAGCATATAATGAGATAATCATACAGTTTTTTTCTTTGTGTTTGTTTATGTGGTGGATTATGTAGATGGATTTTCATATATTGAACCATCCCTGCATCACTGGGATGAAGCCTACTTGATCATGGTGAATGATCATTTTGATGTGTTCTTGGATTTGGTTTGTGACAATTATATTGAGTATTTTTGCATCAATATTCATAAAGGAAATTGATCTGAAGTTCTCTTTGTTGGTCTTTGTGTAGTTTAGTTATGAGCGTGATTGTGGCTTCAAAGAACAAATTGGATAATGTTCCTTCTGTTTCTATTTCATGGAATAGTTTAAAGAGTATTGGTATTAGGTCTTCTTTGAAACTCTGATAGAATTTTGCACAAAACACGTCTGGTACTGGACTTTTTTGGTTGGGAGGCTTTTGATGACTGCTTCTATATCTTTAGGGTTTATGGGGCTGTTTAGATGGTTTTTCTGATCCTGATTTAACTTTGGTGCCTGGTATATGTCTAGGAAACTGTCCATTTCATCCAGATTTTCCAATGTTGTTCAGTATAAATTTTTGTAGTAGAATCTAATGATTTCTTGAATTTTCTCAGTTTCTGTTATTATGTCTCACTTTTTATTTCTGATTTTGTTAATTTGGATACTGCCTCTGTGCCCTCTAATTATTCTGGTTAAGGGGTTATCTATTTTGTTGATTTTCTCTAAGAACCAGCTCATGGTTTTGTCCCTTCTTTGTACAGTTTTTTTTGTTTCTACTTGATTGCTTTCAGCCCTGAGATTGATTATTTCCTGCTTTCTACTCTTCTTGGGTGTGTCTTTTTTTCTTTTTTCTTTTCTAGAGCTTTCAGCTGTGCTGTCAAGCTGTTAGTGTATGCTCTCTCCAGTTTCTTTTTGGAGGCACTCAGGGATATGAATTTTCCTATTATCACTGCTTTCATTGTCTCCCATAAATTTGGAAATGTTGTGCCTTCATTTTTGTTATGTTCAAAAAAGACTTCGATTTCTTTCCTAATTTCTTCCTTGACCAAGCTATCATTGAGTAGAGCATTGTTTAGCTTCCATGTGTATGTAGGCTTTTTGTTGTTATTGAAGACCACCCTTAGTCCATGGTGGTCTAATAGGATGCATAGAACTATATTGATGTTCTTGAATCTGTTGAGGTCTGTTTTGTGACTGACTATATGATCAGTTTTGGAAAAGATGCCATAAGGTGCTGAGAAGAAGATATATCCTTTTGTTTTAGTATGAAATATTTTATAGATGTTTGTTAAATCCATTTGGTTCATAACTTCTGTTAGCTTCTTTATGTCTCTGTTTAGTTTCTGTATCGATCTGTCCATTGATGAGAGTGGGGTGTTGAAGTCTCCCACTATTATTGTGTGTGGTACAATATATGCTTTGAGCTTTAGTAGAATTTCTTTTATGAATGTGGGTGCCCTTGTATTTGTAGAGTAAATGTTCAGCATTGAGAGTTCATCTTGATAGATTTTTCCTTTGATGAGTAAAAAGTGTCTTTTCTTATCTTTTTTGATGACTTTTTATTGAAAATCTATTTTATTCAGTATTAAGATGGCTAGTCCAGCTTGTTTCTTGAAACCATTTGCTTAGAAAGTTTTTTCCCAACCTTTTACTCTGAGGTAGTGCCTATCTTTGTTGCTGAAATGAATTTCCTGTATGCAGCAAAATGCTGGGTCCTGATTATGTATCCATTCTGATAGTCTATGTCTTTTTATTATAGAATTGAGTTCATTGATGTTAAGAGATATTAAGAAATAATGATTGTTGTTTCCTGTTAATTTTGTTGTTAGAAGTACAACTATATTTGTGTGCTTTTCTTCTTTTGGTTTTGTTCCATGAGAATTATTTTCTTGCTTTTCTTATGGTATATTTTCTCTCCTTGTGGTAGAATTTTCCATCTATTATCTTTTGTAGGGCT
Organism: Micromys minutus; assembly: GCF_963924665.1. Lineage (NCBI taxonomy): Eukaryota > Metazoa > Chordata > Mammalia > Rodentia > Muridae > Micromys > Micromys minutus. The sequence continues at coordinate 14,673,031 of NC_137982.1, read as the reverse complement.
GGATTTGTGGACAGGTATTGTGTAAATTTGGTTTTGTCCTGGAATATCTTGGTTTCTCCATCTATGGTGACTGAGAGTTTTGCTGGATATAGTAACCTGGGCTGGCATTTTTGTTCTCTTAGGGTCTGTATGATGTCTGTCCAGGATCCTCTAGCTTTTATAATCTCCGTTGAGAAGTCTGGTGTAATTCTTATCAGTCTGCCTTTATATGTTACCTGTCCTTTTTCCATTACTGCTTTTAGTATTCTTTCTTTGTTTTGAACATTTGTTGTTTTGACTATTATGTGTCCAGAAGAATTTCTTTTCTGGTGCAATCTATTTGGGGTTCTGTAGGCTTCTTGTATGTTCGTGGTCATCTCTTTTCTTAGGTTAGTGGAGTTTTCTTCTGTGATTTAGATGAAGATATTTACTGGGCCTTTTAGTTGGGAGTCTTTGCTCTCTTCTACACCTATCATCCTTAGGTTTGATCTTCTCATTGTGTCCTAGATTTCTTGAATGTTTTAATTTAGAAGCTATTTGATTTTTGCATTTTCTCTGACTGTTGTGTCAATGATTTCTATGGTATCTTCTGCCCCTGAGATTCTCTCTTCCACCTCTTGTATTCTGGTGTTGTTGCTTGTATGTCTGATTTCTCATGTCTTTCCTAGGTTTTCCAACTTCAGGGTTGTCTCTTTGTGTGTGTGTGTGATTTCTTCATTGTTTCTATTTCTGTTTTCAATTCCTTCACCTGTTTGGTTGTACTTTCCTATATCTCTTTAAGTGTTTTTTGTGTTGTTTGTGTTTCCTCTTTAATGGCTTCAACTTGTTTGTGTGTGTTCTCCTGGCTTTTTTTTTACTTTGTTAAATGTGTTATTTATGTGCTTTTTGAGGACCTCCATCATCATTATGGGGTATGATTTTAGGTCTAAATCTTGGGTTTTTTTTTTTTTTTTTTTTTTTTTTTTTGATGAGTTTGGATATCCACTATTTGCTGAGGTAGGAGAAATGGGTTCTGATGTTGCCAGGTTGTCTTGGTTACTGTTTCTTAGATTCTTGTGATTGCCTGGTACCATCTTGTTATTGGTGATGCCAGGTGATTTCGTTGTCTCTTATTGGAGCTTGTCTCTCTAGTGGGTCTGTGGGCCTGTGTCCTCCAGAAAGAGAGTGCTCCTGGGTGTTCGGCTCTCTGGGTAGATTGTGAATTCTCATGGCAGTATGTCTGCTCTGAGTTTGATCCTGAAAAGTCCTTTTCCAGGCAGCACGGAGCTACTTTCGCCCTGAGAGTTCTAGGTGGTCTCTCCCAGGATAGTCAGTGGAGCAGAAGTGTAGGCTCCACCATGGGCTCAAGAGTGAGAACATTTCTGTGGCTCCTTCAGGTGCCCAGGAATCTGAGGTCAAGATGCCAATCCTGATGAAACTCTAGAATTTCTTAAGGTTAACAAACCTCATAACATACAGAACATACAGCAGGCAGCAGGACCTGCCAAGTAATTTTTCTGTATCAATGACCAGCAAGCATATTACACCAACAATATGAAATAGTTGGCAAATATATAACAAAATGGCTACAGCTATGCGGGGGTGGGAGGGGGAGGCCTCAACAATTCCCTCCTTGAGTTGTTCAAGTCAATCAAATCATTGACTCAGAATTTTACTCTGAGGTCAGAGGAACCAGTTAAACAAACTTTTATACCAGCCTTTGTCAGCATTTTGATGTCTTTCTCTGCTTTTTTATTTGATTAAGTTTAGACTTTTTAAAAATATTATGTTTTAATGATTAGCACAAAACAGCATTGTTTACCTAGAGCCATACAAAAACTTTCTTGTTGCATGAAGAGACAGTCAAGCTCTCTTCTGTTTTGTAATATGTCTTTAGCTAATGAATCAAGAGAAGAAACTAAATGACTGATTTTTTTTTTAATTCTGTTAGGTCCTGATCAGTTCATAAACTGATGTATTAAAAATGTGATCTTCCTTAATATGTGGTATTGTTTCCATCCTGAAGTCACTGTACTCCAGTAGAGCTTACCAAGATGGAAGCCACCGTGTGTGTGGCAGCTATCTTCTCTGGTGACCTCACCAAGACAAAAGCAACCACTTAGCTTCATCAGCATCTCCACTGATGAAACCAACCATGTAACAAGTACCAGAATCGCGACAGACTGTTGACCCCAGGAAGAGGAAAGATTCCTCCATACTCCCAAAAGAAACAATGGTCAAGCAAGGCCTTCCTTTGACTTATACTCACATAGGATTAGTTCGCAAAAGGAAGACTAGAAGAAACAAAGTTCCCCTCAGCCCAAGAAAACCTTGAAGACCAGATCTTCGTTCGACCAAAATAACAACAACCAACTAACAACTTCTGCCACCTACATGCATGGTATGGTATAATGTTATCTGGCTTCTTAATGCACTAAGCATTCTCAGGGTTCACAGACAGACAAGCAGGTTAGCAAAATCCATGTGCATTTTTATCTTCTAGATTGTCCTGGGAGAAAAAGAATATTTCATGGTCATCATATGCTACCAGAGAACCCTATCTGCTTCTCCCATGAGCCTTCAGCTGACCATAAAGCTTTAGATAGAGCCAGATGCTGCTGAACACCTCTTCCAAATTTGACTAACCGGTGACATCCTCTGATGAAATCTGCTAATAGCATTGATCTGAAAGGCAAAGCAAATTTCACTGTGATTGCTTAGTCCTGCCCCAAGTGAGGTAGGAGGGGTTTTCCTGAGTTAACTGTCGGCTGGGAGAGGATGTGCATGTGCCTTTAATCCAGTGATTGATGAGGCTGAAGAAGACAGATCTCTGATTTATAAGCCAGCCTGCTATACTTACTGAGTTCCTGAAATGTCTTGGCTACACAGAAAGACTTCGCTTCAAAAAGAAAATTAAAAATAAAAGGTACCTAGGCTTGGCATAGTAATACAGGCCTTTAATACCAACACCAGGAAGATCAGCAGGCTATGTGAGAATTCAAGAGCAGACTGCTCTACACTGGGTTCCAGGCCAATCAGTGATGCATAACTAAACCACATCATTTTTTTTAAAGGATGCATTAGTAAATCACCAGAGCCAGTGACCCCAGACAGTTCATGGGATAAAAGTGTCACCATAACAAATTAATTTATTGTGATCCTAAACCTCATATGTTAGAAGAAAAATGACACCTGCATCTGATCTTTGATCCTCACATATACACTGAGGAACACTCCCCTCACACATATAACTGATTGATTAATTAATTAACCAAGGGGTCCCAGAACAGAAATGTGCTGACCATAGCCCTGATCCACATGTGAAGAAGGCCCCGATTCAAGGCTATTAGTGGTGGCTCACGCCTTTCATCCCAGCACTCTGGATACAGAGGCAAGCTAATCTCTGAGTTTGAGGCCAGCATAGTTTACAGTGCCTGTTCCAGAGCAGCCAGAGCTACACAAAGTAATCCCGTCTCAACAAAACAAACAAACAGAAAGGTCCTAAATCAACTAATGAAATCTATAGATGGTGCTTCAGAGACCACTTTTGGCAAATCAGTCTTTATGCATTTTTAATGAGTAAGTGAGGTACGCTGGGCACGTTATCTACCTTCTGTTCTTTTTACCAAATGTCATTGGGCAATTTTTGTTTGAAGACAACCTTAGAATGAGTCATAGGTGTCTCCTAACCAGAGACATAGCACCACTGCTTCCACTTGACTCGGCCTGTCATTAGATAGGAGACCTTGAGAAATCCCAAGAAAAGGGCAGTGGTGAGCAGCCAGTTACCTCTGGAGGAAGCCCGGGCTACAGGAATGTTTCTTTGGATTTTGTTTTATTTTGGTTTTGGTTATTGTTTTTTTAAATAGACATTGTAGCCCTGGAAGTCTTTTTGTTATGGCGGGTGGAGTCAAAGAGGCTAGAAAAAGACCAAAGTGTAGAAGAAGAGACTTTAGACCGGGCTTGAGTGGAGGCTGGAAAGATATCTCAGCAGTTAAAAATCACTTGAGGTCTTGGTGTTCTTCCAGAGGATCTGGGTACGGTTCCCATTACCCACGCAGAGGCAATCAGCCCCCTGTACTCCAGTTCCAGGATAAGCAAAAATGTCTTCTGGATTCCACCCACACCAGGGCAAGCTCATGGTGCACCTACCCATACATGTAGGCAAAACATTTATAGACAAAAGACATAAGATGAGAGGGGGGAAGGGAAGGAGAGAGAGAGAGAGAGAGAGAGAGAGAGAGAGAGAGAGAGAGAGAGAATTCCTTAGGCAAAAAGGGGTCCTCTTTACACAACAGGAGCCACAAAAAATGTCATAACCCTGCAGCAGATCAAAACTACCTGCAAACAGACCCTAGCTTACTGCTCTCATTTACATGGAAAGCATTGTTTGATGGGAAATAGGAAGTTGCTCACCATAACCATAAAAGGACTCTTTCTGGGTCCCAAAGACGAGGAAATGATATAATAACCTAAGTAAAAGAATCCTGTAGGGTTCTGAACACTTATGTAAAATAGCTGTAAGAATAGTTGTACTTCTAAGCAAATTACACGTAGATTTTCTAACCTATTTATTTTTATATGTTTATATGGACCTTTTTTTCTCAAATATTATTGTTTGTTTACTAATTGAAGGTGGATAGGAGTGCATGCATTGACATAAAAGAATAAACTGTAGAAGTTGCTTCTTTCTTTCCATCATACAGGTCCCAGAGGTTCTCGGGTTTGGCAGAAAACACCTTTACTCTCTGAGCCATCTCACCAGACCTTTCCTTTTTTTTTTTTTTTTTTTAAACGATGCAAGGTCAGCCACTTTGGCTTTTAAAATATCATCCGTAAAACTTAGTTTGACAGTTTTGTATTAATGTTTTAATTAGTCCTGTGCTGCCTGTGCCCTAAACTACTTGTAGTCTGACCCTACCTGCCCTTGGGGGTTGGAGGTGACACAGACTATGGGAGCAGGCAAGAAACGCCAGAGCAAGCTCCTTAATACCCTCCACCCACACCCTATTGGTCTCAAGAAAGCATCTCTTCTAAACAGCAGTTCCTGATTGGCTGGCACTGTCTGCAGCAGCAATCCTTGGCCTCTCGGGCGGTCTTCAATTAGGTCCTCCTGCAGGAGATGCTTTTACAGCTGCTTGGCCCCAGGTACTTACAGAGAGGCGGCCCCTCTGTTTCTGCTACGTTTCTGTTCTTATCTGCCTGGTTTCTCTGGCTTCCTAATTTCTCGTGAATGCTCTAGTGGCATAATGAAGTTTGAGCTTACACTGTGCACCCAGAAAGGACACACTATACTATCTGCAATCACACGCTCATCTTGGATGTCAGTTTCTGAAAATCGTATTTTGGAACAGAAGGCTTCTTTCTGTTTCTATTTAGCCTAGAACTATTTACACAGATCGGGATGTTCACTCCCTGACATCTGCCTGTCTCTGCCCTCCTTCTTGAGTTCTCAGACTAATAATGGGCCACTACCATGACAGGCAGTTTCTTCATTCCTTTTAACTTGTTATAAATTATGCTATGTGCATATAGGATTTACGACAACTGACAAGACTTGTAGAGTAAAATATTTTACCTGGGCACTTGGAGACTTTCTAATGAACTAGACAGAAGATACTGGTCTGAGTTGTCCAGTGATATTCAGTACCCTGGATTCCCTAGCGTTAATAATATGTCTGAAAGTCCTCTGGACTTTTTCCAGGTTGAGGGGTGAGCATGAATCTCATTGGATTAAGCATGCCTTACTCTATTACTAAGATTGGGCTTCGTTTTAAGACCGGAAATGTGCTTGTGGTCAAGTCTCCTACTCTCAGATTTGGAACAAACTAAGACTGTGAGACACTGCCCGGGTGTAATAAATCCTTACTTCCACGAGGTGGCGAGCCATACCCGGTATGCACAGCCTCATTTCTTCCGGAGACGTGCATGGCGACATCTGGCCAGCAGAGGGCGCAGCAACACCACCCTTCTGTTTCCCTGCTTGTTGAGTGAGACCACCACTAAGTGGCGATCGCCCTAGTGGACAGAGCTGCGGTCAGAATGAAGAAAAGTGATATTTTAAGTCTTGTTGTTAATATGAATTAGAGCTTAACATAGGGTCCTATTCTACCACTGTTATAGTGCAGGCTTTTGTTGATAATAACATAAACATGTAAAAATTTTAAAAGGCAGAGGTAATTCATTTTATCTGCAGATAGTATGATAACACTTACGAAAACCCCAAAGATATCAGTGAAAACTCCATTATCAACATTAAGGAAAAATTCAAGCTTACTAACCATTAATTATTATACATGAATTGTAGAAAAAAAAATCAAAGCAAAAGCATATGCTAATAATGAATACTGAACAGAAAAACTTCATGTGTTTTCAGTTCTTACATTTATTTTTGTTTTACTCTGTGTGGGTTTCCGTCTCATACAGATACATAAAAGCATACTGCCTCTGTGACGTGAGCAAAGTAAAACTGTCCTGAGGGATAAAAGGAAATGACAGGAGAGGCGAGAACAGGGAGGACAACAGCATGGGGGGCGGGGTTAGGATATGCCCAACATCCGGTACATACTTACATGAAAATTACAAACGCGCCCGCGTGCGCGCACACACACACACACACACACACACACACACACACACACACACACACACACACACGCAGCAAGGCATTCCTGGGGTAGAAGAACTTGCTGAGTTCAATCCCTGGGAGCCACGGCGCAGGCTAACGGAAACTGTGGTGCACGGTACAGGCAAACACATTCAGATGGGACTGGGCTAGACTAAAGTATCCTGTTAGCATGTGGCAGACAGACAAACAGACGGTTGCGTACGTATGCATGGCAGAGGCCACACAAATACTAAACAATAGGGAATTTCCGGTCCCTTTTGTGCTGACCCCTGGCAAAGCAGGCTCTGACAGAGACAAAGTCTCCAACCGGCGGAATGAGTGGGTACACTGTGCGGTGGAACCCTGAGCGCTTGCTGCTTGAAATAGAGCTTCTGAATCTGCGCAGCCGCAGCCTGTTTCGGTTGTTGTTGTTGTTGCTGTTGTTGCTGTTGTTGTTGTTGTTGTTGTTGTTGTTGTTGTTTGGCTGTGAAACCCTCTGCTGTCGTGGAAGTGTGGGTGGGGTCGTGGAAGAAGCAGGCTCTTTTGTACAAAGTACCTTATCAGGGGTCTTAGGCTTCTCCTTATTCTCCCAAAGAAGAGCTGAAACCTTTTAGGGGATCTAATAATCCTGTGTGTAAGAAATGGAGAGGGGCACTTGGCTCAACTATAAGAGCCAAAGTCACTTTAGGTGATTTTAAGTTTGAATCTTCAAAGAACAGAAACTTGTTCTTGGTCCTCTGAAGCATCATGAGATGGAAACAGTTTAAGAAGTGACGCTGCCTCTGCTCTGTCGTTTTTATCTCTTATCCTTCTCTCTGTTTAACCAACTTTACACTGTGGGTCTAAGCAATATCCTGCCAAATTCTACAACACAAACTCATCAGAATGAAACGCACTTTGCCCTGGTAGGCAATGGTTTATTTCTCAAGTTTTATGTACATGTTCCTGTATCTTTAAATTTAGAGACACACATAGCAGGTTTTGTTGTTGTTTTGTTGTTTGTTGTTTTGTTGTTTTGAATGGAAGTAAAGAATTTCTCTAAGCATTTCAGCGGTAACACAGAGGAACCAGAACACAAGCTTCGGATGCTGCTTGGTGACCTCAGTACCACAGAGACAGCAAAGCATCTGTCCTTTCCTGTCAGGTTTGCCCGCAGGGTAGGGCAACAGGCTTTCAGCCAAAACCATGATATAATACCCAAAGAAGCTCAGCAAGGAACTCAAGTGCAATCCCTGACTCAGAGAACATGGTACCTGAACATAGATTTGATTCCGTCTCAAACTGAAATGATGGCGTTTGCTCAACAGTGGAGAGAAAGTGTGTGCGATGTTCCAGGCTCAGAAAGACACACAGCAGCATCTCCAGCTCATGGGGCTAGCCCTCCTTGTTGTTCCTGTGTGTAGTCACTCTAGCTTTATAGCTGGAAAACAAAATGTCTCAACTTCTCATAGTGGAACAACAGCAATCAATCCTGATTGGCCCAAGAGAAGCCAGTTCCCTGTGGAATTATGTTCTCTGAGCAGGTATCTGGCCTCACAGGATGACATGGCAGGAGTCAGACAGTGCATTCGCTGAACTGGAGGAAAAGGGAGATCATCTGTGCAGCTGTGCGTTGAATGTTCTGGAGTATTAGATTTAAGAGTATTAGATGGCTCTTTGCACAAACGGGAGGGAGGGAGACTTGTAAGGAGGGCTAGTGCCTTTAATGAGCATCGGTGTTATCTAAGTGTGATCCCAGAGCAGTTCTCCTTTCTGGGTGGATCGGCCATTTCTTTGGGTTCTGGTTTTCTGTTATGACTGAGGAGGATAAATGATGAAGGATCAGGAACCACTCCTCTTGGCTCCTTGGTGCACCCTGTCTCTTTCAAACTCTCCTGTTTTTCTCCTTTTTTTTCTCTGTGTTCATCCTCATTTTTCTTTCTGTCTCTCTAGTGAAAGCGTAATGGAGCCTGTTAAAATCCAACAACACTCAAGCACCTGGTCAAGGCATATGAAAAAATTTATTGTAATCAAGCCATTACTAATCGATCGATCAGAGCCGCAGAACAGACTTGGGAGCTGAGCTTCGACATCGATCCAGAATGTCAGGGTACCTAAGCCCGAAAACCATAAAAATCTGTGCTAAGTTATTATTATATTTCAACACCCATCAGGATTTGGGAGCAAGGGCTTTGCTTATGTGGTTGATCTATGTCAATTGATACAGAATATAGGTTCTATAGTACAACAAACCAAGTCTATTTATTGGTTCATAGTTAAGAACAGTCATTATGTTTTGGGAAACAAGAGAATAAATACCAGGAGCTATGGTTAAGAACAGTTATTATGTTCTGGAACAGAAGATGGATAACAGAAGCTGTTCAGCTTTGGGGAAGTCCCCAACTCCCATAGGACCTGGGACCTTGGACTTAATTTCCCCCTAAAACTAAACAGAGCCTGAAAACAAAATGGCAGTACTTAAGACAAGTTTCTTTTGCTTTTTCCCAACAAAAGGAAAGACTTCCCGTAGCAGGAATCTGGTTTCAGTTGTCCTTGTTCTGCCTTAAGAAATGTCAGTCTGTGAGCCCTTCTCTTTTAACAAAGATCAACTGTTCTGAAAGAGTTGGCTCTTTGCCCACCTGCTGGGACTGAGGAGGATATTAGGACCCTGTGCTGAGAAGCCTGCAGGAAGATCTCTTGATGATGGAGTTGGAGCATCCCGGTTACTTCTGTTTTTGCTATGGTCCTCTCCTATCTGGATTCTAGGAACCTGCTGCTAGAGATTCATACCTCCCACCCCTCTAAATTTCTTAAATCTTTAAAATTTAACTTCTATTATTTAAACCAATTTTTTATTTTAAAAAACAAAGATAAATGTACAAATTTTCAGCATTTTTGCATAAAAGTCTACAAATACATATTTATAAGGTTGTAATTAAGTATTTGTGGGTACATACACATACACATATGTATATATGTAACAATAATATAGGAAAAGAGGCTATTAATTTGAGGGGATAGAAGAGAAACTAGGAGGGGCTGTAGGGAAAAAAGGGGGATGTGATACAGTTCTATTTTAATTAAAATATATTCTTTATTTTTTGTTGTTGTTGTTGAACTTCACACAGTCTGTGAGTTGTTTCTGGGGTGTTCAGAGCTTTCTGGGGTTAGTATCCCACTATCAGTGACTGCATATTATGTCTGTTCTTTTGTGACTGAGTGTATCTCACTCAGGATGATATTCTCTAGATGCAGCCATTTTCTTAAGAATTTGGTTAAGTCATTGTTTCTGGTGGCTGAGTAGTATTCCATTGTGTAAATGTACCACAATTTTTGTATCCATTCATCTACTGAAGGACATCTGGGTTCTTTCCAGCTTCTGGCTATTATAAATAGAGCTGCAATGAACATTGTTTAAACCAATTTTTAAATTTAAATATATTTTGATCATATTCTTCTCCTCCCCAAGTCCCTCCAGATCCCCTCCCCTTCCATACCCATCCAACTTTAAGCTATCTCCAAAGACAAACAAAAACTTAATACAACAAAATTCTCCAAAACCAAAGAGACAAAATAAGCACACACACACACACACACACACACACACACACACACACAAACACACACACACACACACACACACACCCTGCAGAGCTCTTCATATGTTGGTCAGTGACTTCTGAACACAAAGCCTTTTCTAGGTGGTTGATATACCCAGTGTCACTCTATTAGGGAAATTCGAATTCCTTCTTCCAGCAGGTATAAGTGACGGCTCAGTTGATGACGTCTATCTGGTGGGTAGTTTTTGATTATTCATTCATTTAGAAAGTATAACAAAATAAAATACAGTAAGATAAAACAAAGGCTATCCCATCAAAGTTGGAGAAGATAAACCAACAAAAGTAGGAGAGCCCTAGAGAAGGCACAAGAATCAGAGGACCACTCCTTCACACTCGGGAACACTGTGAAAGCAGTAACCTAGAAGCCATGATGTATATGCAGATGAGTGCAGGCCCTGTTCTGGCTGCTTCAGGGACTTCATAGGAGCTTTGTTCATGTTGGTTCAGACAGCCTTGTTCTCCTAGTGTTCCCATCCACTCTGGCTCGCACACTCCCTGATCCCTCTTCCGCCAGATTCCCTGAGGGAAAAGATTGGATGGAGACTGTATTCCAAACACATGCTCTCTCTCTCTCTCTCTCTCTCTCTCTCTCTCTCTCTCTCTGTGTGTGTGTGTGTGTGTGTGTGTGTGTGTGTGTGTGTGTGTGTAATATGTGGGTCTCTACATTTGTTCCCATCTGCTGCAAGAGGAAGCTTCTTTGGTAATGTCTGGATAAGGCACTTATCTGTAAGTATAGCAGAATATCATTCGGAGTCATTTTATCACCATGTTTTTTTATGTTACTTATTTTTATAGGCCAGCATGTTTATTTGGTTTTACCCTAGATCCTCAGGCTATCTAGCCTCAAATTCTTGGTCCCATAAGCAGTGTCAGGTATGTGGAATGGGTCTTAAGTCAAATCAGTTATTGCATGGTTTCTTCCACAAGCTTCCAAAAGCTTTCCCCATGGCCTTAGCGTGTCTTGCAGGCAGCTAGGCATTGTACATCAGAGGGCTTGTGGCTGGACTGTGTTTGTTTCCCTTTTGGTAACATGCAGAGTACTTTGCTGGAGTGAAAGTTTTTTGTAGGGACAGTTTATCTTCTCTATGTTCAATGAATTGTGCAGATGTTATCTTTAGCAACGGAGCCTTTCAATTTTTAGATAAGCACCTTAATTTTTGATTTAACATTTTCTCTGGTTGCATCTTCAGTGCCTGACATTCTTTATTCCATCTGTTGTATTCTGTTGGAGAGGTTTCTCCTGAGGTCCCACTGGGATTCTGTAAACTCCACCCCACAATTACCTGGCAACAGCCAGGTATACCCCACCCCACAGTTACCTAAAAACAGGCAGTATGCTCCGCTGCAGTTACCTAACACTATAAAAGGCGCTGCTTGCTCCATCCTCTCCTCTTGCTCTTTTCCTCTCCCTCTCTCTTGCTCTCCCCCCTTGCCCCTCCTCTCCCCATTCCCTTCCCCATACTCTCTCTCTCTTTCTCTCTCTTTCTCTCCCTCTCTCTTTCTCTCTCTCTCTCTCTCTCTCTCTCTCTCTCTCTCTCTCTCTCTCTCTCTCTCTCTCTCTCTGCCTCTACTATCCTCTTAACTCCCCTCCCCATGCCCTGAATAAACTCTATTCTGTACTATACCTCCATGTGGCTGGTCTCTCGGGGGAAGGGATTGCCAACATGGGTTTCCCAGAGGCATCTCCCTTCCCATCCCACCCCAACCACCCCTCCCCACCTCCCATCCTCCATGCCTCACTACCCCTTCCCAATCTCTTCATTTTTTTCATAATAGTTTCTATTTGAGTTCCTAAATTTTTTATTTCCAATCTTCCTCAGTTTGGGTTTTGCTTTATTGATTCTGTTTTCACTTTCAAACCTTGAACTGTGTTTTATTCATTTCTTTTGTGTTTCAGCAGATTTTTTTAAAGGATTCATTTATTTTTCTTTTTAAGGACATGTATCATATTTGTAAAGGCTGTTTTATGGTATTTTTTCTGTGCTTCAGCCATGTTGGAACATTTGGGGCCTTCTGTGTAGTGTTGGTGGGTTCCAGGGGAGGCATATTGTCCTAGAACTTATTGGTTGTGCTTTTATGATGAGAAGGTAGGAGGCTATGCAAAAGAATGCATGTAAGAAAAGAAGTTTCAGAATGTTTGGGTTGAAAAGTCCCTCAAAGCCTCAAAGGCCCCTTAAAAGCAGCAGAAACAAGATTGTCTTTGAAAAAGGCAAACACACCTGCTGTCCACCATGACTGTCACAGCCCTGCCTGTGCAAGAGGACTGATCAGCTTGGGGTCTCTCAGCCCTGGAATCTGAGCTGAAGACTTTATTGTAAACCAAAGAATGAAGGCACTGACAAAGTGGGGAAACCTTTGTTTTGCAGAAGTGAAGGCAGCCTGCTGTTCCCCATATTCCCAGCCTTGGCAGAACAACACAGCCGGATGGAGAAGCCAAGACTCTCTGAAAATCTTTATGTGTGGTGATCCCTCTTCCCAGGATACAAATGCTAACTGAGGGGTGTGGCTGGTAAAAGATTAGAGGCCAGCAGATGAGAAAGGCTGGAGCCAAGTCTGAATGACTTCCCACTGTGTATATGAGAGATATTTCCTAGGTACCCAGCAGATGTTGAGAGAAATGTGACTTTGACATTCACTGGTTCAAGCTTTCAGTCTAACTCAGTCCTCAATACCCATGTCTGGAGTATCCAGGCTGGAAGAACTCTTAACCCCTGCTAGGAAGGGAAGGGCAGACTCTCTCTAAATTGTATAGTGACATGTGATCAGAATAGAAGCCCCGTCCCATGATTCCCACGTCCTCAGGAATTGAGCACACTGCTGATATCAGTTAGAAAGGTCAGACACCCTGAAAACACATATAAGTGTCCATTTTCCACAGAGGGTTAGAGCCTCAGTTTCTGGAGCCACTCGAGTTGTCAAAGTGCCTCGGTGGTTCTTCCTTTGACTGATGAGGGTGTAAACAGGCAGGCAGTGCCTCTCTTACCTGATATGTGGGAGGGAGAGGAGGGAGATGAGCCCAGTTGATTAGCTACATAAAGCCTGATCTCCCTCCTATTGCTTCAGAGGAAGCTCAGAGAAAGCAGGGGGCTATCAAAAGGAAGGGGGACTCAACCTAAGAACCAGGGAACAATAGGATCAACAGAGTACCCTCAAATAACATTCACAAGTCAGTCTCCTCGCAACAGCTCTGACTCCTTGCCAGGGATGAGAAGGTAGCTTCCCAGGCCCTGCAACCCCACAGAGAGGTATGTTCTCAAACTAATCTTGACTCTCTGAGCTATCCAGTTTTCCCTTCAGCTGTCAGGAAGAGGCACCCAACAGAGCCTTGAAAATTACCTATCTGCTCTTGCTGCACTGTAATTAGTCCCAGAGATTACATGGATGATTGAGCCAAGAAGGCGCCTGATCCCAGAGTCATCTGAGAGATGCCTGTTACTGCTCATCTATTCTAAAACTGAGGCCGACCTGACCTAATCTTATCAGAGGACATTTTGAAGCCACGTACTGTTTTTTTTTTTTCCAAGAAGTTCCTTAAATGGCATTGCTAGAAGCTGACCCCCCCCCCCCCCATTTCTTCCTCCGCTATTGATTTTAATATGGATTAAATAAAAACACAGTCTCCATTCTCCTTATTGTTCGGCTTCCAGACTTGTTTGCCAAGGGGAAAACGGTGTTTGGAGATTGATCAAGGAAACATGATTAGGTATTAGGAAAGGGGACAGGGGAGGAACAGGAGTGAAGCCCTGAGGGCCAGCAGAAAGAATAGAAACAGGCAACCTCAGGAGGTAGAAGATAGATAGACCCTCTAGGATGTACCAGAGACCTGGGAGGTGAGAGGCTCTCAGGACTCAAAGGGAAGGACCTCAGGTGAAATGCCCTACAGTGGGCAGAGGGAACATAAAGAGTCCAGCTCCAGCAGAATGACAGGGCTTCAAATGGAGAGATGGGGTTGCCATCCCACAGTCAAAAACTCTGACCCAGCATTTCTCCTGTCTAAAGGGACAAAAATGGAGAAGAGACTGAAGTAAGGGAGGTTCAGTGACAAGCCCAAAGTAGGATCCAGCTTAAGGGGAGACTCCGAGGCCTGACACTATTAGTGAGGCTATGGTGTGCTCACAGAGAGGAACCTAGCATAGCTCTCCTCCAAGAGGCACAAAGAGTCAGATACAGATATTTACACCCAACCAATGGACAGAAGTGCTGACCCCTGTGATTGAATTAGGGAAAAATCTGGAAGAAGCTGAGGAGGAGAGTGACCCCATAGGAAGACCAGTCAGTACTAAGACTGTATCAATCTCACCTAAGAACTGGACATCTATAAAAATCAAACAAGAGTCTATAGTGAGTAAAACACCTGCCAGCAAAATTAACTACGCATTCTGGTGCCACTGAGGCCATTCACTGAGCTGTTAGCAACCTTGGAGTCTCTTGATGCTCTTTCTTGGTATACTTCTAAATCACTTCAGGAAAACATCATACAGACTGCTTTGAAATGGATCTGACGCAAGTTTTGATTATTCCAAAAATTCACCAATTATTTTCACCCATTGGATGCATGTTATTGTAATAATTAACCGGGGGTTTCTACCCTGCCTTAGATCTTTTAGTTCCCAGATAAAAAATACAAAACATTTATATTTATAATAAGCCTTAGACAGTACTAGAGCTGGGCAGATATCTACCCTCTATATTATTAGATATCTACCCTCTATATTATTAGATATCTACCCTCAATATTATTAGATATCTACCCTCTATATTATTATGTTTACTTCCCTACCAATAACTCCAAAATATGACTTGCCATGCCCCACCTAGGCCACTCTGACTGGCCAGCCCTCATGGTCAGTTCTCATGATCTCTTGCTCCATGATGTCTTCTCCTCTCTCTACTTTCTCCCTCTCCTCTTGTGGTCTCTGCCGCCGACCAAGACTGAGAATTGGAGCTCTGATTACCTCTTTCTGCCCAGGCATAGGCTGTTGGCATCTTTATTTAACCAATAACTAAGGACCAAAATTATATAGCATCACTTGGTGTACAAAAGGATCTCCTTGTCCCTAGGGGCATCAAGACTTTGGGGGTCAGTATTTAGCACTGCAATATGCAACAAAAGACCAAACTTCAACAGATATGAGTCATTCTAGAGAGAATATTCTTGGGTCTGACATGGTTTAGCCACTGTTCTGCTATTGATATTTATAAGCTAAGTGACTGTTTTATTTATTGTCTACTTTGGGGAAATGCCTTTGTAAGTCTTCACCCATTTTTTTCTTACAACTTAATTTTTAAAAAGAGAGATACATGTACAGATTTTTTAAGAATTTTGTCATAAAACTATATGAATATATTTTTGTCAGTACTTGATTCTTTTAGAGGTTTGATAGTATGCATTGAAATCTTACTAGTTACCATAAGCATAAAGTACATGTAGAACAGAATGTAACATGGAAACAGTCAGAGTTTTCTAGGTCTTCTCCCATTTTTACACATGTATTCCTAACTATAGGTTTTGAATAAAACCTTTTATCATTACTATCTTTTTGTGCTTTGCCAGTGGGACAGCCACTTTGTAATACAATATACACTATAGTTGAGCATGTACCTGCATATGACCCATTCATGTTAGGATGGCCAGAATGCTGTAGCCTTCTACAAGATAGGTAAAGCTCTTTGGAGAAATGTTGAAAGCAGTTTTGATTTAAGTTTTTGCTTTTATAAAAGAATTTTCAGACTATAATATAATTATCTTATTTCCCCCTTCCCTTTCCTCCCTCCAAACTCTTCTGTGGTAGTTTGAATAAAATGGTCCTAATGGGTGTGTTCTTATTAGAGTAAGTGTGGATTTGTTGGAGGAGGTCTGTCATTGGGGGCAGAATTTGAGGTCTCAGAAGCTCAAGCCGTACTTAGTGGCTCTTTTCTGTTACCTGTGGATCAAGATGTAGAACTCCCAGCTCCAGTACCATGTCTGCCTGCATGCTGCCATGCTTCATGCCATAAGAATACTGGACTAAATATCTGAAACTGTAAGCCAGCCCCAATTAAATGTTTTCCTTTATAAGAGTTGCCATGGTTGTGGTGTCTCTTCACAGTACGAAAACCCTAACAAAGACAGAAGTTGGTTACCAGGGACTAGAGTATTGTTGTGCTATGCCTGATCATTCTGTTGTTTGAAGCAATGTAGACTTTGACACTTGGAATTTAGAAAGTTGCCGAATGTTTTAAATAGTGTTTAATGGGCTCTCCTAATGGAAACTGGAAGACAGTGGTGCTGAGAGTAATTTAAACTCTGGGGGGCCTAGATCAAGAGGTTTCAGAGAACAAGAATATTTTATTAATATGTGGCCTTGAAATCATTCCTATGATATTTTTGTGAAGAATGTGAAGGATGCTTTTTGGCCATATCTGAGAAGTGTACCTGATGCTAAATTGAAGAGTTTTGGATTAATTGTGTTGGCAGAGGAAAGTTCCAAACAGCCTAGTATTGACTCTTTGGTTATTAATGCTCACTTCTATAATGATCTACAATGAAAAGGAGCAAGGTGGAGTTTCTCAGAAGAGGTTATGGAATCTCCCTCCACAACTAAGGAAAGACACTGGGGCCAGCATGTGCCAGGGATGTTCCTCATGGAGGCCTAAAGAAGCCATTATGTGAAGCTGCAAAGATGAAGACTGGATTGCCTTGAAGACACCAAGATGTTGGAGATGCCAAACCCATGGGATATCTGCCGAGGAGAGATGCTAACAGAGAGAGAAACTAGCCCATTAATAGAAGTGAGTTGCAGTCAACAAAGATAAAAGGAGTTGGAGATTTGAAGAACATCTTGACATTTGGCATTGAGATGAAGTTTGGAGTTTGTCCAGCTGACTTTCGGTCTTGCTTTGGTCTACTTCCTCACTATACTCCCTTTCCTCCCTTTTGGAACAGCAACATATATTCTTTGTATGCTATGTGTTGGAAGTATATGATCTGCTTTTTTATCTTAATTCTGCAGGAAATTTTACATTTAAAAGATTCCATGAGTCTCAGAAGAGACTTTGAACTTTGGGCTTTTAAACAAGTTTGAGACTATTGAGACTATGGGTACTTTTGAAGTTGTACTAACTCCATTTTGCATTATGATATAGCTACAAGACTGTATGGGCCAGGGAGTGCAATGTGATGGTTTTAATAAAATGGCCTTCATAGGCCCATATGGCTTGACACTCTTAAGTGTGGCCTTGTTGTAACAGGTATGGCTTTGTTAGAGGAGGTGTATCACTAGAGTCAGTCTTTGGAGTCTCAGAAGCTCAAGCTAGACTTAGTGGTTGTCTTTTTCTGTGGCCCATGTATCAAGATGTAGAACTCTCAGGTCCTCCTGCATGCCGTCATATTTCCTCCTATGATACCTTCCATACAGCTGTTCTTGCTGTTTTCCAAGTTCTATAGCCTTTTCTCCATCAGTTGTTTTTCTCCCTCTCTCTTTAAATAAATAAATACAATCTACTCAGTCTTTATTGTATATTTTGGGGTTTTCCATTTGATATTGAATAACCAGTTGTTGCATTAAATACTAGATGGATGGCTTACCTCTTTATCGGTCCTCACGGTCTCACTCCATCGACACTGTGCTAGTATGACAAATGATCTCTGTCACTTGGTCCATAAGCCACCCTCTCCTGGGGATGCCTTTCCCAGGCAGTTCACTCTGCCCACCCTGCTGATTCTGTCCTGAGTAGATATGACTGCTCTGGGGTTTTTGTTATTTTTTTTTTCCCTTTCCACCACCCAGTACAAACATTACTCCAAAGACCAATAGCTTTTCATGTTGCTTTATGTATTAAATTACCAATCCACAAACCCTCAATACAATAAGATTACATTCAATGGACAAAGATACAAACTGCCCTTCTATATAGATAAAAAGACCTATAAAATCCCTTAAGAACATTCATATCTACCTATCACCAATTACAGCTACCAGGATCTAGATCTGCTTTCTCAAGCTCCACCTTGATTTTCTCCTTCTCTCCACCCACTCTTCCATTTTCCTACCTTTTTGCCTACCTCTACACTGTCCAATCATGCATCACCTTAACATCAATCTACAACCAATTAGTGTGCACTTCCCTGGGAAAGATGATTTCTGTTCCTTTCAGCATTCCATAGTTACCTGTAGTTCTTTGTCTAGACTTAAGCCCTCAAAATCTTTTCCATTTCCCACTTTACCCTGTCCATTAGTATTGTCCTTGTTTAGCTTCTGTTTAGGAAGTCATATTGGTAAGAATTTGTGGTCCTAGCTTCTGGCATTCCTAGGAGACACAATCTCAGAATGAACCCCCTATTCCTCTGACTCTTACAATTTTTTCACCTCATCTTGTGCAGTGATTCCTGGGTCATAAGTGTAAGATTTTTGCTGTAGACTGTATCAGTTGAGACTAGGTTCCACAATTCCACATTTTGATTGTTTATCACTTTCTGTAATGCTCTTCATCTATTGCAAAGAGAAGTTTCTTGATGAGGGATGAAGTTTGCATTTATCTGCGATTATAAGAACAAGTATTTAAAATGTAGTTGAAAATTATGCTAGTTTTAGTATTGATAGTTTTTCCCACAAATTGAGGAGTATTTGAGACTGGAAGGAAAGGAAAGAAAGTCCTTTAGGCTATTCCTGAACTACCTGCAGAAAAATAAGCTGACTCATGGGGTGAGGAGAGAACAGTTTTAAAGAGCAGTTAGAAAGGTTTTTGTGACAGTTCTTCATCTTGGACTTCGTTTTCTGTATGCATTTTATGCACAGTAATCATGCAAACTTTCTGATAAATGGCCTCCAACAGAAAGTACAAGTAAAGAATTCTTGGAAAATATGACTTCACTGATTAGGAACTTAATGTCCACTCTGGGAAGTCTGAACTGTACCCTAAGATAGGTTAGGTCTAAATAGGAGTGTTCGTTTGATAGTTTAGTGTTATGGGTCCACCTGGCAACAACACAGTAATTATCCAGGAGAGGAAGTGGTTAAGATATTCAAAGGAGAAATAAGACTTGTAGAAATGAAAATCTGAGAGAGCTGACTCACGATCCAAACACTGTCTGGTCAAACTCAGTGTGAGCTGGATGAGACACAGAGTCTGGGCCGTAGTTAACTCTATGACTCACGATCCAAACACTGTCTGTTCAATCTCAGTGTGAGCTGGATGAGACTCTCAGAGTCTGGGCCATAGTTAACTCTATAAAGCTGACTGGAGATATCCATAGCCTAATTCTCCAAAATGTTCACATGAATCTTTTCAGGGATCTGATGCCCTCTTCTGGTGTGTCTGAAGACAGCGACTGTGTACTCATATACACAAAATAAATAAATCTAAAAAGAACGAAAGATAGAAAGAAAGAAAAAAGGAAGGAAGGAAGGAAGGAAGGAAGGAAGGAAGAAAGAAAGAAAGAAAGAAAGAAAGAAAGAAAGAAAGAAAGAAAGAAAGAAAGGAAGGAAGGAAGAAAGAAAGAAGGAGTCTCCTTTGTTATCTCAGGAGTTACTTTGTGTTTCTTGAGATGGACATTCTGGGGATTGGGCATTTGTTTTTGTTTTTTACTCTTTGAGCATTTTTATTTTGGGCTATTTAATACCTGATCACTAGATAGATATTATTTAGTGAATACATTTAATAGTTCTTGCAAAACAAGTTCAGACAGCCCTCAGGAAAGCAAACAACGGTGGCAGCCAGAGTAGCCCCAATAGAAACCGTAATTGATGCTGCTCTTCAGGAAAAGCCTACAGTTTTTCAAGACTGAATACTGGAATTAGCGTTAAGAGAGAAACAAACTTGCAAAGGGGCTTCATAAAAGGAAGTTGATGTCTGACATTCTTAAAAGAGCAGCTGTGAAATTTTTGTAATCAGGGTCATAAGCTTTGTTGTGACGGTCATAACTCAGCAGAACTGCACAGAACTGCAGCAGTAACCTGGGGGAAATGCAAGAAAGTGTTATGTTCTCTTAAGTGACAGATAGATGTTAAAGGAGTTAAAGGCATCAAAAGGTCAAGTTCTCAATGTAAAAATTTCCCTTACAATAATCAGTAAACTAAGGGTTAAAAATCAGGAGAAGAGATGATGCTTGTATAAACTGTTGGTTTTGTTTTTCCTACAGCTGAAAGATAACAGGAGAGAAACAACATCTGTTCTAAATTCCTACTGATTTAAGTGCTTGTCTCTATTAATTTTAAACTTTATAATATGGCCAGGCTTACTGCATTCAAACTGGCTTTTCTAAACCACTTGCTTGCTCTTCCTGATCAGTAGCAAAAAATTGTATAAAAGAAGTCAAAATACCCTAACAGAGTACACACTCTTTCCAGAGATGAGTGTCATCCAGCCATAATGAAGCTTTCTGGACCCACTGTCTGTTGTGGGGTCAGTCTGATATTCAAGGTGAATTATGAGTGATCTCATCTGTACCTAAGAATGGAAAGTACAGAGAGAAACAAAGAGAGACAGAAAGAGAGACAGACAGACAGAGAGAGAAAGAGAGAGAGAGAGAGAGAGAGAGAGAGAGAAATCAAACCAATTAGCATACTAGCATGGAAGAGAGAAGAAATTGCCTTATGCTAAGGAAGAGCCACTGGCAGTTGAAGGCTGCTGAGAAAAGCTTTCTCTTTGGGATTGTGACCACTGGGATGTTGCCCACCCATGAGCATGCAGCCCTAATAGAATCTATCAGTGGATTATAATGAAAGAAGAGGACATGAAGTTGGACGGAGCATTTGGGAAAACATTCTTGATATGGATACAA
Organism: Micromys minutus; assembly: GCF_963924665.1. NCBI lineage: Eukaryota > Metazoa > Chordata > Mammalia > Rodentia > Muridae > Micromys > Micromys minutus. Next base: position 14,652,105 of record NC_137982.1, on the reverse strand, counting down.
TAAATATATACTTTATATATTTATAAAAGTCACAAAGAAAAAATATATATATATTGGGGATGAGGGGGAGTCAGAGGCTGGAGAGATGATGAGTCGGCAGTTTAGAACACATTGCTGCTCTTCCAGAATACCCAAACCCTAAAGTTCTCTGTGCTCACATTTGATGACTCAGCTTTTATGATAAAGTGGTTCCAGCCTGCCATGGTACCTTTCACCACTTTATCCTAATATTGGTGCTGTGACTTGCAGGCAGCAGGAAGGGGTGGGGGTGTCCACACTGGGACCCTACTTGCCCACTCCAACCACAACATATCCACAGTCTGGTTCACCAATTGCTTTGCCTCCCATCAATCACCATCACTATTGGTGATCACTACTAGTCACCATAAATGCGTCTCTGGTAGAGCTACCTGCCTCTGACCATTTCCTTTTGGTAACGCCTCATTTTTTGAGCACACAGTTTTTGCTTCATTCCAAAGACACAGACGACATCTTGGCAATACCTAGCTAATACCCTGAAATGACTTGAAGTCAACACAAATGCCATCCCGGACTACTCTAACATCAAAACTCTCAATCACCATAGATAGAGAAAATAAGATATTTCATGATAAAGTGTGGGAAGCCAAATGCGGACGCCATTACAAGATGGCGCTGGCTACCTCACGGTTTGAGGTAAACAACTCCATATATAGTAATGCTCTTGTCAGCTAAGGCTCTGCACCCTGCTCATGTGCAGTACATAACCTATCTCTGGCCAATCCCGAGGCCTCTGGTGTCAGCAGACTGGTGACAACCAATCATGGCAAGCCCCGTATGCGCTTCTCCCTACATAAGTGGACAGCTAGGGTAGTTCGGGCCCCTCGCTTCCTGCTCTCCCCTTCAACCAAGAGGCTTCCACAATAAAGTGTGATCTGAGAAGAATCCTCTGGTGGTGGTCGTCTTTCCTCGCTGGTCGAGGAGCGCGCCACAATAAAGCCCAATTTAGACAATATTTAGCCACAAATCCAGCCTTATTGAAAGAGTTTAAAGAAAAACTTGAATTGAAGGAGGCTAACTACATTCATGAAAAGACAGGAAATAAGTAATCTTATACCAACAAAGGAAGAGAAGCACACACACACACACACACACACACACACACACTACCTCCACCATCACTAGCCAATACCACTTTGCCTAGATCCTAGGGTACCCAAAGACCACCAAAGGTCAAATTTGCATGCAAAACATGAAGGATAAATAGTATTACAGGGTTGAGAGTTGGAAAAACTATTTCAAGGAAGTAGACATAAGAAGCAGGTTGGTGTAGCCATTGTAATATCTATAAAAAAGTAGACTGCAGACAAAAACAAATCAGAAAAGATAGAGAAGAATATTTTATAGTCATCAAAGGAAAATTCACCAAGATGACATCTATAGTGGTTAGAATAGTTTTGGCTACCTGTAAACTCATGTGTTTGAATTGTGCTTGGTCCACAAGGAGTAACACAATTAGGAGGAGTGTCCTGGTTGGAGGAAATGTGCCCCTCTGTGAATGGGCTTTAAAGTCCTACGGCTCCAGCTCCACCCAGTATGAGAGAATCAGTCTCTCTTGGTTCAAGTTGGATCAAGATGCATAACTCTCAACTCTTTTCCAGTACCACACATGCCTGCCAAGACACTGCCATGCTTCTTGCCCTAATAATAATGGATTGAACCTCTGAAACAGTAAGCCAGCCCCAATTAAATGTTGTTCCTTATAAGAGTTGCCTTGGCCACAGTGTCTCTTCACAGCAATTAAAACCCAAACTAAGGCAACATCTATGCCCCAAATGCAAGGGAACCCATATTTGTAAAAGAGTGGTGAGTGGGAGATCTGGGCGGCCGGGAAGCAGAGAGATCTCTGCGGAGTGCGCACACGGGGTGCACCCTCCGACTGCCTGATCCAGGGACCAGGAACAGAACTTTGGAACTTCTGTTTCCACCCGGCGGCGACTTCAGGGCACAGAACAGAGACCAGATCATCTGCCGCGCAGACCACCAGCTCCTAAGGTTGAGAGACTGGTGAGTGGGAGATCTGGGCGGCAGGGGAGCAGAGAGATCTCTGCAGAGTGCGAACGCAGGGCACACCCTCCGACCTGCCTGATCCGGGGACCAGGAACAGAACTTTGGAACCTCTGTTCCCACCCAGCGACTCTGAGGCATAGAACAGGGCTGGGCCCATCTGCCACCTGGACCAGTGGAGATCCAGGGACACAGACCAGATACAAGGGATAGGTGAAAACATATCACTGACAACAAAATGGCAAGAGGAAAGTGAAAGAGTATATCCCAAGGAAACCAAGACAACCTGGCAACACCAGAACCCAGCTCTCCCATAACAGCAAACATCAGAATTCCAAACACTCCAGAAAAAGAAGATGCAGACCTGAAATCATACCTCAAGATGCTGATAGAGATACTTAAACGAGAATGGGAGGAAAAGCAAAAAGATTCAGAAGCTTTTAAAGAGGAAACAAGAAAAACACTCAAAGAACTAGAGGAAAACAGAACCAAAGAAATAAAGGAATGGAAGAGGAAAATTAAAACAGAAATAGATACAATAAAGAAAACACTAAAAAAGATAACCCTAGAGGCAGAACACCAAAAAAAGAAATCAGGAGTCACAGAAGCAAGCATTTCCAATAGACTACAAGAGATGAAAAAGAGAATCTCGGGGGCAGAAGACAACATTGTAAACATTGACAAAATGAACAGAGAAGATGCAAAAAACAAAAAGCTCCTAACCCAAAATGTCCAGGAAATCCAGGACACAATGAGAAGACCTAACCTAAGGATAATAGGAATAGAAGAAGGAGAAGTTTATCAACTAAGAGGCACAGTAAATATCTTCAACAAAATCATAGAAGAAAACTTCCCTACCCTCAAGAATGAGATGACCACGAGCATAAAAGAAACCTTCAGAACTCCAAATAGGTTGGACCAGAAAAGAAATACCTCCCAACACATAATACTCAAAACACCAAGTGCCCAAAGCAAAGAAAGAATACTAAAAGCAGTAAGGGAAAAAGGTCAGGTAACATATAAAGGCAGGCCAATCAGAATCACAACCGATTTCTCAACAGAGACTGTGAAAGCTAGAAGAGCCTGGACAGACATCATGAACAGCCTAAGAGAGCACAAGTGCCAGCCCAGGCTGCTATACCCAGCAAAACTATCAATCACCATCGATGGAGAGATGAAGATATTTCAAGACAAATCAAAATTTACACAATATCTGACCACAAACCCAGCACTACAACGAATTATTGGTGGAAAACCCAATACAATGAGGGAAAATACAGCCTAGTAAAAACAAGAAAAGTCCTAAACAAGAAAACTAAAAGAAGAAAAAGACACAGACACAACTCAACCCACAAAAGCAATAATGGCAGGAAACAGAAACAACTATTCCTTGATATCTATTAACATAAATGGACTCAACTCCCCAATAAAGAGACATAGGCTATCAGAATGGATACATAAACAAAACCCAGCCTTTTTCTGCATACAGGAAACTCATCTCAGAGACAAAGACAAACACTATCTCAGAGTAAAAGGGTGGGAAAAAAACTTCCAAGCAAACAGCCCCAGGAAGCAAGCTGGAGTGGCTATTCTAATATTGAATAAAGTAAATTTCCAACCAAAAGTTATCAAAAAAGATAAGGAAGGACACTTTTTACACATTACCAGGGAAATCTGTCAGGAGGAACTCTCAATGCTTAACATATATGCTCCAAATAAAAAAGCACCCACATTCATAAAAGAAACCCTACTAAAGCTCAAAAAATACATTTCACCCCGCACAATAATAGTGGGAGACTTTAATACCCCACTCTCACCAATGGACAGATCATGGAAACACAAACTGAACAAGGACACTGCAAAACTAGCAGGGATTTTGAACCAACTAGAATTAATAGATATATACAGAACATATCATCCTAAAGTAAAAGAATACACCTTCTTCTCAGCACCCCATGGCACCTTCTCGAAAATTGATCACATAATTGGACATAAACAAGCCTCAATCGATATAAGAAGATTGAAATAGTCCGATGCATCCTCTCAGATCACCATGGTCTACGGCTGGTCTTTAACAACAACAAAGACAACAAAAAGCCTACGTACACATGGAAACTAAACAACACTCTATTAAACAATAGCAGGGTCAAAGAAGAAATAAGGAAAGAAATTAAGGACTTTCTGGAATTCAACGAAAACGAAAACACAACATACCGAAAACTATGGGATGCAATGAAAGCAGTACTGAGAGGAAAACTCATAGCCCTAAGTGCTTCCAACAAGACACTAGAGAGAGCTTACATCAGTAACCTGACAGCACATCTAAAAGCCCTAGAACAAAAGGAAGCAGATATACCCAAAAAGAGTAGACGGCAAAAAATAATCAAAATTAAAGCAGAAATAGACCAAATAGAAACAAAAAGAACCATTGAAAAAATCAACAAAACAAAGAGCTGGTTCTTTGAAAAAAATCAACAAGATTGTTAAACCCCTAGCTAGACCAACTAGAGGGCAAAGAGAGAGTATACAAATTAACAAAATCAGAAAGGAAAGTGGAGACATAACAACTGAAACTGAGGAAATTCAAGAAATCATCAGATCCTACTACAAAAATTATACTCCACAAAATTGGAAAATCTGGAGGAAATGGACGAATTCCTAGACAGATACAAGATCCCAAAGTTAAACCAGGACCAAGTAAACCATCTAAATAACCTTATGACACCTAAAGAAATAGAAGAAGTCATCAAAAGCCTTCCAAACAAAAAAAACCCAGGTCCAGACGGGTTCAGTGCAGAATTTTATCAGACATTTATTGCGGATATAACACCAATACTCTCCAAACTATTCCAAAAGATAGACTCAGATGGAATGCTACCCAACTCATTTTATGAGGCTACAATAACCATTGTACCTAAACTACACAAAGACCCTACAAGGAAAGAGAACTTCAGACCAATCTCACTTATGAACATTGACGCAAAAATACTCAACAAAATCCTTGCAAACCGAATCCAAGAACACATCAAAACGATCATTCATCATGACCAAGTAGGCTTCATCCCTGGAATGCAGGAATGGTTTAATATAAGGAAATCCATCAACATAATCCACCATATAAACAAACTCAAAGAACAAAATCACATGGTCATCTCACTAGATGCTGAGAAAGCATTTGAGAAAATTCAACACCACTTCATGTTAAAAGTCCTGGAATGAACAGGAATCCAAGGTCCATACTTAAACATAATAAATCAATATACAGCAAACCAACAGCCAACATCAAACTTAACGGTGGGAAACTTGAAGCAATCCCACTAAAATCAGGGACTCGACCAGGCTGCCCACTCTCCCCCTACCTATTCAACATAGTACTGGAAGTGCTGGTTGGAGCAATTAGACAGCAAAAGGAGATCAACAGGATACAAATCGGAAAGGAAGAGATAAAAACATCACTCTTTGCCAATGACATGATAGTGTACTTAAGTGACCCCAAAAACTCCACCAGAGAACTCCTACAGCTGATAAACAAATTCAGCAAAGTGGCTGGATACAAAATCAACTCAAACAAATCAGTAGCCTTCCTATACTCAAAGGACAAACATGTGGAGAAAGAAATTATGGAAAAGGTACCCTTCACAATTGTCACAAAAACTATGAAATACCTTGGTGTGACTCTAACTAAGCAAGTGAAGGACCTGTATGACAAGAAGGTATTTTCAAACTTCTAAAGAAGGAAATTGAGGAGGATCTCAGAAAATGGAAAGATCTCCCATGCTCATGGATTGGAAAGATCAACATTTAAAAATGCCCATCCTACCAAAAGCTATCTACAGATTCAACAAAATCCCCATCAAAATTCCACCCCAGTTCTTCATGGAATTGGAAAGATCAATGTGCAGTTTCATATGGAACAACAAAAGAACCAGAATAGCGAAATCCATCCTCAACAACAAGAAAACATCTTTGGGAATCACTATCCCTGACCTCAAGCTATATTACAAGGCAATTGCACTGAAAACTGCATGGTACTGGTACAGAAATAGGCATGTGGATCAATGGAATAGAATAGAAGATCCAGAAATGAGCCCTCACATATATGGTCACCTGATTTTTGACAAAGGAGCCGTAAACATTCAATGGAAAAAGGACAGCCTATTCAACAAATGGTGCTGGTCCAACTGGCACTCAGCAGGCAAAAGAATGAAAATAGACCCTTTCTTATCTCCTTGTACAAAGTTCAAGTGTACGTGGATCAAAGATCTCCTCATTAAACCAGATACACTGAAACTATTAGATGAGAAATTGGGGAAAACTTTAGAACACATAGGCACAGGAGAAAATTTTCTGAACAAAACACCAATGGCTCAAGCTCTAAGGTCAAAGATTAACAAATGGGACTTAATGAGATTCAAAGTTTCTGTAAGACTAAGGACATTGTCAAGAAAACAAAATGGCAGCCAATAGAATGGGAAAAGATCTTTACCAACTCCACATTAGATAGAGGCCTAATATACAAAGAACTCAAAAAGCTAGACACCTGAGAATCAAATAACCCTATTAAAAAATGGGGTACAGAGCTAAACAAAACATTCTCTGTTGAGGAATATCGAATGGCTGAGAAATATCTGAGGAAGTGCTCAACATCCTTAGCCATCAGGGAAATGCAAATCAAAACAACTCTGAGATTCCACCTCACACCAGTCAGATTGGCTAAGATCCAAAACTCAGATGACAACAGCTGCTGGCGAGGTTGCAGAGAAAGAGGAACCCTTCTCCGCTGTTGGTGGGGTTGCAAACTAATACAACCACTCTGAAAATCAGTCTGGTGATACCTCAGAAAATTGGACATAATACTACCTGAAGACCCAGCTATTCCACTTCTGGGCATATACCCCAGAGACACCTTAGTATACAACAAAGATATATGCACCAAAATGTTCATAGCAGTTCTATTTATAATAGCCAGAAGCTGGAAAAAACCCAGATGTCCTTCAGAAGATGAATGGATACAAAAATTGTGGTACTTTTACACAATGGAATACTACTCAGCCACCAGAAACAATGACTTAACCAAATTCTTAAGAAAATGGCTGCATCTAGAGAATATCATTCTGAGTGAGATAACCCAGTCACAAAAGAACAGACATAATATGCAGTCACTGATAATGGGATGCTAACCCCCAGAGGCTTGCACTGCCCCAGAAACAACTCACAGTCTGTACGAAGTCCAAGAAATAAAGAAAACAAAACAAAACAAAAAAATCTCTATACAACAAGAAAACTTTGAATATTTTCATGATACATTTTGTTTTACATGTACTTTATGCTCATTATAACTATTAAGTTTTCAATGCATACTATCAAACCTTTAAATAAAATCAAGTACTGACTAAAAAATATATTCATACAGTTTTGTTTAACAATTATTTTAAAATCTGAAAAAAAGTACTGACAAAAATGTATTGCATAATTTTATGCAAACAATGCTTAAAATGTGTACATTTATCTTTGTTTTGTAAAATAAAGTTGTTAAAAAAAAAGAAACACTAATGCAGCTTAAATCATATACTGATTCTCACACATGATAGTAGAAGACTTCAATATCCCATTTTAACCAATATTCAGGTCATCCAGACAAAAACCAAACAAACATAATTTCTGGAGCTAACAGATATTATAAATAAAATGAACCTAAGAGATATTCGCAGAACTTTTCACCCAAACACACACACAAAAATATATTCTCTGCATTTCATGGAACATTCTCTAAATCGGCACAAAGCAAGTCTCAACAGATAAAAGAAACTTGAAATAACCCCCTGCATCCCTTCACAGCATTACATGTAAAGCTGGATATCCACAAAAAAAATAAGAAGAAGAAGAAAAAGAAAAAAAGAAAGCTTATGAACCTGTGAAACATAAACAATCTCTACTGAATGAAAAACAGGTCAAGATAAAATTTAGAAAAAAAATTTAAAAACTTCTACACTGGAATGAAAATGAATATACAATATACCCAGACTTAAAGCACATAAGGGAAATAATTTTAAGAGGTAAGTTCACAGTACTAACTGTATATATGAAAAAACTAGAGTTCTTATACTCAAACAAGTAACTCAATAGCACACCTGAAATCTCTCGAACTAAATAAAGAAATTACACCCAAAAGAAGTATAGATAGTAAAAAATAATTAAATTCAAGGCTGAAATCAATAGAAACTAAAAAAAATAATAATAATAGAAAAAAACCAAAGAATCAATAAAATAAAAAATTGGTTCTTTGAAAAATGCAAATAACATAGACAAACCCTTTTCCGAATTAACTAAATGGCAGAGAGAGAATGTCTTAATTAACAAAGTCAGAAATCAAAAGAGAGACATAACATTTGATACTGTGGAAAACTCAAAAATCACACATTTCACAGAAGGACATAGTTTTAAAACCTGTACTTTTCCAAACTGAAAAATCTAAAATAAATGAATAATTCTTTCAGTTGGTACCAATTACCAAAGTTAAGTCAAGGTCAGAAAATCTATTTAAAAGACCTATAACCCTGAGGAAAATATGAGCTGGCATTAAAATTTCCCAACCAAAGGAATCCCAGGGTCAGAAGATTTTAGTACAAAATTCTACCAAATGTTCAAAAAGCTAACGTCAATAATACTAAAATTTTTTACTCAAAATAGAAAAGAAATAACATTGCCCAATTCACTTTATAATACCACAGTTACCCTGATACCCAAACCACATACAGACACAACTAAGTTAAAGAGTCACAGACCAATTTTATGTATGAACATAGATGCAAAAACACTCCCAATAAAATATTTGCAGGTTAAATCAAAGAACATATTAAAAGCTCATCATGATCAAATAGAATTCATCCCAGAGATGCATGAGTGATTGAATATATGGAAATCAATAAAGTGTAATCTACCATATAAACAAACTGAAACTAAAAAACTCATGATCATCTCATTAGGTATAGAAAATGCTTTTTTTTCAACACACCTTCAAGATAAAAGTCTGGTAGAGATTAGGGATACAAGGGATATAAACACAAAGGCACTTTAGAGCAACCCCATGGCCAACATCAAATCAAATGGAGAGAACCTCAAAGCAACTCTACTAAAATCATGAACAAGACACAGTTGCCCACAATCTTTATACCTATACAATATATTACCTGAGGTTTTAGCTGATACATTAAGACAACAAAAAAAATAAATAAATAAAATGAAGAAAGGAAGAAGTCAATATATCTTTATTTGTAGATCATATGATAGTATATTTAATTAACCCTAAAAATTCCAACAGGAAACTCCTACAGCTGATAAACACATTCAGCAATGTGGCTGTACACAAAATTAGCCCATAAGAATCAGTAGGCCTTCTTTATACAAATGACAAGCCGACTGAAGAAGAAGCAGGGAAACATTCTTCATAGTACCCCAAAGAATATAAAATATCTTGAGGTAATTCTAACTAAAGAAGTAAAAGATCTGTATAATAAAAACACCAAGTCTTTCAAGAAAGAAACTGAAGAAAATATCAGAAGATGGGATCACTCATGCTCATGGATGGGTAGGTTTATCATACCAAAATGACCATCTTACCAAAAGCAATCTACAGAATCAGTATAATCTCCATCAAAAATTTAATGCAATCATTCTTAGATGTTGAAAAGATCTATGTTTTTCCAGTGTCATATTGAGAAACAAAAAACACAATATAGCTAAAACAATCCTGAACAATAAAAGAACTGCTGGAGATCTCACCATTTTTCATTTTTAACTTGTACTAAAGCTACAGTAATTTTTAAAAGATGGAACTGGCATAAACTAGACACATTCAACAACGGAATTGAATTGAAGACCTAGATTTAAATCCACACACCTGTGGACACCTGGTTTTTGATTGAAGAAGCCAAAAATACACACTGGAAAAGAGACAATGTCTTTAACAAATGGTGCTAGTCAAATTGGATGTATGAATGTAGAACAATGCAAATAGATAAGTATTTATTACCCTTAAAAAAATCCTAACTCTAAAATGTATCAATGACCTCAATCTAAAATTTAATGTATTAAAACTGGTAGAAGAGAAAGTGGAGAATAACCTTGAATTCATTGGCACAAGAGTTTCTGAACAGTTCAAGGAGAGCACAGGCACTGAGATTTAAAAAATTAATAAGTGAGACCTCATGAAACTAAAAAGCTTCTTTAAGGCAAAGACATCATTTTCACAAAGCAGAAACCTACAGAATGGGAAAAATTTTTACCAACTCCATATTTAATAGAAGACTATTGTTCAAAATTTATAAAGAATTAAAGAAACTAGATATCAAATAACTGAAGCAATACAATTGAAAAATTGGGTAGAGAGCTAAACAGAGAATTCTCCATAGAGGAAACTCAAATGGCTGAGAAACACTTTAATATTCAACATCATTTTTCAATAGGAAAATGAGAATATAAAGTACTCTAAAATTACATTTTACGCCTCTTAGAATTGTTAAGGTCAATAGCATATGTGACAGCTCATGCTGACAAGAATGTAGAATAATGAGAAATTTCCTTGGTGATGAGAGTACTAACATGTACTGCCAGTATGAAAATCAGTATGGCAGTTTTTCAGAAAGATAAAAAATCCATCAACCTCAAAATGTAGCTGTACCACTCTTGAGCATGTACCCAAACATTTCCTCCTACCTCAAGGGCACTTGCTCAACCATATTCATTGTTGCTCTATTCATAATAACTTGAAACTGGAAATGACACAGATGTCATTTTTGCAAAAGATGAATAAAGAAAATTTGGTACATTTACACAATGAAGTATTACTTGTTTTTTAAAATTACATAATGAGAACCCAAACCCCACCGGGAGAGAGCTGGTCTCCCAGGAGTGCTGTCACATCTGAGAGTACAGGTGAGACCAACACTTCTGCTCAAATTTCAGGCCCAGGAGGAACCTGCCCAGAGCCCTCAGGACACAGGAACCAAGGAGGAGCAAGCTGGGATAGAATCCTTTGGGTCTCTGACTTCACCCTGTACCTGTGCCACAGCTCTCTATACACAGATTCCAATGAGAGATAGCTGGTCTCCCAGAAGTGCTGAGACATCTGAGATCACAGGTAAAACCACCACTGCTATTTTGAGGGATCTGCCTGGAGCCTACATGATACAGAACTTGAGAAGGAGATTGGGACAGGAAGGATCCTTCCAGATTCTGTCTGCCCCCAGAGCTGACCCCGTGCCATAGCTTTCTGTACCCAGCCAGACCTGCTGGGAGAGATGGTCCTCCAGTAGTGCTGACACACAGGCTTACAGGATTGTCAAGCCACCTTCAGAATCAGCAAGAGCAGCTAAAAGCAGAGATAAGCAAATGGCAAGAAGCAAGTTCAAGAACCTAATAAATAAAAACCAAGGCCACTTGGCATCATTTAAACCCAGTTCCTCTACCACAGCAAGTCCTGGATACCCCAACAAACTGTAAAATCAAGATTCTGATTTAAAATCACAACTCATTAGGATGTTAGAGGATTTAAGAATGTCATAAATAGCTCCCTTAAAGAAATACAGGACAATACAGGCAAACAGATAGGAGCCATTAAATAGGAAACAACCAAACAAGTGAAGGAATTGGACAAAACAATCCAGGATCTAAAACTGGAAAAAGAAACAATGAAGAAATAACAAAGGGAGACAACCATGGAGATTAAAAAAAACACTACAAAGGAGATGAAGAGTCATAGGAACAAGCATCACTAACAGAATACAAGAGATAGAAGAGAAATCTCAGGGGCAGAAGATACCACAGAAAACATTGACACAACAGTCAAAGAAAATGCAAAACGCAAAAAGCTCCTAAACCAAAATGTACAGGAAATCCAGGACACAATAGGAAGATCAAACCTAAGGATAATAGGCATAACAGAGGCCAAAGATTCCCAACTTAAAGGGCCAGTAAATATCTTGAACAAAATTATAGAAGAAAACTTCCCTAACCTAACGAAAGAGATGCCCATAAATATACAAGAAGACTTTATAAGTCCAAATAGATTGGACCAGAAAAGAAATTTCTCCTGACACATAATAGTCAGAACACCAAATACAAAAAATCAAAACAAAACTAACAAAAAAAAAAAAAAAAGACTACTAAAAACAGTAAAGGAAAAAGACCAAGTAACATATAAAAACAGACCAATCAGAATCACACCAGACTTCTCAACAGAGACTATGAAAGCTAGAAGATCCTGGACAGATGTCATACAGACCCTAAGAGAACACAAATGCCAGCCCAGGTTACTATATCCAGAAAAACTTTCAATCAACATAGATGGAGAAACCAAAATATTCCAGGACAAAATCAACTTCATACAATATCTGTCTACAAATCCAGTCCTACAAAGGATGATAGATGAAAAAATCCAGCACAAGGAAAGAAACTACACCCAAGGAAAAGCAAAAAAAAAAAAAAAAAAAAAAAAAAAAAAAAAAAAAAAAAAAAAAAAAACCACGCAAGGAAACTAAAAGAAAAGCACATGAACATAATTCCACCTCTAACAACAAAAATAACAGGAAACAACAATCACTATTCCTTAATATCTGTTAACATCAATAGACTCAATTCCCCCAATAAAAAGACAGACTATCAGAATGGATACGTAAACAGGATCCAGCATTTTGCTGCATACAGGAAACTCATCTCAGAAACAAAAACAGACACTACCTCAGAGTAAAAGGCTGGGAAAAAAACTTCCAGGCAAATGGTCCCAGGAAACAAGCTGGAGTGGCTATTCTAATATCAAATAAAATAGATTTTTCAACCAAAAGTAATCAAAAAAGATAAGGAACAACACTTTTTACTCAGCATAGGAAAAAAATCTATCAAGATGACTCTCAATCTTGAACATCAATGCTCCAAATACAAGGGCACCCACATTTATAAAAGAAATTCTACTAAAGTTCAAAGCATACATTACACTGCACACAATAAGAGTAGGAGACTTCATCACCCCACTCTCATCAATGGACAGATCATGGAGGTAGAAACTGAACAGAAACACAGCAAAACTAGCAACTGGAAATAACAGACATCTACAGGACAGTTCATCCTAAAACAAAAGAATATACTTTTTTCTCAGCACATCACGGGACCTTCTCCAAAACTGACCATATAGTCCGTCACAAAACAGGCCTCAACAGATACAAGAATATCTAAATACTCCCATGCATTCTATCAGATCACTATGGACTAAGGTTTGTCTTTAATAACAACAGAAACAATCAAAAAGCCCACATACACATAGAAGTTGAACATGCTCTGCTCAATGATAACATGGTCAGAGAAGAAATAAAGAAAGAAATTAAGGATTTTTTAGAATATAACAAAAATGACAGCAACATACCCAAACTTATGGGATGCAATGAAAACAATGCTAAGAGGAAAACTCATAGCTCTGAGTCCCTCAAAAAAGAAACTGGAGAGAGCATACACTAGCATCTTGACAGCACAGCTGAAAGCTCTAGAACAAAAAGAAGCAGATACACCCAAAAGGAGTGGATGGCAGGAAATAATCAAACTCAGAACTGAAATCAACCAAGTAGAAACAAAAATAATTACACAAAGAGTCAACAAAACCAGAAGTTGGTTCTTTGAGAAAATTAACAGGATATATAAACCCTTAGCCAGACTAACCAAAGGGCACAGAGAGAGTATCCAAATTAAGAAAATCTGATATGAAAAGGGAGACACAACAACAGAAAGAAAAGAAATTCAAGAGATCATCAGATCCTACTTAAAAAAAAGTTTATACTCAGCAAAACTGGAAAATATGAAGGAAATGAGTAATTTTCTGAAAAGACACCAGGTGTCAAAGATTAATCAAGATCAGTAAACCATCTCAACAGTGCATAACCTCTAAAAAATAGAAGCAGTCATTAAGTCTTCCAACAACAAAAAGCCCAGGACTGGATGGGTTTAGTGCAGAATTTTATCAGACCTTCATAGAAGACCTACTACCAATACTTTCCAAACTATTCCACAAAATTGAAACAGAAGAAACACTATCCATTTCTTCCTATTAAGCCACAATCATGCTTATACCTAAACCACACAAAGACCCAAAAAGGAAAAAAAAAATCAAACCAATGTCCCTTATGAATATCAATACAAAAATGTTCAATAAAATTTTTGCAAATCAAATCCAAGAACAGATCAAAATGGTCATTCACAATGATCAAGTAGGCTTCATTACAGGGATGCAGGGATGGTTCAATATACAGAAATCCTTCAACAAAATCCACTGTATAAACAAACTAAAAGAAAAAAAAACACATATCATCTCACTAGATGCTGAGAAAGCATTTGACAAAATTCAATATACCTTCATGGTAAAAGTCTTGGAAAGATCAGTAACCCAAGACCCATACCTAAACATAGTAAAAGCGATATACAGCAAACCAGTAATCAACATTAAACCAAATGGAGAGAAACTTGAAGCAATCCCACTAAAATCAGGAACTAGAAAAGGCTGCCCACTCTCCCCCTACCTATTCAACATAGTACACGAAGTCCTAGCCAGAGTAATTAGACAACAAAAGGAAGTCTAAGGGATAAAAATTGGAAAGGAAGAACTCAAAATATCACTGACTTTATTCAGTCGACATGGAGATGCAGAGTTTGAAGTTTGCCCAGCTGGTTTCATGTCTTGCTTTGGGGATTGCACTACTTCATATAATACAATTATCTTTTGTTTTAAGTATCTATATCTTCTTGCTTTTTTAGGCTAAGGTAACAACAGTCTTAGACACTAAAGCAAGAATTCCAGCAATGATTAGTCTGACCATCCTTTTAGATCTACTCAAAGATTTCTGAATTTCATCTAATTACTTGCAAGCCTCTGTATATTCACACCAAGGTTCTTAAACATTGACTGGAAGCATAACAAATGAAGGGATAAAGAACCAGAAATAACATAAATTCCTTATACAATTTCAGATACACAATTAGTCAATTTACAGTCATATTGAGGAACAATTTGTTGTGCAGCTTTTCTAGATATATGAAATTGTTTTCTTATGCTTTGACTATTTTAATGATGCAAAGCATGTGTCTGCTGTAGGAGCTCAAGTTGTGAAAGACCTATAATTTGAATGGCTTTATCTGCAACAGCATCACCTTCTACAAGAGGACCTAGGAGTCCTGAGTGAGCATAATAGGTATGTCCTACATAACATGGTTGGGTGCATGCTTGGAGGTATCTCTGTATTTGAGGAAAAAAAGATCTTGAACTTGTCTGTTAGTTGTATCAAAGTAAGTCACCATTTCTAAAACTTGTAAAGCTCTAGCAATATAGTGACCATCAGTACACAAATTAAAAGAACAAGCATCCATCTTTTGAAATATACCTACAGCAGCTCTGAGCTCTATAAATTGAGCTAAATCTGGGGTATAAATATTTTATACACTTTATCTTGAATTACATAAGCTGTGGTATCATTAGAAAATCCATCTGTAAAAATTACCTGAACTCCAGGTATAGAAGTCTGCCTCGTTATTTTAGGGAATACAATCATTTATCTTTAGGATAATGATTCTCTATGACTCTAGGATAATACGGAAAAGCAATGGCCCATGCGTCCGTGTTTTGAAATAACCAATCAACTTCCTGTTTTGTGAAAGGTGAAGGCTCTGTCCCAAAATACTTTCTAGATTCTTCTCATGCCATCTGTACCAAATAAGCAGCAGCTTCATAAAAAGGTAGCAATACACAGCATGGAAAACACGCAGGTGCAACCAAAGTAAAGGACCACCTTGCCATATTACTTCAGTAGGTGCACGGACAATAGCAAGAACATAAACAGCCCATCCTTGTGCATAGTCTATATATTGCACACACTATTGCTCAGTAGCTTGCTTCACCTTGTGAAGAGGCAGTGTACCAGAAGCTGTTAATTATCTTTCAGATGTAGGATCTGGAACACCTTTCAAAATATCAAAGAGAGGCTTTAACTCTCCTATATAAAATTTCAAGTGAGGTCTAAGCCAATTTATGTCTCCCAATAATTTTTGAAAAAAATTTTCAGTCTATCCTTCCTGATTTAAACATTTAAGGCATGATAACCTTGGGATATAACTTGTGTCTCAAATAAGTGTAAGGTGGCCCAGGCTGTACCTTTTAGTACTGTTATGAAGTACTGTTCTTCCAAGGCCTTCTGTAAACTGCATAAGCTGCTAATAGCAGTCCTTCTTATTTATGGGCTACTAAAATATTATCTATATAATTAATTATATAGACTTCAGAATGTGCTTGTCTGACTTTAGTAACACCTTGAGCCACAAAGTTTTAACATAGAGTTGGACTATTTTTCATGCCTTGGGGTAAAACCTCCCAATAAAATATTTTCATAGGTTCTTAAAAATTCATGGAAGGCACTATAAAAGCAAATCTTCTACAATCCTTTGGAGCAAGAGGTATAATGTAAAAACAGTCCTTCAAATCCAGGATAATCTTAAAGGTATCTTTGGGTATGGCAGAAGGGATAGGTAACTCTGGCTGTAGTGCTCCTATTAATACCATAGTTTTATTAGCTCTCTAGAGATCTTGTAACAATCTCCAATTTCCTGGGTTTTTTTTAAAACCACAGAAGCAGGTGAATTCCAAGGAGAATCAGAAGGTTTTATATGTCTGCTATCAAGCTGTGCCTGTACTAACTGCTCTGAGGATTTTTTTTCCTTTGTAAGAGACCACGGATCCACCCATACAGGGTCCTCACTCTTACAAATAAGATCAGCATGGAGCAGAGGGTGGCCAATAGCCTCTCTAACCCAGCTCTATGAGGTTTCTGAGTACATGTTACCAGTTCCTGGACTTCCTGCTTCTTAATTCTCAACCCTTTGTTTGGCAAAAAAAAAAAAAAATCCTTGATCAAGGACTTGTCTTGTAACTTTTTTCTTAGGATTGGAAAGGCAACCCCTATTTTGCTCATCACATTATGTCCCTATTAATTAACTGGTAGGCCTGGTACAGTATAGGTTAGAACATATTTTCATGTCTCTCCTCATCTTTTCAGATTAAAATATCACTACTCTGTTCTGGACATTAACTTTGACCAATCCCTTGTAATTGTGTAACTGTGGGCTGTTTTGGCTAAGCCTGAGGCCACTGATCTGCCCTGAGCACTGAAACATCAGTCCCTGTGTTCAATAGTTCCTGAAATTACTTTCCATAAGTCTTAACATGAGCTCTGCTCTCTAAGACCCTACGGCGTATACCAAATAAGCTTCTAAGGACCCAAACTCTGCATCTTCTCTTTGATTCCTTTTTTTTTTTTTTTTTTTTTTTGCTATATTCTTAGTTTCAACTTGAGGAAGTAATAATATCTGTGCCAAATGCTGTCCTGACTGCATGACTCTCACAGAAGTGAACAAGTAGAAGCCAAAATAAAACAAGTAGAATTAAGAATAGAATGTGCCCACTCCTCAAAGTAGGTGATTTTCCTGAGACGATTTAAAATCTACCTTGGATTAAAATCTACAACAGATTTGCTCTGATTGGCAAGGAAAGATTCCTGCTATTAATATTCTTTTCCTGTTATTACGAAATACATATAACAATCACTAGGTCTTGACCCACCCTTTTGAGTAAATTTCTGCAAACCTACAAAGATGTGCTGTCTTGTAGTGATGTTACATAGACAAATAGATAATAATTCATTACAATTCCTGATTTGATTAAAATAATTTTAGGAAGAAAGTTTATAGAGATGGTCTTAGTTGCTAGAAAGATGTAATAAAGTTAGAATCAAAAATAGAATGTGTTTACTTCTCAAAATAATAAGTAAAGGCTGCATTATAAGAAATACAATGAGCTTTCATAATCACACTAAAAAGAAAAATTGATTTGGGATGATTTTGTGTTCAAGGAAAAACACTGAGGTCCAAGGATTAAGTCACAGGAGATATTTTATAAGGCAAGACTTGTACAAACATGTAAAAAGTAGCTTTGAACTTTTAACAAGTATATTATAATGAAACCCTACTTTGGATTAATATCAACATCCTTCTGTAATTCCCATTTTATGTAACATGTTATCTCTGAGGTAATTTTCTAAAGATCTTTTTGTCTAAGAAGGTATAAAAAGGCCAGAGGAGAAAAATAAAGTTGTTGGTTGAATGGTTTGGCTTGGGGAGCTTTGTCCCCACCCTTCTATTCAAATGTATATGTCTGTTTGTCTATATGTTTATATATAGGTATATGTATATGTATGTAAGCATGCATGAATATTTGTGTAGTTAATTGTAACAGATGATTGGCCCTAGTGAGAATGTGGGTGTATAAATGTTTGAACATGTATGTGTCTGTGCTTATTTGCCTGTATACAAATCTTAATTCTTTGGCTTTTCTTCCTCTCCGGTTCACAAAGAGTTAACCAACTTACCCAGAGAGGTGTCTGGCTGATTCAACAGAGAAAGGAGCACCAGTGGTAAATCCTTTTGCTTAATTCCCCGCTGCTGCTAAACAATATGTGTTAGTTGCAAGATATTAGGCCTTATTAAAGCCCAGGTAATAAAGAGTTAAGTTTTTAGTGCTTAAGTAAGCACAGAACTGAAAGAGTTAAGTTTCCCTGACACTTATTTAAACATAGAGTTAAATGAAGCACAGAAAGTTATAATGTTTAATGAAACACAGAGTTAAAGAGTAAAGAAGCCAGCATTTTTTAACCATTGAAGAAGCAAGAACGTTTTTAGAATCTTTTAGAAGTTATCAGCAAACATTTAGTACAGTTAGAGAGCTAGAAAGCCAGAGACCATCTTTAAAACAATGCAAAATGCTGTATCCCACTTCGAACCCATTCCAGGCTGGGCAAGCTCCCAGTAAATAACCAAAATCCCAGCAGGGGGATGTGTCATAATTTTGATCTCTCCAATATAATCATTATCAATAACACCTGGTTTCACCTTAATATCACTTATGTAACACTATTTCTCAAGGAGCAGACCTATGGTACCTGGTGGTAAAGGACCATACATCCCTGTGGGTAAGGCTTGCATACCCATTTCAGGTGTTAATACTGTATAGTTTGAGGAACTGAGATCCAGTCCTGCACTACCTGGGATTGCTTGGAAGAGGCCCTAAAAGGATGTCCTTGCTGGGGAACAAAGTTCTGTAGTATCCCACAACATTGCTGCTGCAGGGCCTGAGGCTGGCCCCTCCTCACATTTCCCTGAGGAAGAGGATTTCCCATAATCTCTCTCTTGAACCTGCATTCATTAGCCCAATGTCTTCCTTTCTTACACTTACAGCATATTCCTGTCATTCATCCTGAAAAAAAATTTGAGGTCTCGTCCCATTTTTATTGGGACACTGCTTAATCTAATGTCCTACTTGTCTACACCCATAGCAATTTCCTGAAAAACCCACTACTTTACTTTTATTTGATTTTCTTTGCTGAAACAACACCTCCTTTACTGTCTTGCCTTGCAGAATAGCTGTCATAGCAACGCTCTGGGTGTATGAAGGACCTATGTCAGAACACAGTCTGATATAATCTGACAAATTTTCCTTTTTTCCTAAAAGGTCATAATATTGCCTGACATGTAGTGTTAGCATTCTCATAGGGGAGCTGCTTTACCAGCAATAGACCTGCCTTGGAATCTCCTATAAGTCTGCCTACTGTCTACAACAAGATAGCCACCAAATTTGGAACAATTCATCTGGTCCCTGCCTCCTCAGTCTGCCTCCATGGAAAAGGTAGCTTACACCAGGCTTTCTTAGCTGCAGCATTAACCTGTGCATAAACAGCCGGATCAAAATCTAACTGTTGAGCAGTCTCATGATACTGTCCCTCTCCTGCTGACATCTCCAATGGACAGGTATCTGTTGTGTTCCGTTGATCTCAGCAGAGTTTTGACACTGCTCAGCAAATTTCAATTTCCATAATAAAAAAAAAATTTCTCTTGACAAGCATACCCTTGCCTGTTGTGTCCAGTCCCCAGGAGGGAGAGCCTCTGTGGACAGATGACTCAAGCGTAGCCTGAGTAAATGGGGCTGTTGGCTCATACTGTGCACAAGCAGTTTTTAATTCCTTCAACTGTTTAACAGAAGAGGCTGATAAACTCAGACTCTATTACCTTAAGGATCGACCTGTTCTATAACTGGAAATATAAAATGAAATCCCTGAACATCCTCTTCTGTCTTAGTAGCCTCTTTCAAGGTCATTTGTAGGGGAGATAAAAGCCTCTGTGAAAGCTGTCTCCCAGATGGCATTCTCATTACTCCTACAACTGGTGGCTCTGCCTCCCCATCTGGACAGGATCCAGTTCAGCAAAGACACTTGGGGTTTTACTAGCTCTCAGCTTAGGAATTCTGGTAGTCCCAAGTTCTCATTTTGAGATTGTCCAGTCTGTAATTTTTGCAGTTACAACAAAGTAAAGTCAAAGCGGTTTGCAGGTTTGCAGCTGTTGTATCTTCTCTGTAACTAACTTGTCCTTGGAAGGAACTTCAAGTTCAGCCAAGGCAACAAGCTGCAAAGAATTGTTTTCCCTATGATATCTACCATCTTCCTGTTCCAGCTACTCAGTCTCTCCCAAATCTAGGGTCTCCTCCTCCTCATAAAACGGCAGCTCAACTGCTAGTTCTGTGTACACAGGCTTGACTGCAAGAGCAGACAGCTTAGTTTCATTTTCTTGTTCCTTTGTCAAAGTGTCTCTGGATGGGGGCTGCCTCCCTGAAACCCATTTCTCTCTCTCTCTCATGTCTAGGATCTAAGCTATCTCTAATCAAGGTCCAGAGACTAAAAGTACCTACAAGCATTTTACTTGGTCTGTGCACATTATAATAGTTTTGAAGCCTTTCCACAACCTTTTTTCCAGTTACTAAATTTACTGCACCTTCCTCAAGAAAACAAGGACAAACCTTCTCTACAAAATCTAAGAGGATATGGAGAGTACAAAGCAATTTTCAAGCATGTGTACAAAAAGTAAAGGGATTAAATAGCAGGAAAAACCTCTATTTTGCTTTTCAGATTCCATTTTAAGTTAACTTGTACTTGGGGTGACTTGGCCCACACACTTGAGTTCTGAGAAAAACCAGAAAATATTCTTGGCCATTGCAAAATAGACAGAAAAGCTCTGGCCAGCCGATAACAACAAGGTGGGCTAAGAAAACATGAGACATTTCCAGATCAAGATGCTCCTGTTAGATGTGTAGTTCCTCCTTATGGTTTGACCAAATGCTGTGACCCAATCAGCTTAAAGGCTAACATTCCTTTACCCTCTTACCCAACCATGTAACACCAAGGAATGAAAATTTCTGCTTGCAGGGATTTTCCCCCCTTTATAAACCTCATTTCTTTAGACTTTGGGCCACTCTCCTATTCTGTTGCATCAGGATGGTTTGTGGTCCAGGCTTGATAAAGACCCACGTACTTGCCTCAGAGTTGTGGACCCTGGTAGTTTCTTTGGGGATCTCATAATCTGGGTATAACAAAAGCATGCAGCCATTTCTATTTCCCATTTTTGTTTCTTTTTTTCTTTTTCTGAGCTCCTTTACAGTTTCCATGACCCCTTTCTATATCTGTATCTGCCTATGTTTTTACTCCTAAGAGATATTCACTGACCTTTATCACCACTTAGTCTCTTCACTCTCAGAGTGTCACCTGCATGAGCCACACACTGCACCGGTGTGCTGGTACAAAGTCAAACAGTCCTCTGAGGTGGGAGTGAGGATGATAATAGGAAATATGGAAAAGAAGACTCGAGATGAAGACTTAGAAATCAGGAGGGCTGGAGACCTATACCATGCCAGCCCCAGAAGTATTTCCCATAGCCTTTATATACTTGATGTGTCATGGGATACACAGGTCTCCCTTCTTTATTTTTTCAAATGGTGCATCTAGAGACTCTGTTCAGACTGTTGGGGAACAGTCATTCTTCTTACCAGCCATTGAATCATCTGGCACTCTTTCTCCAGTCATCCTGTCTTATGTTGATAAGATAGTAACTATCCAATCTCTCTTGCCCATCTCTGGCTAACCACCCCTGATGTAGGAAAAGACCGAGTGTTAATCACCCATTTCTAGCAGGGTGCTCATAGGTCTCTATTTCCTCCATGGCTAGGCAGTGATAATGCACCTGAAGAGGTTTCATCTTAATGCCATGTATTTGTTTTTTAACAAAAGCCATAAATTTATTAAAGGTAAAAAGTCCTAGCGATAGTAAGATTAGTAGTGCCAATAAGAGTCCAAACAACGGGAGAAGGTAGGGGAGGATCCCATCCCATTCTACCCAAAAGGGGTTTTCCTACAACTATTTTCTTCTTCTTTCTAGACTCTTCTGGAGTTCTAAGTTTCTCCCACACACAATGCTAGACTTGGTGTAGAAACAGCACACTTCTTATAGAGTGAGGCATATGTCTCCCTTTTCTATAGTCATCAAATTAAGACCCCTTCTCTTTTGTAGGACAACAGCTGCCAGGGAGTCTACTTCCTCCTGTAAATCTTTAATAGAGAGTGAGAGAGAATGCACATCCTCCACCACTTGTTGTGACAACTGTGTGTACTTCTGCAGGGCAACACTAAGTCCCATAGTTCCAGTAGCAACCTTGGCAGTTTCTCCCAATCCTACCTAGAGTGGGGTGAGTTGAAAAACCCTCTTGGGGCATCCTGTGATAAAATCAAAAGTAGATATAGGAACGGGATCATCTCCTTTGATTATAAACAAATTTGGAAGATTAGCCAGGACACAACTCCCGGCCTGATTCTTTGGTAAAAAGAAGTAAACCATATTGTCTCCACAAAGAAACACAATGGAGTTAATCGAGCAAAGCTGAGAGGTGACATTTACAATCTTATTGCATCTAGCAAAGCTTAAATATCCTACTTCTAAGTCATAACTATCATTATTTGGGTATTTATAAAATCACGTGGTATTAAATTCTAGATCAGGCTGCACAATGAAGGATTTAAGATATTGACAAATGATTCCACCACTAAGCTTTCATTGCCAAAGGGGGCTGCTAAAGGCAGAGGCATGCCCGTCTTCAAGCAAAGCCAACAATTCCGTACCAGGGTAGGATTAGTTATGTTAAGAAGCCTGTGGGCATTATTTAAGATCCCAAATGTAGAATAATCTATAACCTGAGGCCCTCTGTTAGATTTGACTATAGGATGATAATGTAAAGAGGGGAATTTATCATCAATGACTTGATCAATCTTTTGCTTTACCAGCTCTTTTCTGACCTCATCCTGTAGACCTCCTCCATCAGATACGTGTAGAGGAGGTGTCCTGTGCCAGTTTGGTTTTCACACAGTGCCAAGGCATCCTAACTGCTGAAATTTGGATGTGTAATCGGGATATCCCACAACAGCTGTATTCGAGGTCCAGTCACCCCCAAAGGTTTTTGGAAGTTAACAGCATGGCAGTGAAGTAGGTCTTACTATCTTTTCCAAGGCTTTCTTGTAGCTGAGTATAGCAGGAAGAATGCACTGTATTTTGAGCTGTCTCAGGGACAGGGTCCTGGTCTTCCATTAACATTGTATATAACTTTGGGATAATTTATGCACTGCTAAGGATTAGGTTTACCAAAGGTATCAGAGGCTGCAAGTAGATAAGCCCGGCACGTGCCACAATCTTTAGTTTGAATTGGTCCCATAAGGGGGGGATATACTAGCAATGAATCTACCCTTCTATTCACAAGGTTTGCCCTGGAGGCCCATCAATACTTGCTGAGCCTCTCTGGGGTCACCAAATCCAGTTTCTCTGCTTTTCCATATGAGATTCTACATCAATGCAAGAAGGACCCAAGCCCCCCTTTTCCCCTTCATTTCTGGAAGACAGCAAAGGGGAAAACATTTGTTGTGGATTGTCCTGGAGTTGTGTGTATTTTGATGCTAATTCCACTTTCCCAAGAAGGGCAGCCTACTCATACTTAGGGGAAAGGAAGGTGGACAGTTGGTGGGGGGGGTCTCCGGCAGAGGAGGAGAGGAAAGAAGATGGCGCTGAAGCATGTGGAGAAACTGCAAGTAGTAAGGGATTTCTTAGCAGGGGAACAGAGTAGTGTAGTGGTAGATCTGCCCAATCTAGGCACGCTGCTTGTGTTCATATTAACCGAGTTGTGTTTTCACTGCACTGGTTTATTTGGGATGGAGAGGTTACTACAAACCACACCTCGGGGATCCTCATGTTCCCTGGATTCAGATAAATGGTTATCTGTTTAACCAATCTCTCAGGCAACCAGTGGGCCGCTTTCATTGCACCTCTTTCCCAGATCAAGACTGGATCTGGTCCATGCCAACTGTTATCCAATGGATTTTTTCCATAAAACAGTTGCAAAATCTTTCTGTGTTTGAGAATGCCAAAATATATCTGCTGCTGATCATAAATCATTATCCAAATAAAAAAATTTAATATAAATAGAATATGTGAAAGATAATTTTTAGGTGATTCTTTGTGGGGTGATTCTATTCCCCCTTTTTTATTTTTTCAAAAGTATTTTTAATGGATAAATGGGGCACATTCAACAATATCCTGGCCTTGAGGATTATAGGGTATGCCAGTAATGTTCTTGATGGGGAGTTGTTTGCAAAATGAGGAAAAATTTGTTCCAGTATACCCTATCCCGTTATCAGTTTTTGCTGTGTCCGGTAGGTCAAGGACTGAAATGGCTTGTAGCAAATGGGCGATAACAAGCTTGCCTGCTTCTGTTTGCAGAGAGGAAATGATATCTCCTAAAGGTATCCACACAACAACATAAACACGTTTCAGATTACCAAACTCAGCCATATGGGTGACATCCATCTGCCATAGGGCACTGGGGACCAATCCTCAGGGATTAACACCCAAACGAGGAGTAGAGAGCATAGTTACACAGAACTGATGTTGTTTCACAGCTTGTCTAGCCTGTTCTCTGGTTGTTTTAGACATGAGCCTGGGGGTATTAGCATTAAGATGA
This sequence comes from Micromys minutus, assembly GCF_963924665.1. NCBI lineage: Eukaryota > Metazoa > Chordata > Mammalia > Rodentia > Muridae > Micromys > Micromys minutus. Next base: position 14,627,096 of record NC_137982.1, on the reverse strand, counting down.
AGAAGACTGTGGGCCTTTTGAGCTGCCTCAACCCCAGTATCAGTGAGTACAGGATGAAGAGCAATCTTAGTAGCAGCATTTGCTTGGCAATTTCCCATAACCAAGAGGCCTGAGAGGTCAGTGTGGGCTCTCAAGTGCCCAATAAAAAATGCCTCAGTTCGATCCCAGATCAGAATCTGAAATTGTTTAAACAAAGAGGTGGCTTTGGATCCAGAACCAATTTGTGCTGCAGTTTCCAAAAGGGAACAGAATGGGCAATATAAGAGCTATCAATATGAATCTAAAGGACCATGTTCAAAGGCAGAAAAGGTGTCAATGACCTCCGGAAGTTTCACAGGAAGTTGTGTAGATGTGGCAGTGTTCTGAAAACTAACAGTTTGGCCATCAACAACATAAGCTACAGTTCCATTAGAGGATTCCTCTAAAATCATCAGTAAATAGTATTTTAGCAACCTTTGTCTATTTGTAGCCATTTACTCTAAACTGTACCTCACAAACAGAAAGATGAAACTAAATGAAGCCTAATCTTATAATGAACAGTAATTAGCGTGAACATATTAAATGACTTCATTAACTTTAAGGTTTCTGTCTATTGATCCCTGTAGTTTGAGCCTTAAAAAACTCAGTTTTGAATTAAAGCCCTTCTACTATCAAAATAAAACTTTTTAAACCCATAAATATACTCCATAGACTAGGGACTTTTCTGACCTTTATGTGGTATGTCATTATAGAACATAACAGTCTGTATGATTAGGTTTAAGCTGAAGCCTGTATCAGCACAGGAAAAGGCAAACAAGTTGGAAATGGCCAGAGACCTCTTAGTCCCTGAACTGAAAGAAGGGGGTTGCTAAAACCTTGCTGGAGGTCAGGCAAACTGAAAGAAAGGGGGAGGGGGAGGGTTTCAAGAACAAGTGATTTTTAACCTTTTTAATATAGTAAACCTGTAGAACAAATTTTAAAACAACAAATTCCTCAATATATATTCCTGGCATCATTACCATAATTTACAGAACAACATACCTAACTTGATAAAAAGAAAAGGCTAGCCCGAGAGGAGCAGGGTCGTGGGCCAGTGACACCGAGAAATTAAAAGTTTTTGGAACCCGGGAGGTCTCGGACTGCTCTTCCGCAGCTGTCATCATGCCACAGAATGAATATATTGAATTGCACCGCAAACGATGTGGATATCCTTTGGACTACCATGAGAAAAAGAGAAAGAAAGAAGGTCGGGAGGCCCATGAACGCTCAAAGAAAGCAAAAAAAAAAAAAAAAAAAAAAAAAAAAAGATTGGCCTGAAAGCTAAGCTCTACCATAAACAGCGCCATGCAGAGAAAATACAAATGAAAAAGACTATTAAGATGCATGAAAAGAGAAACACCAAGCAGAAGGATGATGAGAAGACTCCACAGGGAGCAGTCCCTGCCTATCTGATGGACAGAGAGGGGCAGTCAAGAGCAAAAGTACTTTCCAACATGATTAAGCAGAAACGAAAAGAAAAGGCGGGAAAATGGGAGGTTCCCAAAGTTTGTGCCCAAGGAGAAACAGAAGTATTGAAAGTTATTCGGGTTTCCACCCGGAGGCGACTTCCGGACGCAGAGCAGAGCCTGGCCTACCTGCCACCCGGTTCAGCGGCTCATAGAGGCTAAGCAACTGCGATTGGGAAGACAAAATTAGAACTTCTGTTTCCACCCGGAGGCGACTTCCGGACGCAGAGCGGAGCCTGGCCTACCTGCCACCCGGATCGGCGGCTCATAGAGGCTGAGCAACTGGTGAGTGGGAGACCAAGACTTCAGGGGAGCAGAGAGATCTCTGGGGAGTGCACACGGAAAGTGCACACCGTAACTTGCCCTGCCCTTTCTTGCCCGATCAGCGATTGGGAACAGAAAATTAGAACTTCTGTTTCCACCCGGAGGCGACTTCCGGACCCAAAGCGGAGCCTGGCCTACCTGCCACCCGGATCAGCAGCTCATAGAGGCTGAGCAACTGCGATTGGGAAGAGAAGATTAGAACTTCTGTTTCTGCCTGGAGGCGACTTCAGGACGCAGAGCAGAGCCTGGCCCATCTGCCACCCGGAACGGAGGCTCATAGAGGCTGAGCAACTGGTGGGTGGGAGACCTGGGCTGCAGGGGAGCAGAAAGATCTCTGTGGAGTACACATGGAAAGTGCACCCCCTGCCTTGCCCTGCCCTGCCGTGCCTGATCCAGCAAACAAAAACAGAACCTTGGAACTTCTGCTCACACCCGACCACACTGAGGCATAAAACAGGGCTCAACACCTGAACCAGTGGAGAACCAGGGACAGAGACCAGATACAAGGTAAAGGCAAGAACATATCACTGACAACAAAATGGCAAGAGGAAAGAGAAAGAGTATATCCCAAGGAAACCAAGACAATCTAGCAACACCAGAGCCCAGCTCTCCCAAAACAGCAAACATCGGAATTCCAAACACTCCAGAAAAAGAAGACACAGACCTGAAATGATGCCTCAAGACACTGATAGAGTTACTTAAACAAGAAAGGGAGAAAAAGCAAAAAGATTCAGAAGCTTTTAAAGAAGAAACAAGAAAAACACTCAAAGAACTCAAAGAACGAGACGAAAACAGAACCAAAGAAATAAAGGAATGAAAGAGGGAAATTAAAACAGAGATTGACACAATAAAGAAAACACTAAAAGAGATAACCCTAGAGTCAGAACACCAAAAAAAGAAATCAGGAGTCACAGAAGCAAGCATTTCTAATAGATTACAAGAGATGGAAGAGAGAATCTCGGGGGCAGAAGACAACAATGCAAACATAGACAAAACAGCCAGAGAAGATGCAAAAAACAAAAAGCTCCTAACCCAAAATGTCCAGGAAATCCAAGACACAATGAGAAGACCAAACCTAAGAATAATAGGAATAGAAGAGGGAGAAGAGTATCAACTAAGAGGCACAGTATATATCTTCAAAAAAATCATAGAAGAAAACTTCCCTACCCTTAAGAATGAGATGACCACGAGCATAAAAGAAGCCTTCAGAACTCCAAATAGGTTGGACCAGAAAAGAAATACCTCCCGACACATAATAGTAAAAACATCAAGGGCCCAAAGTAAAGAAAGAATACTAAAAGCAGTAAGGGAAAAAGGTCAGGTAAGATATAAATGCAGACTAATCAGACTCACACCCGATTTCTCAACAGAGACTATGAAAGCTAGAAGAGTCTGGACAGACATCATGCACTCCTTAAGAGAGCACAAGTGCCAGCCCAAACTGCTATACCCAGCAAAACTATCAATCACCATCGATGGAGAGATGAAGATGTTTCAAGACAAATCAAAATTCACACAATATCTGACCACAAACCCAGCACTACAACGAATTATAGGTGGAAAACCCAATACAATGAGGGAAAATACAGCCTAGTGAAAACAAGAAAAGTCCTAAACAAGAAAACTAAAAGAAGAAAAAAACACAGACACAACTCAACCCAAAAAGCAATAATGGCAGGAAACAGAAACAACTATTCCTTGATATCTATTGACATAAATGGTCTCAACTCCCCAATAAAGAAACATAGACTATCAGACTGGATACATAAAAAAAATCCAGCCTATTGCTGCATACAGGAAACTCATCTCAGAGACAAAGACAGACACTATCTCAGAGTAAAAGGGTGGGAAAAAAACTTCCAAGCAAACAGCTCCAAGAAGCAAGCTGGAGTGGCTATTCTAATATCGAATAAAGTAAATTTCCAACCAAAAGTTATCAAAAAAGATAAGGAAGGACACTTTTTACTCATTACCGGGGAAATCTGTCAGGAGGAACTCTCAATCCTTAACATATATGCTCCAAATAAAAAATCACCCACATTCATAAAAGAAACCCTACTAAAGCTCAAAAAATACATTTCACCCCACACAATAATAGTGGGAGACTTTAATACCCCACTCTCACCAATGGACAGACCAGGGAAACAGAAAATGAACAAGGACACTGCAAAACTTGCAAAGACTTTGAACCAACTAGAATTAATAGATATATACAGAACATACTATCCCAAAGTAAAAGAATACACCTTCTTCTCACCACCCCATGGCACCTTCTCGAAAATTGACCACATAATTGGACACAGAACGAGCCTCCATCGATATAAGAAGGTTGAAATACTCCCATGCATCCTCTCAGATCACCATGGTCTATGGCTGGTCTTTAGCAACAACAAAGACAACAAAAAGCCCACATACACATGGAAACTAAACAACGCTCTGTTAAAGGATAGCAGGGTCAAAGAAGAAATAAAGAAAGAAATTAAGGATTTTCTAGAATTCAACGAAAACGAAAACACAACATACCCAAACCTATGGGATGCAATGAAAGCAGTATTGAGAGGAAAACTCATAGCCCTAAGTGTTTCCAAAAAGAAACTGGAGAGAGCTTACCTAAGCAACCTGACAGCACAGCTAAAAGCCCTAGAACAAAAGGAAGCAGATATACCCAAAAGGAGTAGACGGCAAGAAATAATCAAAATTAGGGCAGAAATAGACCAAATAGAAACAAAAAGAACCATTGAAAAAATCAACAAAACCAAGAGTTGGTTTTTTGAGAAAATCAACAAGATTGTTAAACCCCTAGCCAGACTAACTAGAGGGCAAAGAGAGAGTATCCAAATTAACAAAATCAGAAAGGAAAGTGGGGACATAACAACTGAAACTGAGGAAATTCAAGAAATCATCAGATCCTACTACAAAAACTTATACTCCACAAAATTGGAAAATCTGGAGGAAATGGATGAATTTCTAGACAGATACAAGGTCCCAAAGTTAAACCAGGACCAAGTAAACCATCTAAATAACCCTATAACTCCTAAAGAAATAGAAGAAGTCATCAAAATCCTCCCAACCAAAAAAAGCCCAGGTCCAGACGGGTTCAGTGCAGAATTTTATCAGACTTTTATTGAGGATATAACACCGAAACTCGCCAAACTATTCCAAGAGATAGAATCAGATGGAATATTACCAAACTCATTTTTTGAAGCTACAATAACCCTCGTACCTAAACCACACAAAGATCCTACAAGGAAAGAGAACTTCAGACCAATCTCACTATGAACATTGATGCAAAAATACTCAACAAAATTTTTGCAAACCGAATCCAAGAACACATCAAAACAATCATTCATCATCACCAAGTAGGCTTCATCCCTGGGATGCAGGGATGGTTTAACATAAGGAAATCCATCAACGCTTCCACCATATAAACAAACTCAAAGACCAAAATCACATGGTCATCTCACTAGACGCTGAGAAAGCATTCGACAAAAACCAACACCCCTTCATGTTAAAAGTCCTGGAAAGAACAGGAATCCAAGGCCCATACTTAAACATAATAAGAGCAATATACAGCAAACCAACAGCCAACATCAAACTTAATGGCGAGAAACTTGAAGCAATCCCACTAAAATGAGGGACTGGACAAGGCTGCCCACTCTCCCCCTACCTATTCAACATAGTACTGGAAGTCCTGGCTGGAGCAATTAGACAGCAAAAGGAGATCAAGGGGATACAAATCGGAAAGGAAGAGATAAAAACATCACTCTTTGCTGATGACATGATAGTGTACTTGAGTGACCCCAAAAACTCCACCAGAGAACTCCTACAGCTGATAAACAAGTTCAGCAAAGTGGCTGGATACAAAATTAACTCAAACAAATCAGTAGCCTTCCTGTACTCAAAGGACAAACATGTGGAGAAAGAAATTAGGGAAAACGTACCCTTCACAATCGTTGCAAAAACTATGAAATACCTTGGTGTGACTCTAACTAAGCAAGTGAAGGACCTGTATGACAAGAACTTCAAACCTCTAAAGAAAGAAATTGAGGAGGATCTCAGAAAATAGAAAGATCTCCCATGCTCATGGATTGAAAAAATCAACATCTTAAAAATGGCCATCCTACCAAAAGCAATCTACAGATTCAATGCAATCCCCATCAAAATTCCAATACAGTTCTTCATGGAATTGGAAAGATCAATGTGCAATTTCATATGGAATAACAAAAGACCTAGAATAGCAAAATCCATCCTCAACAACAAAAAAAAACATCTGCGGGAATCACTATCCCTGACCTCAAGCTATATTACAAGGCAATTGTGCTGAAAACTGCATGGTACTGGTACAGAAATAGGCATGTGGATCAATGGAATAGAATAGAAGATCCAGAAATGAGCCCTCATGTATATGGTCACCTGATTTTTGACAAAGGAGCAGTAAACATTCAATGGAAAAAGGACAGCCTATTCAACAAATGGTGCTGGTCCAACTGGCACTCAGCAGGCAAAAGAATGAAAATAGAGCCGTTCTTATCTCCTTGTACAAAGCTCAAGTGTAAGTGGATAAAAGATCTCCACATTAAACCAGATACACTGAAACTATTAGATGAGAAAGTAGGGGAAACCTTAGAACTCATAGGTACAGGAGAAAATTTCCTGAACAAAACACCAATGGCTCAAGCTCTAAGGTCAAAGATTAACAAATGGGACTTAATGAGATTGCAAAGTTTCTGTAAGGCTAAAGACATCATCAAGAAAACAAAACGGCAACCAACAGAATGGGAAAAGATCTTTACCAACACCACATCAGATAGAGGCCTAATATCCAAGGTGTACAAGGAACTCAAAAAGCTAGACACCAGAGAATCAAATAACCCTATTAAAAAATGGGGTACAGAGCTAAACAAAACGTTTTCAGTTAAGGAACACCGAATGGCCGAGAAACATCTGAGGAAGTGCTCCACATTCTTAGCCATCAGGGAAATGCAAATCAAAACAACCCTGAGATTCCACCTCACACCAGTCAGATTGGCCAAGATCCAAAACTCAGATGACAGCAGATGCTGGTGAGGCTGCAGAGAAAGAGGAACACTTCTCCACTGTTTGTGGGGTTGCAAGCTAATACAACCACTCTGGAAATCTGTCTGGCGATACCTCAGAAAATTGGATATAGTACTACCTGAAGACCCAGCTATTTTACTTCTGGGCATATACCCCAGAGACACTTTAATACACAAAAAAGATATATGCACCACAATGTTCATAGCGGCTCTATTTATAATAGCCAGAAGCTGGAAGGAACCCAGATTCTCTTCAGAAGATGAATGGATACAAAAATTGTGGTACATATACACTATTGAATACTACTCAGCCACCAGAAACAATGACTTAACCAAATTCTTAAGAAAATGGCTGCATCTAGAGAATATCATCCTGAGTGAGATAACCCAGTCACAAAAGAACAGACATAATATGCAGTCACTGATAGTGGGATGCTAACCCCAGAGGCTTGCACTGCCCCAGAAACAACTCACAGACTGTATGAGGTCCAAGAAATAAAGAAAACAAAAAAATATACATATATTTACAAAACAAGATGACTTTGACTATTTCCATGTTGCGTTTTGTTTTGCATGTACTTTATGCTTATTGTAAGTATTAGGTTTTCAATGCATACTGTCAAGCCCTTGAAAAAAATCAAGTACTGACTAAAAAAATATATTCACATGGTTTTATGTAAAAATTATTTTAATGTCTGAAAAAACAGTACTGACAAAAATGTATAATTTTAAGCAAAAAATGTTTAAAATCTGTACATTTATCTTTGTTTTGTAAAAAAAAAAAAAAGAAAGAAAGAAAGAAAGAAAGTTATTCGAACAGGAAAAAGAAAAAAGAAGGCATGGAAAAGAATTGTTACTAAAGTCTGCTTTGTTGGTGATGGTTTTACAAGAAAACCACCTAAATATGAGAGGTTCATTAGGCCAATGGGTCTGCGTTTCAAAAAAGCCCATGTCACACACCCTGAGCTAAAAGCTACCTTTTGTCTGCCTATACTTTGTGTGAAAAAGAATCCATCATCCCCACTGTATACAACCCTGGGTGTGATCACCAAAGGCACAGTTATTGAAGTGAATGTGAGCAAGTTGGGCCTTGTGACACAGGGAGGCAAGGTGATTTGGGGAAAGTAGGCCCGAGTTACCAACAATCCTGAAAACGATGGGTGCATAAATGCAGTCCTGCTGGTTTGACAGTGATGTCATACAAGTCATTCCACTCACTACCGAAGACTACACAGTCAGGAAAACACCGCCGCCGTGACCTTTTTGAACTACCAAGCAGCCTTACGCCATGTGCAGTTATCAAGTATTTATTAAATTGTAAAGGAAAATAAAACACTGCCCAATTTAAAAAAAAATAAAAGGCTATTAAAAGATTTTTTTAAAAACTCAGAAATGTCTAATTAACATTACATTGCATTAATAAATAGCTGTAATTTTTAAGCAAAACATTTTTGCTATCATATTATTTTCATCATATCCATAGTTATAATAGGAATTACCTGAGCTTTATTTTTCATGATTGTTCCCTCTCAATGGGTCCACAGTTTGGCTGCTGCTGTCCATTATAATTTCTAAAGTCATTATAATTGCCAGCATCATTATAGTTATTTTCGTTAAGGTTTCCTCCTTTATTGTAAGTGCCATATATTAATAAAGACATTATAAGTGCAGTGCTGACTGGGAACAATCTGTTCCAGCCCATAGACAAAGCCACATCACGGCCATCAGGACTCAGGGCCTGCCTCCAGACTGCTGAGTACCCAGAAGAGCTTCAGAAGCACCCTCCGACCTAAGCACATGGGTGAGCCCCCACTCCCCCCACCACTGACTATCCAGAAAGACTCCACAGGGAAGTCTCTGGGTGCAGATAGTGCATGACTGACTGGGAATGGTCCGTTCCGGCCCAGTAACAAAGCTGGGCTACCACCATCAGGATTCACTGCCTATCCCCAGAGAGCCAAACAGCCAGGAGCAATCTCCCTCCTGAGCCCACAGGCCCACAGACCCAAAGGAGAGACAAGCTCCAGTCAGAGACAACAAGATTACCGAACATCACAGATAAGAAGATGTCAAGAATCAAGCACAAGAACCTAAGAAACAGAAACCAAGACAACCTGGCAATGTCAGAACCCAGTTCTCCCAGCACAGCAAGTAGTGGATGTCCCAACATGAAAGAAAAAAAGGAGATATGAACTTAAAAATTATACTTTGTAATGATGATGGAGGTCCTCAAGAAGTGCATGAATAACTCCTTTAAAGAAATATAGGAGAGCACATGTAAACAAATATAAGCCCTAAAAGAGAAAATACAAACATCACCTAAAGAGCTACAGAAAAACACAACCAAACAGGTGAAAAATTGAAAACAGAAACGATAAAAAAAATCACAGGAGGAGACAACCCTGGAAATAGAAAACCTAGGAGAGAAATCAGCAGTCATAGATGCAAGAATAACCAACAGAATACAAGAAATGGAAGAAATAATATCAGGGGCAGAAGACAGCATAGAAAACAATGACACATCAGTCAGAGAAAGTGCAAAAATCAAAAAGCTCCTAGCCCAAAACATTGAGAAAATATAGGACACAAACCTAAGGATAAAAGGTATATAAGAGAGCAAAGACTCTCAAATAAAAGACTCACTAAATATCTTCAACAAAATCATAGACGAAAACTTCCCTAACCTAAAGAAAGAGATGACCATGAATATACAAGAAGCCTATAAAACTCCAAATAGATTGGACAAGAAAAGAAACTCCTCACAGTACATAATAGTCAAAACACGAAATGTTCAAAACAAAGAAAGAATACTAAAAGCAGTTAGGGAGAAAGGACAGGTAACATATAAAGGCAGACCAATTAGAATTACACCAGACTTCACAACAGGAACTATGAAAGCTTGAAGATCCTGGACAGATATCATACAGATCCTAAGAGAACACAAATGCCAGCCCAGGTTACAATATCCAACAAAACTTTCAATTACCATATATGGAGAAACCAACATAAAAGCAAATTTACACCATATCTGTCCACAAATCCAGCCGTACAAAGGATAATAGATGGAAAGCTCCAACATATGGTAAAAACTACACCCTGTGAAAAGAAAGAAAATAATCTTCTTGCAAGAAAATCAAAGGAAGAAAAGGACACAAACAGAATTCTACATCTAACAACAAAAATAAGAGGAAAAAGAGGAAACAACAATCACTCTTCCTTGATATCTCTTAAAATCAATGGATTCTATTCCCCAATAAAAAGACATAGACTATCAGACTGGATACATAAACAGAATCCAACATTTTACTGCATACAGGAAGCTCATCTCAGTAACAAAGACAGACACTACCTCAGAGTAAAAGCTGGGGAAAAAAACCTTCCAAGCAAATGGTCCCAAGAAACAAGCTGAAGCAGCCATTCTAATATTGAATAAAGTAGATTTTCAACAAAAAGTTATTTTAAAAAATAAGGAAAAACACTTTTTACTCATTACAGAAAAAATAATCTATCAAGATGAACTCTCAATCCTGAACATCTGTGCTCCAAATACAAGGGCGACAACATTTATAAAAACCTGACTAAAGGTCAAAGCATAAATGGGAAAAGATATTTACCAACTCCACATCAGATAGAGGCCTAATATCTAAGGTATACAAAGAACTCAAAAAGCTAGACACCAGAGAATCAAATAACCCTATTAAAAAATGGGGTACAGAACTAAACAAAACGTTCTCAGTTGAGGAATATCAAATGGCTGAGAAATATCTGAGGAAGTGCTCGACATCCTTAGCCATAAGGGAAATGCAAATCAAAACAATCCTGAGATTCCACCTCACACCAGTCAGATTGGCCAAGATCCAAAACTCAGATGACAACAGATGCTGGCTAGGTTGCGGAGAAAGAGGAGCCCTTCTCCACTGTTGGTGGGATTGCAAACTAATACAACCACTCTGGAAATCAGTCTGGTGATACCTCAGAAAATTGGACATAATACTACCTGAAGACCCAGCTATTCCACTTCTGGGCATATATCCCAGAGACACCTTAGTACACAACAAAGATATATGCACCACAATGTTCATAGCAGCTCTATTTATAATAGCCAGAAGCTGGAAAGAACCCAGATGCCCTTCAGAAGATGAATGGATACAAAAATTGTGGTACATTTACACAATGGAATACTACTCAGCCACCAGAAACAATGACTTGACCAAATTCTTAAGAAAATGGCTGCATCTAGAGAATATCATTCTGAGTGAGATAACCCAGTCACAAAAGAACAGACAAAATATGCAGTCACTGATAGTGGGATGCTAACCCCCAGAGGCTCGCACTGCCCCAGAAACAACTCACAGACTGTATGAAGTCCAAGAAATAAAGAAAACAAAACAAAACAAAAAATCTTTACACAACAAGAAAACTTTGACTATTTTCATGTTACATTTTGTTTTGCATGTACTTTGTGCTCATTGTAACTATTGGGTTTTCGATGCATACTGTCAAACCTTTAAAAAGATCAAGTACTGACTATTCATATAGATTTATATAAAAATTATTTTAAAATCTGAAAAAAAAGTACTGACAAAAATGTATTGTATAATTTTACGCAAAAATGCTTGAAATCTGTACATTTGTCTTTGTTTTGTAAAATAAAGATGTTAAAAAAAAGGTCAAAGCATATATTAGATGACAGAAACACAGTAATAGTGAGAGACTTCAACGCTCCACTCTCATCAAGGAACAGATCATGGAAGCAGAAAATGAACAGAGACACAATAAAACTAACAGAAGTTATGAACCAAATGAATTTAACAGACAACTATAAAATGTTTCATCCAAAACAAAAAAAAAAAAAAAAAAAAAAAACATCCTTCTCAGAACCTCGTGGCACCTTCTCCAAAATTGAAAATATGGGCCTCAAAATGGGCCTCAGCATATAAAGGAAGATTGAAATAATACCATGCATCCTATCAGATCACCATGGACTAAGGCATATCTTCAATATCAAAAAAGAAAAAAAAAAGAAATCCCACATACACATGTAGCTGAACAATGATCTATTCAATGATAACTTGGTCAAGGAAGAAATAAAGAAAGAAATTTAAATTTTTTTTAGAATTTAAGGAAAATGAAAGTACAACATACCCAAATTTTTGGGACACAGTGAAAGCATTACTAAGAGGAAAACTCATAGCTCTGAGTGCCTCCAAAAAGAAACTGGAGAGAGCATATACTAGCAGCTTGACAGCACAGCTGAAAGTTATAGAACAAAATGAAGCAGATACACCCAAGAGGAGTAAATGGCAGGAAATAATTAAACTCAAAGCTCAAATCAACCAAGTTGAAACAAAAAGAACTATACAAAGAATTAACAAAACAAGAAGCTGATTCTTTGAGAAATTTTACAAGATTGATAAACTCTTAGCCAGACTAAATAGAGGGCATAGAGAGAGTATCCAAATTAACAAAATCATAAATAAAAAGGGAGACATAAGAACAAAAACCAAGAAATCATCAGATCCTACTACAAAAGCCTATACTCAACAAAACTGGAAAATCTAGAGAAAATGGACAACTTTCTAGACAGATTCCAGGTACCAAAGTTAAATCAGGATCAGATAAACCATATAAACAGTCCTTTAACACCTAAAGAAATAGAAGCAGTCATCAAAAGCCTCCCAATCAAAAAGAGCCCAGGACCAGATGGGTTCAGTGCAGAATTCTATCAGACTTTTACAGAAGACCTAATACCTATACTCTCTTAACTATTCCACAAAACAGAAACAGAAGGAACACTACCCAACTCATTCTTCAAAGCCACAATTCCACTCATACCTAAACCACACAAAGACCCTACAATGAAAGAGAACTTCAAACGAATTTCCCTCATACACATCGACGCAAAAATACTCAATGAAATTCTTGCAATCTGAATTGAAGAAAAACTCATCAAACTATCATTCACCATGATCAAGTAGGCTTCATCCCAGGGATGTAGGGATGGTTTTATATATAGAAATCCTTCAATGTAATCCACTATATAAACAAACTAAAAAAACAAAACAAAACAAAAAAAAACAGGTCTTTCCTGTTTCGGCCCAAGCAAAGCAGGCTCATGGGCCAGTGACACCCAAAAATTAAGAGGTTTTTGGAACCCAGGAGGTCATAGACTGCTGTTCCAGGCTGTCATCATGCCACAGAATGAATATATTGAATTGCACCACGAATGATATGGAGATCGTTTGGACTACCATGAGAAAAAGAGAAAGAAAGAAGGTCTGGAGCCCCATGAATGTTCAAAGAAGAAAAGAGATTGGCCTGAAAGCTAAGTTCTCCCATAAACAGTAGCATGCAGAGAAAATACAAATGAAAAAGACTATTAAGCTTTTAAGATGCATGAAAATTGGACATAGTATACCTAAGGACCCAGCTATTCCACTCTTGGGCATATATCCAAAATTTCTCCAACATACAACAAGAACAAATGCTCCACTATGTTTATAGTGGCCTTATTTATAATAGCCAGAAGCTGAAAAGAACCCAGATGTCCTTCAACAGAGGAATGGATACAGACATTGTGGTACATTTACACAATGGAGTACTAATCAGCAATTAGAAACAATGACTTTATGAAATTCCTAGGTAAATGGATCGAACTAGGAACTATCATTCTGAGTGAGTACACACATGAGAATACACATGGTCTGCACTCACTGATAAACAGATACTAACCCCAAAATGTTCTGAGTACCCAAGAAACAATTCACAGATCTTATGAAGCTCAAAAAGAAGGAAGGCCAGAATGTAGATGCCTCGGTTTTTCTTAGAAAGGAGAACAAAACACTTAAAGGAGGGAATACAAGGTCAAATAGAGGTGTAGGGATTGAAGAAAAGATCACTCAGATACTGCCTCACCTGGGAATCCACCCTATGTGCAGCCACCAAACCCAAACACTATTGCTGATGCCAAGAAGTGCTTACTGGAAGAAACCAGATATCTATGCCTCCTCAGAAGCTCTTCGAGAGCCATACAAATACAGTTGAGGATGCTTGCAGCTATTTATCGGACTGAACATGGGGACCCCAATGAAAAAGCTAGAGAAAGGACTGAAGGAACTGAAATGGTTTGCAGCCTCATGGGAAGAACATTGTCAGCCAATCAAACCCTCCAGAGCTCCCACAAACTAAAACACCAACTAGTGAGCACACGTGGAGAAAACCATGGCTCCAGTTGCATATGTAGCAAAGAATAGCATTGTATGGCATTAGTGGTAGAAGAGGTCTTTGGTCCAGTGAAGGTTGTTATTACCAGTGTAGGAGAATGCCAAGGCAATGAGGTGGAGAGCTTGGGAGAGAAAGCACCTTCATGGAAGCAAGTAGAGGGTGAGGGGAAGGGGATTACATTTGAAAAGTAAATACAGAGAATGTCCAATAAAATAATTTAAGACATTATAATAAAATATTTAATTTTCTCAAAGAACCAGCTCTTGGTTTTGTTGATTCTTTGAATGGTTCTTTTTGTTTCTATTTGGTCAATTTCTGCTCTGAGTTTGATTATTTCTTGCCGTCTAATCCTCTTGAGTGTATCTGCTTCCTTTTGTTCCAGAGCTTTCAGCTGTGCTGTCAAGTTGCTGATGTAGGCTCTCTCCAGTTTCTTTTTGGAAGCACTCAGAGCTATGGGTTTTCCTCTCAGTACTGCTTTCATTGCATCCCATAGGTTTGGGTATGTTGTGTTTTCGTTTTCATTGAATTTTAGAAAATCCTTAATTTCTTTCTTTATTTCTTCTTTGACCATGCTATCATTTAATAGAGCATTGTTTAGTTTCCATGTGAATATGGGCTTTTTGTTGTCTTTGTTGTTATTAAAGACCAGCCTTAGACCATGGTGATCTGATAAGATGCATGAGAGTATTTCAATCTTCTTATATCTACTGAGTCTTGTTTTGTGACCGATTATATGGTCAATTTTGGAGAAGGTGCCATGAGGTGCTGAGGAGATGATGTATTCATTTATTTTAGGATGAAATGATCTGTAGAAATCTATTACTTCCAATTGGTTGATAACCTCTTCTAGTTTCACTGCGTCCTTGCTCAGTTTCTGTTTCCATGATCTTTCCATTGATAAGAGTGGGGTGTTGAGGTCTCCCACTATTATTGTGTGGGGTGAAGTGTATTTTTGAAATTTAGTAGGATTTCTTTTATGAATATGGGTGCTCTTGTATATGGACCATAAATGTTAAGGATTGAGAGTCCTTCTGACAAATTTTCCCTGTAATGGGTAAAAAGTGTACTTCCTTATCTTTTTTGACAACTTTTGATTGAAAACCTACTTTATTCGATATTAGAATGGCCACTCCAGCTTGCTTCTTGGGGCCATTTGCTTGGAAGGTTTTTTCCCAGTCTTTTACTCTGAGATAGTGTCTGTCTTTGTCTCTGAGATGAGTTTCCTGTATGCAGCAAAATGCTGGGCTTTGTTTATGTATACAGTCTGATAGCTTATGTCTTTTTATTGGGGAATTGAGTCCATTTTTGTTAACAGATATTAAGGAATAGTGGTTGCTGTTTCCTGCTATTTTTGCTTTTGGAGGTAAAATTGTGCCTGTGTGTCTTTCTTCTGGTTTTCTTGCTTAGGTATTTTCTTATTTTTACTAGGATGTGGTTTCCCTCCTTATATTGAGTTTTCCACCTATAATTTGTTGTAGTGCTGGGTTTGTGGTCAGATACTGTGTAAATTTAGTTTTGTCTTAGAATATCTTGGTCTCTCCATCTATGGTGATTGAGAGTTTTGCTGGGTATAGCAGCTTGGGCTGGCACTTGTATTCTCTTAGGGTTTTCATGATGTCTGTCCTGGATCTTCTAACTTTCATAGTCTCTGCTGAGAAATCGGGTGTGATTCTGATTGGTCTGCCTTTATATGTTACATGACCTTTTTCCCTTACTGTTTTTAGTATTCTTTCTTTGCTTTGGGCACTTGGTGTTTTGACTATTATGTGTCAGGAGGAATTTCTTTTCTGGTACACTCTATTTGGAGTTCTGTAGGCTTCTTTTATGCTCATGGTCATCTCATTCTTAAGGGTAGGGAAGTTTTCTTCTACAATTTTGTTGAAGATATTTACTGTGCCTCTCAGTTGATATTCTTCACCCTCTTCTATTCCTATTATCCTTAGATTTGGTCTTCTCATTGTGTCCTGGATCTCCTGAACATTTTGGTTTAGGATCTTTTTGGTTTTTGCATCTTCTCTGACTGTTCTGTCTATGTTTTCCATGTTGTCTTTGGCCCCTGAGATTTTCTCTTCCATCTCTTGTAGTCTGTTGGAGATGCTTGCATCTGTGACTACCAATTTCTTCTTTAGGTTTTCTACCTCCAGGGTTGTCTCTTTTAGTGTTTTCTTTGTGTTTCCATTTCCATCTTAAATTCCTTCTTCAATTCCTTCATCTCTTTGGTTCTGTTTTCCTCTAGTCCTTTGATTTCTTTGAGTGTTTTTCTTGTTTCCTCTTTAAAGCTTCTATTTCTTTATGCTTTTCCTCCCATTCTTGTTTAAGGATCTCTGTCATCATCATGAGGTATGATTTCGGATCTGAGTCTTCTTTTTCTGGAGTGTTTGTCATTCTGTTGTTTGCTGTGATGGGAGTGCTGAGTTCTGATGTTGCCAGGTTGTCTTGTTTCCCTGGGGTAAGTTCTTTCGTTTTCCTCTTGCCATCTTGTTGTCAATGATTGGTTCCTGTCTCTTCCGTGTACCTTGCCTGTGTCCCTGGATCTCCACTGTTCCAGGTGGCAGATGGCCTGAGCATTTGATCTGCACACACGGGCCCTCTTGGTGGAAACCGAGTCCCTATGGCAGAGTTCCAGTTCCCCTGAAACAATGGGGGCGCGCTCAGTCCAGACCTCTCTGCGCCCCAGCTACTCACACCGCAGTCTCACCCGGTCTGCGTCCCTGGATCTCTGCTGTTCCCAGTGGCAGATCTAAAGTATCTTTTTTTAAGATTTATTTCTTTCATGGATGTGGGTATACTGTTGCTGTCTTCAGACACACCAGAAGAGGGCATTGGATTCCATTACAGATGGTTGTGAGCCACCATGTGGTTGCTGGGATTGGGACCTCTGGAAGAGCAGTCAATACTCTTAACCACTGTGCAATCTCTCCAGCCCATAAAGTATCATTTTAAAGAATGAAGACAAAAACCAAGTTCTAACAAATGTAACCATCATTTTTAAAAGACAGAAAACAATATTTTAACAGTTTAAACAATACAGTGCTTCTATAATCAACATCAAGTGCGATAATTTGTTGTTACAATGTTTAGCTACCAGCAAGAAAAGTTCTTGTATACAAACACATAAAGGTGCAGATTTAATACTTCATTAAAGAAACATTGTTTTAAATCCTATATTTTATAAATCAGATTTTTAGGAGAAGAATTACGTTAAGATATTATTTCAACTTAAATGTATTTTTAGAGACCTGTTTTCCTGCTTTGGTTTATGCCATATATTGTTGCCCAGAATGGCTCCAACCCTACAAATTTTAAGGTAACTTTTTGTTACAGATGTTACAGATTTTTAACCATACCCAGTAATTTATAAGCCAGTAGTCTATAGCCAAGACATCCAGAACATGGTAAACTTATATATTTAAGATGAGTCAGAAACAAAGATGTAGTGGTCACATACACTTATACATTTAGAATAGACAAGCAATTTTTTCTTACTTTTTTTCTATCTGCAATTTCAATGAAGGAGCACCTTGCCACCTACTGAATCCAATTCTCACTGGCATAGAGACTTTGTAGCAGGACTAGCCATCAGTTTCCTTACTCTAGAAGCTGAGAAGCTGCCGTTGCCCCTTTAAGAGCAGGCTTGTGCAGATCTCTAGCCTTTGTCAGGGCTTCTCTAGCAGGTGCAGGACTTCAAGGGCCGTTTATAAGTTTTTATTGTCCCAATTAAACTGCTGTGTTCTCTGCCACAAAATCTTGACCTGAATGCATGCTGCAATGTGCCCTTCCAGGACTTACCTTTCCCACCCAGCACAACTCCCAGTCATTCATCCAAGTTTGTTTATCAATAGCTACATATTCATTCCTTGCTGTGTAATATGCAGCAGTAAGTGGATATATATTGAAGAATATCTGATACAGCTGAAGAACATCTGGGTTGTTTCCAAATTGGAGCCATGATGTTTTATTGCTGCTGTTTGTTTTCTTTTGAGAATAGGGTCTCAGAGAGTCTAGTATATATATGTTTTAAGCTGTTTTTACAGGTTAGTGTGAGTGTGTGTGTGTCTGTGTCTTTGTTGTGAGAGAGTGTGTGTACAGCTATGCATCAGAGGACAACCTATAGGCATTAGCTCTATTCTTTTTATTTACAAATTATTTATTATGAGAGGATGTATAGGTTAAAAACATCCATCAACACTTGGTTCCCTTATTCCATCATGAAAATCAAACTCAGGTTGTCAGACTAGGCAAGAGGCACCTGTACCCCCTGGACATCTCTGAGAACCTCAGGTAGCCTAGAGTGGCCTCAGGTAGCAGAGGTTAACTTCAAACACATTCCTCCACATCCTACATATTGAACTTAAAGGTATACCCCTGGCTTAGACTCTGCTTTTTATTCTGTGACAGGTTTAGAAGTCTAAGACACAGAAGCAAGTCTAGGGTAGTCCCCTCCCATTGGATTTTACATGGTAGGTGTGCTCTGTGGCTATGCTGGCCATCTTATTGGCATGCATGGCTTCAGGACACTTAAAGGTTGTTTACTAGACACAGTTCCTATTTATTTCACATTTTTATGTTTATTTATTGTGGTCTTGCTTTGTAGTCTAGGCTGGCCTTGAACTCATGATCAACCTGACTGAGATTGCAGACAGGACTCACCATGCTTGGCTGTTTTTACTTCTGTGCTTCTCATTAGCCATATATGGCAATAGTCACATGCTAGAAAATACAAATACATATCACCAAACTAGAATGGGAGGTGTGGGGCGCCGCCCACACATTCCCACGCTTCCGTCATTACAAGATGGCGCGGATATCCGGCTGTGGGGCGCCGCCCACACATTCCCACGCATTCGCCATTACAAGATGGCGCTGATATCTGGCTGGAGTTAGCAGTAAACAAGCCATGTGCGCACAGGCTGGGTAACTTCCGCTTCATGAGTTCCGCCTCTTCCCGTGGCGTCATAGGGCCTGCTGAGTCTCAACCAATCAGGGGGCTCCGCGTCCAAGGCAAGGACTGATCCTTTTATAGGGGACGGGCTGGATAGCTCCTCTCTCTCTTCCTTTCTCTTCTGCCTCTCTCTCCCTCTCTTTTCCTCTCTTCTTCCTCTCTTCCCCTCGTTGGTTTTCGGCCGTCTCGTGGAGCTTGTTCGTCCTGTTCGTCTCCTTGGATCTCTTGGTTTTCTCCGTCCTTTTCGTTACGTGAAGCAAGTACCGGTTTTTCCAGATTAATAAAGTTTACCGCAGAAGGATTCTATTTTGTGTGCCGCGTCGTTCTTGCAGGCGAGACGGTTGCGCGGGACAGGGAGGTGCTTTTAAATATTTCTAAAATACCATCAAACAATCACCTCTTCTTGAATCTAAACCTTGAATCCCTCTCTCCTTCTCTCACTCAGTGTTCTATGGAGAATAAATCAGATGCTACCATTTGACATCCCTCTAGAATGACTATCAGCAGAGTTCATATAAAACACTTCAGTAGTTATAGTTTGTCAGGTACAGTGATACAATTTTATACAGACTGACTGATAGAACCCCACAACTATAATGTCCCCACATTTTACCAAGGAAGAAACTGAAATAAAAAGTTAATGGATATTTCAAAGTTAACATAGTAAAAAAAAAAATCTTCAAAGGCAAGGATGGGACCTTGACTAAGGCCGTGTTCTTAAATTCTTTTTGCATTGTTTTACTTTACCTACACACTATGTCTCACTATGCAGTCCTAGCTGGCCCAGAATTCACTTAAAATAGACATTATCTGATAAGCAACTTTTACCCAAGATGAATTATGTCAGGTGTCATGCTACCGAATGCACCAAAGGAGGTCTCTTCTACCTCTGTACAGTACAGACGCTGGCATGGCTTCTCTCCAGAGCGCACCATCATGTGCTACAGCTGCAAGAAACACTCCCCACACAGTGGATACTATGGAGGAAACAAAAAATAGAATTGATATTTCATCTTTCCCCTGCAATTCTGTCCCTGTATCATTCTCCTTGGTGAGAGACATCTTAAATCTCTTTTTATTTCATTATTTATTTAAAGAAATGATCATGATATGGACCACTGGCTGTCCTGGAACTTGCTATGTAGACCATGCATGCCTCAAATTCACAGAGATCTGCCTGTCTCTGACTCCCAAGTTCATGCTCGGCTAATATTTATTATTATTACATTATTATGAAGTTATTATTTGTATGTGTATGTATAGGCATGTGACATAAAATTTGTTATTATTACATTATTATAAAGTTATTATTTATGTATATGTATGTATAAGCATGTGACATAAAATTTATTATTATTACATTATTATGAAGCTATTATTTGTATGTGTATGTATAGGTATGTGACATAAAATTTATTATTATTACATCATTATAAAGTTATTATTTATGTGTGTATGTATAGGCATGTGACATGGCATACATGTGGACATCAGAGAAACACTTTAGAGCCCATTCTCTTCTTCAGCCATTGGTTTATAGAATGAAACTCAGAGTGTTAAGTTTTCAAGGAAAGCATTTTAACAATGACTTATATTGACAGTCTAAAAATTCTTTTTATTTTTACATCTGGGGATCACCAAGACCCTAGCTGAGTTTTCTAGGCTTGCCTGAGACTAGCTCAAGCCAGCCTAGAAACTGTCAAAGGCAGAGCACAGATCACAGAACTACCACACTTAAAAGGACAGAGTTTTGTCAAGTCTTTTGATGTAAGTAAGTGGCTGTTACTATGTGGTGGAGCACTGTTTAGCAACTGTTCAAACTGTGTTCAACCCCTAGACCTCAAACTGAAACCAAACCAGATAGCCAGATTTCTATGTGTCTGTTTCTCTTGAGTGTTCTAGTAAAATCAGGTGTTAATGTTGACTTTCAATAACAAAACACTGAAACTCAACTCTCTGCCCATGACTGTCAAGGAAAACCAACTGTAAATTCAGGGGGAAGCATTCTTTGAGCAACTTAGGTGTCTAGCTATCTCTTCCAATGAGGAGAGAATTCTTGGATAGAGATTTTAAGCCCATTGTTAAACAGCGCTTTTGTTATTGTAAAAGATGAAATTCCTACAGAGAGAAGGGACCCAGTAAGGCTGGGTAGATGGCTGAATGGGTGCTCAAGCAGGAAGATAAGAGTTCAGGACTGTTGGACTTCACTGATTGTAAGCTTAACTGAAAGTCCCTTTCTCAAAAGACTAAGGCAAAAAGTGATAAAGGAGAAATAAGAAGACTCCAAATCGGTGCACAGAGACATGCACAGCAGAACATACCACACAGCGAACAACTCAGAAATAGGGAACAGATACCTCCGGTAAAAATCACTTGCTATTCTGTAACCTAGGTTACAGCACTTACATGGTGGTTCACAACTGGGTGTCAGCTGTAATTCTAGTTTTAGGGGATTGGATGCCCTCTTTCGGGCTCTGTGAGCCCCTGTCCATCTAAGATGTTACATACATATGTGCAAGCAAAGCACTCACATTAAATAAAAGTAAATAATCCTTGTAGAGGAATTTTCATCTAGCAACATAGCTGCTCTGGCAAGGGATCACATCCAAAGACCTTCTAGGTCTGTGTTGTCAAACTAGAATAACACGCTTTTAATCCCTAGGGATTGTAGATACACCCTAATCCCAAACAATATATATGGTCAGTTTATAGAAGGAAGCAGCCATGTTTGAAAGTGATGTTTGAAGGTCAGACAAAATGATGAATCTGAGAAAGATTGGACAGAATGAGTCAGAGATGGAATACACCCAACTCTCACTAGAACAGACAGGAAAGAGAATCTATTTAAGAACAGCACAGGGAGGGCATGTCAGTTGGGAGTCAGTGTGGTGAGTGCCGTGTTGTGGGGTTGAGTTTGTTCCTGAGTTCATGCAGTTCAGTGCAGGTCAGCAGATGTAGGTGAAGCCAGAAAATAAGAAGGAGCCAGAAGATTAGAACAAATTGCTAGAGTTAGTTTGAGGCCAGGCAAAGCCATTCGGTGAGAAGCTGAGAGAAGTCAGATTGAGTCAGTCAGTTTGAAGAGGAGTTTGAGCCAGAACAGCTGAGTTGAATGAGCCATCCAGAGTTCGGGGTGGGAGGGGGTACTAGAAAGAGTGAGTTTATTCAGCAGTAAGCCTCTGAGATGATAATTACATCTGGTGGATAAAAGTTATTTTACAATGAATTGTCTCTGTCTAGTGTACAGGCATTGGGACAGAGCTGTTGTTTAATCTTCCCAGTGTAGCAGCTTCAGATTTCTTCACATTTTATTACAAAAAAAAAAAAAAAAAAAAAAAACTGTCTGATTCAAGTCTTCCATGCTGCCTGAATTTCAGATTATCTTCCCAACAATACTTGTGGAAATTCAGGTCCAAGGTATTTAGAAGGTTTTATGCTATCAGGGACAGTCTGAGAAATGGTTTCTGTAAATGAAAAGCTGTTATCTCAGCAGCTTTTATTGTGTCCTGGCCAGCCCGGAAATTGTTTTGTTAGTCCCTGGCTACATTTCTAAGAAACTTTAAAGTTTTCCTTTTTATATAGCATAAGTTTAGCACTCCACCACTATTTAAAGTGCTGGGGTCAGAGAATCCTGTTCCCACTGATTGGAATATTCAACTGTGACAGGAGACCTGCCTTGCCTAACATTCATGTCTTAACTAATTCAGTTACCCACACACATGTCTCTTTCTGCCAAGCAGGCTGTCAGTTCTCAGGGAGGTATGGGAACTTAAACTTTATTCAAACTCTACTTGAAATGAAAGTCTTCTTTTAAATAGATGCAGGTGTCTCTCTTATGTTATCTCCACCCCAGGGGCAACTTATAAAAGCAAATACCATAGAGCTCATAGGAGTTCAGGAAATGGTTTGTGTTCAAGCTTATTGTGTGAAACTGTACAAAGCAATTCTAACTGGCTTCTATCAAGATTGGTTTCCAAGAGCAAAGAATATAACAGAATATGGAATCAACTTGGGCAGAAGAAAGTTCCCTCGTTACAACAGAAACAACATAGGAGAAAGTTATAAGATTAGTAATCTTATAAGATTATATATATAAGCAGAAAATCGCAGGCTAACCAGATAACATTTAACCTTAACTGCTTTAGTTTTAGGCCATAATGCTTTACCTCAATCTTAACATAAAGCATCCCCTCTCCCTCCTTTCTTTGCCCGGACTTCATCCCCTCCTGACACCTGCAAAACCACAGGAAGCAAAAAGTACACAGCAAGAGGTAAAGAAGGGAGACCAACTGCCACCAGCCAGCCTCTGCCAGGATCCAAGGACATTAGGCTCAGGAGTTGGGTCCAATACCCTATTACCAAGTTATACAACTCAATTAACTGCAAACCTGGTGCTGGCAGTCTTCCCTAGAGGCTGTGCTGGAAGACTGAAACTCTGAAAGGCTGTTACCACCAGGCACTGACCTCCCAGCACCCCAGTCTGCAGGTCCTTTTAGACTCTGGACCCTAAGCTTCCAAAAACCATGATATCCTGCCTTCGATAAGGGTAAGGGACTATCGGCACTTTGGGCAGTGAAAACAGCCAAAACATCAGGCCCACCCAGGTCTTTATGCCCACGGCAGCCATTGGTAAGCACCCCATCCTAACTTGGGTAGGTCCTCAGAGATCTTAACTCATTGATTCTCTAGAAAGTTCTATGAAGTGCTCTGGAACAGTAATAATAAATCCTTGTGAGCCAACACACATCTCACCAATCAGTGCATGTACAGTGCATGTACAGGCTTATTATACCTATAACCGAACACTTATGGTGCAAGTACTATGGGAATAACCCAGCACTAATTATGAATGCACCATGAGAAAGTCAAACCAATAATCCAGCATTCATGGTATATATGCTATTGGAAGCTAGTGCCTATAAATCAGCTTTCATGTTGCATGCATTGTAGTGGGCTCATCTTTGTAACTCAGCACTAATGTTCCATGTATTATGGGAGACTGACATGCTTTCCAGTAATCATGGTGGATGTACTTTAGTAGGCTCATGCATATAAACAAGGACTCATTGTGAATGCACTATGTGAGAATCAAACCTGTAACCAACACCCATGAGGACAAGGTACCACGGGAGGCTCACACCTATAACCCAACATCCATAGTATATGGTCTGTGAGGGACTCAAAGAAGTAACAGCATTATAGATGAATGTCTTGTGGTTGACTCATAAATGTAATATAGCAATCATATTGCATATGCTGTGGGATACATCACCCTTCCATCCTATCACTCTTGGTGCACGTAATGTGGCAGGCTCATTCCTCCACCCAACAATCACTGCGGATGTACTGTGTAAGACTCAACTCAGTAACCCAGAACACATGAATCATACACTACTGGAGGGTCTTGCTTACCAGTCAACATTCCTGTTACATGAATTGCTGTGGGCTCATTGTTGTAACCAAGCACTGATGCATTTACTATGAGAAACTGACATATTTCCCAACACTCATGGTGCTTGTACTGTTGGATGAGCACACCTATAGCCCAGCACTCATTTTGTATGTGCTGTGCAAGATTCAAACCAATAACTTAGCACTCTTAGTCTGTGTACTAAGAAAGGCTGATACCTGTAGTCTGGCATTCATGACACATACACTTTGGTAGCCCACAGCTGTAATCCAGAACTCATGTACTCTAGGAGGTGCATGTTTACAAACCAGCAATCCTTGTGTATATACTGATCGAAACACAAAGCAATAACCCAGAACTCATGATGCATGTACTGTGGGAGGTGCATGACTATATCCCCACCTTCAAGGTGCATTTACCAGAACTCATTTTAAATGTGCTCTGTGAGACTTAAGCCAGTAATGCAGCTCTCGTGGTATATGTAAAGCGGGAAGATCATTCCCATAAAACAGCACTCATGGCACATTTACTGTGGAAGGCCAATGCCTGTAACACAGCAATCAGACTGTGATAGGATCATGGCTGATTGTGGTAATCGTGGTGATGTATTGTCAGAGGCTCTTGCTTATAACCAACAACCCATCACTCACTTGTTGTGGATTTATGGTTGTAAAGTCCGAGGCCAGCTGGGACAATCAACAGGTTTCCCAGTGCCGAAGCGAGAATTGAAAGAAAAAAGAGATGGTTAGTTAAAGTGTACAACATGACTTCAGCCAGCTTTGAGGTTGAACCTTGTTTATTTTTCTTGTTTTAAGCCACTTTAATTACATGCAGAAAGATTACATCAGTTTTAAGACTGGGAAAAAGCAAGTTAACAATCAAAGATCCTGTAAACATCTTTCTGTAGGCCAGGTGTGAAGATCAGGGATAAAAAGGGGGTCTCAAAAGACAAAGAGACTGCTGAGCCTACATCCACTGAATCTGCCCTGTTGGGAGCTACATTCCTAAGGGTACGGCCTGGAGCTTCAGATGCAAATGAACTTCCCTACAGCCTTATTTTTGGGGCTCTGCCTAGAGCTACAGATGCAAATGTGCACAGAAGTTCCCCACAACCAACTGTCCAGAGGTGCAAATGCTCTCCACATTGTAACCCAGCACTGGTGGTGAACGGACTTACATATGTTTCACAGTACCCATAGTGCATATACTGTGGAGGATCATGTTTATAACCAAGTGTTCATGGTACTTGTACTATGATTAGACCATGGCTGTAACTCAGCACTTAGTGTGTATATCTGTGGAGCATTGTGCCTACAATCTAGCACTCATGTTTCATGTATTTGGGATGCTTATGCCTACAAGGTACATTCACTGTGAATGTACTGTGTTAGATTCAACACAGTAATGCAGAACTCATGCTGCATGTGCTTGTGCCAACATCCAAGCATTCATGCTGCATGTACTGTGGAAAGCTCATTTCTATAACTCAGTAGTGATGGTGAACATAATGCAAATATTCAAAACAGTAACCCAGGCCATATGGGTCATGGTTGAACGGATGCTCATGTTCCTAAACCTGCTTTCATTGTGTATTTACTGTGGTGTGCTCACAACTATATCCAATCACCCATGGTATATGCACTGGGATTGTGAATGTGTTGTGTGACACTCAACTCAGTAACACGTAACTCATGGTGTGTGTACTGTACTGGATCATTGGCAATAACCCAGCATTTGTGATGCAAATGGTGTGAAGGCTCATGCCTATATCCCAACATATATGAGAATATACTGTTCAAAATAAGAGCACTAATGATTTGCATATGGTAGGAAACTAATACCATTAGCACAGCAATCATGGTAAATGCACTGTGGGAGGCCCATGCCTGTATCCCAGCACTCATTGGGAGTGTACTTGGTAATTACAAATCAGAGTACTTGGTAATTACACTCAGAGTGCACGCCGACACCGGTATCCCAGCTCTCATGTTGCAATAACTCTGAGAAGCTGAAGTACATATATCACTACTTATGGTGCAGTACTGTGGTTGGATTATAACACAGAACTCATGATGCATGTATACTGGATAAATTTCTAAATTACGTATGCATATGACTCCATTAAATACAAAATGATAGCAGCTATGCCAAATAAAGCAGTTCAGAATGTGATAACTTTTCACCACTGTGAGTGTATTTACTTTACTCACATTTATAAAAACTATATGTGACCATCTATCTTCCAGAAAGTACTTCCTAGGTTCTTAAATACCATGCATACAAGTGCAGAATCTGCCATAAGATTAAGAGCATTCAAATAATAATGAGAGAGTGTGTGCTCTGCTTTTCACATGAAGCTTTATATTATGCAAAACAAGTAGAGGAATCGAATACAAGGATGTAAATATAATAGTTTTTAAGTAACAAAATATTCAATTGAGGGAGTGACAGAACAACCACACTGTACAGTGTATTCGTATTTGTGTGGAGAAAACTGTAGAAAGAGTGACCACTTTATGGAAAGAATGGATGTGTGTTATGTAAGGCAGTTATCATACTAAGTGTGACAGGACTCCTGTCTGCCCTCATCCCATCTCCACATCACTGCTCCAACTCCAGAGACGTGGCTCAGGCATTGCCTCTGTCCACTAAGTTTCTCTGGCCCCTCATTCACTCCTGCACATTCTTCACAAATCTCTGTAAGGAAAAATAGACCTATTCCTAAGGAAGCAGCTCTCAAACCAGCTGTCTGTGGCTTTCTCTGACCACACAGCTTCTGCTGCGGACCATGCTAAAAGCTCACATCGGACAAATAACTAACAGAGATGCTATTTGAAAACCACATTATTGTCATAGAGACAGGGCCATCAATTAACCAGAGGTTTTGTAGGTCCAAGCTGCAAGATCTCCAAGAACCTGTAGCGGTTTAGTCCTCCTCCTTAACTCTGCATCTGGTAGAGACCTCTGTGGCTTCAAGTTCTTCAGTCAGGTGGGATATTTCTACTACCCAGCCTGAGTTTCCTTGCCTGGATATATGCCATTTTCAAGTTAACAGCCTTTGCTCCATCTGTATTATGTAGAGAGCATTTCCAGTCATTCTGACCTGAAGTAACAATGGCATATAGCATTATATATTTATCATTTTGTCCAATAGCAGCAGGTTGAGATTTTACATCTATCCAAAAAGATTTTTTACTGTATTTTATTTTTAAATGGCTAGTTTAAACTTATATATACTCTTTAGAACATTTGTATTGATCCTTTGTAAATTTCACATCATGCACCCCAGTCCTGCTTATATCCCTGTTCCCTCATATCAGCCCTTTGCCCTTGCAACCTCCCCCACAAAAAAAAAAAACACAAACAACAAAAACAAACAAACAAAAAACAAAGCATAAAAAGATTGCCCAGTGGTTAGGAGCACTGACTGCTTTTCCAAGGGTCCTGAGTCAATTCCCAACAACCACATGGTGGCTCACAACCATCTACAATGTGATCTGATGCCCTCTTCTAGTGTGTCTGAAGATAGCAATAGTGTACTCATATATATAAAATAAGTAAATAAATCTTTTAAAAACATATACACTGAATCTAATAGAAGAGAAAGTGGGGGAAGAGCCTCAAATACTTGTGCAAAAGGGAAAACTTCCTGGACAGAAAACCAATGACTTATGCTTTAAGAGTAACAATCGACAAATGGGACCTCATAAAATTGACAAGTTTCTGTAAAGCAAAGGACACTGTCAATAGCACAAAACGGCAACCGACAGGTTGGGGAAAGCTGTAGCATGTGGCAGTGTGTCCCTCTGTCCACATATCCTTTACTTGCAAATGAGTCTTTGGTCTGATCGGAGATCTCTGGCTTCTGTGACACCATCAACACTGAGCCTCCTCCCAGTTATCCTCTTGTTGCCCTGTGCCGTGGAGATCCTGCAACTCTGGAACAGTAAGACTGGCCCTTTCACACCTCCCAACCATTTTCAGTTGCTATAGATTTTGGTGTGGACCATCACAGAGCCCTGGATCTAGGCCTGGGTGATCATCCCACCAGCTCTCCCTTATCTAATCAAGGGTGAGCTCCGCAGGTCCCAATGCCACCATCATCAGGAGGCAGGGGACAGGGTCAGCATTCTTCCTCTCAAGCCCTTAGGGCTGGCTCGCCAACACCCACACCTCCAGAGCCAGCTCCATTGCTGCTCAGTCAAGGCTTGCCGCTCAGCCCACTCTCCCAGGTGCTGCTGCAGCTTATGAGGAGCTGGGCCAGTTCTGCTCTCACAGCCTCCGGGATGCCTTCCTCATCCGGTCCAGCTCCACTATGTTGTCCGGGTAACTTCCTCATCCTGTTCTCCCAAGAGCTATAGCCAGTGAGCAGGCAGAGATAGCTCTCCCAACACTCCCACTCTCAGGCCTTCTCCAGACTACCACAAATGGCAAAGGGGTAGGGAAGGCATCACCCTCCACGCTTGGACCTGCTCTCCAGTACTCTTGCCCTTGGGACCGGATCATCTCTGCCCCCTCCACCAGGGTCAGCTCTTCTGTGCTGCCTAGACAAGGTTCAGGGCCTGCTTTCCTGAGTGCTGCAGCTGGTGAGGGGCAGGGGTAGCAGTCCTGGGCTCATGGGCAGCTTTCCCCACTGCTGGAGGTGGCTGAAGGGGGAGCATAGCCTCTGCACCCCATAGCAGACAAGTGGCAGGGTCATCTCTCTCCTATAACCTACAGAGCCAGCTCACCCACACCCCCTGCCATCAGGGACTGTGCTGCCTGGGTGAGGTTCTGGGCCTATTCTCTCAAGTGATGCCAGCAGTGAGGATGGGGCCATCTCCCCAGACTGCCACTTCCAGTGAGGGTCAGGGCCATATCTGTACAGCCACTGAACATCCACGTCGCCCCCAGCAGCTGCCCTGACCAAGGATGTCCCATATTCTCTACTGGTAATATCAGCCATAGACATTGACACTAACTCTACCACTGCAGGGCCAGAGAGTCAGACATCTCAGCAGCAGCCTGGACTAGAACCTCACCATGGACACAGGTAGCAGGGCTGTCCACTCACAACAAGACACTCCTCTCTACCCTCGACTCTCCACTTCCATCTTTCTGCATGACGCTCAGGCAGCTCCACTTCTCTTTCCCACCCATCTGACCACCACACACTTGCACACTGTGCTGGCTTCAGCTGGAGGCTGGTCACAAGGTTGGCAGGCCCCTGGGTGACATTCTCCAATCATGCCAACTGGTGTTTTGGCAAGCAGGTGTCGATGGACCACCTGTGCCTTGCACTGTAGGACAGGTCTGCGGGTGGTGGCATGACAGTACACAGGTCCCTGTCTGTCTTCTTCCTTCTGCTCTGAGCTGAATGGCTCTCCAGCCACCAAGCCAGCCATCAAGCTACGATGAGCAAAGAAGCTCCATCTGCTCTGCCCCTGACCAACAAGATGTCTATTTGCTTATTGCCAGGGAGGCAATTTAAATGCATTGTGATACATATTCTTTCCCTCCCCCAAGTCCTTCCACATCCTCTCTCCTTTCTTACTCCCCAATTTTAAGGTCTTTTTCCCCTTATAAAAGAAAATACAACAAAAATACAAAATAAATAAATATGCCCAATGTCACTCCAATTTAAAAAAAAAATGGTTTTTCCTCTCTCGGCAGGTATAAATGACAGTTCAGTTGTTTAATTTTACCCTAGTGGTAGTTTTCATCCATTCATTTGTTTTTTAAATAAAATAACAAAGTAAAATATAATAAGATAAAATTTTAAAAATAGCATTGAAGTTGAACAAGACAAATAAACAGAAGATCCCAAGAGAAAGCATTAAATCAGAGAATCACACGTTTTCACACACAGGAATCTCACAAACACACTACACTCGAATCCATGGCCCATGCAGAAGACCTGGAGCAGACTGTTCAGGCCTTCTCCATGCTGTTTCGGTCTCTGTGAGTTCATACAAAATTTACTCATGTTGACCTAGTGGGCATTGTTTTCTTGGTGTCCTCCATCCCCTCTGGCTCTTACACTCCTTCTGCCTCCTCTTCTGACAGTTTCCCTGAGCTTTGAGGGGAAGGAATTAATAGAGACATCCCATGAATAACTAAGGTTCCTCAGTTATCTGTATAGCTGTGGGGTGCTGTGATTGCTCCCATCTGCTATAGAAGCTTCTCTAATGTTAGGCAAGTAAGGCACAAATCTATGAATGTAGCCGAATATTAAGAGTCATTTTACCACTATTTTGTTTCTGTCAAGTATCATTTAGCTTTACACTTAGTCTTGGGCTACCCAGTTTCAGAGTCTGAGTCACTTGGGCAGTCTCAGGTGTGGGTTCTATCTCCTTTCCTGAACCCTGAATCAATCACTGATTGGTTTATTCCCACAAGCATTGTTTCACCATTGCCTGAACATGCAGTATTGTAGATAAAGGGTTTGCAGCTGACTTGGTGTTTACATTTATCTTTTGAGTGTGTGCAAAGTACTTTCTGTACCAAAGACACCGGAGCATAAAGATGAAGGCTTTATGTAGGCACTAGCTCAACATCTCCATGTGCCAGCTTGTGTACTGGATGCTATCTGCAGCTTGGCCTGAGCATCCAAAGAGTTGTACTCTCTGAAAAAAAAGGGGAGTCGCTCTAGGTACACTGATGGGTCTCTTCTGCCTCTTCTGAAGTGGATACAGCTTGGTGCAGCACAGCAGGACACTATGAAGTAAGAAACAGAGGACTCTGTTAAACAACTGATTTCAGCAAAGTAGCTGGATATAAAATTAACTCAAACAAACCAGTAGCTTTCCTCTAATCAAAGGATAAACAGTCTGGGAAAGAAATTAGGGAATCCACACCCTTCACAATAGTCACAAAGAAAAGAAAATACCTTGGTGTGGACCTAAGCAGAAAGTGAAAGATCTGTATGATAAGAACTTCAAGTCTCTGAAGATTTCAGAGGATGGAAAGATCTCCCATGCTCATGGATTGGAAAGATCAACATAGTAAAAAATAGCCATTTGCTAAAAACAATCTACAGATTCAATGCAATTCCCATCAAAATTCCAACTCAATTCTTTATAGAGTTCGAAAGAGCAATTTGCAAATTCATTTGAAATAATAAAAAACCCAGGATATCAAAAACTATTCTCAACAATAAAAAACTTCCAGGGGAATCAATATTTCTGACCTCAGGCTGTATTACAGATCAATTGGGATAAAAACATGATGGTACTGGTACAGAGACAGGCAGGTAGATCAATGAAATAAAATTGAAGACCCAGAAATGAACCAACACACCTTTGGTCACTCGATCTTGAACAAAGGAGCTAAAAACATTCAATAGAAAAAGGACAACCTCTTCAATAAATGGTGATGGTTCAAATGGCAGTCAGCATGCAGAAGAATGCAAATCGACCCATTCTTATCTCATTATACAAAGCTCAAGTCCAAGTGGATCAAAGACCTCCACATAAAACCACTTACACTGAAATAGAACAGAAAGTGGGGCAAAGCTTATAAAATATAGACACAGGGGAAATTTTCCTGAACAGAACACCAATGGCTTATGCTCTAAGATCAAGAATCGACAAATGGGACCTTATGAAATTTCAAAGTATCTGTAAGGCGAAGGACACTGTCAAGAGGGCAAAACAGCAACCAACAGATTTGAAAAGGATCTTTACCAATCCTATATCTGATAGAGAGCTAATATCTAATATATACAAAGAACTCAAGAAGTTAGACACTAAAGAATCAAATAACTAAAAATTGGGTACAGAGCTAAACAAAGAATTCTCAACTGACAAATATCGAATGGCTGAGAAGCACCTAAAGAAACATTCAACATCCCTAGTCATCAGGGAAATGCAAATGAAAACAACCCTGAGATTCCACCTCACACCAGTCAGAATGGCTAAGATCAAAAACTCAGATGACAGCAGATGCTGGCGAGGATGTGGAGAAAGAGGAGCACTTCTCCACTGTTAGTGGGATTGCAAGCTGGTACAACCACTCTGGAAATCAGTCTGGAGGTTTCCCAGAAAATAGTACTACCTGAGGACCCAGCTATACCACTCATGGGCATATATCCAAAAGACCCTCCAACATACAACAAGGACACATGCTCCACCATATTTATAGCAGAATCCAGATGTCCTTCATTCAACAGGGGAATTAATACAGAAATTGTGATACATTTACACAATGGAGTACTACTCAGCTATTACAAACAATGACTTCATGAAATTCTTAGGCAAATGGATGGAACTAGAAGCTATCATCCTGAATGAGGTAACCCAGTCACAAAAGAACATTCATGGTATGTACTCACTTATAACCAGATACTAGCCCAAAAAGCTTGGAATACCCAAGAAACAATTCAAAGAAATTATAAAGCTCAAAAAGAAGGAAGGCCAGAAGGTGGATGCCTCAGTCCTTCTTAGAAGGGAGAACAAATACAGGGAGGAAATACAGGGACAAATAGTGGAGCAGGGATTGAAGAAAAAATTATTGAGAGACTGCCTCACCTGGGGATTCATCCATATGCAGACACCAAACCCAAGCACTATTGCTGATGCCAAGAAGTGCTTACTAGCAGGAGCCTGAAATGGATGCCCCCACAGAGGCTCTGCCAGAGTCATACAGATACAGTTTAGGATTCTTACATATAACTATCAGACTGAACACGAAGACCCCAATGAAGCTAGAGTCAGGACTGAAGGAGCTGAAAGGGTTTGAAACCCCATGGGAAGAACAACATTATCAACCAACCAAAACCTCCAGAGCTCCCAGGGACTAAGACACCAACCAATGAGTACACATGGAGAGACCCATGGCTCCAGGTGCATATGTAGCAGTGGATAGCACTGTGGGCATCAGTGGGAGAAGAGGCCTTTGGTACACTAAAGGCATGTTTTCCTAGTGTAGGGGAATGCCAAGGCGCTGAGGTGGAGGGGGTGGTTGGGAGAAAGAATAGCTTCATGGAAGCAAGTAGAGGGGAAAGGAAGATGGGAGTAGGGAGTGGGAAGAGGATAACATTTGAAATATAACTACAGAGAATATCCAATAAAAAAAATAAAGTAACAAAGGCATCTACTTACCCTGATACCAAGACTGTGTAGAGTAAGAAAATCAGAGAATGTTTTTGTAATTTGTAACATCTGGAAACCCCAACTTGGTTCAAAGAGACAAGATAATGCAAAATATTTCAAAATTCTACAATGTCCTGCCATTGAAACTCGGGTGTTTTTCTTCTTTTTTTTTCTTATATCATATGCACTTTGAGAATAATTTCAGCCTGAACTTTAAAAATTTGTCTTTTCTTCTAGCATAATGATTACATATCTTTATTTGGAGGCATGGCCTAGTTGGAATAGGTATGGCCTTGTTGGAGGAAGTGTGTCGCTGTGTAGGTGGGTTTTGAAGTCTCCTAGTGTTCGAGTTTCACCCAGTGTGAAATTACACTCCCCTTCTGCTGCCTGCAGATCATGCTGCAGAATTCCCAGTTTCTCCAATACCATATCTGTCTGTATGCTTCCATGCTTCCTGCCATGATAAGAATAATAAGCCAGCTGCAAGTAAATGCCTTTTATAAGATTTGCCTTTGTCATGGTGTCTTTTGTAGCAATAAAATCAAAACTATGACTGATATCTTCTTCAATTTATTTGTTTCCTCCCCATCTCCCCTTCCCTTCTCCTCGAGGATCAGGAGAGGAGGAAGAGAAGAGAGCAAGCATACCTTGGGTCATTCATCCTTAAATGGTATGTGTCTACTGAATCTGTCTTCTCAGGAATCAGAGAATTCCACAGAAGAGGAAGCAGAAAGAGTGTAAGAACCAGAAGGGATGGAGCAAGCATACCTTGGGTCATTCATCCTTAAATGGTATGTGTCTACTGAATCTGTCTTCTCAGGAATCAGAGAATTCCACAGAAGAGGAAGCAGAAAGAGTGTAAGAACCAGAAGGGATGGAGGACACCAAAAAATAATAATAATAATAATAATAAGACTTTCTAAATCAACATGATCAAAGCTCATATGAATTCACAGAGACTGAGGCAACATGTACCAAGATTGCATGAGTTCATACCGTAACCTCTGCATATATTTTTTGTTTTTGAGTTTAATGTGTTTTGTGGGACTTATGAGTATGTAAACTAGTGGGTTTTTGATTCTTGTGCCCTCTGTTAGGCTCTTTTCCTATTTGTGTGCCTTGTCAAACTACAACGTGTTACTTTTTGTTTATCATATTATAGTTTAATTTTATTATTATCCCTTAGAAACATGTCTGTTTTCTAATGGGAGACTGAAGAATAGGGACCTGTATGGAAGGCCAAATATAGAGGATCTGGAAGGAGGAAAGGGGGGAGTCATAATCAGGGTATATTATGTGAGTAAAAACAAAATCTCCTTTTAATAAAAGGAAAGAAAAAACAAAAACAAGCAAACCAGAGACACATATCAGTGAGATGAAATATTCTGGGAAGTATTTCCTCAGAGTTAGCACACAGAACAGTCTGTTGTTCCAGACAAGCCAAGATCACTCGTGTGTAATAGTCTTCCGGGCGGTACTGGCTTTGCAGGCATGAAGGTATCATGGAGAACAGAATGTGAAACCTTGGTACTGTGAAAGACCAGAAGCCATTAGTGAAGATGCAGCTACAGTAGTAATAGTTTACACTTACAGCATTGAAGGTATGTTGGAAAAATATTGAGGCTTTGCACGAGGAAGAGAGCCTAGAAGAGGCTATTGTTAAAGTATTGCCTTAGTTGCAGCAGAAGAGCCTAGATTCTTGAAGGTTCCAGTTCCTTGGGACAACCACCAAGGACAGCATCAGGCTTGGCGTAGAGCTGGCTAGAGTATAGGATAGAATCTGTCTGAGCTCCATAGTGCAGAGCCAGAGAAGTGACCCATACCTTTCGAAGGAGTCTAGAAGCTTGTGTACGAATCCCTGGAATTGGACACTGAATTATTTAGAATTTGTTTTGTCTTTGATCTAATTGTGACTGTTGCTGGCATCAGGAATAGGCTTTATGGTTGAATGTCATCTACGAATCCAGTGATGATGTTGACATCACTCCCAGGTGACCACAAAAGAACCCCTGCATCTATTGCCATGGCAATCGCCATACATTCCCAGCATCTACCTGGTCCACCTGGTCTGCCTGCCTACCTTTACCTGTGCACAGCAGCAGCTTACATCTCTACCCTCTGACCTTCTCTCTCTTTCCTTATTCTGTTTTGTCGTCCCCTTTTGTCTTCCCCCTGTCGCCCCCAATAAATTTCTCTCTCATGGAACTGTGCTGACTTGGTGTGATCTGTCCATATAAACCAAGATTCTAACACAACTGTGCCCTGGTTTTTCCCTCCTGGAATAAGAAATTATTTAACTTATTTTTCATTTTATAGGAGCCCACAGTTTAGAGATTTTTCAGTTTTAAAATAGATGTGGTATTTAAAAAAGAATGAACTTTTAACATGTTTGAATTAGTAAAAAAATGAGGGTCTTTAGGTTTGTAAATGTTTTTCTACTGTAATGTTGAAATTAATATGTGATCCAGGAGACACCAGAAAAGGTATGCTTATCCTTAACAGTGATGTGTTTGTGTGTCTGGTTGACAAGGGGTCAGTTGTTCTGGTTAGTTTTATGTCACCTGGAAACAAGCAACAGTAAACAGAGAGGAGGAAGCCTCATAAGAAAATGCCTTTTGTAGCCAGGCAGGGGCGGCACATGTCTTTAATACCAGCGTTCGGTAGGCAGAGGCAGGCAGATCTCTGTGAGTTTTCAGGCCAGCCTGGTCTACAGAGTGAGTTCCAAGATAGCCAGAGCTACACAGTGAAACCTGACCTCAAAGAACTGTAAAAAAGAAAAAAAAAAAAAAAAAAAAAAAAAGACCAGGAAAGAAAGGAAGAAAGGAAGAAAGGGAGGGAGGGAGGGAGACAAAATGCCTTTCTAAAATTGACTGTAAGTAATTATGTAGGTATGAACTTAGCTATAAAACAAGTCTGTGTTTGATGAATTAAAACAGAGGGAAAACATTACAGAACCAGAAAATATGCCCATCTTTTCCTTTTAGCAAATTTCAGCAGGGCAGTTCAGAATATGATATGTAATTTATGGGTAAACTATGGGAGAACCTAAGGAAAACTCTTTCCAAACTGATCTCAGGGACATGCTCATAAAGATTCTACTTTTGATAATGCCAATTCAAAGGTTTATAAGCCTGGGATGAGCTGCAGGGGATATTTGGAAGATTGCATCAGAGTCAGCCCAGATGTGAGCTCCCACAATTTTAATGTTAACGCTCTAGCTGCTGTGAACCAAACAGCCACAAATATCTCAAAAGTTAATGGGAGACCAAAACAGGAAACCATGCTTGGCATGTTAAGAGCTCTGTTTGAAGCTAAGACAGTAAAAAAGAAATTCCTTTTTGTCCCGTATTAAATTCTAGGTAATAAATAAGTTCTTGTCTGTCCTGTGTTAAGTTCTGTGACATAATATTTTTTAAGATGTATTTATTTAATGTATATGACTACACTGTAGATATCTTCAGACACACCAGAAGAGGGCATCAGATCCCATTATAGATGGTTGTAAGCCATCATGTGGATGGTGGGAATTGAACTCAGGACCTCTGGAAGAACAACTAGTGCTTTTAACCCCTAAGCCATCTCTCCAGCCCCAAGATTTCTATTTGTAATTAAAAGGAGGTTTCTGTTTGTCTTGTGTTAAGTCCTTCCTAAATAAGGTTTCTATTTGTAATTAAGAGTAAATTCCTATTTCTTGGGTCTGATGTAAACTCCTTGCAACTATATTCACATGATGAATATTTTTACCTTTGTTTCCTTTTTTCTTTGTATCCTTTTAATAATGCATAACCTCCAAACCTTTCACTCCTGTGAACACCTTATCTCTCCTACAAGAGGGTCTTCAAGTGTCCATGGGGGGGGGGGCTGCTCTCTCAACTACCAATTTACAATGAGGCGGCCAACTTCCAGTCCTGGGTGCACCCCCAAATACAGTTTGTTTCAATAGGACAATTGTGGACTTGGTCTTTTCTCCTCAAGAAGAACCTGTTACCCTCAAACAAAATGTAAAACCACTAAAATGTATTTGTTGTAGCAGGAGTCACAGGAAAAGGAACTTCAGGGGAAAAGAAGTCAAAGCCTATAAATGGAAAAGGCACCAGTATTAAAGCCCCAGTGTAACAGAAGGAAGGCATTGGGCTAATCAGTGTACTTGTAGTAATCACAAATATTCTAGAAGAAAGGCTGTTGGGATTCTGTAAACCCAACCACACAGTTACCTGGCAACAGACAGGTGTGCTCCGCCCCAGTTACCTGACACTAAAAAGGGGACTGCTTGCCCCCTCCTCTCTCTCTTGACCTTTTGTCTCTTGCTCTCCTGCTCTTGCTCTCCCCCTCCCACCTTGCCCCTCCTCTCCCCATTCTCCCCCGCCCCCCCCCCACATGCTCATGGCCAGCCTCTGCTTCTCTACTCTTCTCTCTCTCTCTCTCTCTCTCTCTCTCTCTCTCTCTCTCTCTCTCTCTCTCTCTCTTTCTCTCTCTCTGCCTCTACTACCCTCTTGACTCCCCTCCCCATGCCCTGAATAAACTCTATTCTGTACAACTGTCATGTGGCTGGTGGCTGGTCCCTCAGGGGAAGGGATTCCCAACATGGGCTCCCCAGAGGCATCCCCTTGCCCCCATGCCTCCTCACACCTCCATGGAGCATGCCCCCATCTCCATCTTTTTCCTAACAAAGACCAAACACCTAATTAAGAAAACCTTATTTTAGAGGTACACCCAGGACTGGCTAGTGTGCTAATTTAGGGTTTAAGAGAGCAGCTCCTTACTGGCTTTTCAAAGTCTCTTCTATAGGGAAGAGCCATAACATTAATAGAAACAGCTATGTTTACAGGGGTGAGATAATTGGCTGTTAAAGAAAACAGAGTGAAAAGTAAGAATAAAAGCAATAAACACAATCTATAGGAGAGGAATCATACATCATGGGTAGGTGGTCAAGGGATCCTGAAAACATAGTTGGCAAGGCAAAAGGCAGCCATACATTATGAGGTCATGAGTTAAGCAATGCAAGGGGTAGTCATAAATCATGGGTTCACAAGTTCAACAAGGTTTAAAAACATGCTTTGCCAGGTACACCAAATTTAAGAAATAGAAACTTATTCTTTTTTAATTATTTTATTGGTTATTCTCTGTATTTACATTTCAAGTGTTATTCCTCCCCCCAACCCTCTCCTATTCCCTCTCCCCCTCCACTTGTTTCCATAAAGATGCTCTCTCTCTCAATCACCCTCTCCACTTCAGTTCCTTGGCATTCCCCTGCACTGGGAAAACCAACCTTCACTGGACCAAAGACCTCTTCTCCTGTTGATGCCAGACAATGCTAGCCTCTGCTACACATGCAACTGGAGCCATGGGTCTCTCCATGTGTACTCAAAGGTTACTGTGTTAGTCCATGGGAGTTGTGGAGAGTTTGGTTGGTTGATAATGTTGTTCTTCCCATGAGGTTGCATACACTTTCAGCTCCTTCAGTCCTTTCTCTAGCTCCTTCATTGGGATCCCAGTGTTCAGTTTGATTGTTAGATGCAAGGACCCTCAGCTGTATCAATATGGCTCTGAGGAGGCATCTCTATCTGATTCCTGCCAGTAAGCACTTCTTGGCCTCAGCAATAGTGCTTGGGTTTGGTGGCTGCATATGGGGTGGATCCCCAGGTGAGTCAGTCTCTGATTGATCTTTTCTTCAATCCCTGTTCCTCTATTTGACCTTGTATTTCCTCCCATGAGTGTTTTGCAGAAACTTATTCTTAATCTAGGAATAATCCCAGGACTC